>NC_085059.1:13569575-14203591 GCF_963662255.1 Cinclus cinclus
GAATAACTACAAGCCATATTGATCAAACTTATTCAGGTATGCAGTGGCATGGTCTCTTTTGGAAAATGACTGCATAGGTTTTGTATACAATGCTGTAGATGGATACTTCAGTTCTGTACCAAATTTAACTTTACAATAAATTTCTATGGCCTGTTAAATGTGCATCTTACTTGGAAGAGTTCCCTGGAAATGTTTTACATGTTTAATACTTACCAATAACTAGTTGTCTAGACAGTGTGGTGTATAAATTTCAGCATTGCTGAAGATATTAATTAATGATTTTATTAATAGGTTAAACTGAAACTGATTTTGAGGGTCTGCTTAAAGCTGCAGCTCTGCATCTAGGGACTGCCTCTTGGAGTTAACTATGGACTCTGCATTACTCCAGTTGTACAGAATGAGATGCATCTTAGGGAACCAGTGTCACTTTCCACCTTTTTATTTTGTATTGTTTTTGTGTCATACATTTCCTGTAATGGAAGTGTTAATTTTACTGTACTTTTTGGTACCTTTTTGGAATCTAATGTATTGTAAGGTATTTTACATGTGTTCTGATTCACCATGACATGGATATTGACGCTATCCTAGCTTTTGAAATAAAAAAGGCGTAATCTAGTGTCTTGTGCCATTCTTCAGCTCATGTGTTAGTAAAACACCAGTATCCTGTTCCCAGAACTTAGTTCATGGCAGTACCTTGATAGATTTAAGAGTTGTGCTTAATTGTTTTTAATCTTAAAACTAGAAGGCTGTGTTGGTAGTTGTGCTCACTTGCAGTTAAGTGGCAGCTAAAACCTGCTGCCACTTTCGCCTGGAGGTTGTGAAGGAGAGCTCAGGTGAGAAGCCCCAGCTGTGGTGGGGCTGTGCTGGTGAGATGGTGGCTCATGCTCTAGGCAAGCACAGAGGCTCAGAGTAACTGTAGTGGTGTCTGCTTTATGCTCTGCTAGGAGGAGCCAGAGCTGTAGGTTTTGGGTAGTGTTTGGGAGTCTGGACAGTAACTGCAGGAGGGAGCCAAGAGGTGTGCAAGAAGCTGGCTGCACTTCCTTTATGTTTCTGTCTTGAGTCGGAGACATGTCCGCAGGTTAATAGGATGTATATACCTTCCATGAAAGGCAGGTTGGACAGACATTAAATTACCGATGCAAAGTCTGAATTTTTGCAGCCTTTTCATGTAACAGAAAAAGCTGAAAACTTCCACTGCAGTTGTGGGTGGAAAAACCAGTATCTTTCTCTAGAGATGAGTGACCAACTAGAAACACTCTCCTTTTCTGACTTGACTGTTGATTTACTGCTATTTTAAGGCAGTAACTGTCATGTGATTTGCCTGCCTTGTGACAGAATATAAGTAGCGAGCTCTACTGCACAAAGTAAACTTCTAATCTTTGTTGCAGTGATCAATTCAATTTTTAATCTCCTTTTGAAGCTAAAATATGGCAGTCTTTTTTCTTGTAACAAATTCTTTGAACAAGTAAGACCCAGAAGCAGAATCAAACCAAGCAACCAAGACAAGAAACAAACACATGTTACTAGTGACCTTTCCAGTTCTTTTAATAAGGGATGCAGTTATTTCTGCATGGACTATAATCTGCTGCTCCCTGCTGGCTGTCCTTGAAAAGAAAAATTTGCTTGTGAATTTAGATGTCTGTAAGACTCTTCTGGTGTTAAGTGGAAGTCTTGAGTATTAAATCAGATTTTTAGTCTTAGAGTTGACAACTTTACAGCTGAACCATGTAACCTCCAGCCCAACTTACCTGCAAATGAAAAAAACAGATCACTGAAACAAATGAGTACAGTATTCATGAGTATTACTGTCTCAAGATTTAAATACTTTATTACATACTTAAAATATTTTTTTTCTGTGAAATAAAGGGTAGCAGAATATTTTTCTAGCAAAACCTTGGCCCTCCAGTGGGAAAATTGCATGGTACCAGGACCATTTCGCTGCAGTCCTTCTGGCTAGTAGTGTCCTAGCAAGAGTTTGTCAGTTGATGTTATTGTGGTGATTTTTGTAAGTAGGTGCTCAGGTAATGCTTTAACAGGTGATGTGGCCTTAGGCAGAAACTGAGGATACTGGTACTTAAATGCAGAGCTGGCTTTTCCCTTTCTTCTTTGCATGAAAAGTTTGTGATACAAAGAACTGCCTGGTAAAAGTAAAGGCTTGTACACAAGGTTGTTGCTTATGGCTGTAATCTACTCTTAATTTACTAATCCTACTTGGATATTTTTTGAGGACAGACTGTAAGAAGTGGTTTGGGAGACGTAGCCCTCAGCTTGTCTGTCCCTCATGCATTTGATGTTAGGAATTTGGAACTGAAGTTTTTGACTTAACCTGGTGGCTGAGTGTGTTTGTTGAATATTGTGCTACTTAGGGACCTTGTTCTGACACTGGCTGCTGAAACTGGTAGAGGAGCCTGGGAAGGACTGGGTGTACTGGCACCTGGAATGGTGTGTGCATAGGTAGCTGAAGACCTAAAAATATCAGAACACCTATGAAAAAGTCATAACCTGAAAGTGCATAAATTTAGAAAATGTATTTTGTAGTGGCCACTAGAAAGATCCTCCTTTATAATAAGTTTTAGAGATGTTGTTTAAAATAAAAGCCAATTCCACACTGCCAGAGTTGAGACAAGTTCTTGTAAAATTTATTTGTCCTAGAGCTTTTACTAAAAACAAGATAAATGAAAACAGAAAAATCAAAGGTGACTTATCTGGTCTAAGACATGCTAGGATGAAGATTAAATGTGCATTATTATAGTAGAATAATGTTTCTTAGTAGTAGATCTTGAACATTGTTTGAAACCTATGGAAAGAAAATAATGTAATGTTTTTTTTTTTTTTTTTTGTAAAAGTATCATTAAAAGAAATTACTGCATTGCCTCATTTTCGCTTACATTATATGTAAGTGTCTTACTAGTACTGTACTTAGTAAGAGGCTTTTTGCATTCTTGGTTTCCTGTAGAAAATAAAGGCATTTTTCTTGCTTAATTTAGATTACAGACAAGCACATTAAGTCATTAGGCCTCTAATTTGCACTGGCACTGTTAAGTAATCTTTCTGTTCCTAAGAATAAGTAGTATAAACAGTTGTATGTCTTTCCATTAACTTGCTAAATAAAATATTAACACATTTTTCTTGTGCCTGCTATACTAATATTACACTGAACTAAAAATATATTTCTCCTTAGCTCAGGGCCTTAGCACTGTGAATCTCACGGTGGTTGAGGCCACTAATGATTACACTGCTCACAGTGATCACATTAGGTGCATTCCTGCCCAGCTATCCAGAGTTGTACTAAGCGTGGTTGTCTTTTAGTTTGAAGAAGTACTTAGTGTACCAAAGGGTGTTGTTACCAAGGTGTTAACTGTAAGTGTACACTGTGCTTGGGAGTATGTAGCAAACTGAGTTACAGCTAGATGTTTTCTTGGCAGTCTATTGAGGGACCTCAACAGATGAAGACATAACAAGACTTTGCAGACTTAACAGGACCAACATTACTCTGATATCCACAAACTTGAATCTAGGGGTGAATGGATCCTGAAGGATGAGATACCAGCTGTGAACCTGAAATTACACTTAAGGGGAGATCTTCTGAGAAGTTATGCAGCTGGACTGGCTTCTGGCTGGAGCCTGAGGGCACTGAGCAGCAAGCAGAAGAGCTCTGTTTGTGTGGATGTGCAGTCATTTGCATGCTCTAGAGATAGCCATGTCTGGGACATGTTGGTCCTTGCTTACAAACAAGTGATAACACAAGTGTTGCTGGGAGTGTCAGGCTGATGGAAGGTAGTTATGATTGCTGGATGTACACAAGTGTCCATGCTTGGAGACTGCCAGAAATTCTTGCAAACCTTGAGTAAAAGCATCTCTGAGGAAGCTTTATTCTGACAGTGCTTGTGAAGTTATGTTTGGAGCCTTTCTGTTTAAATAGTACTGTGTGACTAGATAAATACCTGCTCAGGTAGAACAAATAGGTTTTTCTATTGGTTCAGACATTCTTTTTCCATATCTGGAAAGAGAATAAGCAAAAACTTAAAGTCATGACTTTGTGACATTTTTTTACACTAGCTTTCTTAATGCTAAATGTGTAGAAGTATGTACTTTTTCCATTTAGCTTTTTATACAACATTATGGCTTTCAGGAAAATGTAGACATATTTTACAAGTTGTGCTTGTTCAGATAAGCTAAACTCTCAAACCTCAGCCACAGCAAAACTATTTTAAAAGGCACATACATCTGTACAGGAAGTACTTTTGTTAGAGAACTTGAGCACATAATAATTGAGAAGGGAAGGCTACATGCTCAGCATTTACCATCTTAGCTCCATTTTAGCACTTCTGAAAATCAGGCTCAGTATCTCAGCATTGCCTTCAAGAAAGCTCAGAAGCCACCCCCTATTTTTCAGGGTTTCAATCATTATTTACCTGTTAGTATTTTGTCAATTGTCTCCACAACAAATTTTGCATCCTCCATATTAAAGCACATTGGGGGCTTGAATTTCAGCACATTTCTTCCTGGCCCATCTGTACTCAGTAGAATATATCTTTCCTTAAGTCTGGAAAGAGCAGTAACAAAGAATTATGTTAGCCTTTGCACGTAGTTGAGAAAAACCTGCAACCAGCAGCCTGCAGGCTGTCACACAGTGTATTTCTACACTGACTGGTTTTCAGTTTTGGCCAGTTGGTTGTATTTTAGCAACTCCCGAGTGGCAAGGGTAGTCTGTAATTGTGTGCTTGCCTCCCACATTGAGGAACTCCATGATTGTCCCAGGTACCTTGTTATTAAATCCTCTGCTTCTGCTGTGGCTGGAGTCCTATCTGCTTGGTCCTTGATTAAGTCCACACCAATGAATAAGCCACAACCTCTGTAAAAGAAATAAAAACAATCGGTCTGTGTCAGAGGAAGGAACTAAAAGTGAACTAAAAATCTGAGGATTTTTTAACAGCTGAGGATTTTTTTACTCATTACTAATGAGAATTACCTGATGTTTGGCTACTCCTACAAAAGGTTTTGCTGTTCTGAAGAAATGCAGTAATACAGACTTCTGTCTGCTCACACTGGCAGTGCAGTACAGGATGTCAAGCATGTTTTCCATCTAGCTCGTAACTGCTGTACCCTATGCACTTGAACTTTGAGTTCCAATGGGAAAGTGAAGTCCTTTAGCAGCTAATAAATTGATGAAACAGTTCTGGCCCAGAGTGGCAAAGTACGTGAAACATCTGATAAGCTCAACTTTGTTTTACTTACTTATACAGGAGTGTCTTTATTTTTGCTGAAAACACAAAATTTAATTAATTTCTCAAAACATCTGTTGGATTGAGTTGTTGGGTTGACTGAACCAAAGCAAAAGCAGCTAAAAACATAAAGCACAGATACCTGACGTCACCAATGATGGGATGCTTGACTTGCTGCTCCTTGAGTATCTTCATCAAGAAGTTGCCTACCTCTGTGGCATGAGCCTGAAGGTGTTCCTTCTCAATCACATCTAACACCGCCAATCCAATGGCACATGAAACAGGGTTCCCACCAAACTGAGCCCAGGAGAGGAACACAGAACCATGGAAAGGGAAGAAAGATGGCACTGGAAGTGTAGCTTCAGTGATACAGGGATCATGCTATCACTTTTATCAGATGGAGCCAATACATAGAATCACAGACTAGAAACACAGAAATAGTACAGTGACACAGTTTCTCTTTAGTTACTGTGTGGTAAACACTAATAAAGACAGCATGATTATCTAATTTTAATACTTAGCCTCCTTTACAGAAGTGGGTAACTGTTTACTTACTGTATTAAAGTACTCTACTCCTGTGGCCGCAAATGCTTCTGCAATTTCTTCTGTTGTTGCTACACAAGCAAGTGGGTGCCCATTTCCTATTGGTTTCCCCATAGTGACAATATCAGGTATAAAATCTTCTCCCTGAAGCTGGAATGCCCAAAAGTGCTTGCCAACCCTGCCAAAGCCAACTTGAATTTCATCAGCAATAAATACACCTCCTGCCTTGTGCACATGCCTGCAACATAACAGATTTGATTGTCTCTTAAAAGGAAAGAGAACATAGCATTTACTGTTTAGGAACATGCAGAAAGTGTTATTGAAGTGTTACTTTGCAAACTTTAAAGAAACAAATGTGTACAAGCCTATATTGTACATTGTGTGTTTATAAGCAGGTCTTTGCCATATACAAAGTTCACATTCTAACATGAAGGCTTGGGTAATTTCCTACTTATCAAACTCTATGCTACAGTAGGCAGAGAAATTACCTATTTACCAGATAAGTTTAGAAGATAATGAATGACCACTTACTCTGCAACCTTCTGAAAATAACCTGCTGGGGGAATGATTTGACCACCCACACTTGGTAGAGATTCAACAAAAAATGCAGCAATCTGAAACACAGCATATGATATTTGAACGCAGTGCAGAAAGTTGTGGAGCAAGCTCTTTGTCCTTAGATGGTTTTTGACTATTAATGTGATACTTTCTTTTTGACGAGTCCATACCACTTAGCTGAACTTCAGTAACTGAATTGCACTGACAGGCACATTCATTTCTAAGACAAGACAGTTAAGGAAATGATGTTTTACCTTTCTACCTCTCTTATGTGCATGCTCAATAGTATCTTTTACTTCATCAGCATAGGCTGTTATTGCATCTTCATGGTCTTCTCTATAAATTCCTCTGTATGTGTCTGGAACAGGAGCCTATGCAAAGGAACAGTATCCCATATTCAACATATCATAAAAACAACTTCACTCAATTGCCAAGTAACAGACAGGTATAGGCTGAAGTACATACCACGTGGACCCATTCCTTTTGTCCTTCTAGATTTCTGAATTTATACGGGCTTATGTCAATCAAAGATGTCAGATGTCCATGGTAAGCACTTAAAAACAATTGGCAGAACTAAACAATAATTTTCTCAGTATCAAGAGTTCTTTAGCCATTAGCATTCCAAATAGTAAAGAGTAGCCAGCTGCTATCACCTGGTAGGAAATTCAGTAACTTAAGCTGCTAACACCTCTGCAGTTTCTTTTCTATCAATAAGCTTTGTACTATTTGGATATATATATATATATATATATATATATATATATATATATATATATACACATATATATAAGGGATGCAGAGGGACAGGACTTAACATTGGTTTGCCCGTACCAGTGACTGGAATCACAGCACGTATCACAAGACTGCAGAACAGGAAGGGCCCATTTCTGAATATCTTCCAACAACAGTTTCCAGTGACTGTAGGCATCCTGTTCTAATACTTTACTCCTTTCGTGGCAAAATACTTGTTTTTCTGTGTCTCATCAAAATTCTCAGGTTTGAACTTATATCTGATGTATTTTCTCCTGTCATCATACATCTTCACCCGGTTCCCATCTTTTTTACTCCTTCCCATGAGACAACTGTAGTTAAAGTAAGATCTATCTGGTTGTCTCTTGCAGCTGAACAAACCCAGTACCTCTCACTGCTGTGGCTCCCTTCCCATCATGGCAGGCCACTACTGGCCTCCTAGTCTGTCAACAGCTGTCAAGTACTGGAGAGCCCAACCACAACTCTTGGGGCTGGGCTGGTAAATACTGAACAGAGGGGAAAAACTGCTTCCCTCAGCTTCCTGGTTAATCTTTCTACTACAGGAGGATTTCAGAAATGCTCTGACCATGGGCCAAAACTGAGCCTTGTACCTCCAAACTGCCAATTTACTCACTGGTCTAAAACGATAACATCCTCATGTTTTGTGTACTGCCGTGCCAATCTCAGGGCAAGGTCGTTGGCTTCAGATCTACAATGGAAAAAATCAGTAATTGTTTCACTGTGGATGTCTTGACATTTGAAATTATCTTCCCTTGCACTGCTCTTTGTGTCTACAGAGAACAGACAGAACTCGATGCATGTTATGCACTAATTCCTTAGTAATCAGTACTC
The DNA here is from genome assembly GCF_963662255.1 of Cinclus cinclus. Classification (NCBI taxonomy): domain Eukaryota; kingdom Metazoa; phylum Chordata; class Aves; order Passeriformes; family Cinclidae; genus Cinclus; species Cinclus cinclus. The sequence goes on from NC_085059.1 coordinate 13,577,504, forward strand.
ACTAGGTAGGGCTGTTAACCAGAACAGAATTCGTCTTAAAAAGCCAGAGTACAGGAACTACTTCAGAAACAATTTGGCTTTTCTTTTTCTTCCAGAAGAAGCTTGCATAGGAATATGCCCCCTGCGCCAGCAGAAGCAACGCATTGGTACATTTAATTTTGAGAATAACTGCTAAGTCAGAAGACAAATCAGACAAGAAGCAATACAGAGAATATTTACATTACTGTTTTGTGGCCCAAGGTCTTACAAATAGAATAAAACCCTTCTTAAATAAAGCACTTAAATAAAGTTCAGTTCTCAGGTAGAAAGCTCACAGAACCAAACCCATAGTTTTGTCATTATCTAGTCATCCACACCATACTGAAAATGGTTGTTGATAAGAAAGTGTTTACTTGTCCGTATGTACCTAGTAAAGCCCCAGTATCAATTCTAATGTACCCAACTTACCCAGAATTCAAAAAATAGAAGATGCATAATTTCTCAGGTAGTGTTTTTGAAAGTCTCTCTGCATAATCAACCAAGTTGTCATGAAGGTAACGAGAGTTTGTATTTAACAACTGATTCTGTTCATGGGCTGCCTTTACTATATCAGGGTGACAGTGCCCAACTGCAAAAGAACGTAGAGAGTTATTTGAGAGTTCTTCATATTACCTATGGTGTTCATTCACAGACCATCTTAATACATTTCTCTAATTGTACAGAGATACCAGTATGGTCTTATAATGGTACAACTTGTAAAAACATTTTTGAACGTAGAGAGTTATTTGAGAGTTCTTCATATTACCTATGGTGTTCATTCACAGGCCATCTTAACACATTTCTCTAATTGTACAGAGATACCAGTATGGTCTTATAATGGTACAACTTGTAAAAACATTTTTGTGCTCCTCAGAAAGTTTGAAGTTGCCTCCTACTCTATTTAGGGTTTGTAGTTAATACTGGAAATCGATATGCTAAAACAAATAGTGTCTTATTTGATGCCTGGATTTAGGCATTGTATTTCAGAAGTTTAGGAAGGTGCAGGTAAGCTATCAAAGAATTACTAGTCCTGATAGGGGTTAGGTTAGAGAGATTTCAAATCCTGTAAGAAAGCAGCAGTCACTTAATTACATGCACAATTAAAGCACCACACTTAGCAGTGGTTCTGTGATTATACACTTAAACAGTAACTTCTGCAAAAACAACAAAATGTCATTTGTTAGTTTTACAGTCGGGTGCTTTACTTGAGTTTCCATGGAAAAAAATCTGTAGGTTTTAGACGCATTTCTAGGAGGACAGGACAGGAAGCAAACCTGGAAAGCACATTCATACACACAAATTCAAAAATCTGTAATTCCCCAAACTACACGCTCAAGAAAGTTTCTTTCCACTTTTCCAATTAAACACTCCCTCCCCCAGCACAGTGCAACCCTAATAAAAGTACTGATTGTCATTTGCTCAGCTTAAAAAAAGACAGCATCAAATAACATCCCAATACCATGACTTCAGCTTACCGTGAGCAACATTGTTTATGCAGTCAAGGTACTGTCTCCCATTCTCATCATACATATACTGGCCCTTTGCCTTCACAATCTTCACTGGATCGTCAGAAAAAAACAGCTTGCAAGAAGGGCTATGACAAGCATCAGAAAGGAAAATGGTTCTTTGTGAGTTTAGCTTATTCTGCTGGTTAAAAGGCATTTCTCCTGTTTGCTGGCATAGTCATCCTGCTTTTGGCCCCTAAACCAAAGGCACTGCACTCAGATTTTCTTAGATTTACAGGAAAAAAACAACACTCCAAACATGAAAATCCTACTCTAGGATCTAGCCACAGCAATAGGACTTGCCTCTGTAGTTTCATCCTGACTTAACTGCAATTCTTTACTGTCTGTGCTGTCTGCCCTTTTTGTTCTTTTGTGTCTCTCACCTTGTGCTGTGTTCTTTTTATTATTCTTATTAATGTTCTTGCTATTCCTGCCAATGTCCTGATTTTCCAGATAGTTTGCTGCAGGCAAAGTTTACTACAACTTCACTAACCATAGCTAGAACACCTAGTGATTTTATAAGGCTGAGTTTACTTAAGTGCACTTGTTTTGTTTTACTTTTTAAATGAATTGCCAAACCAGTAAAATGGAAACACATCTGCCTAAGCAGGAGTTGCAGAGATCTGACTCTGAACGGCAATGCCAAATTTCCATACTAAATTTAGTAAAAGATGTCTTATGCATAAGTAATTTGATGAGAAATACAAAGCCATTGTCAAATGGATGACAAAGGAGAATGGTGAAGTAAGAAAGCTTCCGTTGTCCCTCCCCAACAGGAATCTTGATGCTTTCTGTGTGAGCTTGCAAAACGGGGGCTTTTTGTAAGCTTCTCCTAACTGTTCAAAAGATGCTATGAAAGTGCTTGCAGAGGCTGGGTCTTCATTGCCAGTGGCAGGGCAAATCAATTAGAAAAAGATTTAATACCCAGTGTAGATTTTTCAGGTGTGTGTAACTGGCATAATTCTAATTTCAGCATTTACTTTCAGCCCAGGTTTTGTATTTATACAACACATATAAGCCATTCATGATGATGATTTACAGAATTAAGACCTTTTTAGGTTGATTGAAACACCACCAGTAATGGGAAATCTAGAACTTCGTCTTGTCCCTCATTCTGTTAAAGGGAGCAGACGTTTGTTAATTCCATCACGGTTTTGATATAATTAATTTACTGAAAGATGAGCTATAATAATAGGTGAGCCAGAATCTCGCCTGGCCCAGCACGGCCTCCAGCCCCAGCCGTGCTTCCACCGGGCTCACAGGAAACACTTTCTAAGCAGTTCAGACTCTATAAACAGGCGCGCTCGGTATCATTCGGGTTTTACAGCGCAGTTTCGTAATCCCGCTCCTTAAGAAAGGCTAATTGCTGTTAATTACAGCAGCGCTCCGGCGCTGGTTTCAGCCCGGGCGCGATGGCGCTGCCGCCGGGCGGGGCCCGCGGGCTCGGCCCCGCTCCCGGCCACGTCAGGCGCCAGTGCCCGCCCGCCCCGAGCCCGGGCCCGGGCCCGCAGCACTCACCCGACGAGCTGCCGCCGCAGGGCCAGGGTCTGCTGCCGGGAGCGCGGCTGTGCCGCCCGCATGGCCGCGGAGCCGCCCGCGGGGCCCGAGAGGGCTGGCGGCGGAGCGAGGAAGGAGGGAGCGAGGGAGGCAGAGAAGGAGCGGCCTCCTCCCGCGGGGGCCGGGCCGCGATGGGAGGGGAGGGGAGCGGAGGGGAGGGGCGGCAGCGCGGGGAGTCGGCCGCTGCCCGTCCGGAGCGCCCGGAGCAGTCCCGGCTGCCGCCGGAGCGCGGCGCGGGAAGCGGAGCCGGAACTCGCCCAGGGACCCGGCGGGTGCGGCGCTTCCCTCTTGGGCCACCCTGGGGACAAATGGGGACAGGCCGCGGCCCCTGGGGCTCTGCGGGGCTGCTGGCAGCTCCCCGTTGAACCAGACAGCTCAGGGGTTTGCACTGCTCGGGTGCATCCAGCCCTACACCCCGCTCTCCTCGGAGGAAGGAACGGGCTCTTCAGGATCATTAGTGCAGCTATAGCACTCTTTGTTTGAAATGCGCATTGAGGAAGTTTCTTTTACGGTTGAAAATAATTTGAGTGGGTAGCCCAGGTGATAGAACTGAAATAATTTTTCCATGTACGTGACTGTTTAAGCAGAAGTAAACCCAACCTTTTACATGTTTTACTCCTGTGTTTGGTTGGTGGCAGACACCTGACTGACTCCTTCAGAGCTAATCCTAAAGCAGGTAGTAGTCAGGATTAAAAGAGGAAATGCTGTCAATCAGATTAGAATGATCTTTCTTCCATTCCTGTTTTGAGTGGAATTGCCTAAAGAAAAAGAGGAAGATAACCAGAAAGGAGGTTCTGCAATGGAGTTCTGCTACTTGCAGGCATTGTATTCCATAATCAAGTTCATCAACTTGTCCAACTTGATTCTAGAAAAGGACACTTTTTTCCGCTTCCAAATACACATCCACATTCTTTTGGTTTAAACTGACAAACAGCTCTTAAAGCTATAGAAAAACAGAACAGTTAATTTAAAAACTACACTTTGCAGACTTTACTCACTAGATACAGCCACCAGTTATTATCTCTAGCTGCAGTTACTTGATAAACACAGGAGCAGTTTAAATTTTGTGTTAAAATGGAGAATGCAAAACCAAATTGCTATGTACTTAAAGTTAGATTGAACTTAGTCTGTTGTTTCATAAAGGTCAGCAACAAAAGACAGTAGAGAAAAAGTTAATAACGGTTAATTAATGGCTGTTAATCTTTATTTGAACTCTTGTCTGGTTAAGATATTTACTAGCTATTTATAATAACAACCTGAACATTTACAATTTGGAAAGTTTACTCTTGGTTACAAATGCAGAGTTCATTATACATATTCACACAATTGTAAAAGTAATCTGTACAAAGAGACCGTTTTTTAAATCTAGTTTTTGCTTTTATTAAAAAAAGCACAAGAAAAAAAAGGTTTTTAGGTCTCAAGGTAATGTCCATTACAACTTAAACTAGAAATACATGATGCAGTACTAATTAATACCATTTTAACATGTTAAAACAATGGATAAGAAATACTGTTATTAGTGCCTTCATTTTTGAAGTAGTTGTACCCCAAAGAAGAGTAAATAGAATACTTTTGGTGGCACGTACATGATCAAAAATCACAAAAAGTTTGCAAATGGAGATGTTAAGTACATTTTCTGTAATTTTAATATCTATATATTTCTTTTTAAAGGTGATAGACAGAGATTTAGCCAGCTTTGTATAAAATACCATGTAAATACATTCAAACCTCATTTTTGGCAAGCTGCAAACACACAATCAGCCCTTTCTCCTCTGAGCAGCCTCCCCGGAGTGATGCAACTGCTCATAAATAAGGGACACTTGCATAATGTCATAGAGTATTAAGCTCTATTGGCATAATTTCAAAACAAATATAGACAGATAAGGCACATGTATGCATTATTCTAAACTGTATACAGATTTGAGGTACCAGCTGGTACAGTTTCTCAAATGCTAATGTACACACCAGTTAATTTCTATGTCCAAAGTCATGTAATACAACAAAGCAGAGTTTTGACTGTGGTATTTGTGCTGAACTTCCTTCATAATCAGTGTTTTTGATTGTTTTTAAGATGATAGCAGAAAAAAATCCCAAATTGAAACACAAAAAGCTGTTATGAAATTGTTTATGAAACTGCACTCTACAAAACAAACCAGCAAACACAACAGGCTCCAGCTCTCATTGCACTGATGGCAGCTTATGGCTTGTCCTGCTAAACTCACAAATTCAGTGGCTATCATGGGTGCCTTTGCTTTGCAAAACCAGATTCTAATTTTTTAATGTAATTGCAGGAATGAAAGTTTGATGAGCACTCACCTACTCTTGATAAATTCCTGTAAAATGAACTTTTCAAATACAGTTTTTAACCACATAATAAAAAGCAGCAGATGGGATCAGTGTCCTTAACAGATACTTGGGTGACCTCCATTTTAAGTTTCTGTTCATGAACACCTAAGTTATGTAAGAAGCCACACAAGTGAGCTGACACACAAGTGAGCTGACTGTTCTATGAAACCACACTTAAGGCAACTTCTAGCAGAACTTAATGAAACAGGAATTAATTGTTTGTCTTAAGACATAGGAAAACCACAAATGTTACTAATGTATTTCTTACTCAGCTCTCTTGTCAATAATTCCACTTCTTATGCATGAAAAACCCTTTTTTTCCAGCCTTCCTGTGGATTCCCCCCAGGCTCTCTATAGTAGTATACAAGAATACAATCTATTAAGTCTTTCTTCCATTCATATCTAAGTGACAGATTTTCAGCATTTACTTTAGCTGCAGGTTACACAACAGTGACACATCCCTTGTGTTGTGCCATCTAATGGGACAAAAGCACATGGCCAAGTTGTAGTAGTTCACCTGGGGATGTGAAAGTATTAAAAGTAATTTTTAGCTTACAAATATAAATTATTACCAGGGAAAATAAAGTTTAGGAAATGGAATTTTTTTACTCACTGGTTTGCTTCAGTCTGCATTAGATTCCCTCAAGTGGAGCTCTGGAGTATTTCTAATTGAACTAATTATGGCCAGGTCCAGTGCAGTGCCAGGGACATGGTTAAAAGGCAGGTGACTCAAGTAAATTACACTGGGACTGGACTAACTAGAGTGACCAGATGTTTCTCTCTGCCCCCTACTTTTTGTTAAAAAAAAATAAAATTAAACACTATTGCAAAAGAGTAAAGAAATATACTTGCATAAACAGTCCTTTAAAGCTGCCAGGTTCAGTGTGTGCCACAGTGATTGCCTTGGCAAGTTAGAGTGTCACAGGCCTTTTGAAATTATCCATACATCTAAATTCTCACTTGAAAATCTTCTGGTTAAACCTCTGCAAGGCTGGCTGTGCTGCTCAGCATGTCAGCCTGTCCTGAACAGGTAAAATCCAGGAGTTTTAAATTAAACAAAACAATACTGAGGTTCTTTCCATGCATGGACACTGCTGAGGGCACTCCTCTGCTAGAAGACATTGGAACCAAACTCACTGCTCTGAATTCAGCCACATATCTGCACTATTTGTCCAGGATGAGTGGTTTGGGGACATTTAACTTTTTATATCTTAATCATTTGTAGCTGCTAATATTTTGTATATCTTAGAGAGAAATCTGTTGCCTACAGAGGAAATAATCCAGAGCTTCTATGCTCAAAATTTTAAAAATAAAAATGTGTCAGGACACCTACTATAGGAAGATTTTATTTGCATAATGCTGTAAATTATCTGGGCAACAGTGGGACTGAAAAAGCATGAGAGTACAATGCTATTTTCCAAGAAAGAAATAACAGATTTGGAAAAATATTGAAGTTTCTATTTTTGCACTCCTGGTTTTACAAATTTGAACAGTAGTTCCACAAAAGTTAGGTTGTGCTGTGAATTAAGAGACACTGTCACAGCATAAAATTTGCATAAAATTTGCTTCTGTTTACAAAAAAAGAAAATCTCCTATAGAGGGCAGCATTGAATCAGCATTCACTGACCAGGGAACACCTAACGCACGTATTCCATTGACAGGCCAGGGGAGTTATTTACCATTATGATAAAGCTAGAAAGTTTCTGGCAACCTCATGGTTTAATTAATGATTCTTATTTATTTTAATCAGATGTGCATTACTACATGTGAATTCTTGCCCAAGACCTGCGATATTTGGCTGAGTTCAAAACCAAAACTACCCAGGGTAGTGGTTACTATAACAATCTTAAAATCACGGGTGTCATTTTCCATGAACTACTTTGCATCATTGCATGGGTTGTCTTAAACTGCTGAAACGTCCCACATGTTTTGCTGGTTTGCTTAAGGATTTGAAATGCTGAATTTATGAAATTACAGAAGACAAAAACTCATCTAAATATTTTATCTATTGGTTTCCTAGAAAGAAAACACATCAGAAAGTCACTTAGCATTAAAATAAACATTCTCATTTTTAAATACACAGGAGAAAAATCCATACAGAAATAAATTCATCATCATTATATATACAGGAACTGTCAGAAACAGTGCATACTGGAGAGGCAACTCCCCATGGGAATAAAACAAAGCATCTAGCAATATCTTGATTATGGTGTTTTTAAACTAAAACATTGATGAATTGACACTTGGGAACAGTTTCAGTTTGGCATCAGATCAGGATTTCTCTGCCACCTGTTTTGTAAGCCAAAGAAATATTCCTCAACTCACTGGCCAAGCCATGACTGAGCTGCAAAACTCTTGATCTCATTTGTCCCCATCACAACAGCCCAGATTATCAGGTTCATGCTTTGGCAAGGTTCCTCTTAAGGTGTCAAGCTGTGGAGTTACACACATGGGATTTTTTTGCCTTATTCCCTTCTTCCCTAAATCCATCCCCTCCCCAGAAGCTTTAGGGAGTGCTCCCCATAGTCACAGTTGGGTGCAGCATCACCACTCTTGGGACACCAGCACTGACACAACCACAGCCAGCAGCAGCTGCAGCCTCAGACGTGGAATGCACTTGCTGTGCCTCATGGCAAGGCAGCCCTTCCTGCAGAGCTTTGTGGCTGCAAAACCTTTTAGGGGTATCAAGTGAGTTCTTGTGCCCTTATGACTCAGTTTGGGAACTTGCTTCCAAAACTGATTGGGCTACAGTGTGCTAAGAGAGAGGATGTTGGTGGTGACTGGAAAGATGGTCGTTAACTACAGTTTGAAATGGAACAAACCTTAAAGAAAGCCGTGTGTTCTCTGCTCCTGGGCAGCAGCAGGCATGGTTGGTTTAACCACACAGAAAGCACCGTGCTTTCACAGCAGTTAAATTAGAGGGAGGAATTTGGTTTCATCAACTAAAAAACAAAATATATTCGTCTGAGTTTCAGATTGCCTCAATATCAGTAACTTCAGTGTGTTACCCAGAATGTCTGTTGATGAATCCATGAAGTTATACCAAATATTATAGTGAGCAAGAAAAATCAGTGGCTGAGTCACAGACTGACCCACATTTCATTAGCATTAGCAGCCTCTCTGTCAATCATCTTCATTGCTGCTGACATATAGTGGTAACATTCAGCTGCTTTTTGGAATTGCTGTAAAGCAGTCTCAGATTCTTTGAAACCAGAGGGGAAAACAAAAGAAGAGAGATTTCCAGGGGAAAAAAATGCCCTAAGCTTTGTGAAAGGCTGAGATCATGACTGAGCTTTGAGCAAGACTTGCCAGTACTACCTAGAAGTAAAATTTGTCTTTGTGAGCCATTCGCAAAGTATTCAGAAAGACCCACGTAAACATATTTCATATGTTCATTTTCATATGGAAGGAGAAAATAATCAATTCATCTGGCATGAATTTGCAGAGCAAAGCACATATTTTTAACTCACTGCAGTAAGATCACGACTGCTTTGTATTTAACAACTACTCTTCTAAATATGTTTGTGTGTTAGGCACATAGAAGTCTAAATAGATTTCCTCTTTAGACTCCGTGTAATCATTACAAAACCCAACAGTTTCTCTAATAAAGTCTGTTGATCTGAATAATATGATTGATAATCACAGAATGGCTGGGCTTGGAATAGTCTTTAAAGATCATCTAGGTCCAACTGTGTCATGGGCAGAGAACCAGGTACACTGTCCAGGATCTAAAGGCCAAATGCCCCAGTCTCAGCTGAGGACCAGGCAGGACTTGAGGTGCCAGTGACAGCCCTGCTGGGGGATCCATTCCCTGCTCTGCTCCCCGGAGCTCCGCTCTCCACAGGTCTCTGCTCCTTTGATAACAGCGGGTTGGTAGAGTGGATGTACCACCCCCAGGCCTTGAACTACTGGTTAGTCCCTCCTAGGCAAAGTGGTAACAGTGTGCAGCAGGATCCATACATGCCAGCATTCCTGAGTGGGAGTGGCAGCAGCAGGAGTGCAGAGAAGCTGCTGCATGTGAGCAGTGAGGCCAATGTCCTGAACATTCCTGACTGGCTAAATGTGCATAGATGATCTTTGTACATGCAGAACCAAGGCCCTTTGCCTGGGAATTTTCAAAGAGGATCACAAAAAGGTTTGGTAGCTGAGCTGTAGCATTGGGGGGTGTGGATACAGCTGCACTTCTGTGCTAGAGTGGTAATTCCGGCCTTCCTCCATTACAAACAAATGTCTTGGGTGCTGTGGCAGCAGAGGCTCTGTGCTGGGAGGGGGACGGTGGCCTTGCAGAGCGGTAAAGCACTATTCTGGTATTCTGTATCAATGTTTTGCAGGCCTGGCAGTGGTCACAGTTGATGCCTACAAGCACTGGATATTCCACAAGTTGAAGACGGAATACTGACTTGTTTACCTGAAGATAATAGGACTTCGGGGTATTTCCTCAGAGAAAATATAAATTTTAATATAATTTCATAAGCTTTGGAGGTTAGCTTGTCTTGTAGCTTCAGTGATATCAAACTTCTTTAAGTAGGAGCTAGATAGAAAGCTGTTTAGTTTTTGCCAGCGTATGTAAAACAAGACTTTTCTATCTGCATTGTAGATTGTTTGTGGACACTTCCAGATTCTTGTGCTTTCTGCAGTCATTCTGGGACTGAACTCTCATTGATATTGAAAGAAGTTCCATGAACACAACATGTGCAGGAGTTTGAGTGTAGAAGCCCACAGCATGGTTTGGAATAGCGAACTGCGTTTAGTTTGGAGATGGGTGGGGGAGATGGGAAGAGCAACTGTACATTACGGGAACAATTACAGATCTTCCTGGTGACATCAATGAGAGATTTTCCTTCAACCTTTCACAGAAGATTTTTTAGCTTTAATTTGGGATATTAGAGGGGTTTTTCAAAAGCACTAAAGGCCAGTGGAAGCTTGTTAGCTGCTCCTTATGCCTTTAAAAACCCCTACACCAAAAGTGACAGCTGAGAACATGAAATGGAAGTAAATAAAATGCATTTTCATTGCTGTTTTGAGTTACATAATTGTTGTTTCTTGATTTGTTAGTTGATCTGAATTTAACATGGACTTAATCTGTATGGTGACCAAGGAAATGGTGAGTAGCTGGTAGAGATGCCACGTACAGCCACAAAGCCAGTGATGTGTAGGTGTAGCCCCTGAGCAGCCAACGACAGGTAACAAATCCGCTGCCTACAGCCCTGAGGCTGTGTCACCTCTCCCGAGCGTGGTGGCCATTTCAGCATTGACCAGTGCAGAGCACAGGCTTTCCCTGACTCTGGGGATAAGCTCAAGGACACCCAGAGCCTGGTCACAGATGACAACTCACAGATACCAGACATCACCCTACCTGTGTGTGGAGCACAAAGCACATTCCCACTGTTCTTCACAATACTGGAGCAAGACCTCCTGCACGAGGTCAGCTGGTACAGGACAGGTTGTACCTGGACATCCCTCTCTCAAGCTCTGTCTGGCAGTAGCTGCAGTAAGAGTGGCAAGATGAAGCAAGAATCTTAACAGAAGTTTTGGATCTACTCACTGCACCCAAACTGCCTCCCTTCTGTATTCTCTAAGATCCACAAAGAGCTGTACTACTATGCTTGATATTAGAGTCAGGCTCCTAATTTCATCTAAAACTCCTACACAGGACCCAGCAACATGGTTTGAGCAAAGTATTCTCTCCAGACATGATTTGTTAAATCAAAAGGGCATAAAGGTGATGGCAATTATATCACTGGTTTGGTTAGGATTAACCAGTTTTACAAATAAAAATCCACAGCTTACTTTTTTGAGTTAGTGTGGCTTCAACTGCTACCCATTGGATGAGTATTTGTATCTTTCTCTGTTCAGTTTAAAAACTTGTTAATACAAAGTATCTCCTCCCCGTAAAAGAATCTGGTTGCTTCTTGATCTTTATTGTAAGCTGAACAGACTCAGCCTTAAGCCATCTTGTTCCTCTTTGAAATATTTTTTTTAATAGCTCTCTGCTGCACAATTCCTGTTTTTTCAGCTTCTTAAAAATGTTGAACCATGGAATAGTTTGTAATTTTACCTGATCCCACAGTGGTATATGCAGATATCAAAATAATAAAGATGTTATTCATTAGCCTGCTCTGCATGGGTTGTGCATGAGAAGAGATAATTTACAAAAGAGACTGAAAAGGTAAAGAGAAATAAGATGAGGAGAGCATAGAGTTAGTTTACAGTTAAAACTATGTAAACCAAGAAGAAATAAAAAGCAAATGAACCCCCACAAACCAAGACAACTAAATACTTCAAACTCCAAATTTCTGGGAACCCCAAGAGCAACATTATGTGCTCTGTTGTTTAAGAAGGGACTTAAGCAGAGCCTTCCCTGTCCTGCAACTCTCTGGACTGAAAGTATTGCCAGATTTTCTGTTTCGAAATTCTGCAGCAGAGGCTTCCTGGGGAATTTGTGTTCCACAGTAACAAAGTGCTTGCACATCTTCAGGCAGAGACCCCAGAACAGGACCCAGAGGTGCTTCCTCTTGAGGAAAAAAGTTTCTCTTGGTTGTAGAGGAAATAACCACAGGCAGTCAAGGTTGTTCTGTTTAGCCCCAAAGTTGCTGTTTCCATCACACCCACAGCAGGCAGCGATGGATGGAGCTTGGCTTTGTTTCCTGTGCAGGTTGCAAATCCTTCTGTTTGACCAGACAGTAGACAGCAGCTTCTTTCATTTTTAGGGCTGCATCCTTCTTTTCTTTGTTTTCAGCCAGTTTTTTTCACCCTTTTAATGTGCATATACAATGCAAACATGAAGTTAGGAGCCAAATCAGGACAGGGATTTTGCCCTCCTTCAAGCAGTAAGGCACACAAGGCTGGCTCAGTACTGTTAGTTCACACTGCAGCATGAGTAGGGAACACTGTTCTTCCCCAGCTACTGTCATGGGTAACTTTAGCAAATCCTGGTGTTACCATGCAATGGTATGGGTTTGGGAGCTTTACATTATTTTCCAAGTCCATAAATGTCAGAATCCAGTATAAAAAAAGGTCAATATATTACTGTCAAAAGTTTTTTTTTTCCTTTTTTTATACAAAAATTAAAAATATCAAAATATATCACATTATTTACATATTGTGCTTCATGCTTAGAGATCACTGAAAAAGAACACACAAACATTTTAATCAGAAAAACGCTCCATCCATTACACTTAAAAATCTTACTGTTAATACTATAAGCATTGGCATTCCAGTTTCTTTTAATATTAATGGTACATCCAAACAAATAACACAGAATTAAAGCCTTTGATATACCAAGGGTGTGCTCACATTCTAAGTGAGGGTTTGCAACCAGTTAGTGACATGCTGTTAACTCCAGCTGTGTCCACATACCACATGTTTACAGCTGGGTTTGTAATTCCACTCAGCTTCAGTGCCATACTCTTGTTGGAGAATGAGGATTCTCCTACAAGTCTGGATCAAATCCTCATCTTACAGGAGGACACATCTCTCCTCATTCTCCCAGGCTGCCAGTAGCAGTTCTAACCCCTGGCTGCTCTGGGTGCACGAGATGCTACAAACTACCTGATCACCTGTACCCAGGGTGCTGATCTGAGCACTGAAGCAGTGCAGTGGTTGTGAGTTATAATTAAAATGGCAGTAGAGTCTTTGTTAGAAAAGAAATGTTTGGAACTCTTCAAGAAAGAGACAACCCACTGTTAACTTCTCAGCTGGGAGGGTATGGACTGAGTAAGTCACACAAGAACATGATGCAGCCTTTCCATGGGTGGTTCCTAAGCTTCCTTGGCCGTAATAAAATCCCAAGCAAGCCTGTAAAAAGGCATTCTACTGACACAGTTAACAATGATTTTTCATGCTTAGCAAATTGGTGTTCCCAGCACCAGTCTAGAGGTGGGGGGAACAAGACCTGATGCTGCTGGAATCCTGCTCTCCTGAAGCATAATGTCATGTCTGCCAGGCCTGTGAGCTGTTGCTTAAAGCATGCAAACACTCACTGCAAAATTACTCTGGACCTGTTCAAGGATACACAATTATTAATGTTACTGTACCTTATGCCAACATCCTGCTACTGGCAGTCCATCTGGTCCCTGCAAAATTGAATTTACAAATTCAGCTTTCCTGACAGTGGCTTAGGTGTCACAGCCAAAAACCTGAAGCTCATTTGTCACAACAATGAAAGGCTTAGCAACACTGTTAATTACCATGCAAAACCCATTTACTGTATATGCATGAAAATGAATACACAGGCAGTGTAATCCATATGTCATGCACAACACAAAATTAAATACACCTCAGGGTAAAAAAAAAGAAAAATGGAAATCTATGCTTTTTTTCCTTTAAGCAAAGAAAACATGTACAAATACAAAGATTTGAAATCACAGTTCATTAACTTCATAATCTGCTTTATAAGGTAGTGTTTTATGCAGTCAGACATATATATGGAAAGCATGATGTGGCAATGTATTTTTTGTTAAAATGTGCTTTTCTGTTTGGGGGAGCTGATATACATATTTTTTTCCTAGATGGTATCCTAAATGTGTTAAATTTGATCCTGCAGTACTTAGTTGCTTTAAGAACTCTTGAGTTGCTGAACTGAGAATGAGTTGTGGACTATGCAGAGGGAGTGAAAATATTTGTTTTGTTCCACTGGAGATACAAGAAACATACAAAAATCAGAAAGCCAGAAGAGCTCTCACTGACCAGGAGGGGAACACTGGAAAGGAAGGAGCCCCATAGAAGAGGAACGAGCCATGTATAACCAGCTCTCTCAAGACACTTCAGGAGAGATTACTTCAGCTGTCTTTACTCATGCTGGATTTTTTTAAGGCTCTTGGATCTCCAGTTACATGAATTTCTGCGTGTAGAGCCACAGAGAGCACACAGGCACTGACCCTTCCCTCGGAGCCACCTCCAGACTCACTAGGGGTGGGAAGATGTGGACACAGCAGAGAGAACTGCTAGTGCAAATACAGGTCAAAATACAATTCTACATTTTTTACTGTAAATGTTAGTCATCACATTTTTTGTATTCTGTATTGATTTTATATGTAAAATAGCCTATGCCCAATAAAACAGATGCAGTGAAGTAAGGTAAGCCTCTCCAGCTACTCATAGTATAAGAAGTCATGTTTTCCTGTAACCTTAGTTTAAAAATACACTTTTTTTCTGCAGACAGAAACAGTCAATATTTTGGTCCATAACTATTACATACAAAAAGGTAAAACGTGTGCATTTGCCAGAGTTGTCTGGGGATGATGGGTATGGGGGACAAGGTGCAGAGTGGTTGCTTGACCTAAAACATCCTGACCTGCTGTTAAACTGTACCCTAACACTGATGGTCAGGGGTTGATTTCTGCTCTGGGCTATCTCTCGTTGTGCACTCAGAATAATTATTTTGGCCATCATAAAACTCCACACCTTTCCACCATGTTTCACTAGAATGACTCCAAAATTACTCCTGTGGCTGTAATTACTCCTAGGGCTCATGCTGAAAGCCCAGCAAGCCTCCACTGCACCCTGGGCTACAGAACAAAGTTAACATTTCAACCAACCTACAACTGACCAGGAAGATGCACAAGTGCTTTACTGATTGGTCATGTTGGAGAAATCACCTACTGCAGTTTACAATGCCTTCAACAGAGATGGTTCCTGTGTTTTCTGTATAGTTAAGATGGGACATGCTTGGGAAATAGAACATCTCTAGGGAGTAAATATGAAGTTAGAGCAGGCCTGCTGTTAGGAATTGGTTTCTTGGACACATCTGGAAGTAATTTAACTTTTTGAAAGAGAAACAGCTTACTGCCCTTTTGTTTCTCTGAGGACAACTGAAAATCCATCTAACACACAGCATTTTCTATGGTTAAAAAATTGAAAATAAAACAATGACCTCTCTTAGCTAGTGGTGCAGAGCCCTTTTGGGGAGCACGAACCTTCCTGCATAACCAGTGGACCTGAGCTCTGGGCAGAGCTCTGTGCTGACCCAGCAAAACCCTTCTGATGCCCAGAGTGCCAGTGGCCCTGCTCTGCAGGACTGGCTGTTTGTTTGAGGAAAGCTCTCATATCCCAGCTGGGAATGGGACTCACAGGGATGCAGCAGCACAGGCATGAGGGGAACCAAACTGGGTCATAAGTACTGAGAGAAGCCATAACTAATTTTGAGCATCTGTTACCATAAAGGGACTGGCATCCCCTGCATGATCTCTCATGATTTACACTCCTTATCTAAAGTTATTTTAACTGGGAAGAAGAAGGCACAACACATTAGTGTCCTTCCCCAAATGCCAGAGTGACACATTTTGTTCTAGCCCTGCTGCCTTGTGTCCTTCCTCTCCCTGGAGGGGTTTGCTCCTTGGGACAGGGCTTGGCCACAGCAGGAACACACACAAACCATGCAAGAAAGAGCAGATACCAAAGGGCAGGGCAGGCTCACCCCATCCAGGCCTGCCAAACCTGGGTCCCTTTTGCCTGCAATGCTATGATTTCCCTGTTTGGAAAAATAACTGCTTGTTGAGAATGATAAACACAGGAGTTACACAGACATGTTCAGCACAGGGGGAATATGACAGGTCTAGAGCTTCACAGCTCCATTTCTGATGACACAGTGAGTCAGCAGAGTGGTTTTATGGTAGGTAATTCACATGACATACAGAGTCTGTCACCTGGGAAAGATCTGTGCACCAACCAGAGGTTCATCTTTGTAAAAGTGCAGTTAAAGAAATAAAGGGTAAATCACCTGACATGTCAAGACAGGAAAAAATTAACTGCAGTTCACATTCAATCTCTAGGCAAAATAAAGCATCTTGACTAAAGGAGCTTATTGCTGGTATAGTGGAACTCCAGAACAGCCTTGGCTGCTATAGCTGCACTCAGAGAGCAAGGAAAAGTCACATGTACAGAGAAGAAACTGGAACTGTCCTGGAGCAAGCAGGAAAATTAAACACTCTTAATTAGACACCTCTGAACTAAGTTCTAAACAGTTACATTTAAGAAGTTTCAGTTCAATATTTGATACTTCTCATGCCCCAGCTTCAAAGCATTTCAGGGAAAGGATCTCTCTAGTTTCAGTCATTGTATGAAAAACAGTAGTGAAAAGGAGGTAAACCTTAACAGGTGAAATAACTTCTTGTAAACAACTCTAGTTTTTTGGGGGGTTTGGGTTGTTTTGTTTTTGTTTTCTTTCTTTCTTTCTTTGTTTTTTCCTTTTTGTTTTGTTTTTTTGTTTTTGTGGTCTCTATCTAATGAATGAGAGGTTCTGGAAGTGGACCCAGGCTCAAACACCTAGGAGGTTTCCTGGAAAGCCCGCTGGGGTATGTGCAGCATGGCAGTGGCCAGGGGTGTATCTGGGAAGGGACAGCTCTGAGCCACGAGCAGAGAAACCAGGAGAGGTCTCTTCTCCCAGAGGCACTTCTTGGCAGCTTGAGCTCCAGCTCATGTAGCACTTATGCTTGGCAGAACTGTGATGCTATCAACCCCAGCATGCTTCCCCAGGCTCATCCCTCGCTCGGTTTGCAGGGATGGAGCTGGCCTTGTTTTCAAATCCCCTCCCATCCCCTGCACCCAGTTACTCCGATTTCAAACATGCTCAGAAGCCAGGCCAGCAGCTTCACACTCTCTCCTGAAGAGCTCTACTGAGGTCCATTGTTCCTGACTACAATAAGAAGGTCTTTACACAAAGATACTTTATTTTTACTGCTGTGGCTTGATCCCATCTGGCCAGTGAGGAGCCCTTACAGGGAGCAGTGAACTTCCAGCAGTGCAGATAAACCATTACAAAAAGTGAGAAAACAATAACCATCTGCTCTGATTTACTGCAAAAGAGAGAACTCCCAAATCCTCCCTGCTCTTCCCTGCAAAGCTGTGTATCCTTTTCAGCCCTGGCAGCCTGTGCTTAGGACGAGTGAAATGGAAGACATACCACAGGACAAGGCTGATCCAGTCCGGGAGGGCCTGGTTCCCCCTTCTGTCCTTTGGCCCCTTTTCTCCCTGGTATTCCTCGTTCACCCTGTCAGCACAACAGGAAGATATCAGGGGCAAGGGGAAGAAACACCTTTGCTTCATGTCTCACAGCACTTGCAGACTCCCAGTCCTTACACAGAGTAAGGACACTTGCACTAGTGTGACCTCAGCTGAGTAGTGAAATCACTGTGAAAATCTTCAGTTAAAGCTGTGTGGGAATATTGTAATAGATAATTTTATAACAGATTGACTAAATGAGCAGTTTCTGCTAGAATCCAGGTTGGTATGTGACAGCAAGTGGGAGCAGCAGCTTCCAGCTATTGCCCTGTGCTCAGCTGGACTCCTGGCTCCACCTGGGTATCCTTTTTTTTTTTGAAGGTCCCTGTGCCAAAACCTTTGACTCGGATCCATTTTTTAGGTCTATAAACCAAAACCAGTGATTCTTTGAACTTTGAATGGAGCTGTCAGACTGCTCCATTTCCCCACAACGGTTGGGCTGGAGGCAGTGTTGCAAAAACCCTTCCAAGTGGGTAGAAATTAACTGTCTGTCCTGCCCTGTGCTGGGAATGTGCAAATCCTTGGGCTGCACAGGAAGGTCTTTTGGCAGTGGCTCCCAGGGCAAACAGCACTGCCTGCCAAAAAGAGCAGCCTGTCCTGCCCCACAAGCACCAATACAGCCATAACCCACTTACCTTCTCCCCTCTTTCACTTCTCTCTCCTTTCTCTCCTCTGAGACCAGGGAAACCCTGTCACCACAATTTTTAGGTGGGAAAAAGGATAAAAAAAAGATTTTGTAAGTTTATTTTGTGAATGACTCAGTTCAACATGAGCCATTATCCTGTCCTGCCATGGTGAAGAATGACATTTTCTTCCTGTTGACTTGGTATGTCAGCAGTTTCTTGGAAAAACTAGAGTGCTTCACCACACCCCAGTAACATTACAGCTACTAGAAATTTTCATGTCACTGAATCCAATACAAATGTTCTCGGTTGGAAATGGAAGCCCTGGCAGAACCTTTAGGTGAGCAGTTCCACTGTGCAGTGGAAGTAGCCCAGCAATGGGCCTGAATTCAGCCCTTTCCTACAGCCATCATTCCATGGGCATTGTGTTTAAGGGGGAACAGTCTGTACAGTGTCAGATATGTGTTTTCCTAACAGTCTCAAGTTATGTGTGTGTGACTTGTGTTTCTACCATGAATAAATTAATGGTTTCCATACTCACATCCAATCCTGGCTCCCCTGGCTTTCCCTGCAGATGTAAAAATAAAAATTAAAATGCGCTGTGTTGAGTTTGGTGTTGCAGACAAACTTAGATCAGTTAAACAGTTGGTTTAACATGGCAGTGTGAGCACGGGCTCATCCAGGAGCCCCTGGGATTGGAGGCTGCTCCTTTGCCACCCACCAGGTTGGTGCTGGTCCAGCTCTGCAGTTCTGGCTGGACTCTCCACAGCAGGATTTAACAGCCCCTATTTTAGGATTGCACCCCAATGTCCCTGCTCCTCTCCCACACCCATGATTACCTTTTCTCCTTTGGTACCAGGTAAACCAATGAGCCCTGGAGCACCTGGAAGACCCTTAAATTAAAAAGAAACAAAGCATTGGGATTGTTTCCTGTGAGACAGGTTTCTATCAACAGCCAGAAATGAAATTTGGGAAAACAACTCACAGTAGGTCCGGTGTCACCTTGGTCCCCCTTCTCACCACTGTCACCTTTTTCTCCCTTTGCACCATCCAAACCCTGCATAAATGAAATGGATGAGCCAAGGAGACCTGGCAGTTCTGCCCAGGGCAGCCCCTTGTGCACCCACCACCTCCTACCCCTTTCCTAGGGTTCTTACACCCAGACTACTGGCGATGCTTTGCTCTTGGCCTCATTGTGTAAGAAAATAGCTGAAAATACAGGTTTTAAGCCTTAAGACTTTCAGCAGTCTTCAGGACTCTGTATTGGAGGAGGGGTTTGGATTGTAAATGCTTGGAAGGAAAAATGGCTTGTTTTCCAGAATGCCAAATGCTGAACAGTGTAACCAAGGGATGTGTTGCGACAACAGTGACAAAAACTCAGTCTTCAGAGCTGACAGGCCTTTGTGAGCCTGTAAATAATGCACTGGCAGCTGGGAAACTGGGTGACATTTAATTTATTGACTTACTTTAGGCCCTTGGATTCCTGGAGGACCCTGTGGGAAAGACAGTGGTGCATTTGAAAAAAAAACCCAGAATTTAAAAACATACCCTACATTTTTCTTCCTAAACAATTTCTTGCTCAAATTATGGGCTGACAATGGTCAAATACTTCTTTTCAAGACAGGTGGTAGTTTATTTTGTTCTTCAGTATCAAATCAGAGGGCAGAGGAACTGAAAAGGAGCATTCTGTGTAACACAGGACAATAAAGTTCTGCAACACAAGCTTTGGGGAGTGAGAGCCCCAAAAAGCTTTGCTGAAGAAAGTAACAGGAAACTCCGGGAGTGGCACTGTGTCACCGCAGCCCTCCACACCTGAAATGCCACCTGCTTTTGAAGCATGGTCTCTCAAGGTGAATCTTGGACTCAGCAGAGGCATCCCAGCCTTCCCAATGTCCTTGACAGGTCCTTTTGGAGCATTGTATGCACCAAACCCCTTCGATATCACCATCAAAAATGCTCTGTATGTTCATCACCATCTGCATCCTCTCCCCATGCAGCTGGTGGCAGAAAACTTAATGACTTGGGTGAATTTAAGGGAATATAGACACCGTCATGGTGGGGAACCGATTTTCCATTCCACAAGATTTTATCTTTTCTCCCAAGGAACAACTTGGATTTTTGCAAAATGATCCATAAACTCTGATGGACTCTCCTAAATCAGTTGCTTTAATTTCTCCAAAGACAGATCAGACTGTAGCGCTTCCCTGATTTTTTTTCCCAAATTCAAAACAGCCCGCAATGATTAAACAGAGCAACCCTTGTCCTTATCTAATCACATACAACAACAGATCTGCAGGAATCCCTTCCAGAGTCCTACCATAGGGCCAGGTAATCCGGGGGGTCCAGGCTCAGGTATGATCTGCAGAAGGGAATGAAACACCATGTTAACAAGGCTGGGCAAGAGAGAAGATGGTTCAGGAGAGGAAACCTCACAAAGCCCAGAATCATTATTAAATTAATTACAACAGCACCATCCAATATCTGAACCACCAATGAAAAATCTAAAGTAACTTTGTAGTGTTAAGTATGTGAACTGCTCTTCCCTAATGAATACACCTAATTTAAAACTTGTAGAAAACAGTTGGGTTTTGCTGATGGATATGGGACTGGTGGGTCTATCCTGCACCCCCCAACTTTGCCTGATCCTGTGTCATGAAAGAGACTTTATGTTGCCAAGATCTTACATGATTATTCTGTAGACATGGTGACCCAGTGTCTCCTTTTTCTCCTTTGTCTCCTTTTGCCCCTTCTGCTCCCTGAAAGATAAATGTGACCCTGATGCAGCACATCTTCCAGGAAAGCAAAAATGAGAGAAAAATAGGTTTTTCTCCCTCTGAATACCAGCCTTGGCTCAAGCAAACCTCATGGTCATCTCCATGGGACTTTGAAGAAATATTTTCTCCTCCTTGATACATTGTGAATAAGCTGATTAGAAATGGAAATTCAAAGCTCCCACAACCACCAGCTCCACAGTAAAGGGGTGTGGAGAGGTCATTGCTTAAATCAGCCAACCCAGCCCCATTCTGAGCATTTGCAGAAACCAGTACATTAAAGAACTAAGAACAGAGGGACAGGGGCAGATAAAGGGACGTACCGGGGGACCTGCTGAGCCCATTTCTCCTGTCTCTCCTTTCTGCCCCATGATCCCCATGCTGCCCTGGTCACCCTTTGCTCCTTTGGGACCCTGCAAGTTGAGAGAAAACAGCATGTTTAGGAGAAAACTCTTAAAATATCCCCCACAACAGCCAATTCTGCCTTTCTGCTGTTGCCCTCTGCATTGTGAGCTCATGAGAACATGTTTTAACATTCAGCCTCACAGATGCCAATTTTGAGGGTGCAGCAGAATTTAGCTAGGCTGCAGGAGGGATTGCAGCCATTTGGGGTTGGACAGGTTTACGAAAAGCTTTGGGACAGTATCTGATGAACTGCTTGTGAAAGGAGCCCCTTTAGCTTGGAGGACATGGCCAGGAGCAGCATCAGCATGCCCAGAGCAGAGCAGAGGCTGCAGGCAAAGGGCCATCAGGAGACACAGCTTCTCCCTGAAGCTCCACTACTCAACAGAGCTCACTCCTGGCAGGCTGGATTTGCTTTTTGCAGACACACAGCAAACTTCCTTTTCATTTGGCTCCTGGCAAGGCCTTGCTCGATGTAGCTGTGCCTCACTCACCTTTTCACCATCCATTCCAGGTGGACCTGGCAAGCCCAGCTCTCCCTGAAGGGAGACAAAGAAAGGGGAGCCCATGGTAAATTAAATTAAGAATTTATCTCTGGAAAGCATTGTGCAAAGAAATGAGTTATTCACACACAGCTGTTGTGGTTATGGGTTTGCCACTGCCAGGCTTAGGACCAAGGAGGTGTCAGTGAGCCACCAGCATCACAAACTGAAGTGAATATTGGCACAGAGACCTCAAAAGGCACCAAAATCCTGTCCCATCCCCTTATTTCAGGAGATACTTTTCTACAAATTACATTCTTCTCTTTAAGAAACAGCTGGCTGCAGGTTACAGAGAAGCAGGACAGCAAGTCCTGGGACAAAGTGCTGGGACAAATAAACAGCATCCAGGGAGGATGGGAATGAGGGTGGCTCAGCACAGCCATGGGACTGCCAGCCCCTCTCATAACTGCTCCTCACACTTCTGCCTCCTGCCACAGACAAATGAGGCAGTCTTAGAGGAGCTGGGATTTCATCTGTCAGGTGTGGAACTGGGACTGGACTTGTTTCTGGGACAGCATTGTCTGGAAGAGGCTGAAGGCTAGAGACAGGTCAACAAAATTTTGGCTTTTGTGTGAAAGCCACCTTTTTTCAATCAGAGAAAGGGCTACATAGTGCACACAGCCTCAAACTCCTGTGCAGACAGTTTCAACTGCCTTATTTTGGGTTGGAAGACTCATTGAGTCAAGCCATCAGACCATGCTGCTTGGCAGAGGTCAGGCTCACCTTGGACCCTGGAGTGCCTTGGGGGCCTGGTGGCCCTGGGGGACCTGGTGGACCCTGAAACAAAGAAAGAAAAAAGACTTGATCATGACTAACATGAACATGGCACACTGTCCTTGTGCTGTGGGGATGAGGAGCTTCAAGCATGCTCTGCCAGAGACACTCAGGTGAACAGAATTGCCCAAACACAAGATGAGCTCAGGTGACACAGAGTGACGAGGTTCCTCTGACATAGGGTTGTTCATGCAAAACAGAACACAATGGGAGCGAGTCAGGTGTACACCTGCAAAGTGGGACCCCAAATCTGATGGTCTCTTTTTGCATCCTGCCCGTCCCAACCAGCCAGCCTAGGAAGAAGCATCCTGCTGACAACAGTGTCAGCCAGCCAGCCAGCCAGGGAGGTACAATTAAAGAGGGGAAAAAAGGAGTTTGTGTGAGCACAAACAGCAGGAAAATCTTGCACACTTAAAGAAGTTATTTTTCCTGGACACTGCTGGATGCAAAGACCACCAACCACCTTGAGATGAGCAAATATTTTCCAACTTGCAAATTATTTCAAGCAGCAAAATTTGTGGTCTTGCTCAGATGAAAACCAAACCAGTATCATATCCTGGAGCACCTTTCCCCATGGCTGCACACTCAAATGCTGTTATACTTAGTCACACTGGAAGCCTTTCCAGAGCCTTGTCCATGAGACAGGTCAGTGCACAAACACTGCAAACAGCGAATAAGCAGGAAAACAGCAAAATTAGTGAGTTTCAGTGACATGTCCCTCAACAGTCTCTGCATGCAGAACATGGGACAGGGTCTGGGTCCAGCAGAAGATGCCTCCAGACATTCAATGGAGACTCTCCAGCCACTGCACTCCACTCCCAAAACTGCGTGCCACACGGACATCTGGCAAACGGAAATTACCAGCACTTTGTGTATCCCTGCAGCCTGTTATGAAACAATTAGTATGGTTCTCAAGTATGTCTGTAATTAAGTATTTATTCTATTAATCTTACTTCATTCTGATGAAAAGGTCAGGGCACTGTTCAGTTGGGCAAGTTAAGGCTTAGGTGTCATTCCCCTTCCTCCCACATCCCAGCTGCTGCCATTGAGCTCCGCCATCGCTTTTGCTGCTACACCCTAAATATCCTCAGCCCCCAGGTGCAATCAGCTCTTTCTTCCCTCCCAACCAGCTCCATGTGAAGACACAAATCTCAGGAGGTGACATAGGACAAGGGTGGACACACTGTCACAATGTCACAGTGGAAAGCTTGGCAGATTTCAGTCCTTTCCCAGGAACTGCGGGACCCAGCCTTGGAGCAGGGCTTACCTTGAGCGCATCCAGGATTCGGCCGTCGTAGTCGATCACAACGGTGTCTCCCTGCTCCCCTTTCAGCCCAGGGGGACCCTGCAGCCAGGGATGAATCCTATTTAATGTTACAGCATGGAGAGGTGGCTGGTATGAAAGCAAAGTCCTGACATGCAGTGTTTGGGGGTTATCACTTTACAAACACCATGGATTTAACCAGTCTGTAGTCTGACAGCTGGAACTGTCAAACCTCAAAAGGCCATCAATTTGTGTAATGGAGAAGAGCATAAATATCCTCACTGGATTGCCCTTATTCCCATCTTCCCTCTTACAAAAAAAAAAAGGGTCACAGGATGGTCATGACGATAAGAAAATTGGACTTGACTGATTTCCCATGTCAGCACTCAGTACCTGTGCAATCATTTGTTTAAACATGCACCATCTCTATTTTCTGACAGTGAACTGATCCTGAAGCAATTAATCCACATACTAAGCAGAAAGAGGTGGTGGGGAACAGCTAAGGTTGAGACAAATGCACAGCTCCAAACTGAAATCCTGAACATCCATACCCGGGGTCCAATGGAGCCAATTCCTCCCTTCTCACCAGGTTCACCCTGAAAACCAAAAATCACATTTTTTTTTTTCAATGAGACCAAGGAAAACACAAAATATTTATCCTAAAAATAGTGTACCCACCCATAAAGATATGCTTTAGATTAAGAAAAATTATGACACTAACAAGGGACTGCTTCTCCTAGCAGAAAATAAATTTGACCTGAGAGTGAATATATTTTGCAAAAATCGGTGTTGGTGCAACAGCAAGAGCAGTAAGAGGAGGTGTCATTGCAGGGGGAGTGGAGTGGCCAGCTGAGCTCCCTGTATGATCTGTGCTGCTCTCCAGTCCCCCTCCCTGCTCTGAGTGTGCTGAGCTCCCTCTCTTTGTGCTGGTTCCACATGGCTCCCTTTGCTTCAGGCTGAGTTTAGCATGTGGAAAGTTTCAGCTGAGATGCTTAAACCATTTTCAAGAGTGAGTTTAAGGAAAAGTTCTGTGCCAAATTGTTCATTTTTTACTTCTTTTTTTTTTTCTTTTCATTTCCTACCCTCCCCTCCTATTCATATTTTTTGGGGTTTTTTTTGTTTGGTTTTTTTTCTTTTAATTGGAGACTTTTAAACTGCCATAGTACTCTTAGAGCAGTGACCTGAAATTCTGTTCAGAATTCAAAAGATTTCTCATTTGTCACACCCAGGTTAATCCCCTTGCTGACCAAATCAAAGCTCTCCACAAAGTAAAAAATGGTAAAAATGTATAGAAAAAACCCTAAATTCAATCAGCACTGCTACTGTGGTTCTAGAAACAGCTTACTAAGCTTCACCAGAGCCCACTTTCTTCCTCACACACAATTTCTTGCCCAATTTGGAATCACAACTCTTTGATATAGAAAATATTAGTGCATCCAGATCCTACTAAATACAAAGCAGCTGAGGGGGTAAATAATGGATGCTGTCCAGGTCTCCTCACCACCACTTAACAAAGCCAGACTGTCTAATTGTATCTCTCAGCAGCTTTGGAGGTCAGGAGGACAGGACAGCACACAAGCACTTAGGGCTCTGAAGCAATTCCACAGCCACCAATAACATGGGATCAAAATGTCATCAGAATTCTACTGTTTCTGAGGAAAAAGGTAGTTCCGTGGAAAATGTGCAAGTAGATGACTTACAAACTCTTATACTGAGCTCTGCTTGAACCCAGCTTTCATCAAATCACCAGGAAAAGTTAAAACACTCTTAATATCACTCCTTTTGTGTCAGTTTTGGCACTTTACGAGGCTTTTAGAAGGCAAAGGCCCAAAACACCTCCTCAGCTGGAAGCCTCTGCCTCAGCAATGCTGTGCCCAGAGTTCCAGCTTTTCCTTACCTTTAGTCCTGGGAAGCCATCTGTGCCATTCTCTCCCTTTGGACCCATGCTTCCTTTTTCTCCCTGAAAACAAAGCTATTTAGACAAATGCTATACAGGGAGAACGGAGAACAGATTTATTCAGGTTATCATTTTCTTGATTTATCTTCATTTTAGTTGCATGAGGGAGCAGAGCTCTGCTTTCAGCTGTAGAATATATCACCTTGCCCAGGTGCAAAATGGGGAGTTTATGAGATAAAAATGAAGCTTTCAGATTCAGCAGTTTGGCTGTGGGTGGTGTGTTCAGCCATGAACAGCACAGAATAAATTCACAATGTTTTGTGCTGGAAGGGGTCTTGAAGATCACCAAGTACCACCCCCTGCCATGGGCAGGGACACCTTCCACTGTCCCAGGTTGCTTCAAGCCCTGTCCAGCCTGACCTTGGACACTGCCAGGGATGGGGCAGCCACAGCTTCTCTGGGCAACCTGTGCCAGGGTCTCACCACTCATGATGTTTTTCAAAACCAAAGGAGAAATGTCTCTCATCCTACCCCAACTATAAAATGGTGCCAAAAACCAGACAGCAAAAGTTGCCCAACACATGCATTAGATGGACACAGAGCAGAACGCACCTTAGGGCCCACAAGTCCAGGGATTCCATCATCACCCTGATGGAATAAAATATAAAAAGTGAAATACACAGAACTTGTACACACTTACTAGATTTCAACACATCATTTGACCTCACTGAGTGTTGCACAGAACTGAAACCCACTCAGATTTTCAGGCAACCAGGGGAGAGCTGCAGCAGGGAGCACAGGAGGCTCCAGTGTGTTCCCCTGCTCCCACCCACCCCTACCTCTGCCACCCCTGCTCCAAGAAGGTGGATGGGCATCTTCCAGAATTTGCTTACAGAAGGCCCTGGCAAAGGTCTTCTCCCACCTTCAACAGAAACTAAATATCAAATTCCTTAAAGGCTTTTGGGTCCCAAAGACCTCGTGTAAGCTGCCACCCATCCTCATGGACTTCATCACAAGTCCCCCACACCCTCTGCCAGGAGGAGGCTTTCTGGTTTTGCTTGTGCTTTGTTGTTCTCCTGGAGTAACACCACTTCATGGGTGCTGAAGAGATTAGTTTTACCAGTCAGTTATGAAAGGTTTAAGCTAAATTCTGGCCTGAAAAACGCCCATGGCCACCCCTGTTTTGGGCTAAATCAGTAAGAGGGAAAGGCTGGGCCCTGGCAGTGCTATAATTTCACTTAAAGGCAGTGATTTATCCACTTCTCGATAGCACCACTGGGAGAAAACGTGGAGAACTCGGACATGTGAATCTCTCCCAGTCCTCAATGCCACACCCAAGCAGCATTCCTGGCCTTCAAGTGGACATTTCCCGTGGGACTGCAGTGCTGCATGGTGATGGCCATCCCAGGAATTTCAAACCCATCCCAGGGCCCCTGGGCAGAGAACATCCTCCAGGCACCTCTTGGATCATTGAATTACTGGAGAAAAAAGGCCTGAGACCTACTGCTTTGCTTGGCATTTGCTGTTTTATTCTTTGTCTATTGGGCAGATGTGGCTGCAGCTTCTGGCTTTCTTGTGGAAATGAAAGCCAGGCTGCAGGCACAGAGATGCTCAGCTCCAGGATGGCATGGGAGGGAAACCAAGGGAACACAGGGAAGGTTGGTACAGACTGCCACGACCAAGGCTTCCACACCAGTCTCTGGCAATTGTTTCCCTAGCCAAGCACAGTCCAAAGCAAAGAAAAAAAATTGAAGCTAGTAATTAAAAAAAAAAAAAATCACCATTTTACCTTTTTCCCTTGGACACCAGGTTCACCCTGCAACAGTACCATCAACAGAAGAGAAAGAAATTTAGGGACATAACAGAAAATAAGGCAAATTATATGGATAATCAAAAGTAATTGTAAAAATGAATTGTAAAATTAGAATACTTGGCTTGTCCTGATCATATTTATCCCCCCCAAATGCAAGAAAGCACGTTCTCACAGCACAGCAGATTCCAGCCGCCTGTGGCTCCCTCCACCCCCATTTCCAGGTTTAAATGTGGGTAGTGGATGTGATATTGAGGAAGTGACACATTCAGACATTTATACCCCCAGTCAGTTCCTTGGAATTTTATTCCTTTTGCTCTGTCCAGTCTCTGTTCCAGGTCAGCCTTTCCAGGCATCATCTGATGTATACTGGTAAGTTCAAGTCTCTCAAAATGCTTATTTTCATCCCCAACCCTCTTATTTCAGCATTATTTCAAGAATTCGTGTTAAAATTAGACAGATTATTACCCACCTTTGGTCCTGGAGGTCCTCTGGCACCCTGTTGAATATAAGAGTGATCCGTTTATTTGTTTGACAACAGAGTAAAACAGGATAAAAATATTTCAAAAAGTATTCTAATTCCAAATAAAAGAAATCACACAGATGTCAACTTCTCCTCTTCCCTTACAGATAGGGCTGTATTTGCCTCTGTGCTCCCAGTATATAATATCATTTTATGGTTCATGTATTTTATGTATAATAAGCACCTTTTTATCCAACGTAAACCTTAATAATTTGGAGTGAAAATGCCAGGTGGCTTCAGAGGGGCAGGGGTCAGGGGTCAGGATGTGGGAGCACTACATCCCTCCAGAAGATCTAAGGGGACACAAAAACTTCCATCTTTTCTCAACAGGGCACAGGTAGCCATGGACAAACATCCATTTTAGGGCACCTATAATTCCATGAAGGGTGTTTTGTCCTCCTCATAAGCAATGACACAAACCCACTTGCTGCAGTGAGCTGAAGGGTGATGTGCAGTGGGGGTGAGGGGCACACACACACATGCTTCTGGGCAATACTGACCATGACTCCATCCTCTCCTGGCTCGCCTTTGAAACCCTGCAAAAAAATAAAAAGACCAACATTGAAACTATTATCTCTCATTCTCCAAAATGCTCAGCAGTAATTAGAATGTTCCACTGCATTATGCTTTAGCGTATTTTTTTATTAAATAAATTGTTAGTGGTTTTCAGATTTGCAACAGGTCATCCAAAGGGTATGAACTGGGGAAGGGATCTCCTGGCTCTGAGAGTTAGAACCAGCACCTGCAAATACACGCCCCAGGTCCAGCTCTTTGCTCCAAAACTTGAGATGGAAGGTCCCCTCCTTCTCCGTTGCCCCACGCCCCAAGGCTTTGCTCTGTGAGCTGCTTTTGGAGCCCAGCCATGGCTCAGGCTGGGGACTCAGTGGCTGTGGTGCAGCACTGGGGAAGGGTTCACCCTTCACCCTCCTGTCCCTCGTGGGGTGGGCACTGCCTGATATGTGCTCGCTGCGCATCTCCCGTCCTTACAGGGGGGCCTGGAGGTCCTCTTGGGCCATCCTTTCCCGTGTCACCAGGAGGCCCCCGGGCACCTGGGGGTCCTGGCGGACCAGGGGGGCCCGTGGCTCCATCTCGACCTTGATCACCCTGGAAGAAGTTCACACAGACATAGTGAGACGAAGCAGTGTTGGCAAGGGGTGGTCTCAGGGCGTCCACGACACATGCACTGCATCCCTGGGCCACCAGCACCCTGGCCTCTGCTGTCCCAGAGGAATTTAACTGCAGCTTCCAGCTGGGAAAGCTGAAAGTGAGCTTATGGCCAGTTTATGCCACTTGGGTCTGGTTCCTCAATCAGGATTGTGCTCAACGCCTTCCAACGAGATTTAATCTGCTTAAGACTTTACCATTGACAGTCTGCATGGAATCTACCAACCCAAGAGTACCCAGAACAGATCAGGCTCACAACATGCTGGCAGGGAGCATGCACACCCTGCCACGGCTCAGTGCACCACTCCAGAAAACCACACAAAAAAGTGCTTCATCTCATCCTTTACAGACAGCCAAGGTCACACATGAACATTCTGAGCCACTCACACCCTGCAGATTTTGGGTGCAGAGAACACGCTGTGTTCCTTTGGCTGTGTGGATTTGGTGGGTGCCATTCCCAAGGGGAGCATCCAGTGGGGCTCCAGGCTGGGAATCAGCTCCTGGCCCCCCAGCAGCTAGCACAGCACAGCCCAGCCCAGCCCAGCCCAGCCCCAGGGCTGTGGCCCAGCCCATCCATGTGGCTGCACAATGGGAAAGCCTCATGGAAAGGCCACCTCATAAATCTTTTAGCAACATCTGGGAGAGTCACCACGGAGGCAGTCAGAAGGCTGTGTTTAATATGCGGTCCACCCTCAAATCAAGGACAAGTGTGGGATTTTTCACAAGTCCTTAAGTGACTTAGCAGCAGAAGTCCCACGGCCTTTCAACAAGATCTGGGCTCCTAAATCACTTGAATCCTTTTTTTGAAAACCCAATTGCAAATGCTAAACACTGCAACCAATTATGTCAAGTTGAGTCTCCCACTGAATTTTTCCTAATTACAAAGTCCCATTTAGAGTTCAAGAATTTAGATTACTCTAGTGTTAATGCATTTTATTTTACAATACCAACACTGTTTCTATCAAATTTATAGGACTTTGTCGCTTGATTCTCAAATCTCACAAAGAACCAAATGCTAAAATACATTAGTTTTATTACCCTCTGCTTTGACAATGCCTGCCCCCTAAATTCCAATGGGATTTCAGTCAAACGTACTCCCAACAAGCATCTCTAAATACAGCCATGGTCAGGGCAATTTAAAATAGCAACAGTACACTGTCAGCCAGAAAGAAAAAGAAAAAGCAGCTCAAATGATCACAGCAAACCAGTGGCAGCAGATTTGGCATCTACCTTGAGCACTCGCCGGCTAAAGACAAGCTGATCATTAGCCAGAAATCCATGACTGAGGTGGGGAAAAACCATCTATATTCAGGGAAAAAGGGAGGCAGAAGAAGGAAGAGCAGCAGTTTAAGGTGAAAGCACAGAAGAGT
This sequence comes from Cinclus cinclus, assembly GCF_963662255.1. Lineage (NCBI taxonomy): Eukaryota > Metazoa > Chordata > Aves > Passeriformes > Cinclidae > Cinclus > Cinclus cinclus. The sequence continues at coordinate 13,608,070 of NC_085059.1, forward strand.
GAGTTTTAAAGGCTGTAGTAATATATAACAATATTTTTTTAAAATAACTAGTTGATACATTAGTTAGTAATAGCCTAGGTAGGCAACACTGAGGTTTAGGGTTCTGGGTACACTGGATCTTTGTAACAGGACACAGAATGAGGGAAACAAGTATTTTTTCTCTACTTCACTGTACAATAGGACATTCAAAGCAGCTGGGACAAGGATTCCCCTACTGCAGGATAAAGAGTATTATTCCAGTAAACCCCATTGGGGATGATATATCCCAGCATTTCCCTGAGACCAAGTATTGTATTTGTTTTCAGGGGCTCAAATGAATACTGATGTATTCCCAGCCTGCAAATTGCAGATAAATCTCCCAGATTTATATGATTCAAAAACAATGTATTTAGACTGTGTCAGTAGTCATTGCTATTGTGTTTTAGCCTTTCCACTCATGTATCCAGGGAGAAGCAGGAAGACATTTCTTTTTTCAGGACACCACGTGCATCTCTCTTTCCCCAACCCACCCATCCCTGTACACATCCGTAGGAGAATCAAGAGGGTGGAGTGAAGCCACAAGAAGCCCTATGGGAACACACAGCAAAGCTTCCATGAGGATTTTTTGAGGTTTCTGGGGAACAGACCTCTTTTCCAAATTGCCAAAGACCTTTTAAACCTTGCACACCAATAACATATAACTCCTAACCTCAGTTTTGGGGGGAATAGTGCACTGGCAAGGCCACCTCCAGCCCAGCCTCCCAGCATGGATGTTTTAAGACCATCATGTCAAGAAGAGAGGGAAAAAGTAAAGTCTGACAGAAAAAACTAGTCAACCCCAGAAAATAAACCTCTACCAAGAATATTTTTCAAGATGTAGAGAGAGGCTTTAAGGTCAACACTCAGTTAAGTGCAGCTACTTTTTGGAAGAACAGCACCGAAGTACTGAGGAAATGAAATTAATGAGTACACAGAACCCTTGCACATGGCCAGGTCCTCCAAATACTACAGAAACCACCAAAAAGACTCTACTGAGAACAAAGGGTTTTGTGGTAAACAGAAGGGACATGGTTCTGTGGCTCATTACGTGCATAAAGTACACAAGAGCAAGAAGTGGGATTTTCATAAAAGCAGGAAATGAATTTTTTTTCTTGTCCCTCAGACTGGTGAGCATCATCCAAATAAGCACGTTCCAAGCCCAGCCCTATCTGTTTTAATGTAAAATAACAATTTGCATTTGCTGCAAGGCCAAACACACCACATCCCACTGATTCCAGCCATCACACATTTAAACAACCCTTGTTACAGATGGGCCCACGAGAGGTGAACAGCTCTGAGGAATATTAAATAGAGGGACACCATCTCTGGTTCAAGAAACATCCAGGCTGTAGAGAGCCAGGCTCAGGGGAGGGGTTAAGTGTGATGGAGTAACATATTCCTGCTCCCCAATTCTCAAAGCATTTGGTTACAGGGCACTGGCCTAACAGGCCATTGGGTCTGACCCCATGTAGCAATGGGATATTGGAGCACAGAACCCTTAAACACTGGTAATTTCCAACTTTAGAGTCCTCCATGTAGCCATTTCAACATAACACTCCAAAGTAAGCAAATAACAAAATAATAGTATCCACAGATGTCTGTTGACTGCCATAGAGAGCTCTGCAGGATGCCTCCTCAACTGAGTTTTTATCTGCAGTGCAAGCTTGGCAAGCAGTTAAAATTTTGCAGAAAATAAGGGAGAAAAAGCTCCTTTTGTGTCTGCACTGAGCTGCAGAGCCGGTTCAGCCATGCTAGTGTTTGGCTCTCGGCAGCTCTGGATATAGGAGATGCTGGAGCCACCTCCTTCAGCACTGGCCATGGGCAGGCACGTGATGTGTGGGCCACTGCAGACAGAGCACCTCTCTCACCAGCTGAAGCTCATTTTCTCCCTCTGGAGAGCAAAGCTGGTGCTGCTGCCACAGGCGCTGAGCATCCGCTGGCCCAGATGTGCAGAGATTCCTCAACCCCATCATTTGTCTAAACATCTCATCTGTCAGTATGAACAAGATCACCCAGCTAAGTTCATAAATCCAGAGCAGTTGGCCCAGTGCCGGCTCAGGGAGCAAGTCAGGCTTATAAAACCAGTCCTTTCCAGGAGTGCAGCAATGCATTTGATTGTGAGAGAGAAGCACAGGCACAAATACCAGGGCACAGCTGTCCCAACCATGGCAGCATCCTCCTTCAACTCCCTCTATCCTCCCAAGAGCAGCGGGGACCTGTTATTGATTTCTCCCTGTAAATACACTTCCATGCATTCTATCAGTACATTTGGGCACTTTTATTCTCCATCCTGAGCAGGTGAGGCATCACAGCATCCTCTCTCATGCTGCTTACAACAAGGAGCATTCAGTGATGAAGACAACCCAAAGTGACCTCCTTCCTCAGCTTTCCAAAATCACCCTCCAGCATCTGCCACCAGACACATTCCCACGTGTAATAGTCTCTATTTTTGTCCACACTGGTGGCAGGTGTTTATTACAGAAAGAGAAGCAGGGCAGACATGAACATACTCGGTAGCTAATCCCTAATTGCCATCACCTCACTCCCACCACACACAGTCTCTCCAAAGCCATCCCAAAGATTATTCTCTTTTAATCTATCATTCCTAATGACAGTGTTCCAGTGTTCACTGACACACTCTATCCTCATTCCACACCCATGGGCATGCCCATTTGCAAGGAAGATGGTACTGGATATCGTCCTAGATATTTATCTTCCCATTGATGCAGTCAGTTGCATTGACACATCTTTCAAAATCAGCTAAACAAAGCCACCACTGAAACTGAGGAATAAGATAGATTAAATTCAGAAATAAAAACTAATCTAGACCAGATGGTATTAAGAAGTTTTGCCTCCTATTCACAACCCTGAGTGTCTGCAGACATAAAGGGAGCTATTTCCAAAGTCAGACACCTGTTTTTAGGTCTGCTAGTACATGGTTCTGCCAGGCTTTTTTCTCTCTCTTTTATCCTATATTGTTTTTGAGCCTTTTTCTCACTGTTCTGAAGAAAATCATAAATTAATCAGAAACTGAAGCAAAATCTGGACAAATGCAGATCAGGACAAAATATGCCCCCAAAACCCAGCACTTTTTTTTTTGGTAGATGAAAACAAAGGACAAGTGTTACCTTGAGATCTGGTACCTGCCCTGCAAGTCCAGACAGAGCCTGTCCCAGAGCATCTCCTGCAGCAGGAGGTGAGTTCCACAGCACCTAGCAGCACAGAGCCTTTGGAGCCTGAGCAGCACCTCCTCCACATTCCTGAGTTGCCAGCCTCAAAGTCACCTTCTGCCCTGGCCAAGAAGTGAAAACTCAAGTCCCTGTGCTGCTGAATCACCTCTTAAATCCTGTTCTGAGAATATGGGTGGGCACTTAGACAAAGTGAGACCTTACACTGAGCCCCTCCTTCACCACACAAACCATAAATCTATCAAAAAAATTTTAGGGGCTCTCTGAGCCCCAGGGTGATATTTCCAAACACACCCAAGGCAGCTGGGAGCTGCTTCAGAATATGACACCAACTTCAAAAAGAAATTTTACAACCTCCAGGGGAAAGAAAAAAAAAGTCTCTGAGGCATCTCTACTCAACATTAACCACTGAGGTCCTGGTTATGTTTCCAACAATGACATCTAACCCAGGTCAGCCAACTCTTGACTGCCAGCTCCAAATCCAGACTCCTACAGTGACCAGTACACCAGGATTCCAACACATCCCCACAATGGGGTTTCCAGCAGGTGCCATAACCCACAGACAACCACATCTTAGAAATGCCTCTGCAACAGAGCCCACACCTCATGGTGAAACCTCCCATCTCATTCCCAACATGGGCCACATCCCCCTTGTGTCCTGTGGAGACCTGTCCTGATTTACTTCAGTAAATCTCAGCTTTGTGAAGCTGCGTGAGAGGAAATTACATGAAGTTCCATTAATTTGTGTATGCTATAGCCAAAAGAGTTTTTCCTCATCATGCAGTTACTTTAAACACTTTATTTTCAAAGGCAGCCTGGATATCACCTGAATGTCATCCTGCTCCCCTCTGGGGAGCTCAGCAAGGGAGGAGGAATGTTCCATCCTGTACAACTCTGTGCTGGACCTCTCCTTGGGACACCAGATCCTACTCTCACAGACTGGTGCTCTAATGCCAACAAATAAGGAGCACAGCCTCAAGAGAAACTTCAAGAGAAACATGGAGCCTGTTTCTGACACTGGAAGGGAAAGTTCAGTAGAAGCAAAACCCTTCACAAGGTACCCAAAGATCTTTGACTCTTTTTTCCCCATAGTTAAAGTTAGGAAAACCACCACCACAAAGAGTTCCAGAGGCAAAATTAAATGTTTCCACAACTGTTACCATACTGTTTGCAGCAAGGCTGCACAAAGTTTTGTTTTGTGCAGTGACTAAACCCAACCAGATTTTAGAATAAATCAATGTGTTGTGTCACTACTTACCCTTGGGCCAATGTCTCCTGCTTCCCCCTGCAAATCAGGAAAAAAAGCAAAGGGTCAAAGTTCAAATCTCAACCCTGAAGGACTGAGCACAGGGTCAGCTGGACACGGATACAGCACACAAGGGAAGTGGCAAGAGTCCTACTGCTTAATGTATTTAAAATGAGGGAGGAGAAGGTTTTGAGACAACACAATAGGGAAAGATTCTGTCCTAGCAGGCAACGAAGCAGATAATAAATCAGAAATAGCAGTTTGTTTCCAACTCTAAGGCTCTCCTAGCAACTGCTTATGTCCTTCACATGTGAAAATTAACTTCACTTTCAGTAACGACCTTCTTTAGCTCCTCTGATTGCATGAGTGTCATGCAAACAGAGCAATGGAGCCCAGATCTCTTGCAGGAATGAAGAGTTTTATGCCACTCTCATCACCCTTAGTGGCATACCAGAACCCTATGGCATGGATGAGCTTTAAGACCACACTTGTTCCCCTCACTTTTTTGCAAATTCTTCCTGCCCTCACCTTTCTGGAGCTTTTGCAAAAGCAATGTGAGAACCCAGTCTTACAGCTCCACATCCCAACAAAACTCAGCTGAATTACTGGGGAAACCTGAACTTGAAAGAATTACAGCAACAGGAGGATGTACAGGAACTGCCTCCCCAAAATCCATACATTAATGCACCCTTTACCTTTTCCCCTTTTGGTCCTGGAGGTCCCTGGAAACACATAAGAAGAATCCAAATTAAGGAACAGCAGAATCACCAAGGCATGTGACATCACATTCATCAGTTCACAAACCTGAGCCACGTTCTCTGTTATTTTAAGGAATACGTGCTACTATTTTAAGTTGTGCAGTGCTTGACATGAGCAACATTTAACTGAAAAGCACCCACGAGGTCATGCCTGCTCCTGCCAGGATAGAGTACAGAGAAGAACCAGAGCAGGGCAGGCAGTGTGACAGCAGCTCACCGACACGTGACTCTAAATAGATGCAAAAGATATCTTGAGGTATTAAATCACTTCTAGAAAAAACACATGCTCAGTATATCATTACAACAGTTATACATCTGTTTGAAATAAACAAGGAGGACGGGCTGCTTTCTTTGGCCTATTTGCTGAAGGCATTGTTCATCTTCCCTCTGAGCAGCTGTCTGTAGGACAGGCAGAGACAGGGCAGCTGCACAGAGAACCTGAGAGCAACACTTCGATATATCTGCTCTGCATTTGCCTTCCAGCACAGAAAAGTACCAAATCTTGGTACCAGTGCACAGTGTGTACTGAAGTGGGACCCAGGGGCATGCAGTGGGGGCAGGTCAGCAGAGAGGCTGGCGCAGCAGCATCTGCATTCCCATGCAGCCTCCCTCCCACAGTTTTTCTCTGAGCAAGGCTGCTGGCCCCTTACGGGCATGGAAGCGATCACGACCAGCCTGTTCTGAGTCTGGCTGTGTGATAAGTTTGCTCTGTCACTGAGATTTCTCCTGCCTCTCACCCAGGGTCTCACTCCTGCCCAGCAGTGGCACCCCAGCCAGGGTGCAGGGCTGTGCTCTGGGGTCTGACTGCACTCCCAGCATGAGGTTTTGCTAATGAAAGCCAAGCCCTGAGCACCAGGCTGGGGGCTGGCCCTTTCTTCCTTTCTTGTCTAATGCTTTATTTCTGGATTTTATTCACATTTGTTATCCTTGGGGTTAAGATAAAAACCAACCACAGCAATGTACAACTATAATAGCACACTCCCTAACTGGATAGAAATAAGTGTCTGGAGTAGCTTTTCAATTGCAAAGACTGAATGACTTTTACCCATTTTGAAATCCCACTTGTTTTATGACCAGAATTTAAAAATATTTCATATGGGGCCCCCTAGTGAAAGTGGTGGAAAGAGAATGGGGTTTGGAGATAAAATATGGAGCTGTGACTTTCTGTAGGAACCATTCAGTGGAAGGAGTCAGAGCTGGCTAGGGTTCAATTAGCATAAAAATAAAAACTTCTGTGTTTCTATAAAATAAGTAAGAAAAGAATGAAGCACCTGAATATCCAAAGGGCTTCCAAGCAAAAATCAAGTCAAGAAAACAGCTCATAAATTAATCCAGTCTGTCCCAAAAAGTATTTCATGGACTCTGGGCACCCTCAAGCAGTTCCCAGCTCAGGTCCTTTGGAGGGATCAATTATTTTGGGATCAATTATTTTTATGGTATCACAGTAGTGCCAGAAGCATGCAACCAAGATCACTGACTTTGCTCTTTGAATGTGCTACTGGAGTTTATTCCCCAAATTTGGCCTGATGCCCATCTGTAGTCTGTGCTCGCCAATCTGGCACAAGAGGGGAAGAGACAGCTGAGATGAGCTGCCAGGTAAAGAAAAGTTCACCTCCACCTCTGCTTGCCAGTCCTGGCTCAGAATTCAAACTCGCATGGAATAATTTTCCCAAGTACAACTGTCCCTCCTAAACAGTTATATATGTAGCACTAAATGAGTAATAGTTGATATATTGCCTATTTATTGTGGAGCAGCATGAACAAAGACATGTTATATTTGGCACTAAGTGCTACTTACTGGTTTGCCATCCAAACCAAGAGGCCCCTGAAAAAGCAAGTAAAAGAGAGTACTATTAAAAAAAAAAATTAATTTTCAAACATAGCATTATCAGGCATGCACTGAAAGAAACTATACTTATGTACAGTACAGTCTTTGGCTATGAGTCTATGATTTACCTAATCTTCCATCCATGCAATCCAGCAGGAAGGTTTCACAGAGGGACAGTAAGAGGCATCAAACAATTTGCGAAATGTGAAGGAGTGTGAAAGGAAGTGACAGGATTAGTGACAGGGACAAGGTGACACTTCTCTGGCACTTCATCTGGGACTCCCTGAGGTTTGGAAAGTCAAAAACAGCAGCAGCAAAACGTGCCTAATTTGGTTATACTGAACAGATCCACGAGTGATTCACATTAGCTTTGGACCCGAACCATTTATTTTTGCAAAAGCACTCAGTTATCCCAGTTCATCCTCAGGTCTCCAGTTTCTAGGGCTGCTGCATCAATATGGAAAATGGTGAATTCCCAAGTATTTCTGACACTTTAACCCTTAATTAATACCAAACCACTGAATGTGCTGGGCCAAAGGAAATATTGCTTTTGATAAGGGATGTGGGGAGAGAGGAAGCACAGGCACTCTAAGGCCAAGCTGCCCATCATCAGCTGGAGCTTGCACTTTTGGGGACAGTGACACACACAGGCTACTGTAAATCCACTGCCTGTGGCAAATGCAAGGGTTCCACCTGTAAAACTGTGCCTTGGGATCAGCTCCTGCTTCCTCCTAGACCTGCTCTGCACAGCCACACATGTGGAATATGCACACAGTATGAGGAACATCCTCCTCCTCCCAACATGCTAGGATGATCCTCAGGATGAGGATCTACCAAAGCAAATGGACTGTGCTACAGTGCTAAAGCACCAAAGTTCTCTATATTTCTTAGAGAACTGATTGGGCTGAGTCTTTTTTAGTTTATCTTATATCTTTGATAGGAAAATTGAGCAAAATAGGCAAAGGTGGGTAAGAGGAGGCCTATGGCTGCATTAAAAAGAGCATCCTTGCAGCTCACCGCTGTTGAAAAGGAATAAATGGCCACTGATAAGGAATAAATCAGTCTGCAATGTCTATGCTGGTGGAGCCTGGAATATGAAACTCTGGGAAACACAGCTCTGTTACAAAAAAGACCTGGGCGGATCATGAGTAGCTAGGTTACAAAGGCTGAAGGACCTGTACAAGAGAAGTTAATTTGAAAATAAATGAGGATTTCTTTACACACATGAGATTTCTGAAGAGATCATAGGTTATATTCCTCATGTGATGTGTATCTTTTTCTTGTAAGGAACCATCAGTATTAAACAGCTACATAGTGGTAATGAAAAATATACATAAAGCAGTTGCATCTGTTAATGCAAAGGCTTGCAGGTCACAACCAAACTGCTCTGACACCTCCTCCATACTTTATCTCACCTCAATTCCTTAGATTCTAAAAGGTGGGAATGGCATCAGGTTCACAGAGCTTCTTTCCTGAAACTATGATTGTTTGAGGTAGTTCATCTGAAGCTCCTGATGTAACTCCCTGACTTCCAGAGGACCAGACGTGGGATCTGAGCAGAGAACTGGCAGGACCATTCAACTTCTCAAAGAAGAATTATTATTATTTTTTTTTAATATAAAATGCCAGTTCTTCAGCTTTTAGCTATTCTTGTATCAATCCACAAAGAGACATCCAGAAGCAAAAACAATGCCCTATTCAGAAGATATTTGAGGGAAAGCATTTAATGATTGAGAGAAACAATATACCATCAGGGTTCCAAAGGGGCTCTTGGCCAGCTACAGCGCTGAATGGACAAAACTAACACAGACTTTTAAATCTCTTGTTAGTCTGGGCTGGAGATTTAATTAACTTTGCTCTACCTGTCCAGCCAAATGTCTGTGTGAGCAAGGCAGGGCTCCCAAGAGCAGCCAGGAGATTTCATGGGTAGAGCAGAGAGAACTTCTGAAATCTGGGCTGCCTGATTTGAGTGCTTGCAAATCTCAGGAGTGCCCATGTGTTGAGATTGTTATTGTCTTTTATTTGAATTCTTCTCCATGTCATTTTAATTAAAGATGAAGCAATATCTAATTTATTTGATAAACAAGGAATGGGGAAAAACCAAGTAACCCTCTATTCCCCCATTTAAAACCAATCTGTATAGAAGATTTTACTTTGAGGGGACAAAAATTACTTTTGCTTAAACAACCAGGAAAAGTGTAGGAAAAATAAGGGTTTTCTCCTTGGACACCCCAAGCAATAGAAACCATCGCAGTGGCTTTAGTCTCTGCTTTTTACCCAGGGAGCAACTTCACTTGGGCCTTCACTCACTCTTGATCATGGTCATTTGCTCTAAATCACACACACAGTGATCACAATTCAGATAGTTCATTGCTTGCTATATCAAGAGAGGATGAACTTTCTGCCCAGGGCAAACCAAATGATTTAAAACAAGGTAGAGCAAAAATTCGATCAATTCCCCCCAAACCATAGTATCAAAACATAGTTCTGATCGAAACCATCCTTGCACTGGCTAAGTGGGACACAATCCCTCAATCATGGGTGCTTCAAGGAAGACCACACTGTTGGGGTCCCATACAATCCTAGAGGCCACTCCCAGCTGGCAACCAACTCACACCTCGTTTTCTGACCACACACCAGTGAGGACCAGCTGCGTTCAGTGCCCGGCCAAGCCAGCTCTGTGGGATGCCCTCCCCATTTGAAAAGAAAAATTTTGCTTTCAGTTTTGCTAAGAAAATACATCTGCAACATCAAGCAGGAAGAGCTGGGTTAGTGGGGAGAGTTGCTGACACGGAGCAGAGATGAGTGGTAATTGCAATTACACGCCTTGGTTTCACCCCTCCCAAAGAGTAACATAGGCACAGGTGTTCTGGTAGGAATAATGATCCAATGGTGCATCCCTCTTTGCCATCGCCCAGGTAAGTCCATTATTCATAAATGTAATATATTCTATGGTACACATTGATGATCTATTATTTAACAATATATAATGATACCTTGATGCTGAGAATGCAGACATGGGTCAGATAAGATGTTGAAGCTGGAGCAGAGCTTGTTATTATATCACATAGTCCTGATGCATGCCTTGATTTTGACACACAACATGTCAACTTTGGAGTAAGGGGCTGCATTCAGATGCATTTTAAAACAAAATCTGATGTATTTTACATTTTGTTCCACAGTAGGAGCTCAGAAGTTTTGAGATACAGCACTAAAATGCCACCTCTCTTTGCAAAAATGAGCTTCATCCTTTGCTGAGGTCAGCTGAATGCTTGAGAACAGTTTTGAGCTCAACCAAAAGGGGAGATGTGGAGTTTGCAAGCTCTGGTTCACATGCAAAAGCTCTTCCAATAAATAACAAGCATTTCCCACGTACACCACCCACCTCTGGCTCAGAGCAAGCCGAGGTGCCAGCCTGGCTACCTGGCCCTCTGCCGTTCCCCTCCAGTGCCCTCACTGCTGCTGGCAGGTCTTGCTCTTAAAGCATTACAGGAATTTTAAGGGGGGAAGATATCTAGTGAAAACAAACCCAGAGATTATTAAGAGGACAATCCTTCTGAGTTGGGAAATCTTCTCTCATGGTTATTTTTAATGTTTCCTGCTCTGCTAAAAATTAGCACAGGGGTCGGAAGGAACCCTGCAGTCAAATTTTGACAAACTCAAAGGGCTGCCTTTCCATCTCTGTCTCTGTGGTTTCAAAAAAGGGCAGAATTTTATATTTCAAGGAATGAACAAAAGACCATGACAATATTTTAGTACCCTTGCAAAGAGCCCTGGGTCATCTGCAGCACAGGCAGGGAACAGGGACCATCCCTTCCTATAAGCCAGGCTGTAAATCCTCACAGGAGGAAAAGTGTCTGCTGGCCATGTGGTTCCTCAGCACATTTTTGTGTGAGAAGAAAGCTCTGGCAAAAAGCTGTGGCTAAGCATGCCCTGCCAGGCCTGTCACAAGGAAAGTGAAGGAAGGCAGCCAGGTTGCTGTGGCTGCTCCCAGCTTCCCAGCTGAAGCGAAAGGGGAGAAAAGGGACTGAGAAACAAAAAATAAACTGTGAGTCCTCTAAATAGCAGCTGAGAATCATTGGCACTAATTGTGAATAAACTGAGTCCAAGAGACTTGCTCAGGGAAGTCACCTCATCCCCAGTTACCGCTACTCCTCCTCCCTCCCCAAAGTCCTCAGTGCAGAAGGATCAGAAACCCTTACAAAATAAAAAATTTCTACTCCATACAATACCACTGCTGCTGCACTAATCATTTGTCCTTTAAAATACACTTAAATTACTGCATTTAAATACATGATTTAATTTATTGTATTTTGTGGTTTATTTTTTTATCATTATTATTTATAATGGTAAATAAATTAATTACTACATTTAAAACCTTGTGAAGAGTATGAAATTGGTCATACAAGGAATTACCCCAAGGACACACCACTCACTGCTGTGTGCCTGGAGGAGTCCTGGGCAAGAGGCTCCTCCTTCATCAGCTTGGACTGCTGGGTCCCTGGTGTGACACCCCAAAATCGTATCAGTCTGCAGCATGACCAAACATTGGAAACATTCCCACCAGGAGCTGTCATATTTAAGCATTAAGATCACCTATATCACAAATAGTTTCATGTTTAGCTTTATATATATATAGCATGGAGGGCCTCACTACAATGGGATGGGGTTGTTATACATAGGAATAGCACTGCACTTAAAAATAAATGTTATTTTTTAAGCTATGAACATGATTATCGACAAACCTTTGCTAACAATTTTTCTTTGGAAAAAAGCTACGTCAGTATTATCTAACACAAATTCCCCTTTGCTCCATGACTACATACAAACTAGAAACCCACTTTTCCATTACTAGATGATAGTTTTAGCATAGTTTAAAAACGAATCCAGAACCAAACAGCTCCTACAGTTTTCTTACAAGCACTAAACAGCAGCATTGATGAGACATTATTTTTTAATCATTTCAAGACTAATTGTTTCCGTTTGGAAACAATTTACACATGCAGGCTGCATCCTGCACGGCCTTGGAGCCAGGCTGTCCTTGTCAGCTCAAAAACCCCATTTCTTTCAATGAGGAAGGGCATTTAGGGGTTCCCCAAAATCTAATCTCCCTGCATGTAATATGCAATCCCAGTACAGTGGAAGATCCCAAAAGGTGGGGCTGTTCTGGGCAGTGGGATGAGCCGAGTCCTCCTCACCCACAGAAACCCTCAGCTGCAGCAGCTCACATTCCTCTGCCATGTTTCTTCCCAAAAAGGCCACCTGAGCACACCCCAGGCATTGCCCACACCATCTGGCAGGGCTCAGCATCACCAAACCCCCAAAGGCTCCAAAATATTTCTTCAGAGGGAGTTGTGTCCCACAGCCCAGGCTGCCAGCAATAAATGCCCCGGCAGAGGTGTCAGGTAAAGGACGCAGAGCAGCCTGAAAAGAGCCAAGCGTGCGTTAACAAGGCAACAACCCCCCCAGATCTGTGCTCTATTCCAAAAAATTTGTCCACAGACTGCTGGGAGGCCTCTGCCCATTATTTGATGGAAACAGAGCAGAAAGGAGCAGTAATTTGCTAAAAACTTCACCCATAATGCAAACCAGACAGCTCTGCAAGAGAGCAGCCACCTCGGAGGCCGCGCTGGCCCCGCCGGGCATGTGGGAACGCACAGAGCCAGCCTCTGCAGGGAGAGCCCAGCTCCCTTCCACAGGGCACCGGCGCTCCCGGCACTTCTGAAAGCCTTAGGAGAGAAAGAAACAAACAGACAAAAGCAGGAAAACCAAGCGCAAGCTCTATCCTCAGAAAGCTTTTGGGGCAGCACTGGGCTCTGCCTGCTGTTCATCCCCTCCTTTGCATTGCTAGCCTGAGCTCGGAGTGCTTGAATTCCCAGCTGTCTTCCAGACATGCCAAATACATTCTGCAGGGTTTCAAATGAGATAAGGGACCTTTTTCCCTGCAAGAGCTGCCTCTTCCTTAACCACAAGATGAGATGCCTTCTGTCTGTGCACAGAGCTTCCTCTTTGTTTTGGATGTCTTCTCAAAGATGCTCAAGAAAAATGTCTGGAATCAAATCTAGCACTGACTGGTCCAAAACAAACACTGGGCTGGACCTGCACAGGCCACTGCTAGGGTTTTTGAGGGAGGTCATTGGAGATGCCAAAATAGACATAGTTTGTTCACTTTTCTCAGCACAGACTGCCGTGTCTCCTGGGCTGACATGCCAGATCACCATTTCAGAGGGAAGAACTCACTCATCTGTGCATCACATTGCACCAATTCTCTTCCAAAACAGCAAAGTACTCTTATGGAAGAAAGAGTCCCCCAACTTCCCCAAAATTTCTGAGGTTTAAATGAGTTCCATGTGTTCTGCACAACTGCTTTCTTCAAGCACTTGATGTCCAGTTGGGCTTTGGATATAATTTTTTAGTATCTACATATGAGAGATATGATGGCCTCTGAGTTGGGAAGGCAATTTTTAAGTAGGTAAGTAATTCTGGAAGAATGCTGGCTTTACAAGCAAACACTTCAGCAGCTTACTGCCTTTATAGTCCTTCAACACCAGAGTCATTCACAGCTTCTGTTTGCATTACCTCTCTTTGGTGGTTAATGAGAAAACTCCTTGGTTTTCTCAGTTTTGCTCTGCCTAGACACCAAGCCTCTGTACTACAGGGCTGGTCCCAAATGCACTGTAAACAGAGATGAAGATCCACCAGCTGCGCTCAACACTCAAAGCAGGAAAACAGAGGAGAAGCTCATGAGAAGGCAGAAACCAAACCTGTGCCCTGCCAGTGCAATTTGGGCTGCACAGCTCTCCTTGCCATTGCTGTCAGCACCTTCACCAGGCCCTCTCCTCTCCTCTCCTCTCCTCTCCTCTCCTCTCCTCTCCTCTCCTCTCCTCTCCTCTCCTCTCCTCTCCTCTCCTCTCCTCTCCTCTCCTCTCCTCTCCTCTCCTCTCCTCTCCTCTCCTCTCCTCTCCTCTCCTCTCCTCTCCTCTCCTCTCCTCTCCTCTCCTCTCCTCTCCTCTCCTCTCCTCCTCATCCAGAACCACTGGAATCACAGAGGATAAACAAATGCAACTGCAATTCCGCTGTTGGGTAGGATATAAGACAACTTTCTATTATCCCCATGGAAGAATTATTTCTAAATCAAAAGGAAAATAAACTGCTGCCATGAAGAACTGGTCTTCACAAAATCATTGCTGCTTCCACATCAGAGAGCCAGCAAATGGATATACCAGGAAAACATGCTGGATTGCTTTCCCTGTTTAAAGAGAGTTTTCCCTCTAGGCAAATAATTATGTGAACTGGCCACAGAACTGATATTAAAATAAAATGAAAAAGACTGGAACTACAAAGTTTGCCTTGTAAAATGAATGTTTGTTACTTCTGTCTTTTGGGCTCTTACTGAGAGAGGTATGTGTGCAAATGACTTCACACACAGGAGACACTCCTTGAAGTCTGAATATTTATGAGTAAAACATGAGAACAAACACAGGGCTGAAACCTAAATTACAGTTATGACCTTGATTAGCCTAGTCAAGAAATAAATACCTCACCAACAGAAGCCTTCAACACACCACACAGTGTTTAAGAGTATCCAAGTCTAGAAATGTACAACCAGCCAAAACACCCATGCAAAGTGTTTTGGACACCACAGGCAGCTGTGTCCATGCACGAGCTACCACCCAAGATCTGGAAAGCAACTGCCTGCTGCAAAAAACCAGGAAAATCTGGGGTCCACACAGCCTATGAGGTCTGGCCACATAGATGGCCTCCCATACATCACATGGGGTTTCTGGCAGCCCTCTTGAAGAGTTAAAACACAGCCTGCTGCTCTAGTTTGTACACGGAGCAAACCCAGAGCTACACATGGCTCCTCCAGCCACTCTCCCAGGCTGCATCTCGAGCACACCCAAGCAGCACTTTGAGATAATTGCATAGGTGGAGGCAACTCATCAAGACATCAGGCAGTTAATTTTGAGTTACGCCTACAGTTCTCTTGTAAAAGTAGTTTGTTATTAATGCCACATGTGGTTTTCTGGTGTTGCCATTTCCAAAATGCCTGGTTAAGTGCATGTCTTGGAGCTTTCTGGTAAAAAAGGAACCACAACAGCACAGAGGAGTTGCCACCAGGAAGAGGCTAAGGCATGTGTTCCTCATTTCACACACATCATCCTGTCTGCATTCATATTATATTTATGGGTCACACACAAAAAGCTGGCACAGACTTTCCCTAAGCTGCCTACTAACTGAAATTCTTAATTGCTGAGGGGAGAAAACCCCAGACTCCATTGTTTATGGTCAAGGTCTAGAGCTGTAACCAAACTCACTGTTCCAGTGCTTCACTGTGCTGGGCTTTTATGTCAGGGAACCATCTCCCCTTCTACACGTGCTTCTTCAACCCCGCTCACAGACATCAGCCTAGAAAAACACATTTGGCTTTACTTTATGTCTTGAAAATTAATTAAAACCAGAGTTTTGCCATCCTTACCAGTTGATTTCTGGCTTATACATTACAGCTGACTTAGTAGATAGATCTGGATTTACAACACTGCAGCAAAAGGAAGATATTAGCTCACTGTCCAAGGCTCCCAAAATAAAAGTTTTACTTACCTCCAATAGCTCCTTAGTGTGAGTTGAACTACAAATAGGTGAGAATGGCCTGTACAGGACTATTTCAATTCTGACAGAGCAACTATTCCCCAAAATGAAAAGCCAGCATTGAGCAATGCCTGTATCTTGATTCTTTTTTACCCTAAGTCCATTAATTGATTATATTGGTGCAGTTACCTGTCATTAGAAAAGGACACTATTATTCACAGAATCATGGAATGGTTTGGGCAGGAAGGAACCCTAAAGACTGTCTAGGCCCAGCTCCTCTGCCATGACTTATGATCCACCATCCCAGGTTTTTCCAAGCCCCATCCAACTTGCCCTTGAACAACTCCAGGGATAGGGCAGCCACAGCTTTTCCTGTCACTCCAGGCCCTTGTAAATAGTTCCCCCTCCAGCTGTCTTGTAGCTCCTTCAGGTACTGCATGCCTGCAATTAGCATGTCCCAAAGCTGCCTCTTTTCCAGGCTGAAAAATCCCAATTCTCTCAGCCTTTCTTCATCGCAGAGGTTCTCCATTCCTCTATTTATCCTGGTGGCCTCCTCTAGATTCATTCCAACAGAACAATATCTTTCCTGTGCTGAAGACCACCGAGCTGGATACTCAATGATTTTGAATTATTATGCTCAATTATTTTCAGTAACAAGTTGCATTACTTCTAAGCAGGCAGAACATGATGCCTTTTCTCCCTGCCTTCTCAAAAAGTTCCCACTGCTGCAAGAGATGAGCAGGATGGCAAATATATGCCAGAGGGACAAAATAAGGGACACACTGCTCAACTGAAAGTACATCCTAGTATTCTAAGGAAAATGTATAAAACAGGAGATAACCCTGTTTCATATCATACTTTTCTTCTGCAAAGCTCCTTCCCTGCTCTGCTTTATATTAATGAAGACATGCACATGAAGTAATTCCCCTCATTAATCAACTTCATTCTTTTGGTTTCTTCCCACTTGAAGTGACAACCCTGCATTTGGGATGTCACGTAGCGGTGTAGCTGAGACTGATTTTAGAGATAAACAGTAGAGGCAGATGAAACTCTCAAGAAGCAGAGACTTTGGCTTCAAAAGGCCTCTCCAGTAAATGGAGAAGAGAAGGGAATGGGTTCTGGTGAACCACAAAGGCAGCATCTCACTGGGAAAGAGGAGAAATACCATGCAGGAGAACAACTGAGTAGTTTGAAGGCAAGTATAGAACCATCCCTGCATGAGGCAGAGAAAGAGATGGGGGCAAGACTGCTGAGAGCACTACACGGCCATTGCTTAGAACCACAGAATCATTCAGGTTGGAAATGACCTCTAGGATCATCAAGTCAAACCATTAACCCAGCACTGCCAAGCCCACCACTAAATCAAGAGACACATTCCTCCAGGGACCGTAACTCCACCACTTCCCTGGGTAGTCCAGACCAATGCTTCACAACTCTTGATGAAGAAATGTTTCCTAATATCCAATTAAATAGCTGTGTAATGCAGAGATCCTCCTGCTATGAAAGGTTAGCACAAAGCCTACTTGCAGTTCAGCTCTTCCATCTGCTCCTCATTTTCTGCTTTTCCTCCTGCCCAGATGCAGCTGCCTGCCCTGCTCACGAAAGAGCCACAGCGCCACTGCACCAGCCCACTGCACAGCCAACCCCTCCCTCCCCTCCCAGCTTCACCAGGACAGATGACCCCAACATGCTGGCAGCACATCAAGTGGAGGGGACCCACTCTGCAGCACAGATGCTCCTTGACTCAGGAAACACAGCTTGGGACATGTCCCAGGGGACCCTGTCCCAGGCGTCCCAGGGTCTGGTCCTGCCCAGGAAGAAACATTTCCATTACTGTGGTGGCTGCACATCTGCTTTTCCTCTGCTGCCCTCGTGCAAACCTGAGCACAAGGCAGCTGTATGGCAGCACAGCTCCTGCCTCACCACTGGCATCAGAAAGGCTTTTTCCCTTAATCTGCCCGCAGTATCAAAAGTTTATTCTCTACAAAGTCTTTGTCTTTCTGTCAAATCTGGCTGAAATGGGCAAAGTTCAAATGTTACTGGGGAAAGAGAAGACAGACCCATAAAGCCCTTACACTGAAATTCAGGCTGTAATGTATCATATACAGATCACACCTGGGGCTGTGATCCATGACCAGTGGGATGTCAAAACCAAATCAAACAAGAGCAGAAGAGGAACAAATCCAAATATCCTTCATAGCTGTTATGACAATATTAGTGGGATATGGCATAGGGTTAAAAATGGAAAAGAAATCCACTGCAGGAGTTCAAAAATAACAATAAACCTACAGAACTTCATAAAGAAAAAAAACCTGCTTGTGCTGTAAAGTTTTATTGCAAGGCCCAAGCCTCTCCTCTTAAGATGTTAAGTATAAAAATATTATCATCATCTCATAGAAGCTGTTTACTCTGTTGCCCCCATTTCCAGAGCTCTGGATCACTTCATCCCTTTAAAGCTTCCTTTGCTTGCAGCTCAGTTATAAACTAGCAGCTCAAAGCACTGCTGGCTGAGAGATTGCTTATGTCACCACGCACCACTTAATATCCACCTTCTACCTCTGCATTTTCACCACATCCACTCCCTGAAACAGCTCAGTTTATTTGATCTCCCTGAAGGGAACTAAATAAGTAAATTCATTTGAAGATGCAACTGGATTTAAAAAACCCTGTCCATTTGCTTCTGCTAAGTAATACTCCCAAGCCTGCTTTATGTTTAGTTTCCTTCTTCTTCAGGGATACATTGCCTTGGAAATACAATTATCCTCACCTCCTTATTAGATAAAGTTAATTAGAGCAGCCACAGCCGTGTGGATGTAGTAATTCAGTGTTTGCTGGTTTCAAAGTTAGGATAAGACCAGCTCTCCACATCTCACCTGCACAGCAGGGCCTGGGGATAAGAGAAGAGGAAAAACCTTGTGGTGATGTTAATGTCATTTTCCCAATGCAGATGTGGCAGCAGAGTTGAGATCATTCCCAGCCCCTGACACTGTCCAGAAGTGCTGGAGCATCACTAAAATCCCTCTCCAGGAGCTGGGACAGGCAAGGTGCCAGGGTGTCCATGGAGACAGTGGTGATGCTCTTTCCTAGGGAACAGTCCCTGTTTCCTCCCAGAGTTTCTGGTTTTCGGAGTTCTGCAACTAAACCACATGACTGAGACAGCAGAAGGGATAAACCTGCCAAGGGCACTGCTAATCCAGCAGTGTTTGCCACACCCCATAAGGCAAAAAATGACAATAAACAGCCCATTAGAGTGAAATTTCACATCTTAACTTCTTATAAATTAAACTCTTAATTTCCAACAGACCCCTGAGGCATCTGTACAACCTCCTGGTTCCAGCATCTCCGGGGCTGCTGCGGGCAGGTGCCACCTGAGGGAGACAAACCCCTTCCCTGGACAAAGAGCCCTGCTCACCCACAGCCTCCCCTCACAACAAATTTCATCTATCCTAATCATTTGGGGGAGTCCCAAGTACTTTCATGACAGGGATGTAAGGGCAACACAGGCTGGTTCTGCAAAATTAACCCCATCTCCCACCTCTTAATTTCTGGGAAAATGCTGCTGTATTTCCCCAGAACTGAAAATATCCCTGGAATTCCCTTCCAGTCTTCCTCTCTTGAGCTCCTTGACACACATAAAACTCAATAGATGTTTCTATGGTTTCTAGGCACTCAAGGGGAGCCAGGTCAGGGCATATGGTGGTGGAGACAAGCAGGGAGTTTTCCTTAACACATTTAGGGAAAAAAAAAATAAAAAGGAAGGAAAAAAAAAAGGAAAAGGGGAAACAACCACAGGAAGGAGAAGGCTAAGAATAGCCAATAAACCCCTTCTGGAGCAACACACAGTGCAGAACTCACCACATAAATTCAAAACCCAGGAGCAGGGATGAAAACACTCTCTCCATGCCTTTAAGGTGGAGAATTTGCAGTGTTTTTTACCAGCCACTTACTCCAAGTGTGTGCTTGGGAGTGGCTCCCTGAAGAGCTGCTGAGCCCCTCGGAGCTGGAGCACTGTGGCCATCCAAGGGCATTGATGAGATCTGGGGAGCCAGCCAGGAGGCTGAGGTTTGGGATCTGCCAGAACAAGGACTCCCTTCCTCTGCACATCCAGCAGGACAGTTCTGTACCCACGGAAATGTTTTAGGACATGGGAAAATGAGGATCTACCTCAACACCTGAGGCTCTTTCCCCAGTACCCCCTCTTATAGTTCTAAGTGGGACAAACTCCGAAGCCTTCACTCACTTTGCAGTCCAATGAACTTTTAAGCAAGAGCATGAATACAACCATGAAAGGGTTCAAGTATTTCATCCCTATAAACATTAAGGGAGATTACTGCTCAGGCTTTTAAGTTTTAGGGCTGAATCCCTCAAAAGCTATTGCTAATGAAGAAAGAGAGGAGAGAATAAGTGAAAAAAAAAAAGCAGCTTAAAACAGGCAAGGAAAATCAAGTGTTGCGGAAAAAGCTGTAGAGGACCACAGAGAGCAGATTAGAAAAGAATAAAAATCAAAGGAGTAGTGGAGTTACCGGGTAACCATCGCGTCCTGACTGCCCCTGTGGGGGGGAACAAGGGAGATAAGTCAGTCAATGCACCTGTAGTAGCTTGACATCACATAGCAGCAGGCAGGACATGGGGCCATCAGCTCTCCAGACAGCCTGGCACTAAACTCTGGAGAAACCTCTTGGGGCAACTTTCCTATCAGACAGGCCACACCTACAGTGTATTTCCCCTGGATTTTGATCTCCTGCTCCCCTTTGGCTACTTACCACGGGTTTTGTGAACTTGCACCAATCCCTTCTGCCTGTACCCAGCCCCTGCTGCCCCTGAAGCCATAGACATGCATAGCGCACTCTGGGTCCTGGCCATAAACCTGCCCTGGGTATGGGTACCAAGAGAGAAGAAAACACCTCAGTGTTGGAGAGAGGTCGTGGAAGCTGCAGCAGCTGAGCCAGAAACCAGGACAGCAATCACTGAACTTCAAACTCCTGTTCCAGCACTTGATTCAGTGAAGGTTTACTTCTCTAAGATCCATTAACTTCCTTGCAGGATGCAGCTCTCCCAGCTCACATCTAAGGTTTGCTTTATTTGCAGTGAAGCAGAAAGCACAGCTGATGCTGAGGGGAACAACCCTACTGAATTTCCTAGTAGCAGCTGCAGGACGAGCAGAATAAAACACAGCCCATTCAGGTTATTTCACCTTCCGTGCTCTCCTGGGGGGTTCCCAGAGGCGTTTACAGCCCGAGGGGCTGTTAACTATGCCGTGAGCTACAGCAGAGCCTGCTGCCAGCCAGACCCAGGGCAGATTCCCGGGGAGGAGCTGTTGAGGATTAGCTGGTACATAAAGAAGCAGTGAGGTGAGTATCCGTGCAGCAATGTCATCTGTTGCCACAAACACGGGTTGTGTCAGCGTGCTGTGGGCGCAGAGCCGGAGTCAGGCTTTTCTCGTGGCACGAACAGCTCCGGCAGCCCCTTCACACCAACCACAGGGGTTCTGGTCTCCCTTCTCCTAAGCACTCCTGCAGCTGGAATGGCTCCTGCAGCACTCCTGATTCATCCAGAAACAACCCTGACTTCAAAAACTACCTATGTAACCAGTTACAGTCTTGGGATAAAACGTGCAGGGAGGGTTTTACGGAGATGCATGGCAGTGGAGCACACACAGATAAATAGGAAACAATTGGAACGCCCTGCCCTTGCTTGCTGGTGAGTTCCCCAGCCAGCACACTAACACATAAAGTGTTTGCTAATATCTATGACTGCAAATGTCTAATTACGGTCTGTGGTAAGTCTATATTTCAATTGTAGAAATTTCCTACCCAGCATGTGATTTTAATACTCTCCAAAACAGAGGTTTTATAGCATATCTGAGCAGAATACCCCCTTACTTACGACAGGACAATCAATCATCCATCAGCCACGAATCCTGTACCACAAATTCTAATAATTTTATATGCATAACTAACTTATGACAGCCAAAAGAATAAAATACCAGAACAACTGCTACTAGGGAACAGCAGAATTGGGGATACAGTTAGGGCAGTGTAATGCTGTACATGTAATCAATTCCTTCTGGCCTAAATCAAGAAACAGAAGAAACTAATAAATGAATACTGTTGAAATAAAATAATATTGTGGTTCTGTGGGTTCTAGGACTTATTTTATATTATGCTTAAAGAGGTCTCTGGCAAAGGCTACTTATGCTAAAAAGCAGGATTAAAAAAACCCAAAACAAATCAACCAACCAACAAACCCCATCCAACCCAAAAATTAACTAAACCAAGAGTTGTCTTTCAAAGAAGGGCAAGGGGAGAGGAAAGGGAAAAAAGTCTTGTTTGTGTTAAATCTCCCCTGTGCTCCCTTTGCAATTCAATAGTGCCGTGGGAACCAGGAAATGAAACCAACTAGAGACAAAGAAAAATTAATAGTGCACCATATGTTGTCTGTGTTGGATCGCCATAATAAACGTGACCAGACAGCACACGTGAAGCAGCAACACACCCGGCTGCGTGTGGGCTGATAAGAGCCTCTGAGCACAACCAAACAGCTACATAAATCCATTTCAAACTAGCCAAAGTACATCAGTCAAGGGGGAATGTCCCTTAAAGGTGTGGGAGGTTTAAGTAGGCAGTGTCCCAGTATGCTCTTTATTTGGAATCCCAAATAATCGTTTTGCTCAACCCCCTCTTAAGTATCTGCATGATAAAATGAACTTGAAATAGAAGCAAAAATTCAAAGGTGTGAAAATCCTTAACTAAACCCGCAGACAGCACTGCCAGTCCCGGGAGAACCAAAGCCATGGTGCTGGGACAGCTCCCACTCCTTGTCACCAAAACAGAACTGGAAATTTATTAGCCAAGGAATAGTTGCCAAATTTAATTTCCCTCAAATAAGCCCTTTTTAACCCAGTGAGGCTCTACAGGAAGAGAACAACATGAAGAAATGCCTCTGTTAGTGCAATGACAGTCAAGGAAATGTGGCTGCAAACAGCCTGAACCTCTTCTCCTCCTCCTTGTCCTTTGGGGGAAGAAAGGTAGAAAACCAGAAGCACCTAATACCCATAATTTATTTTTAAACCAACCCTCAGCAATTTGGAGGGCACTAACAAAACATAAATTTTCACTCCAAAACCAGCAGGAGAACAACAGATTTGGATGTGGTGGCACAGCCAAAGGCACGTCTGAACATTTGAAAGGAGGAGTTGACACATTTTCAACTGTTACCCCTTCAAACAACTATTTCCCCATAAATTTTCTGGTTGCATTGGTAGGAATGCTCATTATTCTACCCAAGACTTCAAAGAAAGAAGCAAGCAAGCCATGGTCTTCCCTCTACCCTCCCCCCCCACCTTGTGAGGGGAACAAACCCATATTAAATGCTGGAAGCACAGCAGATAAGAAAAGCAAGACAGATCTTTAGAACCAATAAACCCAGTAACATGTTAAATATTAGTACAGCACTCCTTCTGTTAAATAGAGTCAGAATAAAGAACTCTTTAAAGAGAAAACTCCTTTTTACCAACTATTTTCTGAGTTTAAAATTACTGGAAGTCCCTTGGGACAGCAAGTTAAACATTTTAAAATTCCCCCCACAATTTGTCTACAATCATGAAAAAAAAAATAAATACAGCAGCATCTGGTACTGATTTTGTTTCCAGACACACCTCTACCAAAAAATGCTCTGCTTTTGCAAGGACACTGAAAGGCAGGGGAAGGGGAAGCCTTAACTTTGTTGATCCAACAGTAAAATCCACGATACTTACTGCAGGTCCTGGAAAACAAAAGAAAAACAAACAAAAAAAGAAGAGTCAATTACAAAGAAAAAAATATAATCTGATAAAGCAACACAAAGCAGGAACCAGCACCAGAATGATTCAGGACTCTTCAGCCCAATTCCCATATGATGACATTCCAGATATACTCAGCACCATCCACATCCTCCTGTTACAGGACCACCTCCCCCATGCTGGCACAGCAGTATTGACAGGGGGGTAAACCCTTTTCCCATCTTTTTCACAGTATGACTCTGTTTCCTCTCCACAAGACCCTGGCTTCTTCACAAAACAGGGTCCCTGTGCAGGGCATCGGAGCCTTGGGCACCACTGTGGTCAGCAAAAAGGAGACAGACACGGCCAGAAAAATGTGCAAATTTTTATGAATAAAATCTGTATTTTCACCATGGACCTTATCTATCCTTCAGGTAATACAGGAGGAGCAAGAGAGAAGCTCACAGAAGCCAGAGGAGCAGTGCAGAAGGGACCTGACAAGGACAGTGCTGCTGCTCCCACAGACCCCAGATGTTGCTGTTGGATGGTGCCCATCTCTCCACGACCTCCAAATATGTCACACAACCCCACAGTCCTGTCACCCCCATGTGGCCCCTGCTCGTGTTCAGCAGCAGTCAGTGGATTGCTGCACAGTTCCTTAGCTCCAGGGAAATTCCCATCACACCCACGTTAGGCTTCATGGGCCAGTGGCACAGTCTAAGGCTGGCTTTAACAGCAGCAGGAAAAGAAACACTCCCCAATATCCCCCAGCATTGCAGGGTGTTCACCACCAGTCACACCAATTTCTGCAGTTTTCCCACTGCTTTCCCAAACTGGTGCTGCAGTGAGGTGAACACTGAGCCCTAATCCAAAGCAATCCACGTTGCACTCCTGTTCCTGAGGCAGCCTGTAGCACTGTTTGGGATTTCTTCATGCTCTGATTCTTGCCTGATCAAAACCAGAAACTAAGCACAATTAGAAAAGAAAAAAAAATAAAAAGTGTGAAAGCTTAAAATGGAGACAAAAAAATAAAAAAATCTTTGTTCATCATATGTTATTCAACAATATTATTCAAGAAGCATATTTCAAGTCAATGCCTTTTCAAGGATTTTAAAATGAAATTTAAAATTAAAAACATTGTTAAGTTGAATTTAAAACAAGCCTAAGAAAGAGGGGTGGCAGCAAGTAATGACTGGCAGTGCACCAAGAAGTGTCCCACTGATCTGCCACCTGAAGGGGGTCAGTGCCACACAGCCACAGCCACTCCTGGGGCAGGGACAACCTCCACATCTCACTCCAGGCCAGGAACACAAGGCCTTAACTTGCTCTCCTTGGTTTAATTTCTTCTGAATACAGAAGCCAATGGCTCTATGCCAATTTATTAACTGAGAATCATAAACCTGATTTATTAACTTACTTACACCAGGCTACCCACAAGAGCCCTTTTGTGGAAAAGTCGAGACTAAGTCTCAAAGAAGTGGGCAGGAAATTATTTTAATATGGGATTTCAATCATGTACCAATTATAATCCCTTTGGAATTTGTTGCCTACTTTTGTTTTCTCAGCTACTGTTTTTTTTTTTTTCTGCCCAACACGTGCAGGTGAGTTCTCTTTTAAAGTGCTTCCTGCTCCCAAACCCAGGAATCACAGTCAAATGGGGGGATCTGTATATGCACCTTTGGATGTTCTCCAGCCCCATCAGTGGAGTTACACCAATCTTTCATTGTGCTGCTCTTCAATTGAGACTAAATAAATCTTCATTAAGGCATAAAGTTAAACCTATTGAACTGATCTTTTCTCTTTCTAAGAACAACATCAATTTCTGGTTTGCTGAACTTGTTTTTCAACAACCCAGCCACAAGACACTTGTTTCCTATGGAAGAAAGCAAAATAATTTACAATTCAACAATAAATAAAGAAGATGATCCTGTACTCAGAGGCTGCCCCTCATCCAGCCATCTCATCATTGTGGGCACATTGCACAAGATTTATGCTCTTTTCAAAGATATTTTCCAGAATTTACTGCTAATAGTTTTGACTGGCAAGAATCAGTCTGAGAGCTGAAAGGAGATTCTTCTTACAGCAAATAAAAGTTGGAAACAGCCTTTGTGTATTGAAAACTACATGACAAATTAACCTGGGGCTAATTTCAGAGAGAAGAGGAGAAAGACAAAGTTAACCTACAAATGCACAGGTTTTGGTCTATGGCTGGTTTGCCTGAACAGGGAGGATGCTGCTATAACCAGGACTGAACACCCTGTGCTCAAACATGCAAGGGCATGAAGATACTTGGAAACACAAAAAGATTCCTTAAGAACATGCACAGCTGTGCTGGCAGGAGGTGAAAATCAAAACTCATTAAAAATTAATGACCCAGATTTCCTGATTGACCAACATTAATGTTATTTTGTATATCCAAAGCCTGAGTGGGTCACAGTGGCATCATTCCCAGCAGTACACAAATATATGGGAAATGACAGGTCACAGTCATTTATTTCCAAGTATTTTTTCAGCTTGGAAATTTTGGAATGATATTTCTGTTAAATGTGCAAATCATTTATCATGCAAGCTCTCCTGCCACGAGAGCAGAGAGACAGGCAGAGGAAACAAAACCAGCCAGACATTTCCAACAGCTCAGGAAGAGTCAGAGGAGACTTTGCTTCAACTCTAAAGGGCACACAGCCCATCCCCAAGGTAGCAAACATGCATCTGTGGCCACTTGAAGATGTAAAAAAAATATAATTTAAAAAAAAATCTATAATAATATACAGCTATGTGTATTTAAACACACACACTATGTATATATATACACATAGAGCTATTAATTCAGGATGCTGTAAGGGGAGTAACTGAGCCATGGGTAACAACAGGGGAGGACAATTGCTACAGCCATAAGAAGTCACAGAATCCAGGAAAATCTATTTGCCACTGTGTGTTGACTCCTGTCTGTGCCTCAGTGCTGGAGCACACAGGCAATATACTCTCCTAGCAGAGTCTCATTACTGAGGGCACGTGGGACAGATTAGATTTTTCCTGAAGTTCAGCAGAAAAAGAAGTCCCTGAGTAAGAGTTGTCACAGGCAGTTCATAGTGAGAAATAGGAGCAGCAATGGAAATCCCATACAAATAAAATTTTCTGTGTGATTTACCCATATGCAGCCACATGTATACTTACTGAATAACAACTGTGTATTTACACATGTCCATTCATTCATATGGCTAACGGGTTTGAAAGTGTAAATCTTGATTTGTAAAATATGGGTATTTTAAGTACATACAGGGCTGGGAGAGAAATAACCCTTCCTTGCATAGAAATCACTTTGGTTTTTTCCTTTTAAAAAATCTTTAGATTCTTTATTGTTCCAAATCAGGATATTTGCACAAACAGAATAGCTGTAAGAAAAAAGTCCACCCAAACAAACAAAAAGCCCCTTTGAATTAAAACTTTGTTAGAGGTTCAAATTTGGCAACACCTGCTGCATAATATAAAGAAAAACAAAAAAATCATGGGTGGTGGACAGAAGAATTCTGTCCCATAGCAATAATTTCAACACATTTCCTTGAAAACTGCTTTTGAAGTGAAAATACTTTGTAAATAAAACTTTCTCTACCAAAACTAGAAATTATGCCAACTCAGGATTTTCAGATGAAATAACACTTCATCAAAAATGCCCTCTCAAGGCATACAATACCTGTAAAGGCAATTCTGTGCCTAAACCAGCCAACGTTTATCCCTGTAGCTGTGCATAGCTGATGCAAACAGGTGCTAACACAACACCCCAGCCATCAGCTTTGGGTGTTCGTGTCCTGAGGCAGCTCTTGCTTCATGGGAGGAGAGCAGAGCCGTACTCAGACACTTCCCAAGCTGAACATTTCATGTGGATTGTCTCCTGGTTTATCTTGAGAGATTTTGAGATCAGATCCATTTTTGGATCAATTGTCAAGCCAGGGGAAGAAAGCAGAATGATATTCCAAGAGACAGGAACATCATCTCCCACCATCTAGTTGTGCAAAGCCTTTGAACCAATACTTAAACTAAGCTCACAAATCCTGGATCCTATTCATCCATCCTTCAGGAACACCCCAGCATGGCTCAATCTTTAAAAATAATAAACACAAAGCCGTGTGAGGGCTGTGCATCCATAGCCCATCCCACTCACACAGCACCAGCTGGCAGTAAGAAGGGAAGCAAAACCTCCCAGGTCCCTGGCAAAAATCTGTGTTATTTCACAAACGCTCACTCCAACAGTTGAACTGTGTCTTCACTGGGACATATCACACTGAAAAAATAAGCTAACATGACATTAAACCTGATTTTGCCTTTGGCAAGGAAAAGGAACTGCATCTGAGATGAGCAGGCTGGCTGTCAGGACCAACCACAACAACAAGTGCTGCAAAACCTTTCTTCCACCCCACAGTGAGAGAAGGCTGAAAATCCCACATAAAATTGTGCTAAAATGTGTTTTTGTATATAACTTCCATGGGTGGGTGCACATGATTCTTCAAGGCTGTGCTTGCTTTCCAGCTGCAAAAGAAACTGCTGATGATCATGTGCGTCATGAAGAGTGCTGGGACACTTGAGTCTGTCCTAGCAGGATGGAATGGAGCTCAGGACATGCTGAACCAGACCAAACAGGCAAAGTGACATTTCCCCAGGGAGGCTGCTGGTGTGAATTTTCTAGCCTTGTGGTAGAAACAGTAAGATAAATTGGTTTTTAAAAGTAGCCTGTTTTGCAGTGGTTGTGCCCAGCCCCAGGACTGCTCCTCTGCTGCAGCAGGGATTCCCATGGGGCCAGATGATGGAAAGAGTAACTAAAATGGGTGGGATGGAGCCATTTGACTCAGTTACTCCCTGGTTTGTTCAGCTGGACTGATGGTGTCAGAAACACTCCCCCAGGTACTTGATCCTTGTGTCTGGGGTCAGGGAAGGGATGACAGCAGGGACGATCGTGCCACCACAGGGAGCTCAAGCTGCCACCAGAGATGTGAAGCCCAAAGGGAGGCTGGGGTTTAGTGCAACCCCTCTGCCCTCCAGGACTCCCCAGGGGGAATCTTGTTTCCTTTATGCTTCTCTACAGCAAAATAAACTACCAATCCCAGAGGCAGGGCCCCAGCAGGACCAACTGCCTGCCCTCGGTACGTTCTGGGGGCAATGGAGGTTCACCCCACTGGTTCAACAAGTGTTTTTCAAACTTGTGCAGCAGACTTGTCCCACATCCAAACGGTCTAAACAATTATTTTTTTCACCAGAAATAGTTTAAAAATTAATCTTTTATGGAATGGTGCATATCTGTGAAAGATAGCAGTTGTCCCAATGCATTTTCATGATGATGAATTCTTAGTTTAGAAAAACAGAGCTGTAGCATTAATTTATTTTATCTGAATCCATCATGGCAGAAGAAAAAAGCAAAATTCAGTCTTGGTTTAAATCAACAGGAGTGTGCAATTAAAAGGGACAGGAGCATCTCAATAGTTTCTCTGCTTGTTTCTTAGAGATATACATTGAAAGTTTCCATATGAATCTGAAAAGGTTTTTCAACATGATCATTTCAACAAATGCCAGAGCAAAACACTTCCTTTGGCAGGGCTGAGCCTTCTGGCTCTCCAACAGCCTTTGTCTGGAGGCTGTGAAGCCCAAACCACGCAGGGTCTCTGGGGATGGACACCAGCACACTACACAAACAAAGTTAAATTCACATTTATCAGCTCTAGTGAAGGAACAAGGACTTGGTTTATGTGTGGTCAGGTTCTCAAACAAATACAGAAATACATATTCAAGTTATCTGGAGAAACAAACATCTGGCAGCTCAGCCAAAAGCAATACACAGCAGGATGCTGTGTAGGATGCCTGCTCCCAGTGTACCTGCAGTGGGGCAATCCACAGGCTCTGCACTGCATTCCTTGGATTTCACTGGGGTGCCCCTTTGAGCCTGAGTTTGTGGCTGTGTGCAGTGGGTGGCAGCTGCACTCCTCTCTATTTACCTCCACAACTGCAGAAATTTCAAAAAAGTTGTCACTAAGGTTTGAAGTTTTTTTATCATCAATAATTAATTTATTTTTCTTCCTGTTTTTTTTTTTTCCTTTTATAATGCTTTTTTTTCTTGCTGGTTCTGCATTGATTCCCTGGCAGCTTTCTGCTTCATCAGAGGGATGCTCAAGTGCATTTGCAGATGTGTCACAGCACGAGGAGAAATTCTGCTTTTCCAAAGTTTTGCATGAAGCAGGGAGAAAAGATTTAAGGGCATGTGTGAGCTCAGCACTACCTCCCAGATTTTTGTATGGACCAAAGACACATCTTGCACAGAATTAACATAAATGCCTGCATATAAAATCAGATTCATTGGCTGACTTCTCCAGCTGCCCTTGGTTGGATGCTGTATTCCACCGTGCTCCTGAAAGACCTTAGGTTATATTTAAAAAACAACCAAAAAAAGAATCAAAGCTCTGTGGTGGCTATTCCTATAGTCCAGCTGCTGGGAAAAAGAAACAAATTAACAAAGCTGGTTGGGATCCACCACCACCCCATCAGCACCTACCCCTTGGCCAGGAGTAAATCCCTGATGTTTTAGGAACAAAAATATCTCAGAAAACCCCTATTGCACTCTGGAATACCATCAGTGGAAGAGGAGGGAAATGCCTGCCTGCCTTTCTTGTCCATCAGTCCATGAGTTCATGTGCTACTGCTGGTGTGCAGCACATATCTGCTCAATTTCCTTTCCTCAGAGTTACAAAAACTGTTTAAAACATTGGTGGCTAGAAAGATATGCTGCACTTTTTGAAGTCCCATTTCTATAGCAAGAAAGTCTCTATAGCAAAGAACAGGATTCAGTCTTCTCACTAAATGAAAACCCACTGTTCATTCTATTGGTGTTCAAGTACCTAAGAGCCGAGACATGGAATTTCATGTGCTGCTTTCTGGCACACTCAGGCAATCCCAAAAGCTGCCTGGCTTTCTGGGCACATCCCTGTCTGTTTTTCTTAGAAAGAGCAACAGCAGCTGCATCTCTCCCTTCTCCAGCAGCACTCAGACCCAACAGCAGAATATAAACAGCACTTCTCCCCAGCTGAAACAGGGCCAGTCCTTTCCCGTTTCAAAGCCCAAACCTCAACAGATACACTGGAGTGACAGAGACATAGAATTACAGTCAGCTCAAATGAAAACCCCCAGCAAGATTGCTCTGTGGTTTCAGCCAGGCTGAGGGCACACTGATGCTCAGGGGGTGTGCCAAGGCTGGGGGCCGAGGTTTGGTTATCCCTGACTCCCAAATGCAGACACCACCACCCTACAGCTGGCAGGCAATATATGGATATGTCCACATGCAGAGAACAAGCTAGTGCACACCTCCCACCTAACATGGCTGGGGAGTTCCCTGTTTCCATGCTCAGTCACTTGTCCCTCTTTAATGTTGGGTGGGGCAGTGATGAAGCTGAATGCTGCAAAGAGAAATGGAAGGGTGGATAAAAGATGCCACAGCTGTGGGTGTTTTGAGTGGAATTTACTTGGTTTGTTTTGTTCTGATTGGTTGGTTTTTCCCTCTAATTTTTTAAAATGTATTTCTGGTTCTAAGATATTTTGTTTGTTTGTTTTTGTTTGTTTGTTTTTTAATAAAACCCTTGATGCCCAGCACACAGGGGTGGGGGAAGCCAACCTTAGATGGAGGCGACGGGTGTCACTACCCAGAGTCCCCCACACCCCCCAGTGACACCCCCAGGGCCCTCAGTGCCATGGGGCAGGTTCTGCTTACCAGGCTCTCCACGCCGGCCGGGCTTCCCTCGCCTTCCTGGGGGCCCTGTGGGGAGCAGAGAGCACAGGGTTAGTGATGACCCATGGACAGCGTGCTCAGGAGAGTATCTACCACATGTCCTTCCCTTTGGACCCAACTCATGTCTTCCCCCCTTTCCCAAATACCAAAATACTTAGTATATGCTGCAAAATACCAGTTTTTCTTTCCCACAACATAATCCATAATTCTGGTGGAAAAAACAAGGTAAAACAGGAAGCAAGTTTTGAAGTTATCAGTATTGCTTACATAGGAGGGAACCCCCTGATCTAACATGGTACAAAATTCTGGAAAAAAATCCTCTGCTGAGCAAGCAGCATTGCTGCCGGTCACTGCATACTGCAAATGGCTGTTAAAGGCTTGCAAATCACAATATTTAAAGTATTAAAGTGATGAACATGAATCTCCTGGAACTAATCATTATCTGAGTCAGAGCTTCTTCTGTGCAGACTGCTGACACAGCCTAGATCTGGTCATACATTTATAATTTCAGATATAAAGCTTGCTAGTATTCTTGCCCTACTGAGCAGCAATGGCTAAGTGCCATCAGTGACAAAATACCCTTAATTAAGGAAAACAAACACTCAAATAATAAACTCTGATACAGAATACTGCTCCAGCACACATAGAGCATCCAGGTCCCTGGCAAATCCATAACACCATGTTCTTCATGTCAGTGTGTTGCAGCCTCTCTGCTGCAGCCATCATTCCTTGCCTGGTCCCTGGAAGCATCACTTCTCCCACAACATGTGCATTACCAGGCTGGAAGAAAAAGCCCCTTTTTGCAGCCTTCTGCAGCAGGTCAGCTAGCTCTGGTGGAGTATTTGCTGAGTGGCAGCAACATTAACAAAAATCAAGGGCTCGCTTTTTATCTGTGCAGCAACACTGCTCCCTCTCCTTTCTGCTGGAAAAGGATGATAAAGATCATTAAATATTTCTGCACTCCTATCGGATTTTCCCCTGTTGCATAAACATTTCTGTGCTCAAACGTGCAATTGCATCTCCAGAATTTCAGCCA
This sequence comes from Cinclus cinclus, assembly GCF_963662255.1. Lineage (NCBI taxonomy): Eukaryota > Metazoa > Chordata > Aves > Passeriformes > Cinclidae > Cinclus > Cinclus cinclus. Next base: position 13,640,254 of record NC_085059.1, read on the forward strand.
CGGCCTGGAGTTCTCCTTTTTGAAGTTTGGATACAGCACTCCCCCTCCCCAGCCCACCACAGAGCTCCAGGAGACCCCCTGCCCTCACAGGACCTCCAGTGGGAGTCCCAAATCCCACTTGCTCCCTTGCTATGGGATTGGCAGACAGAAGTCCTGGGTAGTCACAAATGATTGGTAGAACCATCTACCACTATCCCTAAGTGACTCCCTCACAGGGGAGACAAAAAACAACCCAAACATATCTGCAGTCTCCTTGAAAGCACATTACAGCCAGAAAAAAGGTTTACCTCTCCCATCCCCAAGTCAAGCTGCTTTGGAGAGGAACTACTGATGAAGCACCTTTTTCAACCTTGGACACCAGTGGTGATTGATTAAAGCCCCTCTACTTGCACCACTGTCTGGGCTGATTTTGGGGGTCTGACTTCCAGGCAGAGCCTGAGCCTCAGCAGCTTCCCACCTCCCCCAGAGCGCAAGGGGTGCTTTAAACACCAGCCTTGCTCAATCCTTCCCTGCCTTTCCAAGGACTCCTCCTGGATTTGTTTAATCTAAAGTGGCTCACTCAGTAATCATTCTGCTTTCCCTCCTGCTGGTGGCAGGCAGAAAGCACAGGGAGGAGAGGATGCCCTAATGGATGTGTAGGAGAGGGAGGCCAAGTGTCTAAACATGCAAGCAGTGAGTTGGTATTGATGCTTTTAGGCAGCTCAGAGGAGAGTTGATATCAAAGGGTGGATGTACAGAGCTCCCACAGAGAGCTTGGGTTGGAGCCATTCAACTGAGAATGTGAGAAACTTGCAAGAAAGCAAAGATTCTGTATAAAAAGAGACCTTAATACTAGGTTGGGTTTTTCTTAAAATTTAAGGAATTTCATAATCCTTAACATTAACAGGATTAACAATTAACAGATTAACAGTTTTTTCCCAAAAATTGATTTTTGCCTACACCAACACATGGTTGTCCAGGGAGATGGTAGATACCCCATCCCTGGAAACATTCAAAGTCAGACTGGATGGAGCTTTGAGTGACCTGATCTGACTGAAAATGTCACTGCTTATTGCAGGGGGATTGGAATAGATGATATTTAAAGGTCTTTTCCAAGCCAAATAATTTTTTTGATCTTGTAATTCTTTCCCTACAGACTTCCAGGAAATCTGTAATGTGGGTGCAGCATATGGAATTACAAATATATTTTAGAGATACCACTTGTGGGCAAGTGCGAGATAAACCAAAATTGAGAGAGGAAAAAATTAGAAATCTAGTCTCATCTGTTTCACTTGCTGTTTTCATCTAAAAACCATTTGGTTAAAAAAAAAAAAAAAGCATTTTGGAAATCACACTTAGAATCCTGCTGCCATTCAGTAACTGGGTTAGGAAATGTTTCTGAGGGGAAAAACTTTGGTAGGAGTTAAAAGGAAAAAAATATCAAACCCAGTACTTACTTTGGGCAAGAGATGCAAGTGCCAAGTCCGTGGAACAGATGGGGGTGAGCAGGACAGAACTCCTGGCTCCCACAGGAGAGGGCAGCACAGAGGAGCAGCTCAGGAGTCATTAATGCCACCTGCAACCCCAAACTCTGCAGATGTGGTAAGGTCTGTGTTCAGCACAACTGGAAATTTTCATTTTAGCAATTTCTAGCATATTCTGGGGGCTCAGCTTTAGATACTGCTTAATGAACCAGGCATAAAGTGAATCCATATTACACCTCTTGTTTTCAACCCCTTTAAGAAACTACAAAAGAAATTAAGGAGGCCTGGGAATTTGCTTGAAGATAAATGTTCTCTGTAAACTGTAACCTAATGATTCCATCTCCCAAAACCTCACAGTCTGATACTTGTTCAATATAATTAAGATTTATGTTGCATTAAAGTAAATTGGGCAATAGCCGAGTCTTTTCTTCTAACTGTGCCAGCCCCACTGTGTCAGTTATAGGAGTCTTTATTTACATTGTTATGAAAGAGAGCTTTGGAGTGGAGAGTGAATACAAAGCATGAAAGTCTATTTTTAAACAGCTTGTCACGTTCAAGCTAAACAGCTTTAACCCAGGGCATAATATGCAATTTCTGACAATATCATAAGTTTCCAAGTAAGATGATAGATTTAATAACCTGAAGACAAAGAAAGAGAACAAAATACATTGCTATTTGAAAATATTATGAGGAAGAGATGATGGATGTATCTAAAGAATAGCTCCTCAGAAACAAGGTAAAAAGTTCACAGTAAACACTCACAATTGCTGGGTAGCAGCCACTTATGTCATCTACTGTAGGCAAGGAAATGAAATATTAAAAATCAACATCACTTTATTATTCACATTAAATATTGTCAAAAGCCAAACCCATGTACTTGTTCACAGTACAGTAAATAACCTTTATTTGAACTAATTTGCCCATTGCAAATTGGGCTGCTCAATGAACACTACAATCCATCAGCACCAGGAGAACAGGCACTGTGTGTGTTTAATGTCTTTTTATCCCTTGTAATTAACCCAAATCTAGTCCTTGACCCATGTCCTCATGGCTGGGAGGCTGCATTGCTGCCTCCCATCCCTTCAGCTGGATGGATAAATTTCTGCCTGGGCAAATTACTGTTTGGCATAAGTTAAAATCAATGTTCTGTCGAGGACAAAGTGAGTTTAACGTGTAAGCAAGAAAGGGAGTCCAGCAAAACCCAGGCGAACACCAGAGCTTTGTTCAGTGTTATGCCAGTGAAGCACACCCTAGCCAAGAACTTGTGGCACCAACTTGTGCCCTTCCCTTACACCTCTCCTACACATCACCCTTTTGCACTGAGAACACTTACACAGATGTGTTCCATAAATCTGGGTCCATCTCCTCCTTCAAGCCATGTGCTATTGAGGCTCTCGATTGAGGCTCTCGGACCTTTTTTTTTTTGTTGTTGATCCAAAGAAGTAGTTGGGAACAGCATTCAAGTAAAAAACCTTGGCCAAGTGAAATGAAGATGTATCTTAGTGGATCATTTAACCAAAGGGGTTTTTTCCCTTGCAAGCATGACATAGTGAACTGATCATGTTGTGAAATCTCAATCATAAATATTAGGTTATTTTAGGGCCTTATTTTCTAAAGGAACTCATATCTAACACATTGTGATCTAAAATGGGATTAAGTATTACACCAATTTTATACCACTCATGTGGTTGCACTTAAATTATTTTTTTTTTCTTTTATGAGCTTCAAATGGTTTAACTTGTTTCCCTTCTTCCCTTTTGGCATTTTTCAAGTTGTTTTCAATAAATCAGCATTTTATTTCAGTTAAAAATGAATCAACCAGAAGAATGGTTGAACAAATTGGTTGGTTCAGCCACTCTCAAAAAGTGGATTAATTTTTTTTTTTTTTTCATATGGCTTCACTTAGATGGAAGGAGAACTTTGCAGCAGAGCACTGTGGGGTCTGGTATCAAGCATGAGGAAACCTCAGCCTGGCCTAGCTGGCTGTTCCTGCACAAAGGCCAATTTACTTTCTTGTTCCCTGAGGAAAAGGTTTATGGTTCATGGGCAGAAGTCAGATGCTGCGATGCTTGCTCAGCTGATACTCATCAGGTATTCAAGTCAGGCTGCAGCTCTGAGACCGCAGATCTGAGATTAAACAGTTTTGGGTCACAACACTTTGCATGAACCTTTCTGGCTCAGGATTCCAGCAGACCCAAAGATTCAAAGCAAATACCAGATGCAGATTGGAAACACGCAGCACCTACGTTCTGCAGAAGTTTTCCAAATAAAACAAAAAAAGAGTAATATCTAGATTCATTTCAAATTTGGCACAAGTACCCCAAAAGCCATCTGAAATCCTGGGCTACATTGTGTGTTAACAAAAACCACCCAGAAAGAAACCTCTAATTGTTAGCTGAGGAGAGCTCCTTGCACTTCCATACCTGATCCAGTTGCTTTCAAGATACAAAAGATGCAAGAAATTGTTTTCATTTTTATACCTTCAAAAGCATCTTCCTCACAATGCATCAGGGAGCTGCTCTCAACCTCAGGCATCAATACATCTGCTCGAGGAGCCAAACTGGAATATTGCTGCCACTATTGGGATAATACAGGGCAGTGTTCAAACTTTGTTTTGTCTAAAGCGCCTCAGGACCTCTGCACTAAACGTTTACAGCCTAAAACTCTTTTTTACATAGAGCTAAGCTAAAACAGGGGGTACCCCCAAAATGAGGGATATCTAAGAGGGGATAGGGTGCAGATTTAAATTGTTCCAACAAGATGCAGCAGAGTAAATCCAAGCCCTAAATCTAACATTCTTTCAGAAAAAACCTGCACACAAGGTGTAGTAGCTTGAGATGACACAATGCTTCAAGACCAGGGAGAAATATAGGCCATTTAAAGTGTGGTTTTACCTGTAGCCAGAGAAATCCCCTCTTACCTTGGGTGGATGCTTGTTGCAAAAGAAATAAAAATAAAGCTCAAGCTCATTCAAAGTGTGAAATGATACATGCACATCCACTGAAACCAAAGCCCCGATTTTGCTCCATTTAAAACAACCAAGATGGTGCCACTCACTCCATACTCTGGGTTCCCCACACTCTAACCCTATATAATTTTTTTTCTTTTCTTCCCACACCCAGAGACAGTTTCTTCAAACAGTCAAGTGCATACAGCTCTTTTGTTTAGTCATCAGGGCATGAAGATAAACTGAATTTGAGATATAAATTAAGAAGTGACTGGAATAAAGCCACAACTGCACTTACATCAAACATGGGATTTTTCTTCTCTTGTTATGGCTGCTCTTACTCAGGCCATTTCCAGATAATACATTGGCACAGCTGTAGAGCAGGGCAGGAGCAGATGTTTTCAGCATACCCCCCTCTATTTTTAAAACAAGAGGATGCATATTTTGGCAGCTGTGGGGGCTGCTCTATGCAAGGTAAAAAAGTTTTCATGGCAGATTTCAGTTTTCCACATCTGCACTGAGACAGCTGCCTCAGTCCAAGTCCTGGACAGAGATGGGAACTTTGAACATCTTTCAGAAAGTGTCTGTGCACAAACACACACATATTTGGTTTCATGTTTCTTTATGAGAACAGTGACCAGCTCTGTTCATCATCCCCCATATGCTCCTACACACTTAAAACACTTAGAAAGATTAACAAAAACCATTCAGGTTACAATCTCTTCAGAGACTTACTGGTTAGGCCAGTCAGACATAACTGTATCAATGTGAATCTGGAAAATAAACACAGACTCATTTTTCTTCTATGGATACAAGCTAGAAATTCATGTAGGGATAGAACTGGGGAGCGGAAATGATGCCAAACTCACACTGCATTTGATTGACATTCATGCCCTTATAGCGTCTCTAGATAACTGAAAGCAGCAATGCCCAAAACAAGAGATGAGCAAACCGACACCCTTGTGGTATTTTTCTTGACAAATAATTTCCAACACAAACTCACCTCTGGGAAGAACCAAGAAGTCATCAGAAATAGATTTATTCATCAGATGAAGACGATGATTGCTTTACTCAAATCACTAAATCTGCCTGACAAAACACCAGCCTGTTTACTAGCACAAGGAGCAGATGCACATCTCAGGAGCAGCTCTACAACATGAAGTAGTTGTGCATTTCTTGTGGGAATAAGACAATTTTGTTTTTTTTCTAAGAAATGCAAGATATTTCTGTAAGGTAAGGAAGATAACAAAACACTTATTTCTTCCTTCAGCTTTCAGTTGCAATCTCACATTTAAACAAGTTTGACATGTTGGATTACAAAATCTCTTGTGAAACATTCAGATCTGACACAAAGTACTTGGGTTTTGATGAATTTCATCTTTGAAGCACGGAAGTACTCAAAGCTAATGTGTATTATCTACAATCAGAATTAGCCATTCCAGAGCCAAGATCTCACAGAGGAAAAAAAAATTAAATACTCTTTCTCATTTTCAATATGTGAAAAATGAGAAATAAGCAAATCAAGACTTTGAGAGCAGATGAATAACACAGTTATCTAGGGAAGATCCCAGTAACTATAGAGAAGTGTATATATTGGAGATTTAAAAAAAAAAATCACATCCTTTGTATTTAAATGTTATTCCCACACTTGCAGACAGTCTGTGGATAATGCCCCTTCTGGCAGGATTTTCCATGCTCATTGTTTCCCAGTTTCCTATGAAGGGGAGCCCAAGCTGCCATGTGCAAACCATAAAGCATCCAAGGGATGGGGCCAAGCACATCCTAAGAGCACGCCCACGACCATCACAGTAATATCACCAAGAGAATTTGCTTCTATGTTACAAATCAAGTTCAACATAAAAATCAAAGTTTTCCTGTTTCCAAACTCATCCAACACTGCACTTACATGTGACTATTTCAGCATCCCTAAAAAAGCTGCTAAATTCTTCCTCCTGTGGTCTTCAAAAGAAACATTTTTCTTCTGTGTAACTCTCCACCCCAAATCTCCTGCATGCAGAAGGCATTTCCTCCTCCTTTGTAAGAATTATCTTGTATTCTACACCTTATTCCCCAAGCATTGTCATCTATACAAAGAGAGAAAATCAGGAACAGTCTGTCAAGCAAATACGAAGTCAGCTTCTGGAGCTGTTTCTACTTCCATTATCTGCATTAACCTTTGACCAGGCTACATGTTGCCATAAGCTTCAAAAGACGGGGAAAAAGTGCATCCTAGTGAAACAGAACCAAGCAAAATGGAAACAGCCAAATCCTCTCCATGTGTATGAAGCCTTGTTAAACATAATTAAAAGCTGTACAAAGCAAAACTAAAAAAAATCACATCATTTTATCCTGATGACAGCAGTGTCACACAAATAAGCAGCTGTAAGTTACAGCTACTAACAAGGTTGTCTGTTTCAAAATAATTTTACCCAATATAAAACATCCAGTGAAACTTCCACACTGTCTTCAGCAGAGTTAAGTGATGGAAATTAGACACAGGTGAGCCTCCTCCCAGACACTCAAAATTAAATTGATGTGCAAATTAATTCCACTCTAAATTATCCAACAAGCAGTTAATCTAAGAATCAGACTCATTTAGGTTGGAAAAGGCATCTAAGATCATTAAATCCAACAATTAACCCAGAACTGCTAAGTCCCTAAATGCTACAAAAAGAGAGCAGACCATCTGCAAGCAGACTTGCCAACCCAAGGATAAAGAAAAAAAAAAAATAAGTCTTCTCTCCTTTAAGTAGAAAAAAATTCAATAACAATGTGAATTTGTACATATAACAAATGTCCTCATTTTTAGCTTATATTAAAACAAGCAATTTTTAGAAAAAAAGTGTAAATTCAGTTTTGCCATGAGAAGAATAAGGCTGGGGTCACCCTGTGATTTCTTTGGGTACAGCTAAGGGTGTCACCATCATGGGAAAGGACATGACATTTCTTGGCCTCTGCATTTTTCTTCTCCCTTCTGCTAATATGTTTGCAATAAATCTGACAAGAACTTAAGCTCTAGCTGTACATTTAGAGCACAACTCAAATTCTTTGGAAATTATAACCTTTTGTGAAAGGGCAAGTGCATAACCATATATTTGAGTGATACAGTCTCTGCCTAATGCTGTGGGAAATTGTCTTTTTTATAACTAGAGAAAATTCTCTTCTTTGCAGTATTTCCAGGCAGGGAAAGCCTGGAGAGCAGCTGATGAAGAGCACAGCAAAAGTAGGAGAAAATGGTTGAGAATAGAAGATCTGAGGAGTAATAGAGTAAAGCAAAGCAGAAGTCACAGAGTCTTCAAGTGTAATAAAATATCCCTGCACATCATGTTGGACCAGCCCTGTAAGGAGGTGCCTTCCTACTTGAGATTCCTCCTGGAGGACTGGAGGTGAGACATCGACTCTCAACCTTGTGGAAGCTTCCCATGTCAGGTCTGAAACTGTAGTTAAAAAAAAAAAAAAAAGGCAAATGAAGTGATTCCAGTCCCAGAGCAGCAGAAACAATATACTTTGTTCTCACAAATTGGGACCAGGTAGGTTGGCACAAGGTCTTTGGCAAAGAAACAATTTAGCCTCAAATTTGAGACCAGAGCAATAGTATTAGATCACTTACTCAGACTTAAGTTGTGAGCAGCTGTTTGGCTTTTATTTCACACAAAAGCTTATACTGTAAAAGGAATTCCTGGCCCACATTCAGATGCTATATTTGCTCATAAGCAGTGTTTCTCATTTGAGTCCTGATAATGCAATGAAATCAGTGATGAAAAATTTTTACAGAAGAGAGGCAGAGAAAAAAAAAAGTATTTCTTTAGAAGTACTTGGGTCTTGTCATTTGCTTAAATTTACTTCTTATTTAATTCTCTTATTTTAAGAGAATATAATTAAAAGTGCAAGCGTGTTCTCTCCCTGCTGACCTTGGGCAAACACCAGATTGACTCTGTGTAAACAATTTGCTTTCCCACCCATCTGAGATCCTTCCAACAAAGGAATATATGAATTCTAATGAAAAATACAGTTTCCATTCTATAGGCAAAACCAGCACATGCTACAGCCATATTCAGTCCCCAGAAAGAATATGGTGTTTCCTGTAGCAAATGTGAATGATCAAAACTATATAATCCCTTTTACTGCCATGTACCTGACCTACATTGCACAGCTTCCAGCAGAAATAAGCCAAGGTAGTTGCAGTTAAAATTGCCAGATGAAGCCTAAATGGCCACACTTATAAGCTCTAATAAATAAAAGTAATTAACAACTAACTTAAGAGCAGCATTTGTATATCCATTTAAAGAATTAGGCTTCCAGCCATAATGCTAATCCATGTCAAGTCTGAATTAATTAACAAGTAGGAGCATGATAATACAAAGGAAGTGATTAGGGAAAAAAAACAAAACCAAAAACAAACAAAAAAAAAGAGAAAAAATAAAATCAAAGTGCACTTTTAGGCGGGGTACAGGCGATAACTGCACAAGCCTCTGGGCAACCTCATGAAATATAAAAGTGCACAAGAATTTAATGACAACTTACACTGAAAGGCAAGACAGTTCCAGCGTAAGATACCTGGCCACAGAGACATGAAACCTCCCTTTGGCCATGCCCAAGCCTACATGACCAGGCTGCAGAGATCAGCACCAGGGTGAAGAAGTGCTCACTCCAGGCTGGGAGTGTGGATGATAAAGGATGTGCTTAGCAATGAGGCTGACTACAAAATAGCTGTAGGAAAAGCAGAATTTGAAGAAGAGGTGCATTAGCACATATAAAAGCAGAGTTAAGATACCAGAGAGCCTGCTGACACTTCTCTGGCACATGCCATGCCTTGGAGGTGGTTGGCTCAAGGTGGGGAACAGGTGCAATTAGTGAAATGGGATGAGCCAACACTCACAAATTTGCAAAGGCAAACTCTGTTACAGCCCCTTTCTGCCCTGTTCAGGGCCTGCTCTGGCCCAGAATTCAGTGGCAATGGTTGTTTCTATTGAAGTGCAAAGAGGAGATGATTTATTGTTCACACATCTGGGAAATGTTTCAGTAACAAGTTCATTTTAGACCTTCGTTTTAGTCTTCTGGGCCAATGTGTTGCACCACAGGTTGCTTCCAAGCATGTGCCTGAGCTGATGCCTTTCTGAGACACAGGTACAGTGTGGAGCTCTGCAAGTGCACATTAAACCCACAGATTACCAAAACAAACACTGTAATTTGCTTATTCAGGTAATTTGCCTACTCAGTACATCTTATTTGATGACCAGTCTGGTTTATCTGAGCCCACCAATCTGGCAAACAGCTCACAAAGCCATAATGAAGTGACTAATTTTGCTCAGCTGCTTCTTCCAGATGCTTAGTTCATTACCAATTACCCAAATGCATCTTTCAGAGGTATCTAGACCATTTTCAGCTCCAGAGTTTCAGTTGTCTATAAAGCAATAGGTCTATAAATATTTTTACATGACAACTAAACCTGTTCTTTCCCATTTTAAAGTAAAAAAATCAGGATGAATAGGACAGAAAGGCAGCAGTGTGGGAGGTGTACAGCATTTTCCTTTTTTAATAGTGAAAAGCATCTTGCAGATCACGTGGAAAATTTAAACTCTTTCTGACAATCCCAAGGTGAAAATTTTTACCTGTGGATACTTGAATTGTGTCATTTGTGCTTTTTAGAGCTCAACTAAACAAATGCTGAATTGCCAATTTAACTTACCAAACAATATCCAGGAAAGGTTCAAAGGTTTAGCAGAGATGAGGTATTGTTGCTCTTTAAACACTGAGATGAGATGAAAAGAAAGAGGCAATTATTCTGAGCAAAGCTATCCAATATGTTACTAAGTTTGGATAAGACCATCAGTTTCCACTTGTATTTTAAAGAGTCCAAGTTTGGGAAAAACAGCACAAAACACAGTGAAAGAAGGAAACCAAGCCAGAAAAATATGAAAGGGAAAGACAAGAAGCATCTGACTTTCTTTTGGTTTGGTGTTAAGGACAAGAGCAGTGGTGGGACCGTATGAGCCCAGAAGAGACCGAATGGTCTTTTGGCACAGTAAGGGACCAAAGAGAAACAATGAGTAAGATTTCACTTTCCAAATGTGTCAGTTTGAGACTTGATTGAAGCATTTTATCATTTTATGAGCATTTTTTTCCATAGACCACTATTTTCTTAGTCATGTGCTCTGGGTGCTGTACAAAGATTTTTGCCTGCCCTCTAAGTCTACCTTGCTTTTGAAAGACAATGAAAAATGGCAGGTTTCTCCTCAAAGTGAAGCAGCAGGGTTGGCCTTCATCTTACATTGATTAATATACGATGCCTATTGCTGGATCTTTCCAAGGTTTTAACTGAAATCAGACCTGGATTTTAAATGCAACACAACAAGTAAAATCCTGCTTTCAATTTTGCTTTCTGGATTCCAGGATACACTTCTACACTATTGATATCCTGGATGTAATTTCACCTGAGGATCAAAAAGTATTTCAAGAAGAAACCTTGAGAGTCTTGCATGAATATAGATATATTGCCACTGAATTCTGAAATGGAGTTAAATGAAGCCTTTGAAAGGATAGTTAACCACACATTGAAGTGTAGCAGATGCAAACTAACACTGAAAGCAGAAAAAAAAAAAGGAAAAAACATGCTGGTTGGGGTCACAGTATTACAATGCTTTCAAACCACTGCTTCAGATGGTATTTTTTCTCCCAACAGATGAAAATTTTCTAGGACATCTGGCAGATTCCTCCAAGAATTGTGTTGGTGTAATTTGATTATTCATCAATATCCATTATCAGCCTTTCCACATTTACTGCATCCATAGCTGAATAATACAGAGCCTGTTTGTGCTGTGGGCCAGGACTTGGAGGGATTTGAGGAGTACTGGGCAGTGAAGCTCAGTCTGAACATGAAACCAAATCCCAATATTTCCACACATTTTAGGCTTCAGAAAACATTCCAAAAATTCCCACCCTAAGAGTAGAAATACCTACAGATCCAACAGCATTTTATAGAAACTAAATATGGTTTTGTAGAACTAAGGAAAGAATTTAGAAAAACAAAAAATGGCATTTCCCATTTCCCTTTCTCTCCTCCCAAATTGTTCAAGAGTCTCAGCATACATTCTGGGTTTGGTTTTTCCAGATAATGAGAAAGACAGCAAAGCCAGAGTAAATTCCCAAAGTACATTCTGCTTTGCAACCACGTGTCCATGTGATCTTAGTGCTACTCCCAGTCAGCTCCATCCATAGCTGTGCATCCCCTACAAGTCCCACCCTCATCAGCAGCCTGTGGAGCAACGCTGCCATGCAGCAAGAACAGGTATTTCACACCACATAGCCCTCAGCCTCTGGAAAAAAATGACCCTAAATTAATCTGATGCAGAGAAATGACATCTCTGAACTGGTGAGTAAGAAATCCTGTCACCAGCAGGGAACTCCTGGGGAGCCCTGTGTCCCCAGGAAGCATCTCCTGTCTCAAAGGAACCTCGTGGGAGTATTAGGTTGTGTTGCACATCACTGCCACATACATGTGAGTGGTTGCATTAACCTATAACCAGGAATCCCACCAAAACCATGGCTAAAACTTGTCCTAAACCAGGCTTTTTTTCTGGGAGGGAGATGTTCCCTCACCCTGAGACAGAGGTGCAATAACCCAAGTTTCCCGGGTGAAAACTCTGAAGAATGACATCTGTTTTCTGCACAGCTTGGCTGTCAAAACCTCTCTCTTGCTGATGTCTCTGTTTCTTATCTTCTCGCGTGTGTTTGGAGCTCAAACAAGCTCTAACTGAGTGAAGGAGCTGGCTGCTGCAAGGGTCAGCCCCCATGGTCCCAGGCAGGACCTTTCCCATGGCCACTCCAGTGCTGGGCACCATGCAGTGTGGCACAAGTCTCCCCTAACCCCTGGCACTGCTTTATCTCGGTTTTCCTCAAGTGACTCATAGTCTTCCTCTTGGAGATGAAATAAAACTCCAAGTTAGTCACAACTCTGCCACTTCTCTCATTTTCACCGCTCTCTCTAAACCCCTCTTGCTGCTGACAAGGATTATTTTCCACCTTCATTTTCTTCTGGCACTGTTGAATTATATGTGTTTACATTTGCTGCAGTATCATAAAGCAGAGTAAATTTTGCAAACACTCTGCCTGAATCCATATAATAATAAATCAGATCCTCCAAGAAACTACTTGTCACTTGTATAAAATAGGAATGTTTAACAAACCCCACCCCCCAAAAAAAAAAATTAGCACAGCTGCTTCTCTCCTCCCTCCAGCAGCTCCTCAGCCACCTCTGAAAGCTGTTATTGCTCTGACTGACAGGGGGACATCAACAATCCAACACAAGCTGACTGATTGACAAACCCCTTTCCTTTTAAAACTGATTTTGCTTGCTAAACTATTTAAAACATGTCAAACAGTTCAACAGTTCCTTGTGAAACTACTGCCAGCTCTCATTCCCTCTGGAGAAGGTAATTATCTTATTTATAGAGGTTGGGGAATGAATGCTGAATTTCTTTTCCATAATCATTTATTAATTGTTCTCATATTGAAAATTTTACTTTGGTAAAATAAATAAGATCCAGCCCTTCCTCATATTGCTGCAAGAAAAATTAATTTTGCAGAAGTAGGGCAGCACAGGGCAGGAACCAGCTCTCACTTGTCCACAAACTGAATGGGAAACTGTAGAAAGAAGTTAGGAAAGAGTACCTTTACAAGAGGGGGGAGGGGAAAGAAAAAAGAAAAATATAGTCCCAGATTATAGATATTCAGCACAGTTCACTCTGAGGGTTTATTGTGCTATGGAAACCAGGAGACTTTGATCAGTTTTGCAGAGGGCAGGCATACAATGCTCCTGTTTTAAAGACACTGCTACTGGATATACCCACATGACAACAAAAATGAGTTTCAATAGAAAATGGGCAGCAAGATAAAAAGGACAAACAACAACTCGAGTATGACCATAAATTTCCCATGGTCACTTAACTCTGGTGGTAGTGACTCATTTAGATTTTATTGAACCATTCTACAACCATGATGGAGAATTCATTCAATTGTGTAGATGCCACCTCTTTTTTTAGTTCTCATATTATGAAAAGATGCCTTTGAAATTTCAGGGGTATGGGTTTTGCCTAAAAAAGCAGAGCTTTATGCTTATGGGAAGGGTAATTTTACGCTTTTATAAAAAAAAAATTAAGCTACAGCAGGAAATTGCAAGCAACTAATGTAAACTGGACACTTGACAATCACTAGAAAATATTTACACTAATATAACCATAACTGCCCAAAGGAAACAAACAAATGCCAGAAACACAAGTTGATGGAATGAGAAATAAACAGAAGAACTACGGGTGGGTTCAGCCCAAAACCTTCATGTACATATGTGGAGCAGTCCCTTCTCCTCCAGTGCTGCTCCTGCATCCCCATATCCCTGATCTGACTCAACAGACTCCACTACAAATGTGCTCCAAGATGTGGCAGTGCCTTCATTTAAGCCATTGTAAACCTCAAAGTTTGGTCCCAAGTTGCCCCACAGAAAGTTTAAATTATACAGTAAGAAAAATTTCACTGAAAGGGTGGTCAGGCATGAAACAGCTGCCCAGGAAAGCAGTGGAATTGCCATCCCTAGAAATGTTGAAAAGGTGTGTGGATGGGGCACCTGGGAACATGGTTTAGTGCTGGGTTAATGGTTAACCTCAATCTCAGAGGCCTTTCCTAACCATAACAATTCCATAATTCTAAAGCATTTTCTCAACTGAAGAGGTGATGATGAAGTCCAGGCGCAGCTTACAGGGACACTAGGAGCTTGGCTCCCCCGAAACACTATGGAAATTATAAACTTTCTTAAATCCATAAAAATCTCAGTTTGAGCAACTGAAAACCCAGTGCTGCTTTGTTGTTTCCACGTGGCTGCACTAATGGTGTTGGAGGATCACAGAATGGGTCAGGTCAGAAGGGACCTCAGTAGGTCATCTGATCCAAACCCCTGCCCAAAAAGGGTCAACCCAGAGCACATGGAACAAGATTATGTTTGGACAGTTCTTAAATGTCCCCAGTGAGGGAGACTGCACAGCCTCTCTGGACAATCTGTCCCAGTGCTCGTCGCTGCCCACTGAAGAAGCTGATCCTCATGTCCAGGTGGACCTTCCTGTGCCCATTGCCTTATTCTATTACTGGTACCACCAGGAAGAGCTTCGCTCCATCCTCCTGACACTCTCAGGTACATATATTTACGTATTTACATATATTTAAGCTTATAGACACTGAAATCATGCATTGTATGGGGCCACAAAGACCCGCAGTTCATACTGCTGCCTGAATCAACTCGCATAGACCCTGAGGACTTCATTTGCATCCAAAAACAAACCGGAACGTCTTTTAATGGCTGTTTAAGGAGAATCACTGTGACAACCTGAGAAATGTCTGAGAGGCAATTTATTCCTGAAGTGCTGCTGCCCAGAGTTAAGGAGGTGATAAACACGCTGAGTGCGGCACGGACCAGCATCCCTCTGGTCTTAGCCCTTGTACACAGTGGATGAACTCCAGATTTGGAGCTGTGCATCCAGAAATTGCAATTTGCATTTGGAGCCTGGTGGATTACCCTGCTGGTGGAATGCATGGCAGCATGGCAAAGGGAACACGAGCGCCGAGCCACCACCCTGGACTCATCCCACGTCCCAGCACTGAGCCTGGGCACAGTCCAGCCGGCAAACGCGAGAAGTACCCAAACACGGAGCCAGGGCTGGCTTTGTTCTGATTATGGGAGCTTCGTACCACAAACTGCTTAATTCTGCGCTTTTGGACTGCTGTCTTGTTCTGGAAGCTTTGCAGAAGCTGTTGTGTCTCTGATAAGCACTTTGCAAAACTGAGGAACTTTCACCTTATCCGGTGAAAGGCAGAGCCCCTTCAGCAAGTCCCTTGGACATCGTGGCCATGTGCAAGAGCCAGCAGAAGAAATTAATTCAGCACATAAGGAACAAAGCATATCAGGACTGCCAATAGAAATAGTAACTTTTCTCAAATATAAGCCTGTTTGACATTGGTTGAACCGTATTAATTTGCATACAATGCACATCTTGCACAAGATTGGGTGAACCAATGACAAAGTGGATAATTTCACAAAGCAAACAATGTCAGGGCACGAAAATCAGTTTCTCATCATAATACGTCAGGTATTTGAGTACCCACAAAGCAAACAAAACAGGATCAAACAAGCCTAGAACCCCATCACTTCCCAGTTAATCCCTGGCAGAAACCTGTGTTTAGCACTGGTAGCAATTCTGTCATCCTTCCTTCCCCACTCCACCAGCTCAAAATTCCTGCAAATATCACAGCCCATTTGAAAATTCCCAGTATGAAAGGTGCTTGACACATTTTCATCTGCATCCTCATTTACAGCAGCCCCAGACTGACAGTCGTGCTGCACTAATCCCCAGTTCAGCCATCCCCAACCTCTGCCTTCGCCGATTACCCCAACCCTGACCTGCCGAGCAGTGAGATTTAATCCTCCCCTGAAATGCTTCCAAACCAGACTCAAACTGCCAAGAAAAGTCCACATTCCTAAATTTCTATCACCCTTGGCTATATGCTTTGTTGGCTGAATTATCTTAATAGAAATATGTAAGAACTCGAATGTGAGTGCATGTTTATCCCCACCTCTGGAGAGAAACCTGCCTTGCCCTACAGCCATCACACCCTAGGGAGCCCCTTTTCCTTACATTCTCTGGAGATTTGCAGATTAATATCACCAAACCAGCTCTTTTGAACTCGGCAGCACAGACCATTCGAAACAGGTTTTCTGCATAAAAACAAAGACCCATTTCTAGATATCATCCACCAATTCCATAGAGATCACCTCAAGTTTGCTCTACACTTTTCTAGAAAGGAGGAAAGATATTTTCTCTGCCTTGTTAGACTTCGGACAAACTGAATATGCCAGTACATGCCCAGAAGTCTGCAGGCCAAGTCCAAATGGGTCCTCACTTTGACCAAATATTTGTAATGGTCCTCTGTCCCTCTCTCTCTCTCCTCCTTCAAATTCCTTGGACAAAGATGCTGAAGGAAAAGAGCCCAACTCTTTTTGCCAAGGGATGCACAGAATCCCTCTGTGCTTCCTAACACAGATGGTTTCCGAGAAAAAGTCACGTACAAACAACATCTGCAAAACTACTATAAGACTTAGACCTCCACAGCATCCTAAGCAGCTGTCTGCCATAGAATAAACAAATATTTTTCTTGTTTTATGTTTAGCAGCACATTTTATCCAAGAGATCTACAGTGATGACTTCTGGGAGGGAGAAATCATGTTGGGGAATAAGGGGAGAGAGCTGGGACAATGTCCTTTTGAGAAAAGCAGTAGCTCCTGAGTGTCTCAAATTGTGCTTTTGGCTCTAAATAAAACTTACCTTTTTAAAGGTGGAGAAGACTAGTTATTAATTAAAAATAAGCCCTGATGATAATCACATAGATTTAGAATACCAG
The DNA here is from genome assembly GCF_963662255.1 of Cinclus cinclus. Classification (NCBI taxonomy): domain Eukaryota; kingdom Metazoa; phylum Chordata; class Aves; order Passeriformes; family Cinclidae; genus Cinclus; species Cinclus cinclus. The sequence goes on from NC_085059.1 coordinate 13,657,105, forward strand.
GGGGCCACTGGAGCTGCCTAGTAAAGAAAGACATCCTTTCCAAATACTGCCTTTAAAATTTCACTCCCTCCAAAATAAAATGACTGTTTTTTAAATTAAAACATCCCTATCCTCCATATAAAGATCCCAAAGTCACTAACTTGAGGGACACAGGTCACTGCAGCTGTGGATTGCTCATGACAACAAGAATTTCCTCATGCCCTGGACAAAGGGTTCATGCCAAAAGAACTGGCAGCATCTCCATTAAAATGAAAGGTTCTCCTTCCCTTTTTTGTGCCACACGCAAGATCCCCCACTAAGTTTCAAATTGTTTTATAACCTAGTTATTAAATTGTCTTTTTATCGTAGAAAAAGGTTTTATTTGTTTATTTATTTATGATTTCTTTTAGAGCAAATGTAAGAGGTCAAATAAATTCCAGATGACATCCAGACTCTTCTGTATTTGAATTTTTTGTGTGTTTTCTTTTGAAATTCATGGAAAGGAACATGTAAAAACTACAGTAAAATGCAGTGATGTTTAAATCCCTGGATTTTCATCTTCTGCTTGCAACAGCAGCACTTTCATGGCAGGATGTGTACTACATAATACCAACTTCTGGTATACAAGATTTAATTATCTTTATTTTTTAACATGGCTCACAGTACTCTCTAGCTCTTCTTATGCTACGGGCTCAAAATCATATGGTAATAGGAATTGTATCAGTCATAGCCAAAGGTTTTTCCAGTTTAGTAGCTGTGGCCATGAAGTTAAGAACTGGGAACATGGGGAAGCTACAACACACCAATGGCAATCCCGACAAGCACAGATTATACTGAACACAGTCTTAATGCTCACAATTCCAATTTTAGACCTCTAAGTCAGACCATGGAAGTGCTGCACATGTTTTATCCAAGGCTTGATTTCCTGACAATAACTGCACATCAAATTAACCAGCACAAGTCCTGGAAGAGACAACATGTTACATTTTGAAGGCAGTCAAGACTTAATCCATGACTTAACCCAAATCATTTAGCAGCACAGGAGCATGGAGGACACTCCCTGCCAGGTCTCCTTGACCAGGATATCTTTGCCCCTTGGCAAACTGACTTTTAAGATTGCACCACACATTTTAATGCAACATGACTGATGCTCAGGATGAAACGCTGGAGACTTGGAAAAAAAAATACTAATTAAAAAAAAAATTTCCTACTCTGTTGCTCTGCCTGTGAACAGACTACAAAGGTTCTTCCTTGCTCAGAACTGCTGGTTTCCCAGCATTCACAAATTCTGGCCTCAGCTGTAGCTACTTCAAAGGCAATAGATATAGCTCAGAGAGAAAACAAAATCAGAAAAAAAATGATGCTGGCATTTCAGCAAAATACTGGTCACTTAGTGAGAAATCCTTGGGATCTCAGAATTAATTTTAGATTGCTTGAAATTTATCTTCCTGAATCTTTTTGATGCTTCCCATTTTCTGCTGAGCATTTCTCCACATGATAGGTCTGTCTCCACAATCCCTGAAAATTAAAAAAACAAATCAAACTGCTTTTTCACAGTTGTGCAAAGTATAAGCCAAATAACTTGAATTCCAAGCTTTCCTTTTAAGCAAAGAGTTGTCATAAAATAATCACTAGCTCAAAATATGTATGAGTTCCAGGACTCCTTCCAAGGCAAAGACACAGGTAGATATTGTGAATACTGAAATGACAGTCCAGGGAGGCTTTGGCAGAGCAGCACCTCTCAGCCCTGTAGGACTACATACAATGCTCAGCTCCACCTTCTCTGTGCAAATGGAAGTTTAACTTACAAGGTGCTTGGGTACAAAGCTGGTTTTGTACCAGTCTTTCTGCACTCTTTGTTAAGGAAAATTTGAACTGAGTTTCCTTTCCAATTCCTTCTTGATTTGTTTTTTCATCTCTTAAGAACAACAACTGCAACAGCACACCACAATCAACACATGAGCTTTGGATCCATCCTTTTGTGAAGCATCCATATGAACAGGCAGGTAAAAGTACACATTTTGGATAATTTGCAATATTTCTCTTCGCTCTGATGAAGTTTGAACCTAATTACATCCGTGTCCATGTCTTAAACCAGGGACATAACCAAGGAGCTAAGCTGGTCCCTTCCAAGTCTTTCTGATGTTTGATAGCCCCAAGCTAATAAAGTCAACAGTAGAAGATTGAAGATGAGTCTTCAGATCACACAGTCGTATTTGCTGTCTCCTCAAGGAAAGAGTCTCAGCAAACCCAGCTGCTCCCTCCTGGGTTGTACAAAGGACAGCCAAACCCTCTCCCGTGGGCGTTGGGTGTTCTGGTTCCACCCAGCCGGGTGGGAGAACAGATGATGCCTCAGGGCATGGTCCAGGAAAGGGAAGGGAGGAATACTGGCAGCTATCATGAACACAGTTTGAGGATGTAGCTCTTAAAATTTGCCAGACCTCTCCACAATTGCATGCAGCAGGTAAAGCTGGTGGAGTGAAATAACTGCAAAGATTAATTTCCTGCTCTGTGGTGGAGACAGTGCTGACTGGCCAGGTTTAGGGAAACAATGAGCACGTCAGCTAGACCATAAATTGGTTTAAATGCTAGAAAAATTATCTGTTGGCTGGCAGGGCTTAATGCACAACAAGCTGTCTGGTGTGGACACAAATTAATCACACCCCAAAATGGACAGCTCAAAGCCTTGCAGAGTGTCTGCACACACGCAGGCATAACGAAAAATTGAGATTTCATCAAACTGGATGAATAGCCTGGAGCACAAGGCATCATTCTTGAGTATTTCCCTGCTGAGCATTTTAAATAGGTAAATGGTATTTTCATTGCTGTTATGATGAAAGCCATTAACTTCAGCTTGCAGTTCCTAAAGAGGAGATTGATGGCAGGGAATCAAGGAGCACATGAGTTCAAATGAGACAAGATTAGGTGCCAAAGCCTGAATTGCAGTATCCTTCTTGACTTACATTTTATGATGGTATAATAACCAAAATGCAGCAATAGCAAATCAATTCTTTGTTTGACTTGGAGAATTACCATTTCAATTCCTTTCTCATGTTGGGACAGCTCTCTCTTCCAGTGCTGTACAGTCACAGCCACAAATCCTGCCTCAGAGTTACTTCAGAACTTTCACCAAGACCATATTACTGCATTATTCCTTGGATCATGGCATTTTTAATCTGCCTCTTCACATATTGTAGGAATGCAGAGATTAAACTAGTGTTTAATCACTACTACTTATAGAACTTGCTTTATTCTTAACCAATCATATTCGACCACAGTAGAAAGCATTAACAGTGCCAAATGAATGTTTTACTTAAGAAAACAAAGATACTTATAAATATAGCTTAGGCTCAATCAAATTCTTGGAATCTCCATAGAGCTTTTCATGGGAAGAGATCAAAGAATATTTATACAATATTGTTATTCATATTTTACATATAGGGAATGCAACTCCTAAACACGTGAGAGGTTTAACCAATATTAGCAGTTATAGGCAGGAATAATGTCAAGTTTTTTGATTTTCACTTCAAAAGACAACTCTCATCCTGGGGACCAGCTAGAATGTTTGCACTGCTCAGTTCACCCATCTGTATGCTCTATTGCTGACTAACTTTAATAATTACTTATCTGTTCCCTACCAACTAAATTCTAGAAACAAAAACCTCGAAAGCAAGCAAATAACTCATTTGCAATCAGTATTCTGCAACTACCTTTGTTTTTTATACTCTGATCTGACTGCTGAAAACTAAGGGCAAAGATTTATGAAAAACCACCAAAACTACACAGTATTTTTATTTTTCAATCTGTATGTGAAATAATTGTGTATCATTCTGCTGATTTGTCAATGTCATGACACTGCTTCTGACCTTCAAAGCATCCATAAAAGGCCAACGTTGTTTTAGGTGGCACTTCTGTCACAGGAAACTCAGACTACAACAATTGCCTCATCCAAAGCAGAGCAACCCAGGTACAAGACAGAAAGTAAGGGTATTTCCCAGCAATTTTTTTTACTTAAATTTAAATGGTCAAGAATTCAATACCAGTATTCACATTTTCCAATCAAAAACAGTACTAAAGTTGGAAGTGCTCTCAATGTTATGGAAGATGTTTTCCCTCTTTTCTTCTAAACTAAAAAGTGTCCCAGGCAGACACCCTATTTATGAAGACATCCTCTCCTTCACTATGTGGACGTGAAAGATCTCAGCAAGTACCAATAATATTCCAGGAGACAGATGAGCCACAGGTGACCATGGTTCAACATCCTACCAGCAGAGATCCAGCCAAGTCTTTGTGCTGGATGATTGTGATTTGTTGGTGGAGGAAAGACCAGGGAAGATGTGATGCATATCATATTTTCCCATCACTATGGGTCTTCCCTCCTCCTGCAAATCTAAGATACATTACTCAGCTCTTTCCCAGATCCACTGAACACCCCTAGGAAAAAGCAGTCTTCAGAGAGAAAATGGAATTTTCTCTCCCATCTTACAGTTCTGATTCTGAAGGAAATGTATCCATTTTGACTAAAAAATCCAAGCAGCACAAGGGCTGTTAAGAGCATTTTCATAAGATGACCACATTGGATTGATTTCTGGCATTAAGGCCCCAAAAGCTTGAGCAGCAAGATGCTTCCACATTCCTTCCTCCCTAGTAACGAAGATGGACAGTGACAAACATCCATTCTGCATGAGGCACACATTAAAAAAATATATTTATCTGGACTTAATCGAAACTTGTCTTCATACCAACATGAAGCGATGCCTTGAGAACAGGGCTCTTTACTAAGAACATTTTTCTTTTTACCTTCAACTGATTATGGTTTCCTTGCTTTTCAAACACTAGCTTCAAGCCATATGTGTCTCCACATCAGTTTATCTGCTGCTTTCAACTTCTATCAGCCCCTGCTTTTACTCAAACAGGAAAGAATACAGAATGTTCTAGTTAAAGTCTATTTTTGAATATAATAAAGCTATGCAAGCCCATTTCCATTTTCTGGTGTCTCCAACAAACAGACTACCCAAGTTCATTAGGACGACAGTTTCTTGGCAATCAAATCATTTTTCATTGTGTCTATAAGAATTTATTTCATTAATCCTTTGGCTCACTCACAAAACCCCATGCTCAGCACCAAACAAAAGGACCCACATTCTGTCATCAAGTCCACACCTTGGGTGTTTTTTTCCTCAAGTGTTGCTGGGGATAGTGGGGTGAGAAAAGAAGACAAAGAAGGGAAGACCTAAAAGTCAACCCAAGCAGGTCTTCAGCCTCTCCTTCCTTTGTGCTCTGCTTCATTAAGAATCTAATGAGGAATGGGATTTTGTTCAATTGGAGTTTTTATGGGGGTGTTTTTGGCTTGTTTCTGAGTGGGTTTGAGGGTTTTTAGGGGGGGGGGCAAGGGAGGAACACATATGCTTTTAAAATCATCTTATTCTTCAACCATCCCCCTCAGAATCTATTTCAGAAAACAAAGCTGTAATCTGTTACTGAAAGATAAGGAAGCATTTCTGGAGCCCCCTCAAACAGTTTATTCCATGATCTGCACTCCATAATTGCAGAACTGCACGCTTCCATGCTATCAGCAGTCCTGCCTCTGCTATGGGTTTGTTTGGTGTGGTTTGGGAAGGGCTCAGTGCAAGGGCACCCACGATGGCAGTGTGGATGTGCTCCTTGGCAGCTCCTTCTGCTGAGCCAGGGGCAAAACAGGGCACAGCTTGTTGCTGAACTCAGAGGCATGAGAGCAATGCAAATGACAACTGTTTAATATTAAATAGTGATAAATAGGCTCATATTACCCACAGTAAGAGACATTAATGTGGACATGTGCTCACCATACAACCAAGCCTTATAAAAGGGAGCACTCCCTCTCCTAATGTCCACACTGGGCAGGAGCTGGAGCACTGGCTCCTAGCTGGGCACTGAGAGGGCTCTGAGGCTCACACCACCTCAAATATCCTCGTTTGGGGATTTTCCACTCAACTGGATTTTGTAAAGAGCATCCCTCTGCTATTCCAGAGATTTTGTATTTTAATTAACTTGCAAACATTCTCAGGGAACACAGGGAACACTCACAGGGAACGCTCACAGGGAACCCCTGTCCTTGTCTTTCTCTCCTGGACAGCAGCACACTCCCTGCCAAATTCACCAGCCCAGTCCACTCTGATCATCTTGCTGGAGACCTGCGTTGTGGAGTCACCTCTTTATTATTGCTTTAAGATAATTAATTCATTTTCAGCCACAAAGAGTACAAAAATCAATAAATGCACTTAACTTCTGGTTTCTTTTGGTAACTCTCAAGGCCCAAGGACAGACCAGAAGAGCTGGGCTAGCCTGCAGGCTGTGCAGCTCCAAAGTTGTTTTGCTGTGGCTGCTGGCTCAACTCTCTTACTCCTCACCACCAAGTAAGTATTAAACCAGAAGGATATGTTTGGAAACAATTTAAGCAGAACATCCAGCTTTAGCACAGGATTAAAGAAAGTTCTCAATCTAACTTCCAGGGCACAAGCTCTCCTCACATATGTGGGAACTCCTTTCAGAAGAAAGTACAAGAATCGTGAATAAAGCACTGAAAACTGATCTTGCTTTCACCTCAGTACCCATTCCCATTGAACAGGGAATGCAGTATACAGGAAAACCTGGTCTTAATTTCAGACATGGCCACCACTCTGACACAGAAAGCCAGGAATAAAGTAATCCAACACAGAAGGACAGCAACAAAACAAGGTCCTGCTACAAGTTTGCTCAACAGAACATAAGCCAGGAGGGACTTCAAAGCAAAATCCTCCTTGCACAACACCCGCAGAGCCCAATCAACGTTGTGATGACTCAGAAAATCCCGAGTGACACCATCCCAGTGCTCTGTGTCTGCCCAGGCTGAGAGCAGGGAGGCTGGAAACAAGCAACACCACCGGGTGACAAGGAAAACCAGAAAGAGGATTTTGTGCATATAGTCATGATCAATACGAAGCAAAGAAGCTCAGACCTTTTTTATTTTCCATCTGCTGGTAAAATTAATCACTAATTTATTACTTCATAACTTTATAACTTCATTACTTTCATAGGAAAAAACTATTCTTAAGCAGATTGCGTAGTATAAATACATTACCTGCTACTGCTTCCTGCTAGAGCACATAACAGCACAGAACCAGGCAGCACAATCTCTTAAGATTTCTTGGAAGAAAGCCGTTGTATTCACAAGGATCATCTCACATTGAGCAAAACAGACCCATAAAAACAGCCTTTGCAAAGGATATTTGCTGAGATATACATGTCCTGCCCTTTGCCAAATCACCAGGCACAGGCAGTGAACCCTTTTCAGATGAGGTCTGAGCACATCAGTTTTAGTCCCATAGCCATGAGGCAACAGCAAAGGGATTAAATTTTCTTCCCTCAAGCTGGGAGGGAAACATCCCTTTCAAAATGTTATTGAAATAATAAAACATTTCAATAACCATACAGCTGTGGAGCAGCAGTGCTACGAGTACACACCACGTTAAAGACACTACTAGAATTTTACGAGTCTGCTAAAAAACAGAACCCAAAATCCTCTGCAATTCCACAACATGCAGACACGCACACAAAACCCCCCCAGCAACAGCTGGCTTCGAAAAAAAGGAAAATCACAGTGGAAAACCTCCAGTCAATACCACCAGCACAGCCACACACCCCTTTGTGTTGACATGCAACTGATGTGTGGCAACATGCCCCAGTGCACAGGGATGTCCACAGCCACCTCCAGTGTCACAAAGAGGCACAAAAGGACAAAATCTGCCAGCTCCACACTCAGAAGGATGGTCCTTTTCTGGGTATTTTTGGGGCTGTATCCTAAGAACAACAGCCACAGCTCTGAGCATTGGGACACCTGGTGCTACAGGAACCCAGAACCATAACTCAACCTTCACCCCTGAAGTCCTACAGCTCCTTGTTCCACAGATTCATGAAAAAGAGAGGAAAACAGCCCTTCCTCTTCTATTTTAAAACACATGCAAACCCAAATTCCCATCAGAACCAAGTGAGAGTGGATTACTATACAGGGCAGTGCTCCGGGACTCCTGTCATGGGGAAGAGCTTTTCCAGCAGCTCCACTGTGATTTCAGATGCTGTTATTGCCACAGGTCCTGACTTCTTATGTGACTCCCCAGGGGAGCATGGCCAGGAGTCAGGAGCTGAAGATGCCACTACATTCATCTCCCGGCTTGAATATTTTAAGCAAAAGAGAAAGGGTGGTCTCATCCTCGGGATTAACTGCAGCAGGGAGGTCCCTCTTCCAAGCACTGCAGATAACATTAACTGGATTGCTGTGATTTCTCAAATCCTTACAGCAAGTACTTGCAAAATCAGAGCTCAGCCACCCTGGGGTAGAGCAGAAAGGTAACCAGGGCCAAGCACTTGGTTTCTGCATAGTCCCCAAGCAGAGAAATCCCTCCCCAGACACAAGGCCATTCAGCAGCCCAACTGCCTGGAATTTCATCCTGTTAGGGAGCAGGGAGAAACCGAGCAGAATGGACAAGAGGGTCAAGACCAGGAGCTGATTAAGTGGTTTTAATTGCTTCCAGCCTCAATTCAAGAATTCTGCTTCTTGCAGGTTGAGTGGAGATGCTGGTACCTCCTGAGCAAGGACATCCATCCTCTGCTTGAACTGGAAACCCTCTGGCTTTGCAGTTGCCAAATATATTTTAGAAAAGCAAGGGGAGCCTGTGCCTCCAGTTGCATTACAATTACACTCTTCAGTGATTTCATAGAAAAAAGTCTGATACCTCCCCCACAGTCTCCCGTATGGATCCAGCACAGCTGAGGTACAGGCAGGAGTGCTGCAGAGACCTGGCGTGCTGGGGAGGAAATGAAAGAAAACCAGAAAAACCAGATTGTGCTTTTATTTAAGTGAAACGAAAAAAGAAAAAAACAGAAAAGAGAAGAAGTTAGAAATACAAACACGCCACACACATGCACATCCTCTGTTACAAGTTACTTGTGCTTTACTACAGGCAGAGTTTGTGTCTGGAGTAGTTTAATGTGCAGGACAAAGACATCCATATCATCATTTTAAATAGGATTCTCAACCTATTGGACACACAGAAATTACTGTGGAGGCACAGCATTGCCAAGATGATGAGCAGAAACTCATCACACACTAAAATCCTCATAGATTTGGGCAGTGCAGGTCTGTTGCAAGAGCATTTGCACACAGAAGTGGTGCTTGCTCACCTGCATACATGAGCCTTATACATCACACCTGGAAAAGTAATGTCTAGACTATGCAGACATGCAAGTCTCTGCCTTTTTCTGTACTCACCCATGCCATAACACCCCCTGAGAAATAAATGAGTCCTGGTACTGCCTTTAGGCAGAACAGGAAAGCACAGAGTGAGGGGAGGCCTGGAGGTAGAAATGATGCTCAGGACAGTGGCACGCTTTAGGACTTGGAGTCAAAGCTCCAGGAAAACTCCAGAGATAAAACAGAATCACAGCAAATTCATTTCCTGGCACAATTTTGAGGGAAAAGGATAACATTTCCTTTCCAGTTTTATTGAAAAGTAAGTCCAAATTCAATATTAACAAATAAACTAAAAACATTCATGGCTCTGGAACAATATGCATCCCCTCTGCTTTTACTAACCTTGAAGCTGCTTGTCAGCTTTGCAAGGAATATGTATTTATAAATACAAAAAAAGAAACACAATGAAACTGTGATTTGTGGTCCCATAAAGGTTCCAGTTTAAAAAAAAATCTGTAAAAGCATTGCAGAAACTTAAAAAAAAAAAGAGAGAGAGACAACTGAAGCAGGAAAAGATTTTTTTTTTTTAATGTCCCATTTTCCTCTTAGCTAAGAAAACATTTCTACTGAAAGAATTCACTGAAACATTGGATGTTCTCTTGGCAAAAAATAATACAAGTTACTCAAGAGTCCATATTTTTCAAGGGTTTCTGTGTCTCCCCCATTCAACAGTTGGGTCCTGGAAACTCAACAAATCACTCTGTGGATTGAAAAGCCTGGGACAGCCCAGTTGCTTTCAGTTCCTGTACCTCATATGAAATGGAGAACAGAATGGCAAAACAGACTTGGCACTAAATTTTGTGGCAGATTGCCTCATTTTAACAAAGAAATAGTTAATATCTCCACAATCCAGGCCTCTTTGGTGCAGACTATATTCTGTATCATACAAAATAAAGTGCATCTCTTAAGCTGCAGAAAGACCCCTCATTTAATTTCAATTTATCAGAACACCAGCATGCTCCCTGGATTTCAGTGTCTGCAGCACTTCAGAGAACACTTAAAACATTTGAAAAATTTTGAGATGGATCCTGTTAGAAAATAAGGTACCTTATTTTATATCCTATTTATTAGCCAATTTATCTTTCCTGAACCCCTTTCAGGTTCCTGTTCTCTCTCCATTATTAAAAACCCAGTAATGATTCAAAGTTTATGTGAAATCATTGCTTCAGGTGTATTTCTTAGCAATCTATTAAATGAAATTAAATGCAATTTTAGAATTAGTTCTTTTTAAAGTCAACATCATTTTCTTTTTCATTCCAATCTTCTCCCATTTTGCATGTCAATCATCTATGCATAATTTCTTTCAGATGGAATATGAAAAGTTCATCCATTTTAGTGTAATGAGTGTGAGCAAACAGAGCACAGTTGTTTTCTATTAGCCAGCATAATATATAATAGAGAGATAGAGTTCACTCCCCTGCCCCTGCACACACATACAAATGAATATCTGGATTAAAAGAGGTGCCACTTTCTACACTGTGCAGGGCAGTGAACAAGCAGAGCCACAGGCTCTTTTGTCACCCATAGGTACCTCCACTTTTAAAATTTTGACAATAACTTTCAAAGACTTCTGAGCCAGGACCAGCATCTGTGTCCATATTATCCACAGCCCTAACTAAAAAAAAAAATCCCAAACAAAACCTGCCCCCTAAAAACCCAAATAACCAGCCACCAACACACACAAGGTGCCAATTTTTCAGTCTTGATCTGACTTTTGGGCCATGCCTCAGGAGTATGACACTTCACATGAGCTTGTTCAATCCTGTACCTCTCATGAACTTTTCCAAAAGGGTTGGAGAAGCCATCAGTGGGAGAAAAGCTCACAGGCACTAAAGCACCAAAATAACTCACTAATTAATTAGTGGCATGGAATAACTTTAAGAGATTCTTTTATGGGTTTTTTTAATTTCTTTTAAACTCCTTTATTCATCACTGGCTACCTTCAGGTGAAGGTATTTCTAGTTTATTCCACTTCACAAGATATTATTTCTGATTTCCTACATGATCCTTCATGCCAGCAGCTTTGAAAATATAAAACACTGACCCTGCAAATATATATTGCATGTGGGGAGAAACATCTTGGACAAAGTTACTGAAATAACAGTAACAAGTCTCCCTTTTTAAAATCTTTGAAGATGTTTAAACACTAAAAACAATCCAGCTGCCAAGAAGCAAAATATATCTTATTTGGAAGAGATGATGTTTTGCCCAGGAAACCACTCTTGTGGTATCCAACTCACTTTGCAGAACCTTACAGAGAAAAAGAGTAAAGCATTAAGAAAACCCTGGAAAACTTTATTTTTAAGATTCAAAAGGAGCTTATCACAAGAAAAAATTCACTTTCTACTTATGCTGCAGGATTCTCCACTGCAATGACCATCTTTTATTCCCAGAGCAGCCTCTGCAGCAGATGGATGGAGCAGCGTTTCCCACGGGGGCAGGAGATGCAGAGCTGGGACAGGACCCTCTGACCTGAGCACCCTGGCTCCAGGCAGCCTTCAGAACTGCCCCGTGTCACTGCCACCCCGTGCTCTGCCCCTGCAGACAGAAAAAGCCTTTCAAGCAGAGACATCGCCCTACAGGAGTGAGGGCAAGGAGCAAAGCCACCGGCTGGGATGGAATCCTGCACTGCTGCCTTGGCCAGTGGCTTTCTGTGCTTTTTATTGGAACATTCCAGTGGGGAAGGAGGCTGCGGCGAGCCGGGGCTGGCTCCCTGCCAGCCACATCAGCTGTAATCAGATTATACAGTAGTGGCTTCAGAAAGCAGAAGCATGTTTATTATCAAGCCACTAACCAGACTGACATTAATTTGGTCAAAGTTAAGCCAAAACAGTCTCTCAGAATAATTTTCTGATTCAGATCACATTTACTTAGTTGATGTAAGTATTTTTTGCAAATTATGCTTAGGGAATGATAGTGGTTACATGCTATTATTTCATTTGTGGTTGTAAAAGTTGGTGCCTTTCTAAAAAAAGGAAAAATCCACTTAATTAAATTCTAGTAATTTAGAAAAAAAATAAATCAGAGGGCAGATTGTCCCTCAGCGTGGGACAGAGCATCAGTTTAAATACAGGCTTGCCATCTATCTCCAAAACAGTAGTTAAGTAGTTTTTTTGGCAAGAGTTAGCATGTCCACTCCTTACTTGTAGGTAGAACCTGAACAGCATGTGAATACTTTTTCCTCCCATCTCCTTCATACACCTTTTCAGGAAAAGCTTCTAAGATGCCTAATGATCACTAAAATAAATAAGAAAAAGGTCCAAGTGTAATAATGCAAAAGTGGTATGCCAGATCACTAGTGATGGAAGAGTATCAGCCTAATCCCAAATAATATCTTTTTTGCTTGGCTGCAGATGTAGCACCTACAGCAATTAGTGCCATGCAGATGCAGAGGGTAACTGAGATTCTGCAAAGCTGCAGAAATGAGGAGCTCTGCATGGGCCAAGCCACTCAGCTCCTTCACTAGAAGGAGGAAAAACACATCCTGAGTCTCCTCTAGAGCAGTGCTTACACAAATCCTGCCTTTGGACACAAGCCTGGAGGTTCACTTCCCTCCTGACTTCAGGATGGTTATGAAAAGTAGTGAAAGGGAAGGAAGAAACAAAAGTTAAAACAGGGGGAGTCCAAACCCTTCACTAGGATCCTTCCAAGTGATCACAACCTGCCCCCATTCAACTCTGCTCTTCTCCAGCCTTCAGCAAGCCATGCCATAGGGCTCAGTCCCATTTTCCTGCTGTAGTAATTTCATTTTTTTACTTTCTAGAAGTTTTTTAGTGGCTATCTTGAGCAGAATAATAAATGTGCAAGCAAGACATGGGATGATGTGTCTTCCGCAAGCGGCAGATGGGAAAACTCACGTGATGTTGGGAGGAACTGTGCTAGATTCTGTCCAGAGGAATTTCCTCCAGCCCATTTAAAGAGTCCCCTGCAACCTCAGCTGGACACCATTTAAGCGTTTATTTTCTATTCTAAGTTAACACAGACTTAAATAGTCCCAAGTTGCATTTCAGTAGCAACCCAATGAATTTCATACTGCTCACTCACAACCTGCACAGCACATCAAGGTGGAGAGCAGTGCTGCAGGGAGCACATCAGTGGCTGACCCCACAGACCCCCTTTCTCAAGTTCCCACATCAACTGAGGTTTAACACCAGCTCATGTTGACCTAGAACATCTACAACTCACATTAGACCCACTCTATCCCCTCACACCCCTAGTAGCTGCCCTGTTTGCACAAAAATAACCCCTGAGCCAGATGCACACAACTGGCATTTGCCCAACAAATGATTGCCCAAAGATTCTGCTTTTTAGATCTGGCATGTAAACTGAGTGGCTGATGCTTGCAGAGAGTTGTGAATATAATGCTTTGGTCCACCTTCTACAAGAATTTCTGTATTTAATTTCAGAGCGTTAATCTATACATCAGAGAGACTATGCATTCTTTAGGGCACTGCAGAGGAAGGTTCTGTTTGGGTAGGGATTATCCATTTAGGATATAGCTATATGAATCCACACTGTTATAAAGGCTATCAGTGTCCAGCTCCTGCAGGCTTTGCAATTAAAATTTTAATAGATATTGAGAGCAAACTACATAGTCCACATGGCTTATTATTAATAGAGCTCAGATGGCATCCATGAATAGAAAATGGAATACAAAATTGCAATGGAAAACTACAAAAGAAACAAAACCAAAGCTTATTAGCATGTCTCAGGTATCAAATAAGGAAAAATCTGAGCTGGAGTTATAAGGATGTCCCAGAGCCAGTGAGGGAGGGGGGCTGCTCTGCTCCCAGCACTTCCAACTCTGAATTTCACGCACAGATCCAAGTCCAGACTGGTCCATACATAAACAAAACAAACCCAAAAAATAACCAACCAACCAACCAAAGAAAACCAAAACCCCACCAAAGGACATGGACAAATCACCTGCTAGGGGCCAGACTGGTCTCCAGAACAATTCCTCAGATGCATCAGTCACAGGCCATGGCTGGAGCAGTCAACCAAGATCATTTGGTCCATTCTGGAAGAGCAGCTCTGGTTCTGGAGAACACTTTTAGATGGACACTTTTTCTGGGCCCATTAAGAGGGTAACTGAAGTGGAATAAATCTTCACTGACAAGGGTTTATTACAAGCTTAGAAGCACCCACGGGATTCCTCAAGCTGCAGAATGAAAGCCCTTGGAAAACAGGAAAGCAAAGTCTTCCTGCTAATCTTGGTTTAGAGAAAGTCACACTGATTTCCTGCAGGTTATTCCAGCAGATTGAAAAATAGATAACAGTATAGCTAATAACAAAATAGAAACGAAAACAAACACCCGGGTTCAGACAACTCCATCTGCAAGGTCTACAGTACAATTCCCAGGCTGATTATGGAAAATGGGAATGATACCCCAGAGATTTGGATGGTCAGGTGCTGGGCTTGCCTGCCATGCCCTGGTTGCTGCATGTGACATCTGGTCATCTGGTAAGGAAATACCAGGGATCATAATTTAGTTTTAATTCTGACCAATATGACAGCAAGGGCTCAACTCTGCTGCAAAGGAGAGTAAAGGTCCCCTGTGGAGTTTGATGCTGGGAAACTTCAAACTGCAAAGATCTTTTTCTGAAGGAAAAGTGAATAATCTGGTATCACAAAGGGGGCTGGGGGTGGGGGAAGAATAACAAATCAGGAGGGGAAAATGTACTGAAGTATTTACACAGCTGGTTTTTCAAGACAGTGCTCTTAAGATGGGTTGTTTTTCAGCCATGTAGCTAAAAAAGTAGTTTTAATCCATAAGCAGCATTTCCACTGCTGAGACAGAAATCAGTAAAACCTCTGCATGGGCCATATGTGACTTTGCTAGCCTCTGTTGCAAACCCACATATCTTCAGGAAAACTATCATCAACCGAATGTTTGCAGGTATTTTCTGGAAAGGATATATCTACAGGTTGCTTCAAATTATTTTTGCACATCCTCCTCAAGAAACCAACCAAATTAAAAAAAAAAAATTCCTTTTAAAAAACCCCCATGAGTATGATTTGGTAACTGTGAAGGTATTAAAATAAAATAATTCAGAATTACTGAGTTATTCAAATGAGAGCTAACACTGAAAGCACAAAGAGCTGTAGAAATAAACTCACATCTGACTTTGCTTTTGTTCTCTACAAATTAACATCAGCACAATCTCTGCCTGAGGGGCCTGGAAACACCACGGTATCTTCACTGGTGCCTGGACACAGCACATACAGACCAGCTTTGTTTCCAGGAGAGTCCTTTGGATCCACAACTGCTTCTCACATTTCTCACATGTGCCTTTTTAAATTGTTATCAGGAAACAATAAAACTAAACCAGTTAAGGTCCAGAGAGAAGTCTGGCCTGGTGTTGCCTTCTGAAGGTGGCTTTCAGCTGAAACTTATTCCTACTTTTATTCTTTAGCCAGTGGGAGCCAGAGAGGAGCAGGACAGTAGAGGTTCAGCCTTGGCCAAGGGACCAGAAGAGTCTTAGCCTCAAAAAACCAAGACAGATGGCACAGATTGCCATCTACAAACACAGCATAAGGGAGGTACGCCCAGTTTTATTTCCAAAAAGTTGTTTAAACTATAGAGTAGTGTTGGCATGAGAATATTAAACCAACCAGGAACAAGATGATGTTAAAAATTAGGAGTTTTGCAAACAACAGAAGATCTGGAGTAGTTTTTGGACAGCCGAGTCCAGGCAAAAAGCAAAGTGGTTTTAAACAGAGCTTCACTGATTTAAACCAAGGGTTAAACAAGTGTGATTGCTTGCTGGGAAGTGTTCTCAGGAGTTCAATCACCCCTGTGCAGTTTCCACCTTCCTAGAGCATCTCTGAATGACACAGAGGGAGCTAAATCACCAAGGCATCTTGCAGGGATTCTCTTGGGACAAACTTGTCAATGCACAGTCACCAGCTTTGAGGTGTATCAGAGCCCTTACTCCCATGGGAGTTACCCTTCACATGTGTTCCTGTTTCAGCACAGAAACTGGCTGCCTGCTCAGCCACGGCTTTTGCTGGATATCTTATTTAAGTGTTGGCTGACATCAGCTGTTCGAGTGGGCTCCAAGGCTGCTCCCATCAGACCACTGAAGGCAACCAGAACACATCAGCACACAGCTACTGCAGCAGCAGGATGCTGACAGCTAATCCACACAGCCTGGGTGGAGCAGGAGCTCTGTGGGACAGAACCACCCCAAGTCTATTTCCCACTACAGAGATCTCTCTACAGGAGCTTCTTGGTCTCTCCCTTACAAATCAAGCCAAAAGGGTTTTTTGTACCTAAAGCTCTTTCCATTCAGTGCATGTGCCCATGAAGAGTTTCTTAAAGGTCAGTGCTCTTTCTGCACTTCAGTTTAATGTCAGTGATGCCTGAGATGCTTGTCAAACAGAGGATTTGCCTCCTTTGGAAAGATGTGCTTACAACTACACACGGCTGATTTTTCTAAGCGATTACAACTGCACGTCTCGAAAACAAACCACAACGGGAAGCAAATGAGGTGCAATACAGAAGGATTACTCAGGCATCCTATGTTCTAGGTCTCATCACTAAATTGATTTGTCATTTTAAAAAATGTTGTCTTTTAAATAAACTTGTTAAAGATACAACCAGCAATCTGTTTCAATTTCTTTATGGTATTTCATTATTTTACTGGTTTGGTGTAAGACTATGCAAAATACTCTGATTCTAAAACAACTTTTCTCTCCCCAGGCCTCTTAGCATACTTTCATGGTTGAATCACAAACACAGTATAAATCACTTGAAAAAAGTCGGAGACATTTTAAAATAACATGAAACAGTAATGTATTTGTTTTTTTAAGCACGTGTTATCATTTGGAGCTGAAGTACATGACAGTAGCAATTTAAACAAAATAAAAGGAACAGATATTTTCATTTTATGCATGTCCACTAACTCATTAGTATAAGATGAATAGATTTTTAACGTATGGTGTAATGGAATAGTTTGTTAGTTTTTTGAACCCTGTTGAAAAGTTTATCGAGCAGCTATGGAAAGTTCAAGTTCTTGTAAATGCAAGGAACAGTACTCAAAAGTTTAAGATAATGTATCAGTGCTTTAATAAGCCTTCCCCTGAAAATGCTGATTAGAGCAGTCGATTATTTCTTTCACAGTTTAAAACTTTCACATTGCTACATAAATGTTGATACAGTGCCAAGAGCAGAAAAGAATGTAATTTTTGCTTTATCCATTTCAAAATAGTATTTTAGCTCCCGCAGACTAAACAGAGAAAGTTTTCAAGAGAATTTTAAGTTGCCTTAATTTCAGCTTAAAATCAGTACACTACCTAAGAGTCAAAGAAAACTCTGGCTTTAAGTTCAGGGTACATTTGCCTATATTTTCTTATCCTGCAGAAGGGAAAAGTCACCAACATCATCCTATTAGAGCCATAGGCTCCACTCCGGCAAACATTTTATTAAGCCAGCAAGGGCAGACATATTCTGGGGGAATGGGACTTACTGAAAAAAATGCAGAACTGGATTTATCTCGGGTTGGAAGGTTTTGGTGTGGCAAGACAGAATTTGTAGGCAAGGATTACTGATTGGTAACTTCATGGTCTTGGAAAGACCATTAGAGTGAAGTAAAGAATTAAGTATTTGTCTTCTGGACACACACAATTTTAAACACACTAAATGCACAGCTGAAAGTAAAGAAACTGTGCTCAGGCAGAGTTCAGTAGTAAAGCCAGCTCCTACAGAGGGCAGCTGCATCACTATACGGACTTCAATTCTGTCCCAAGCTGTGGGCAGAGGGTAAGAACGTTTTTGGATATCTTTTTGTTGTTTCCACAGCATTAAATAACCATCAGGGATTTTGTTGCTTCTAAAACAGATAAAGCCCATTTTAGCCAAACCTGAGCAACATCTTCATGAGCTGCTCGGCTGAGGGCTAGAGGGAAGAGGAGGTGGTCCAGCCACCACCACATCCACCCACAACCCCTCTCTACAACACACATGGCCAAAAACAGCGAGAAGATGGACTTGGCCATCTTGTAGAAGTCAGCTCTGCTGATTTACACCAGCACAGGACCCGGACTAATCATCACAACCTGTCCATGCTTATTTTTACATTGTGCAAAATGAAGATGAAAGGATGGAAAACAAAATCTCCTAAGGACAAAATGCAGCTGGAAGAACATGCACGATACCCATGCTAATGCATGGAAACATCTGGACAAGATGGGAAGGAGTCCGAAGCTTTCTCCCTCCACATTAGTGGAAACACATTGAAGCTTGACAATGGCTTTGTCCTATGGAAATACCACGGCTCTCGTCATCCAGGCAGTCAGGCTTGAAATCCTGACATCAGCATCAGAGGGGGGAGGAAGGGGGGGGTGGGGAAATGACTCCACTCTTTCTGCTTTCCATTGAAATAAAACAGTTTGCAACAAAAGGCAAGCGCATGCATGTGTTTCACTCGGTGTGTTTCCAATCACAGCAGTGTGTTTAAGTAGTCAGGCTGCATCCCAGCCTTAAAGCTCAACAGTGCAGAGAGGGCAGATGACATCCTGATGGCAAACGCGGCTGTGTAAATCATCTCCAAATGACAGTGTCATACACGGAGAGCTGCTTAATTTGGAATGTGCCAAATGGTGCTTTTCCTCATCTGGCATCATCTATACATCAGCCAACAATTCCTTTGGGGATTGTAATTCTTGCCATAGACAAATGCACAACAGATGTTAGGAAAATAATAAAAAAAGTCTCCACCGAGGTAGCACAGCAGCACTCCTGAAGTCAGCAGCAAACTTGCAAACAGCCAAAAGCCCCTCTCAGGCAGCTGGCTCCCAAGCTTCAGCATTGCCTGGCAGCCCCTGGGCAAGAGTGTGAGGAGGGACAAGAAACAACTAAAAATTCAGACCCTGTGCACCTCAAAGCTCCTGTTTCTGATTCAGGGTTTCCAGAATGACAGATTTTAGAAGTGTACAAATGCTAGTCAATTTTCTTGTCCATTATTTTCCCCCAAATGACACAGCACCATTTTCTTCCTGTGCTCTCCTGGGAGGTTTGCCAAGTTTAAACAGGCAGCATTGCCAACAGAGTTAAATAAAATATGCTTTATTCTGCTCCATTATTAATATGCTCTTAAAGTGGGGTAAACCAGACCCCTTTTATTCTGAGTGTGCAGTATCAATCCCAAAGCATCTGTATGATTTCACCATTAACAGATTCAGTACTTCAGCATCTTAGGCCAGTTTGTGCATTTTATCAGATCTCTGTGCTTTGCAGCCCCTGCACCTTGTAATAAGCACTGTGATACCAATCTGCTTATTTCCCTCTTTACACACATCCATGTGGCCAGTCCTTTGAGGACATGCATACTTTAATTGGAACCATCTCAATATTCCATAACTGAGCAGGAGACACTCCACATATGCTGAAAAAAACACCAGAGGGAGCTGTAATTTTGAAGGATGGTGGTTCAATATTGATGCTTTTTTCTGTGTTTCTTCAGAACAAATATGCAATAATTTTGTCAACCATTAAGAGATTTTCCCTGTTTCGTACATATGCAATTTAACGTATTGGATAGAGATGTGAGAAGCTGAGCAAGATATATACAATACAAGGGAAAACAGTGCCCAAAGCCACCAGCCCCACACAGCAGTCACAGTCCAGGGTCAAGAATGTGCCTCACCCAGGCATGGCTGTGATGACAGAGGGAGAGTGATGGCAGAAGTCTGCACAGGAAGAAGAGACACTGGTACAGTCCCTGAATATTGCATAGAACATTCAGCCTGGGAAACTTCAGGTGCCAGGCTGAACTTCTGATCCCAAAGGAGACAGAATGGCTCAGTGAGAGCCAGTGGCCTCAGGGACCACCTCAAGGGCAAGCTGCATTTCAAGAAGGTATCTTTTGTAAATGGTGTTTAAGGTAGAAACTCATGTCAACAGACCTGCGGATCAGAAGAATTATCTAATCCATTATGCTCTGTGTCAACAAACAGATGTGAGAAGCTGTAAAAGCTTTGCAGATGGATGACACAGACTCACAAGGCACGTTCAGGAGTGTGAACCTGCTGAATTTCAGAGGGAATTTCTCCACAGCTCTTCCTGTGAGAGCACCTTGCTCTTTCTTGCTCCTTAACCATAACGTACCACATGGTTTAGGTCTTCCAAAAGGCTAAGACTTGATGTTACAGTTGATACTTTTCATCACTTCAAAGCTTGGACTGAGATTTGGTGGCCTCTCAGAAGCCTGCTATCTTTGGCTTCCCCCAAAATTGAGGAAACATCGGAGTCTGGCTATTTTTGCCACTGGCTTTCCAATCTAACTTTAACAGCCAGGGCCCAGAAACTATATCCTGCAGCTCTTACTCAATCCCATGGAAAGTTTGCTGGAAGAAGGGATGAGTAAAGGTTACAACATAGTTGTCTTATTATTATTAGGGACACACAACAGCTGTACATCCAGGCTTGGTGTTTTTACAAACCAAAGAGCACTCATGCTTTTCAAAACCTTGGCATGTCTTTAGCTTACTGTGCAAAAGTTCCAGGGGGCATGAGTCATCTTACAAAACCATAAAAATCTAATTATGGCTAATGATCATCCTTTTGTTTACACTGTATGTAAAATGCTAACTGCTTCTGATACTCCCTGCAGGGGCAAGATTTACCATCAATCTTGAAATGATTTCTGTCACACCAACAGACTTAAAATGGCCCATTTAAGATAGAACAGAATCCACACCACACACAAAAGGTCTTGACTTATTTGCCAAAAAGTTGATTTCTCTCTCATGAAGCTACTGAAACATTGTGCATTCTAGAGCTGCTCTTAAATTTAGAAAGAGGTTCAGAAAACCACATAATTTAACTAAGTTCCAGTTTAAAGAAAGCAATGTAGGGCAAATCTTCTCCCAGGCTGCATGGCAGCCCACCAGCTGCAGGCACTCAGGGAACTGGTTTTCTGCTCTTACACAGACATGAGCAGTGCTGAAAGAGTGTCTGGATAGACTCAGCTGGAGGACACAGAGCAAACATTTCAGTTATCAGGGTTACAGCCATCCCACCACCCTTTGAAGGAAAAGGCTGGAGAACTGATCCCATGGGACCACTGCTGATGGGCCCTGTGATGCAGGGGACACTGACCCACAGCACTGGGGACAGGAGACCACAACCAATCTTCCCCTCACAGAAACTCTTTGCAGTTCTTTGATGTGCTTCAGTGACTGCACCCTGGTGAGCTGTGAGACACTTAACCAAAATCACATCAGGAAATGTTTGCCCTATAAAGAAAGCATTTGCTGGTCCAAATTGGACTGCAGGGAAGTCCAAAACACCAAATGAGGCTACTGGCAAAGGGGTTTATATTTCTCCCTTTTCCAGGGACAGGTGGATTTCTTTAACTTTAAAAAAAAAAATTAAACTAATTTCAAATCTGCTTGCACAGTTCTTGTAGGAAATAACATCCTCCTGTAAGCTTGCTCTAGCTTAAATCTGAACAACTCTCAGAGAATCTGCCAACATGACAGTTCTTGGAAAGCTGCACAAATGCAGATGAATGTGAGATTTCTCAAAAGAATTCCATCAGATCTACGCAGTGCTCATAAAACACACCCAGTAGCTGGCAAATGCAGCAAACTTTCAAGGTTAGAATGGGATGAGAGGCACTGGGCTTTCTCCTCAATGAGAGCTTATTTTCAAGTTGCTTTTCACACTCCAGAATTACAGGTACCATGGGAACAGCTGGTGTGGGTGCTGTCCACAGAGCTGCCCAGAGCAGCTCACGCACTTGCTCATGCTCACAAGCTGTACTGTGGCATCCCAGCTATTGAAATCACATTATCAGCAAGCATCTAAGTGGGGGCAGAAGGGACAAAGACAATTTATCCCCACAAAAATGTTAGTCTAAAATAAGCACCCTCAACAAGCGATCCTGTTGTCTGCAGTCATAAATGATAGTTGGGTTAAGCCAAGCCCTTAAACAACAGGCCTGGTTTTATTGCTCCCAACTCCCACTTATTGAGAAATAAGAACTGGTTCTGTTCTCTTCACTGCTAGGCTGGGAATTCAAATAGCTGCTGCTGTTCAAATGATAATAAAACAGAATATATTCTGTAGTGACACTGGCTGGACTGTCCCCAACACAGAAAGCACAAGGCACAGTTGGTGAAAAAACTGGTCTTTGACAGAAATACCTGCGATATTGGTACATCCAAAGCAAGGTTCCTCCCAGACCTCTTTCCCCAGCTGCCCACCAGAACCATGGCAGAGGCCAATAGAGAAAGTTACTCACTCTCTGCCCTTCCTTCCTTCCTCCCACTCTGCTGTTCCCAACTACGCACAACTATGCACAGACACCAGGGTAAGCAAAGAGCTAAGAAAAAAATGCAAAATTTAATTACAAATCAGGAATAAAACATTCCAATGAGATGTGATTATAAAATAAACAAATCTAACACTATCTCTGCATGAAAGAATAAGGACTTGTAAGGTATTACTAGGGGTTGCAAAAACTCAAGTAAAAATAAGATCCTGAAAAACAGTATTTCTCCTCCCAAAATATTTTTACAAGGAGCAAAAAAACCAAACCAAACAACAAAGATGACCGTATGAGTATTAAACTTCTGGCACCGTACCATGGATTTCCCCAAAGGGTTTCTTAGTGCATCTTAGCAATTCATAGAGGAAGTGACCCTCTGGTACAAACACCCAGTTGTCTGGGCTTTGAAGTTGTGGAGGCTTCTTAAGAATGTCTATATGACACTTACCCTGATGCCCTGCCTTTGAACACCAGCTTTTGACCTTTCATCTCTAGAAGGATTTTCCAACTCCCAACACTGTCTTACAAGACACTATTTTCTGTGTTTTTACTGCAATATTCCAGCCTCTAAAGCTTCCAAAGAGGAAGGGAAGCACTCATCCATCAGCTGTGTACCACTATTCCAGCCTTACATATCAATTGTGGTTGATGCCCTCTTGTCTGTAAAATAAAAATAGAGTGCACAAGTTAGACATGAAATATCTCAGTGCCCTGATGGGAATAAATCACTGTAGAGTTATGATTTCCATTGGGTTTTCAACTATCAATTTTGAAGAGTCTTTTGGTTCTCTTGCAAGTTTCAAATGACCAAATCATAAAACCAAATTTTCTTCACAAGACATTGTACTTAACTTAGGTACTAACCACGTACTTTGGGACCAGTGAAGTTTAACAGATTCAATTGTTTCTACACAAAAATAAAAGAGGAATTTGGTCCTGTAACTACATCAACATGCAGTTACAACCCAAGGAAGTCAAAACATTCATTATTATCCAAGGTAACAGCCCTAATAAGAGCAGTCTCATGAGCCAATTGGTGCTGCTTGCAAAATACCAGGAGTCACACCGGGAAAAAATGTTTCCATAATACTGGTAGTATTTGAACCTCTGCGAAGCATCCAGTGAAGAAAAATAGCAGCTTCCCTTCCAAGAAGTGACTAAGGTAGTAGATGATTCAGTAAGTAGAATGGTAGGTTGTGTAATTCGAGATTTAACGCACTCTCCCTCTTTTGCCAAACTGCCAGGATTACTTGAAGATCCATTTCCAGCAAGGGTTCTTGTGCCCTGGGTTAGGATTAAGAACAGATTTCAGTGATGCCTGCCTTAGTGTATTCTGGTTTAGGCTTTTTTTTTTATGCTGTTCAAAAGCAGGGAAAGGTTACTTGCCACATTAGTAGGTAATTGCGACTCCAGGTGAGCGGTGAATTTAAGCACTAATTACCACTGGTAGCACTAATGAGGATCTTCACATGTCCTTGTGGAAGTGCAACTCTCACAGTGGAGCATTTATGTGATTAGTTTGGGTTTTTTTTACCTCAGACAGCAATGGATTCACAGAGATATGACAACCTACACTCAGTGCCTGATCACACAGTGAGATGTGAACCCAGCTCCTCAAACCCCCAGCTCCATGTCCCAGCCACAGGACCCTGCCATTGCCCCAGCCCACCGTGCTGCCATGTGCTCCCCAAATCCACTTAAAAAGGAATGGGAGGTTTTCTATTTGTTGTTAACAGGAAACATAGGAAATTCCCCCATTGGTCATGTCAATGACAGACATCATGCCTGGAAAGTGTAGCACAGTGCACTAATGTGTAGGAATGACCTGCCTGATTTCCCAGCCAGACCAAAAATGAACTTCTGTCCCAAGCCAAAGGAGTTCAGAAACAGCAAGTTACAGGCAGAAAATCCTCATTATCAGGGGATCCACCACAGCTCTTTTTTTTCTCAGAAATCCTTATTGCCTCCTACTGTTGAGTTTGAAGAAGAAAAACTTTCCAAACTCAAGGAGGTGGCACATCAGCATGATGAGTCTTATAAAGGAACAATAATTTGGAGTTTGTAACTGCTCAGTTTAAAAGAGTACTGCAGTGATTGAAAGAGTCAGCTAGAAAGTAATCTGAAGAGATAATACTATCTATCTGTCAACACAGAACTTCCCGTCTGCATAGCATTCATCTCAATGTGGAAGTTGCTCCCTTTCTCATAGTGACTAATACTTTAAAAGTCAATATGAGCATCCCTTGAGTATTTTCCCTTCAGAGGCTGCTTTGGTGTTTAGTAGTGAGCTGAGAGGCTGCGCAGGCAGTGCTGCCCAGCCCCCTGCAGCCTCAGTGTGATGCTGTCAGGGGTCCAGTTTCACCCATCTGATTTTTCAAGTCTCCAGACTTCTCAGAGCTCGGGTCTCACTTCACAGGCTGTGCCGCTCAGCTGCCTGCGCACATCGGCCATCACACTCCTCATAACTCAGGGTTAGGGAATGTGTGTGTAACTCAGTAGCCCTGATGCTTTGCACCATCAGGAACTGTTTGGAAAGATCAAAGTTTCACCCTTTTCTTTTTAAACCAGTAACACCTTCCCCTTTCCCCTGTAGCACAAGCTTTGGTCATTCTTCATGTACTATTATCTTCCTCTTCAAAATTTAACACTAAATAATTTGTGTGCATGGGTTTAAACCTCATTACAAAGCAAAAATCATTCCACACTTCTCCCAGAGACACCATTAAAGCTTTTAAGTGGGACTAGACACACCATGGTGAAGCACACAGATATTTGAAACACAGGAAAGAAGAAAACACAAGACCCCATGGGTTTGTGTTGAGACCTAGATATGGAATTTATTACCATGTTTGTGCAGCACATGCAATACCCTAGTGTCATTTTCAAAGGAGGCAGATTTTTGTTCTTGGAAAGGGTATGTTAAGAGGAGTATAAAAAAATTGAAATAAGCTGTTTTTTTCATTTGAGACTTCAAACCACGGCTGAGGAGAGCTTCATTTCCCTCACTGGCAAAGCCAGTGGCTCAAAACAGAGCGAAAATCCTTCCTGCAGTACTCCTAAGTAGCAGGGCTATGGATTTACTGTTCAGAGAGCTGATTCCTACAGCTGCTTCCCAACACTGCAGCTCCTCATTTCCGCTACACCGAAAACACCTGGCTGGGAAAGGACAGCCCTGGGAGACCTGCTTGTAGATGTCAGTCTGGATTTACTCTGCTCAGCCCAGGAGGAAGGAGCTCAGCACATGAGATGTATCAGAGATGTACAGCTGAAGCTCTGATTCTGCTGTGACCAAAACCCAAACCAAAATTTTTTTGGTTTAATCTGTAGTTGGGGGAAATAATTTTAGTTTTTCATTTTGGCACATGCTTACATATCCTTGTATCTAGCCAGGAATTGGTGTTAAAACCCACACAAAAGATCTGACCAGGCCAATAAAAAAGGCACTAACACCCATGGATGCACCCAACACAAGCAACTGCAGCAGGGAGCATGTTGCTCATATCAAGTCCTTTCCTCACTCATCCTTTCCAAGACAGCACTTACAGATTTGGGACCGGGCTTTCATGCTTTGAACAGCAAACTTTTTACACCACCATCCCCAGTGGTGGAGCAAACACCCCAAGCTCATGAAAAGCAAGAAATATTCCCAGCCTGGAGTCCCCATGCTGCCACATACCATCCCTCCCCCAGCACCATCTTCTTTCACGGGATAAACAGCTCAGTTTGTATTAGACAAAATTAATTTATGTAGATTTACCTGTGCAGCTGCCATAAATCAAATTGAAAGAAAAATATTTTAAGCATAATCCCTGTTTATTTTACAGATTCTGCCCATGTCTCTCATTTCTTCTTCACTCCACGCTGGAGCCCTTGTAGGGTTTCCTATCAGCTGTGGCCTGTCCACCTGCCAGCCTTCCAACTGCACTGCCCACAGAGGGAATACCACAACCCACGAGTGACTTTAGTGGAGGGGTCTGAGTGAGCACACTTGTCATCAGCTCCTCGGGCATCCAAAGAGTCACTGCAGCTGTCTTTCATTGCACATTAGCACATCGGTGTTTCTGTGCACCGATAACACACAATGGCTCTTGTATGTACTTTATCAAACAGCCTGGCCTAATCCTCATGAAAACATTGGCTGATGAAGTATGTTGGCGTCTGCAAGGTTCGTGTGGGCTGTTCAGCTGTTTTGTTCTGCAAAGTTGTGCTTCCCTTGCACGCGAGCGGTGCCAGCGCTGGCTCTCCAGGCAGCGTGGGCAGACTGAGCTTTGCAAGGGCTCCTGTCCAGCCTGGGAGCCCACAGCGTGCTGGGGGGGAGCCTCCCAATGTGAAAACAGGATGGAGAGGTGCTTCCCTGTCTTTTGAAAGCATGCCGCAAAAATCTTTTATTTAGCTAGAAAAACCACTTCATGCGGTCTTAATGTTTTATCTGAATGTTGCAAATCTCATGGCGAGATTCTCCCAACAGTTTGGTGCCAAATAGAAATCTAGAACCAGTAACAAACTCCTTGATAAAGCCCATTTTAAAAGATCCCTGTAAATCCCACAAATACTTGCTGTGGTTCATGTTCTCAGAAGTACAACAGTGAATCTCAGGTTCAGAGGGGTTACTTCCACCTTCAAATAATTTTAGAATATTCTGAAATGGAGTTTCTGGACAAAAAATTCCCTGAAAGTGAATATTACACTGTTGTAATATTTTGCACAGACATGACTATATTCTTATATCAGCTGCTCTAAGCAAAAGTCAAAGTTTCTCCAGAGGAAAAATAACTCATATCCTGCTTGTTCCCTCATCCCAGTTATTTACAGCACACTTTTGACTCTTCAGTGTTACATCTTGGATTCAAAGGTAGATAAAAGCCCTACCAAGCTGTCCAGTCCATCACAGACTGTTTTGCATCTCCTGAGTCAGAAAACTCTCTTCCAGAAGTGCACGAGAGAAAAAAAATGATTCTTTTTTTTAAACAGAGAATTTACTTTAGGTGATTTCTGGTGAACTATGCCAAGGAATCCCACAGCTGGGAAGCTTTCCACACACATCTATCTTCCTTGCCTTTGAGGAGGCAATGCACTGTCACAGCTTGGCCAGTGCTTTCAGGCTGAACCCAAGCCAATCTAAAGCTATTATTGTTGGGCTTCTGAGCCTGGAGGAAATACTAACAAATAACAGTTTCCAATTTGCTAGAGGTAAAATGCCTGACATCTCCACCTTGGCTTTGCCACTTTTGTAGAACCAGTGGGGCTGAGAGTGAAGTAACTTTTCTCTATGAAGACATTTCACACAAAGGTCCTTCCCCTGCTTTTGTACCAGAGTCAGACCACAGCCATGAACTAACACCACACATTTCAGTAATTACCCTGAGGCTGCCAAAGCATTTCTGCACTTCATAGATAGGCGACAAAGAGACAATAATTGGTCAAGCTTTGTTCACACTGGGCTTGGGGTAGAAACCAAATACTAGTGCTCTCAACTCTAGTCCACAGCTGGCCTCTTCACTGAAGGAGGAAGAAGTTCCTGTCTCTTTTTCCATCCCAAGATGCATGAACCCAGCTTGATGAAAATTACATCCAACCTGCAGGCTCCATCCTAAAGTAATAGGTGAATAATTGCCAATTAACTATGCTTTGGAACCTTTGTTTTGCAGCAAAGGAGTCTGTTTTTCCATGCTGTGTGTGCAAGTACACACAATAAGAACCAGACCCATCCTGGGTGGTATGGAGACAGTAAACTCATCAGGAACAGTGTACTCTACCATATGAGACATTGTTTTATTTGATGCCAAAGAGGAAAAGGGGGTGGGAAGAAGGAGGATATGTAGTGCATTTTCTCCCTCCTCTCTCTGCCCAGGCACGATCAATTTTTGTAAACTCACAGTGGAGCCTGTTTCCACCCAAAGGGCACTCATGTAGCTCTTGGACATATGTTCTATGTCTCAACAAAACATCATCAGAAACAACAGACAACAAACACAACAGACTGTTGTCCTGAAAATTCTATCAGGAACATTAATGAAAGGGTTAAAAGTGATCAGTAAGAATCCTATAGGATGCTTTATAACACTCAGAAAAAAAAATCTATAAAAATATATATGAACCCAATATAATAAAGTTATGCTCACAATCAAGAACTAAATCACCAGAGCCAAAAAGTAGCAAGCAATTTTTTGTTCTCAGCACACTTCTATTATAATGTGCTTTACAACCACTTGACTGACGTCAAATTCAATAACACATCATTAATAGGATTTTTGTTCAGCTTACACTCAGATGTTTTTCCTGTTTTAAATCTCTCCTTATAAATCTCAAATTAGATTTTATACAAGGAGATTTATCAAGGTTTAAAAGAAAATATGAACTTAGCTGATGTTTGAATTGATACACCATAAAAGCAGGGCAGGATGAATTTTTATCATAGATAGGATGCAAGTAAACACATCACAGCCCTGTACTATGGTTATTGCCAGGTAGGACCAGCACCATCACTCTCAGCAACTTCTTCAAACAGACAAGGAAATCAGAGAAGCAGTAACTTCACAAAGAAAATGTGAATAAAACCTTCTATATATTAGACAAAGGTTGCAGTGTAACAAGCCTGCAAATGATGAAAGCTCTCTCATTTTACCACCAGAAACCAGTGTGGCAACAGGCCACTCTTGAGTTCTTCTGCAACCATAGTATTTTCATGCAGGTTAAAAGAGAAAAAAAAAATGTAGCTAAATGAAACCTTAAAAGGACTGGTAATAAATTGACCAAAAAAAGGCATAAAGAGGACAGCCCTGTTCCAGTGCATGCTACTACCTGAGCCCTAGGAAAATGGAAAAGATAAAAGTTCAGGCTGGTAGCCAGGAGAAACATCCCATCAGGAAGATATAGGAGATCACTATGTAAGCTCCCATGGAGAGAAACAATAAAGCAGCTTCTTACTACTTTTAAAGTCACCCAAAGTGCTTTGTGGGAGGCATGATCCTGCACAGGAAAAGCCAGAATTGAGGCAAGATTAGGATGATCAAGGAGATGTGTCATTATGCACCACCAGCAGGTTTGCTTAGTCCATGGCAGGACCAAGCCCCAACAATCTCTCAAGCAGAGACATTCCCCTGTGCCTTCCTGTGCAGGGGGAACAGCACTGGGACTCTGGACAAAGCCCATCCTCACACAAAGACTGTGAGAGGAATAGTGGGGGAAACTCAGTATTAAAGAACAGCAATAGGTACCATGCATTTTACCTCCAGGTGATTGGTAGGGGGCCAGAACATGCTGGAAACAACTACAATTTTTACTGTTCAATAGGGCTTGAAGGACTCATTAATGAGTGCCTTGCCCCGAGCCTGCTGCCAGGGAGATGTCAATCAGTCTGGCCAACGTGCCCAGTTTTATAATTGCAGAAAAAAGTTCATAAGAAGGTTAAAAAAAACCAAAAACAACTCAACAACATTGGTTTTGAGTGAGGATGAGGGTTTGTGGCATAGTGGCAGGAAAGGGTGCCTGGGAGTGGGAACCCCATCAAAGACAGGGCTGTAGTTCAAGCTGGAACACACAGCCACTATTCTGGCATACACCAAACCATCAGTGTCTCACCCAAGACCAGCAGCATTCCCATGGCAGTCCCAGGAGACTGGAGAGTGTGTGATTTCTGAGTGCCAGCAGGACAGCGATGACAGACGTGCCGTGGACTAAAGAGCAGAAATACCCACCAAAACACACCAGCATCAGGAAGGCAATGGGGGATGACAGCTGGGTCACATCTGACTCGTTCTAATTTTTTTGGAGCCTGTCCCACCAGTTGCTCCAACATGAAGCAATGATGAAGCAGCAGGAGCCCAGGAGAAAATCAGCAACCCCAGCACCAAGGTATTCGTGAGTGCTGCTGAGGGTGGCTTGGCCATAACTCATATCCACCAAATAAACACCACAAGAGAGAAGAGCCAGTGGAGGAAGATGCTAATAAAACATCAAGACCTTGGTGTTACATTAGTGTGTGACTGCAGAAGGACTATGCTGGCATTGAGAGAGAAGAGGCAGCAATGCCTCAGGCCTACAACTCATCCTTGCAGTCCCCTCCCCTCAGCAAACCTCCCCTAATTCAAACTCATCCTATCTGCAAACAAATGAGAACCAAACTTGGACTCTCAAACAACTAATTTTAGCTTTGGATTTGTTCCTCTATTTCTTCCGTCCCCGAAAAAAAAAAAAAAGCTGTAAGGTGTAATGAAAGCAGCATGTGAAAGCAATAAACCAGCTGCAGAGCAACCTAAACACCCATGTGTGGCTGATCTGAAGTCTGTGAGTTGGGGGAGAATGCCCAGCATGGCTCAGATCTGGCTTGGCCATACAGCAGCACCCACATTCCTCATCAGAGACGGACACATCCCTACACCCAGACCCCGAATTGCCACGTGCTGCAGAATGCCATAAAACACCATTGCTTGGGTAGATTCCCCCTGCTGCTGCTCACTCCATTTCTGGACATGACTTGAGATGTGTTTCTCCATCCCCAGTGGCACCTTTTGGTCAGCTGGGAGTTCCAGTCCAGCCAGGGGGCAGATACAAAACTTGCCTTGGCAAAACTCCTTTTCCCTCTAAGATCTGATAGACCCCAGACACCTCTGTTTGCCAAGTCACACTAAAGCAAAGTGTGGAACACTGCGTTCAGAGCTGGGGCTGCCAACATAGAAAGGACATGGACCTGTTGGAGAGAGAGACCAGAGAAGGTCATGAAGATGCTCAGAGGGCTGGAGCAGCTCTGGTATGGGAAGGGCTGAGAGACCGGGGGCTGTTCAGCCTGGAGAAAAGAAGGCTCTAGAGCCCCTTCCAGGGCCTAAAGGGACTCCAAGAGAGCTGGAGAAGGAGTTAGGACTGGGGCCTGAAGTGACAGGACAAGAGAAAACAGCTTCAAACAGAGAGGGTAGGGTTAGTGGGACATGAGAAGGAAATTCTTTACTGTGAGGCTAGTGAGGCCCTGGCACAGGGTGCTCAGTGAGGCTGCGGCTGTCCCATCCCTGCAAGTGTTCAAGGTCAGGTTGGTTGGGGCTTGGAGCAACCTGGTCTAGCAGAAGGTGTCCCTGCCCATGGTAGGGGCAGATGAAACTGCATGATCATTACGGTCCCTTTCAACCCAAACCATTCTGGGATTCTATTTGCATACCTGGAGTATTTGGATCCTTTTCCCAGAGCTGCAGCACCATGGCACAGCCTCCTGCTCTATGAGCTCAAAAGACCCAAATACATAGCAACATGTCTGTGCTTTCAGTCAACATGGGAACATTTCCAAAAGGAAAACCACAAAAAGCGTGCTTCTTAACACAGGATACCCCAGCGCTAGCAATAAGCTTTTATCAATTAAAAAACCCCCAGCAAAACAGCTCCCAAATCCCCCATGCAAGAATCAGCTCTGCATTCAGATGGCGTTTCTGAGATAAACTTGCCTTGGGTACAACAGGTAAGGAAAGGTTTATCCCTTGGGTCACTGGGTTTCACAGTCCAGGCAATATTTCACATACCACATGAAACATGAACATATTGTGCTTTAAGAAGATCAAACTGAGTAATTATAAATGCAATACTCCAACAAAGTTGAAATTCAGCTGGATTCTTCTCTCTGCATTTCCAAACAAAATGGGAATTATTAACTTATAAAGGTGAAGGGCATCTGTTTATTTCAACAAAGTTAATACAACTCTAGCAATGACTACTAACTTATAAGCACCTGTGATCACGAAAAAATGACATTTATTTACCACATGGCCCAGGGCAGATTGTGGTGAGCTTCCCTGTGCCTTTGTCAGCTTGAAAACCCTAGTAAAGTTCAGCCGAAAACCAGATGCTACTTCTGAACTGACCTCTCCTGGATAAAGTAAGTGCAAGCACCTCAGTCCCATTGGCACAGCTGAGCCTCAGCCCAGCTTGCATCTGAGAGCAGAACTGGACCAAAAGCCCACCCCAGCAAGCCCTTTATGTTGAAAAATGTATACCCTTGCCCTTTTTTCACAGCAGCAGGCTTGAGGTTCTGGTTTTTGTCTAGAAAACAAACATTTGGCCATATACAGCCTTGGTTATTCTGTGTGGTAAAAGGGCTGCTGCAATTACTGCAGTGTGCAAGACAAGAAGCATGTCCTTGGGTGACAGCACCAGTGGTACCCAACCAGGACCTGGCCCAGGCTCAGAAGAGCCATTTCCACATGGTATTTTCAGTAACCAAGTCAACTCCCAGCCCATTTCACCACGCAGAGCTGCAGACGCTACTTGTGCTGGTATTGCTGCTGTGAGACGCTTTGGTTGGATGACAGCATGAAATAACTCCCTGCTTCAGCAGGGTAACCAAGAGCAGACCTTGGCTCCTG
Organism: Cinclus cinclus; assembly: GCF_963662255.1. Lineage (NCBI taxonomy): Eukaryota > Metazoa > Chordata > Aves > Passeriformes > Cinclidae > Cinclus > Cinclus cinclus. The sequence goes on from NC_085059.1 coordinate 13,689,973, forward strand.
CTTCTTGCCGCTCCTTTGTAGCACTGGATCCCAAAATAGAGCTAGGGAGATGTTTCGAAGTTCTGAGGTTTTCCTTGTTGTTGCCTTTCAAACCCCAGCCTCAGAGCCCATTTGCAAAACCACAGAACAAACACAAGTCATTCCACAGTCGTGATACTTTGTGGCAAGATTAAAAAAAAAAAAGCTTGGAAGGACTTCTTGGTAAACTACGCACATAGTATTTCAAAGCCACGTAACTTCGTTATGTAGTAAATCAAAATTACTTCAGCATTTAAGCAGCGCAGTATTCCATGGAAGAGGCTGTGACACTGCAGTATTTAGAGTCGTCCCAAACATGAAACGTGGGTTGGGATCACGCAAGGGGATCTGCAGCCCCAGGACGTGCACGGAGCATCCCCAGCTGCAGGCAGGGCTGCGGGGTCAGCGGGGTTTCCTCGTGGGATGGAGCACGTGGAGCTGGGGCTGTGGCCAACACTCCCCTACACGCACCTGCACTCTGCCTTACTCACCTCTTCTGCACTAAATAAGCAGCAAAAAAAAAATAAAAAAAATAAAAAAAAGCAAGCAGGAAAATAATGTTTTTAGTTTCTGGAAAAGTGTTCATATTTTTAATATAAGGAAGCATCTCACCTGCACACACATACACAGATAAATTGCATCCGCTCTATATATTAAAAAGTCAAGTATGCATGGGCAAGGGAAACATTTTGCAATATAATCCAGATCTGCTCAGAGTGGAGGATGGTAGTAAATTGAAAATACGGTAACTTAATTCTTCAGCCAATAATTGAAAACTACAACCCGTGTTATGCTTTCCTTCCCTGTCATGGAAAGTGGGGTGGGGAAAAAAAGACCTCCAGTGATGGAGAACTCAAAGCTCGTGTGGTTTCCCAGCAGAAGCTCTTCCTGGTGAGCCCCAAAAAGGCCACTCCAGGGTTCCTTCCCTTCCACAGCTTCCTGCTTTCTGCTCCCTATTGGCACTTGCAGGATTAGAACCTGGGCAAATAGAAAGAAAAAAAGGAGGTGCTAAATCTCCAGGCATCCACCACTGTTCCTCGGGATGCTCTGCTGCTGCTGAGCAGCCAAGGCTGCTGGTCCAGCTCCCCTTCCCTTGCTGGACAGTCGGGAGCAGAGCATTTCTGGAGTGGTGTTGTGCCCTTGAGTTACATGGCCAAACTAAAAATAAGCACTGTTTACACCAACCAACATCTCCCATTGATTAATTCTTCAACCAGACACTTTCTTCTTTAAATCAGGATCCAAGACATTCAAGTCACAATAATTTAGCATTCCCCAACAATCTTTCAACAATACTGCATGAACTATCATTTTTTCTTTAGAAGTAGTTGTACCAAGGACTTCTGCTGCATCCTTTTCCACCAGCCCACACAAGCACTATCTTGCTGACACAGGTGCCTGGGCACAGCCAGCAGAGCTCCAGGCAAAGCAAGATTAAAATGCTAAAACAGGCATCATTTCAGATACAAAATGTCATTTCTATCCTGCTTTACTGGTTTGTTTCAAGCCTGACCTTGGTCTGCTGGACTTCTTAGAAACAGGGCCTTCAAACCTAATTCAGAATTATTCCCTGGTGAGCTGCCAAAGACAACACTACCACCAAGGTCCATTTATTGGCACAGTTCCTAGAAAGACCCTTGTAATTCCCCAAATTGTACATTCTCTGTGGATGAAAATGAAAACAAATAGTACACCCAGGTTTTTTTTCCTGAAAATGTCCTTGTTGGAAAACTATTGTGCTTGGAGCTATGCCACTCAAATTCATCAGAGGGGAGAATCTGTTTATTTGCACATCAAGTACATTTTATTGTTTCTGGACATCAGTATGTAAATTGTCAAGTATAAATTTATTTTTCCACTAGCTAAAGTTTTTCTCTGCTCTATAATTGCCATAATCCAAGAAACAGCCTATGTTTCAAAGAACTCCATTTTAGCATGCTACAATCACATGTGATCAGAAAATCTGATTAGAAAAATCTCCTACTGGTATTTAGGATCTTATTTTTCAGCTGACTCAGAACAAACCTCTCCTTGGCTCCAAGAGATATTTGACATGTCTTGAAATAAAATCTTCATTGAAAAAAAACCAGTGACTAATGACTACTTTTTATGTACTGATGAAAACAGACATGCATACATATTCTTCTGTCAATGGCACCATTCCAGTGCTCAGATTAATCAATTCCTGCCCAGCTTAGAAATGTTTCAACACAGCACAGTTACCAGCTTAAAGCATCACACATGAAGAGAAAGTCAGTAAAATCAGAACTCCAAAGAGACAGAAGAAAAGAAACCCATTGGGAGGGGTCCTAAGCAAAGAACAATCACTTGACAAGAGTTCAAGAACCTTATGGACATGCTATCAAACACATGGTATGATTTTTGGCGTCATCCTGTGGTGATCCAGCAGCTGGACTTGGTGATCCTTATGGGTCCTTTCCAACTCAGGATGTTCTAAGATTCCATGAGCCTAATCCATGGGGCAGAAAGGCCTCACCATGTAACAGGACGTTTGGGTTTATTCACTGCTACACTTCAGTAGCAACTTGCTCAAGGTTACAATGCTGTAGCAAGATATTTCTTTTTGTGCCTACCCTTCTTAGAAGTACTTTTAAATTGGAAAATAATAATTTGTTTAGGACAAGGCATACCTTTACTGTAGTTTTGGTTACTGTCTCAGGCTCTGCAGTTCTTAATTAAATGCTGCTGCAACTAATGAAAGAGCATAGGAATAAGTAATGGACTTAATTTACTCCTCAATTGCCCAATAACTGCTTTTAGCAATTGCAGAAAATTCAAGGCTATACATGTAACGGAGAAAGACCCAGCTGTCCTTGGCCCAAGTTTCTTTCAAGATGTCATGTTTTACTATAAAACCAGCAAATAATTCGTTTTGAAAATAATCACAACAAATGACTCTATGTCCTTCCAGTACTCCAAAGGTGTGGGTCTTGCCTTGTCACAGGCAGAAAACTAGAGAATACTGACAATACCAGATTTTGATACAGAAAATAGATAAAGCTATTAAAAACACACAGCTAGGATTGAGGGCTGTTTATCCTTCATATTCCACACAATATTCTGCTTTCCTGCCCATAAGAGACAAATACTACAACAGGTCTTGGCAGTGGACAATTCACTGTGATTCTGATGGGATTTCTACTGGCCTCTACAGGACAGGACAATGGGGTAAATATTTTGGAAGCAAAGCCTGCTTTTCAACAGCAAAAGCTCAACATTAATGCTGTTATGTTTCATTGAAGGCTTTAGACTTGTGTACAGCAGTGATCCATCAGATCAAAACACACAGTGCTTTTTTGAGATCTCTATAACTATGATGCTTTGTGGAAGATTTCCTTCACACTTACATCCAAAACCCAGGTTTATGCACACAAAAATATTTTCAGAGAATCTTTGGTAACAAGGATGAACACTTCTATTTCACAGGACAGACATGAAAATACATTTAGGAAATTATTTTCTTTCTATGCAGAGGTTTAAAACTGATGGACAAATCATTGCATGTTTTGGAATAACCAATAACCCTGAGGCCCAGGAACAGCAGCATTTGCAGGCTGAAGTGTTTTTTTTAATGAGCAAAGTACTTATACCAACTCAATTTTGTATATTATAAAGTTGTCATGAAGTGTAACTACTATGCAATATAAGAAAGTCCTAAAGCTATAAGAAAAGAGGGTGGGTTTTTGTAATCAAAACCAAGGTGCAAATAATTTTTTTCCAGAGTTTTTCCACATACAGTCCCAGTGACTGTAGGCAAGGTTTAATAGGCTGAACAAATAACTAAACCGAATTTCAGATCCAAGTTTAAAAAGCTTTCACTTTAAGAATAATTTTGTCACCATCTGAAGCAAAAGGAGGACAATTGTGTGACTATTTTAGACTGGTCTCTGACATTACATGTTAAACACACTGATGCAGAGGTAGAATTTCCTGTAAAACCCTAAGCCTGAGTGCAAGGACTCAGACTATATGTACAAGTTTGTGATGTTCTCTGGAACTTATGTCATACATTAGGGTTTGGCAGTAGCCTTACTTCCTTCTCATTTTCTGTTCTTCATTAAAACATGTTGGGAACAGGGCTTAAGTTGTTCATGTCTCTATTGCATAATTCTTTGCTTTAAATGCTTCTCAGAAGGTGGGAAGTCAAAGGGAATTAAAACAAAGGAAAACTCCAGTGATGAGAACAAAAGTGTGTTTGGGGATAACCATCCCATAAGGAATATGCCAGCAGATATGTCCGGTGTGCTGGAGACAGAAGGACAGACTGCTCCTTTTGGCCCTGGGTCTGCTCCTTAGGGGAATGGAGGCACATTAAAGAGGCAAAGCAGCAGATCTGGTGCCAATTCTTAGAGAGTTTCTGTCGACAACATCTGTGCTCATGTCAAGCACTTAGATGATATCAAGATAAACCGGGCTTCCCTGCAAACAGCAGTTTGTAAAATCCAGAAAGGAAATCTGGAACAGGGCTGAGAATCAGCATTAGAGCTTCTTTAATCATCTGAGCTACAGAACAAATCCTGCTCTATTTTCACCCATTCCTGTGCTCCCATGGTATGATAGCTCAGCACCAGCATGGAGATGAAGCTGTGTTTTACTTCTGTCCTCAGCTTTCCAGTGCTGACAGCTCCACGCTGACTGATATGGTACTTGTCTCTTCCTCAAAGACATCATGCCATGGTTATAGCTTGTTTGTTTGTTTGTTTGTTTGTTTTACAACCCCTCAAGGCTGCACCCACGTCTCCAGCCCCTGCAATTCTCATCTCCAAACCTTTTACACCAGGCCAATATGTCAAGGCAATTCTCAGGCACAGTTGCAACAGTTCAAAAGGATCATATCACCCCCAGCCAGCCCAACAGCACTATTTCCATGTAAAACAGTTAGGTAAGAATTCAGGTCTGTTTATTTACAGACTTTGTACCAATGTGGTATGAATCACAGCAAGGGGAAGGGGCACACATCCGTAATTGCTCTGGGAATAGGCTGGTTTGCTTACTCCAAAGGAAAGCAGAGAATTTATTTAATGCAATAGGTCAGTTTTTCAAAACTACATCCCCGGGGAAAAATTCTTCTCTATCAACCAGCAACAAAAATAAATAGATCATTCTACTTAAAAGTGCTGCAGCCCATCTGTACATGAAAGTAGATTTTAAGAGAGTTATCCATAATAAATTAAACCCCAGCTTCTCATTTAATAAGTTATAGTCTCCCTACCAAAACAAGGGAATGGGAAATTAGACTGTAAGGATGCACTATAAACCTAAAAGGACTTTTATCAAATCCTAAAATTATAAGGAATATCTCAAACTGCATCTCACTACATGATTAAAGTAAGTATTTATTACTTTAATCTCTTCCTATGAAAGCATGCCATCCATCAAAACTATGTTTCTGCTCAGAAAATGCAAGGAGTATCAATTTGATTCTTTAACTTAGAGGTACTAAAAAAAAAAAAAAAATCCACTGAACTAAAAAGTAGCCCAAATCTACTCATTTAAAATGCTTGTTATATTTTACAGTGCTGGACAGAGATTGAAATATTCAAGCCAACCCTGAGCAGCAAAGAGCCTACTTAAAATTTATTGGCAGATTTCAGCTTGTTCAGAAGAGAATGCATTATTTAATGTCACTAGAAAAATATTATTAGAATATGTTTCTTTTATTGATGAAATATGAGTAGAAACACACTAAGGGAATAGATACATAGACACACAAAGACCTACATTGTTCCTTCTGAAAGTAACTTCTGAAAGCATAAATGAAAACCCTTCACTGCTCTGAGCTTCAGAAGTAGCCCACATATAAAAATATATAAAAAATATCCTGATGCTTGTATCTTTCCCATCAAAACCCAAATACAGCTCCTGTGCTTTGTCATCAATGCCTCACAGCTTTCAAAAGCCTGCTGGATTTTAGGGAAAGCAGATGAAGCCCAAGAGACAGGGCTTGGGAGCACACAAACAAGCTCCTGATAATCCACAGGAAAGGAGATAAGTGGGTTCAACCTGGACCCCTTGAGAAAAAACAAAAGGAAAGCCTCGTTCAACACCACTGCCTGAATCACACACTGCTCCATTTACCATCATGGTGGCCTGCAACAAGAGGCTTCAGCAAAGCAACCTTGGAAATGCAGCAGTTTTTAGGACAGTTTCTTCCTGGAGCTGGAGGGGGAGGAAGGGGAGAAGCAGACAGGCCATGCTGGAAGGGGCATCTCCCAGATCCTGGAGATCTCATGCCTGGATCAGGTGCTTCTGTGTTGGACCCTGGTGACTTCACACCATGGAAAGCTTCACCCGAATCAGATGAAAAGAGCAGAGAACTCACCCTTGACTTTTCATCACCATTGGCTGCAGAAATTATAAGCACAGTGTGAAGTCTGGTGGGCTCAGACACTGACAAACTTCTCTGATTAGTGGGAAGTAGGAAGAAGAGTTCCTATTTCCACTAAACTTCATCTTGACTTCAATACAGCAAAACAAAACAAACTCAGGCCTCCCATCATGTTTTTTTTTGGTTTTTTTTTAGCTCCCTCCAAGCCTGACCTAGTAAAGTGCTCTAAGACAGCTCTTGCTTTCCCAAGGCTGGCACATCCCCATACCTCAAACTGTCACTGCTCAGGAAGCCACAGACAACCACTTCAGCTGTATTTGGCAGGTGAAGAAGGAACATTTTTCCTCAGAAAACATCCCCCAGAAGGGGCTTGTATTTGGTACAAAAGGATTGGTGGGTTTTCAACCTGCAGAGAACTGTCAGTGGAGAGGAGATGCTCCTGGGTCAGTGCTTCAGACCTCAATTAGTCATATTAGAAATCAGCAAATTTGAAAACCAAGGTGCCGGTACCAGCATTAAACCCAGTGTAACTAAAAAAGCTGAAGGCTTTTTGTTTCTCCGATGGCATTCAAACAGTTCCAATGCCTTCAGGCTCATTCTTTTTTACGTGCCTGCATTGAAAATATGCCTCCTCTGCTCTCAGAGCTGCAGGTGCCCAAAAGCAACCACAGGAACCTACAGCTCAGGGAACCAAATCCAGACAGAAGGCAAAACTGTTACTGCGTGGGGAACTACTCCTCACAGAGATCCCAAACCTTGCAGGGATCTCCCTAAATCTCCACCCTGATGGTAACAGCCACTTATCAATCAACACCACTTTCAGCAGGAGTCAGACAAGCCCACAGACTGGCATGGGGTGGAAGGCTAATAGGAACAGTGGTTATGTAATTTTTTAGTTCCATGATACGAGCAGGGAAAGAAGGCTGGGGATGACACTGCAGCCTAATGGGAAAACTAAGGCACAAAGATTTATCCAGCTAAAGCATAAACTCATAAATCCATGGGCAGAAACCCAGGAATTCTTAGTGATGTTTATTATTCTCTGAATACTTTCTAATAAATTCCCTCTTTAGTACAAAGCCTGCCTGATCCAACTGTACATATTTACTTAGAAGTCTCTCAAGTGGCTTACAGACTGGCTCAAAAAAAAAAAAAAATCCCACAGTGCTTTTTCAAGAAAAGCTGGATATACTGGATGGATGCAATGGCAGATTTCTTTTCATTGCACTCCAGATGGTCCTGATCCTGAAACCAACATCTACCAGACTCACAGGTTTGCAAAGGGTCCATCCACCCAGCCAAACCATAACCCAGCTAAGCATTTAAAATCCTGGTACCCTGGGGCAGAGATTGCCAAACAGAAGAAAAAAACCCACAACTTTGCAGTGTCAAAAGGAAAAATCAGCAGCTAAAACACATCCCCTCAGGCCTCTCAGTTCTAGATCATCTTGTTTTATATGCCAGCAGCAATTCTTCCTCTCCAGCATGTATTTTGTATAAACATTAGAGTTTTAAATGACCTTTTTTCCCCTTTATAATACTTTTTGGGTATTTTTCCTCTAGATAACACACTCCAGCAATTATGCCAAGAGTGGTTAAAATCAATTATCTCCTGCTTGAGAACTTAGAAAGGGTCAGCCACTACCCCACAGCACTGCTGAGAGATGCCTGAAAAAAAAAAAACAAACAACAACCAACCCAACCCAAAAGCCCCAACATTTCAGTTCAGCTCTTCTGGAAAAGCCAAACCATGTGTTCTTCACCTCAGGGTGAAGAAGAGAGGAAGCCTCAGCTATTTAACAGACTCAAAAATTTGGATGACAGTCCTCAATGGCACATGTGGCAGCAAGGGTTACTTCATTCAAGCTAAAACAACATGCTAGGAGCTTCCCCCACCCCACTGCAACATTACTTAATGGATGAATCAAGGAGAGCAACCCTGAAGGGCAAACTTCTCTTAACTGAGGAAAAGGCATGTTAAATAAGTAGTACAACACTTCTGGGATGCATTCAGCATGTCCTGGCTGCAGGCCCAGGAACATAAATCCATTCTTTACACTGGACCGAGTTTACTTCAGTCTTTCCACTGGATGCATTCCAAAGCCCTGTCCATCCCAACAGCAGCATCTCCACACCCCTCCATCCATCCTCCTGATTTTCAAGAGTCCAGTTGACTAAAACTTCTACATTGCCCCAGAGTGAGCACAGGCATTGGAGCTTGTCATGCCCAGTTAGTAACTCGTGAGGCATTGCCAACATCAATCCAGGGAACCTGGGCTGCTCTCACATTTGGGGGCTGTTCAGAGCATTCTTAGCAAGGAGGAAACCTCTTCAGCCCATGACACCATCAATTACACTCAACAGCAGTGGCAGAGGGGAAAAAAAGAGATTTCTCAGGGGAAGAGGAGTCTGAACTCACGTTCGTGCAGACAGACTCATCATCCCCTTTTCTTGGGTTTCTTATTATAAGAGAAAAATATAAGCAAGATCCCAGACGATCAAAAGACAAAGTGTCAGTGTCAGATGATTCATGACCGCCCAGTTCCTCTTCATTTCAAGAGTGACAAAGTAAAATAAATTAAACCCAGCTGACTAAAACAAGCTGTCCTAATTCACGGATGAACCAGGAGAATCAAAAGCGTATGACACTGTTAGCAGGAAGACCTTCTTTTACATGCAAACAGCCCTCACTGTGTAAATGGCCAATTAATTTATGGGAGCCAGATGTCCCTGCTCAGGGCTGTTGTTTACCTTACTGCTCTGCCCTTTGATGGATTGATAGATGTCACCATCTTTCAGCAGCAAGTGAACAGTGGGGCCACTGCCTCCCAAGAAGAAGAAGAAGAAGAAGGTTTGCTATCCCAAACCTGATAATTTTCCTTCTCCACAAACTGCATTCTCCTATTTCCAGACCTGGTTTGTAGTGAAACATGCTTCCCTCAGTAAATGAGATGAAAGATGATCCTCCTGCTTTTAACACATTTTTGTATGGAAACTAAAGCCGGACTCTCCCCATATCAAAAGGGGCAGAGGTTCCAGACCTGTGCCACAGAGTGCCAGCACTACTGATGCAAAAATTCAGCACAAAAAAAAATCTTCCCCCAAACATATTGCCTATCAACATTTAATAGCAACAAAAATAGGGAAAGGAAAAATAACATAACAAAGAAATAAGAGATATAGCTGCATCACAGCATCAAAATAAGCAGAGCAAAATTTTCTTTAAAGAAGATACACCACAGTTGTCCAGAATCAGAACCCAGTTTTATATTCACACTAAAGTAAAATCTATAAAGTAAAATCTAAGTCTAAAGACAACTGGAAAAGTATAGGAGAGATCAAACTGTCCTAACCTCCTTGGTGCACTACTTAAATCCATAGATAAACATAACCCATATGATAAACAAAAGGAAGAATAAAAGCAGCTAGAAGAAGAAACTAATTAAGAGATACATTGTACAATGAGAATGTCCATATCCTGTGCTAATAATTTTTAGCAGCTGCTAAGCAGTTTAATATGCAAACTGAAGTTCAAAAAAGAGAGAAGTTGAGTTGCCACAAAAGAGCAAGGTCCTTGTGCTCTATCATGGTTACAGATCATTGCACACTGCCAGCTGCTCTACTCATGCTCTCAGAGAGCCATGCAGAAAACAAGAGTTCAAGATGGGCAGAACTTATTATCTGACATATCCCATCAGTGGTGGTGTACATTTGTCCCTTAAACGCTCATCTGCAGAAGATTTCCAAATCCATATGCTGCTCCAACCTACACTGCAGTCACAGTGCTCCCAGCAGTGGCCCTGGGGCATGCAGCACCCAGCTGTGCCAGCCCCATCCCTTTTGGTTACCCTGCCTCCCTGATAAGGAGCAAGCTGGAATCCCACAGCCCTGAACCAGAGAAATGCAGGAAATTCTCCCTCCAAGTGGTTTTCCACCTTTCTCTCCTCATTGCATCATTTCAGGTTTTGGTTTGCTTGTTTTGTTGGGGGTTTTTGTCTTTTTTTGGGGTTTTTTTTTTGTTTTTTTTGTTTTTTTGTTTGGGATTTTTTTTTTTGTTTTGTTTTTTTGTTTTAGTGTTTGGGGTTTTTTTAAATATCAAGAGACAGAAGGGAACCTGGAACACTGAAGTTGACACATGCTCTAGTTTTAGGGCTTTTCTGTTTGGTTTGATTAATTTTTTGTTTAGTTTTGTTGTTGTTTGAGGTTTTTCTTTTTATTTTTAGTGTTGTTTTTCTGGCTTAGTGACTATATGTATAGCTGTGCTTCAACAGATTTTGATCTCAGATTCCTTTCCAATTGACAAAACATCCACTTTGAAACAGGCAGCCAGGGAGGCTGTTTGGCACCTTCACATCATGCTTGGAATCTTAACAAATACCTCAGGACACTGAAGCTCTGCATCTGAAGCCTGCCCACATCTCCACCTCCCTCCCCTCAGAGCACTACAGAGGAATTCACCACAACACATTCCGCTGAATAGCAAAGGTAATCTCCCTTCAAAAGCCCAAACTTCTAAGTGTCCATGCAATTTATTTCCTTGATTAGTTAAACTTTTTTTCCCAGTGGTCTGTGTAACAAAACAGTATAATTCATGGCTGAATCTCGAGGCTTTCAGGTCAGATAAAGCTTCTATTGCTTCTAATCTGTTTGTAGTAAAAACTGATAAATTGAACAGAAACAAGAATTGAGCCTAACACTAATGAAGGAGCACTTGATAACACCAGCTCCATCAATCTGAGCAATGTTTCCATTTAAAACGATGCAGCTGAGATAGGAGAGAGACCTAAGCCTCAGTATAATTTTATATACCCATTCACTTAAGTGGCATGCATGAGGATTAACACAAAGAGTCGAATTTCTTTGTATGACCAGAGTAATATTTAATACAGACAAATTTCCCCATTTTTTTCCTCTTGCTACTGCTGTAGGTGGATTTCTGCAACTGCCCAGTCAATGCAAAGCACCAACTGCTAAGAGAAGAAAAACTGCATTTATTTCCCACAGACTTCCAAGTTTAAAGATCAACTTTATATTATATTTTCCTCTATGGATTTTCATCTGTTCTGTCTTCTGTTTGAAATGTTCTCAGCAGTGAACATCTGTTAGAAAATCTCTTACAAAACCCCACTTAGTCTATGGCCCTTTAATCAAAGAAGGGTGAGGGTATTAAGAATTTAAAATAATATATCCAAGTTTAAAAACAAATACATGTGTTTTCTATTTGAGAATGTGTGTTATTACTTTCACATTCTGACCTGTTAAGTACACATGCTCTACCACAAGTCTCTCTGGAATTTTGGCAAGAACCAGCATTTATTTAATAAAATGCCTTATTAATCGTAGGACTCTATCGTTGATACTTTGCATTTACACAGCACATTATATTTTCAAAGCACTCCAACATTAAATAATTCCAGCAGCCTGTTTATTTGCGTAGATGGATGCACACAATTGTAGAGGAAATTATGAAACATGTTCACATGTTTCTGTCTGAAAGGAGTTATAAAAACTAAATTCTTGAGTAAATTGAAGATAGTTCACTATTTTTGGCACAGCATTATGAGACAAAGCCTCAAAGCACAGCAAAATTATTCCAACATGTTTGATAAGGATTTGAGAGTGGGATTCCTCTCACCTGCCTTGATTTGTCTTTGAAGGAGGGTTTTCCATTAGAGTTGTTCATCCCAACCCTTTATAGTCCAAAGAAAAGGCTGATGACAACCTCTAGAGAGGTCCCCTGTCCCCAGGAGAGCTGCTTCTCCCCAGGGACTTCTAACCAGCTCTAGCTTGTGGACTCAGATCCAGGGAAGAGGGACATTTAAGGCAGATGAATTCAGCTCAGTGCCTGCCCTTCTCTGGACCATTTAACTGGACAACCTTAACTAGAAAGATGAATATAGCATGTAAAAGGACAAAAGGCATTTTGTTGTTACTGAACAGCACCAATAAAACACGCATTGCAAATTATTCTGAGCTAGTCATTGACATAGACTGCTTATAAACAAGGGGTTCTTTGATCCCAAGATACAAACAAGATTTTAGGAGCCCAGAAACTTCAAGTGTCTTATATGAGTCCCGGTATCTTACATCAATGGCTCTAATATTTGGAAATTCTTTCCTTATTTTGATATAAAAAGACTTATCTTCCCAATCAGACAAGCAAGACCAGATCCTGGGTCACCATAAGAGACAACCATTTGTACTGCTACAGGAATTTATATTAAGACCAGGAAATCACACCTGCAGCTGGCTGAATTTGAGATGGTATCTATTGGAGAAAAACAAGATTTTAAAAAATTACCCAATCAAAAAAGCCCTCATGTAACTTTAGACCCCATCAGAGTTCCAGCATTTACTTGGTTTGGGCAGCACAGCCACACAAAAAATAGCTTAAGCAAAACTCAGTTTATAAACTTATTTCACAGAATAAAAACAAAAAAGCAAGCTTAGCTCTAATCAGAAAATAACTACTGGATTATTTTAGTGACAATAAAACCCAGTGAATACCCAGTGAAACAATCAGCTCTACATTTGCTGACAAGAGGTTTTTACTAGAGGACAGCCACTATTTGATTGCTGCCTACCTGCGTGGGCTACCTGGTGGGAGCAAGGTGCTGCTTTAAACTGTTGCCCAGCTGTGCAGTGTGTGCCTGGGCAAATGCTCACATGCCATCACAACAGCTGGTCTGCCAAACCCACAAATCCAGCTTTCTCCACGGTGGTTAATATCACATGCCATGGCTATGAGCAGGATTCTGTGCTGCACGAGGGAAGAGGGTGTCACACAGCTCTGCTGTTGGCAGTTCTGCTGACGCACATGACAGCATTAGCAAGAAGCTGAAACATGAACATGTGTGGGATGACTCTCCTCTTTATTATTAACCCATGTCCAATAGCGGGGAATAGGGACAATGCTTTTCCCAGGTTGAGAGGATCATCTCTTGAGCACTTGCACCAACTCTTGTGTTTGATTACCCTGGGGGAAGGAAACAACTCAAGGAGCTGTGCTGGGGTGAACTGCATTTACACTCTTGCCTGGCTAAAAACCCAGATCATGCCAACCAAAATAGCCAGGGGACTCTTCCTGCTCTTGGACAGGTACTTGAAAACACGCAAGAACTGTCTATTCAATGGTTCTGTGCTGTCTCTTAAACTTCATCACCCTTTTCATCCTCCTCTGCACACTTCAAAGGTCCTCTGTCTCCTTTTGGAGAAAGGAGGAGACACACATACTGTGTCAAGATGTAGGTGAGCCTGAGATGTCTCTCGTCTTTCCCAATCATTACTCATCCATCTCCCACACACAAGACTATTTTATTTATCTTCACCACATTTTGTCTGTCATTTTATCGCCTGGCATTCAGCAGCTGCTGGGTAATTACAACATGGACACACCACATGTATCTTGTCATTAGAAAACAACCCCCAAAAACCCCGCATAGTGGAGTGAAAGCCCAACCTAACCACACCCCAGCTCTTCACAGCACATGTTCAAATTTAACTTCAACAAAAGCTCCCTGGAGAGCTCTGAACAGATTTGTCCTGCAGGCTTGTCCTGGCTTTATAGAAACTGCTTAGTCAAACATCCCACCACACCTTCCAAGTTACTTTGACACCTGTACCTTAAGGAGTTGGAGGAGGGCTGGTTAGGAAGAGACAAAGGTAGGGCCAAGATTGACCAGAACCGTGCATTTCAGAGAGATACTTCACAAACACCACATGAGATTATTATTTAGAATGTTAAAAGCTGTTTACACGGGAGCTAACTCCTGGATGCACAAACATCATGAGAATTCAGCAAGTTGATGGCACATCTCACTTTCTTCAAAGTCCACAACTGGATTATGTCCAACCAATTCATTCTCCAATAAGTTTGAGTCTCTTTTTTATTTCCAAGAAAAGCACACTCATCTTTCACTCATACCACACCACTTCTCCCCTTCACACTGAAGGATTACAGTGGTTTGTACCACTGAATTTTCTAACCTCCATTTTTCAGTTTATTATCACAATATCTAAAAGCAGCTTGCTTTCTATGCAAGTCCACAGACCACCTCATTTCTCAATGCAGACATGAAAGTGCACTTCAGAGCGACAACATTCTTGCTCCAAAACCAAGCACGGGAATATTTGCAGAAGACTTAAAACCATGCAGTTGGATCATGTTCTTAATAGGAAGCAGTCCTGAGTAAATATACACACATCTCAAAGGGTTTCTACTTTTTTTCTTTAAAAACCCCCAAAACGAAACATGCCCTCAAAACCCCCACAAAACAATTCTCCAGACTCCCAGATCTTGAAATAATTAACACTACCCTGATGTCCTGGTGGTATTCATCATGGAGAGAAGTTTGAGATCTTCCCCACTCCCAGGGTGCTACTACAGTGCTGCCATGAAGAGCACAGCTCCAAGCGAAGGACTATCAGATGGAGGTTTACAATTATTTGACCCCAAGTCAAATCATCATAATTTTCTCTTTTATGGAGACATGATAGGATGTTGTATATACCAAAACCTCCTTAATTACTGTGGTTTCCTTTTGGACAATAATCAGGAAAATATATGAGTCCATCAGATCTAATTGGTAAGCATCATGCAAAGGGGGAAAAAAAAGAAAATGTGGGAAGCACTCATATTCTTGCTCTTATTTGTGTACGTAAGAGCCTCCTCCTGGGAGTAGAGCCTGGTAAAGTTCCATGTTTACACTGGTTATGAAATTCAAGGATAGAGAGAACATATAATTGGACAGATTCCTTTAAAGTTTTTATTACTTTGAGTCCAGGTCTGGTAGAATTATGAAGATCTTCCCAAGCAGAATCAGTAAAGGCTTTACAGCATCCTGGATAGTTGGCAAGTTTGTTTTTATCTTCTTCCTAGCTTTGTTCTGCTTCTCCCCCTTTGAAGTTCGTTGCAGAATAGAAACATTTTGGTGTTTGCTGGTACTAGTCAAAAAGTTTCTGCTGCACACTGGTAATATAATCCACTAACCCTTTTAGAAAAGAGGACTGTACATAAACTAAGGATAACTATTAGAGCAGTCATTGATCCCTTTGTCTTGTCTGCACAGGAAAAGAGCCACTACTGACAAGCTGCATGAGATAAACCTGGTTTGGACTGTGGAGAGGAAAACTGCCAGTACAGCTGCAGAAGCAGAAACCTTGTGCCTTCACAGCACCATCCACTCCTCCCGTGCAAACCAGCAGGGCCATCAAAGGCAGCCAGCAGCTGAAAATGAAGCTTCACCCTACACAAAACACACGGCACAGGAGATGTGGAGCCCCCAAACGATACGTGACCACCTGTTCCTCGGGCAGACTCACTGCGCATCCCGCTCATGCCAGCGCGCTCACGGGGGGATATCGTTTCACTGCCATGTGTACCAGCCCTAAATCGCAGCCAGAGCCTTTTACTGAGTGTTGTTAGCACTGCATTTACATCTGCAAACCACAGAAACTGTTGTGGTGCTAGCAGCACATTGTTCCCTCACATGCTTCCAAAACAAAAAAAAGTGGGTTTAAACAAGTAACATAACCTAATGGGCAGAGTCAAGCCCAGAGCCTGAATTCCTCCTCTTGCTTTTGATCTGCTGCTTGTATTTAAAGACCTCCCAGGTTATGAAGCTGTCCCAGTGATGAAGCTGGCGAGTGACAGCTGCAAACCTCATGCTGCCCATCAAACCCAGCACAGAGTTCAAGAGCCCATGAGAAGAACTTCGCTTGTTTTTATTGCAACACACAAAATTTTTCCCTTGTGTTCATTCTCCCAACTCCTCCTCTCCGTGCATGTGTAATTGACTCCTTCACTGACTCTTTGCTACTCTGGAAAACTACTGCCAAGACCACAAACTATGGATTATATTGCAAACACTTAAAACATCTTCTAAAGCAGAACAGTCATGACCTCTTGTTTCATTCTTAAAAACTCATTCTTATGTTCAGCATCAGGAGATCCATTAATGAAAAGGAAGTACTACTGGACTCATAGAAGACAAAATGTTTCCTCTCTGACCCTTGAGGAATGACAGCTCACTCCTTAGCTATGAGTGTCCTCAGGAGAGAGTGGCTTCAGCAGCAGCAGTGTCTGCGAGGTCGGCTGCGGCATCACGGAGCAGCAACAGCAGCCACAGCAGCTGTGCCAACGCCTTTCTCTCCAACTCAACCCTTGGCTCTGTGTTAGGCATCCTCAAGACCCAGCAACAAGTAGGGAGGAGAGAAGTGCTGGTGTCCTTTGGTGGTTTTTCCAGAACAAAACATTTTCTGAGAAGAAAAGAAACCCAACAGCTTTGGGAAGTGAGTGCACCAGTACCACCTGTAAGGGAAATCCATTATGGCCCTGGCAGGAAAATTCGATCCTTATTACAAGCATTTGTATTTTTCAGTACTCCAGTGTTACCCTGCCCCAGTCACACACAAAAACTACAGCAAGTACTGCACAAACACAGGGCCAGAGGTAACTCCTTATCCAAAAAGCTCTCAATTCAAGAAGCAACAGCCCAACCAAACCAAGACAGAAGTACAAAATGTCCTTATGATCAATGTAGTAGAAGTGTCCTACCAGCCAAGCATTTTCCTGTATTTTTAAAAAACCTTGAGAGATTTACGAGTGGGTCTCAGAATGGGAAGGATGAGATGGTTTTGCAGATGCCTACATGCAGCTGCTCCCAAGCATGAAGGTGCTTGTTTGAAATGAATATGAGAATTGAGCAATACAAGCACTGGCACCAGCTCTGTGTTATTTTTGACAAAGATCATTTGTTTTCCTATGGAGTTGCAACACTAACTGAGGTAATGCTAAGTGTATGTTTGCTCTATGAAGTTACTGTAGAACTCTGCATCAGAAAACTTAACATAAATTTCTTTCTAAATACAAGTAGAAATAAGCTTTTACAAATGCTGACAATCAGTTGTAACCTCATGTGGGATTCTGTGTTAAGAAACCAGCAGAACAAAAAAAACCTCTTTTAAGACTGTAGAGTACTTTACACACAATCTTCTTTAGAAAGCATTCAGTACAAGGCCACAGGAGATCTCACCTTCAGGGATATTGGAGGAATACCAGTGATTACTAACCACTCCTTTGGAACATCATAATTAAATAATAAAAATCTCATACAATTGCAATTGTATAAACACACAAGGTCAAGAAGGTGCATCCCATTAAGAGGATGCTGTGTTAGGCAGAAATGCATCTTACTCCTCCAAAAAAATTAATGGCAGTTTGGCAGCTGATCTGCTTATGACTTGGAAAGTGTTCTCCTAAGATAAAGCAAATGTCTAATTTGACAGAATCGCCAAAATTGTTTTTATCTGTTCTTACTAATTCTTAAGTTAATGATTTACAAATGTCTGCTCATTAGCAGTGTCCAAAAAAGCACACTGCATGCAGCTTTCTTTCTTTTAAGTCATACAATACAAAAGTCATGACAGAAGGCAAAAGAAAGGGAAAAACTTCTTGTAAAACAAAGCAGCCTGAGATATTTCAGGCAAAAAAATATATGGAACTAAGTTAAGTAATTCAATCCAGGAAAGAAACCTGCACAGCAGATATCAAATGTTTTACACATAAAGGAGAACTAACCAAAATTCTAATTGAAAAGCTCATTTCCCTATTATTTTAAACCACAACACAGCAATGCAAAAAATGGAAATATTAATTTCGACATTTTTTTCCTGGTAGTTCACTGGAGTTCTCACAAGATCACTAACATATATGGGCAAAAAAGCTTCATTAACACTTGGGAAAACATCCTTGTAAGGTAAAACTCTCCAAGCTTCAATGTGTCTGCACCCACAAGGGCAGATGCACCCACCACAGCTTGGGAGCAGGGGTGCAAAATAAACAAACTATTACTATTTGCAAATACCTAATAAAAAAAAAGCAAAAACTTTGAGGACCATCCTTCAGAGCATTTTGTTAAACTTGCATCCCTGCAAGATGGGGATGACTGGGCAGCCTCAGCTCCCTCCTGGGACAAAACAGCTGCAGCACATCAGCAGCCTCTGGCCATGCCAGGAGCCCATCACCTCTCAGTCCACCCCTAAACTGAACACACACAGATGTCAAATAGCCAAATAACAGCCAGTCTTCTAAAGAGGCAGAGGTGTTTAACCAGGGAAGGCTCTCTTTCCAGCCCAGAAAGGGTTGGGCATGCATGAAGAGGACAAACAACAGGCAGTCGTGGCTGCAGATGTTGTGTGCAGCACAGGAGGGTCCACATGGGCTCTTGGATGGGGCCAGCCAGGAGTAGGGTGCTATAGAAAAACAACCTTTCCTGTTTTTCAGTCCCCTCTTCCCAGCCATGCACCCTGGTCCCTGGCACTGCACATCCTTCCCCTTTCCCTTGTCCACCATCACATTTAACAGGTTTTAGAGTTTGAACAGGATACCACACAGTGCCACATCACAGTGTCTGAATAAGTCTTAGCTAAAACCAAGGCTCAAACTGAGTAAGGCATCTTCCATTTTCAGTCATGCCCTGAAGAACCAGGAATCCTTTGAGAAGCTGCTCAGAAGTCCTCTCTGCTGAGGCTGTGAGATCTGTTGCCCAACTCCTGAGTATTTATAAAGAGAATGTTTTAAAATATCCTCTCATATACTGATTATCACCAGGAAACTACAAGAGGACAATTGTAGTTTGAGATTAAAGTTCTCTACAGTATCTTGCAGCTTTTGATGACAGCTGATGGACAAATTAAAGACAGCAGCAAGGAGCAAGCAGCTCCAAAGGTAATCCCTACAGACCTTTAACAGCACTGCATAGAATTTCCTGCAGTAGCCACACTGCACTCCAAATACAGCACCCAGCTCAACACAAAGTTATATTCCCCTTTTGGAAGGGCTGCACATTAATTTTTTTTGGCTTAGCTATTAATGAATCAAGCTAGAAATGCTTCTAACTATATGCAGCCTCCTGCTTTTGTGTCCAAGCCTGGAGAGCCACCGCAGGCTTTCGGCAGGCAGGTCCTTAGCACTCCCCAGGCACCCCTGACCTCTCAGCCCTTTCATTTCCTGCCCTGACTTCAGAGATAGCTGCCTTGAGAAAGCAGCAGGACAGGGGAAAAATAAATAAAATAAGTTTCCCAAAGCTGGGCCTCCCTCTCCATGCTCCCTGGGAACCCCCAGCACATGGCCCAGGCTCTCTGGGAAGCAGTTTCACAGGGGAGAGGAAAAAAAAAAAAAAGGCAGCTGAGGGTCTTTGTGCTGGTAACTGTCAATTCTTGTGCAAAACTGAACAGGGAAACAACAGAACCCTCAGAGGCAACATCAGCCATGCACTAACAAAGGACATGTAGCAATGTGTAAAACCCTTGCCCCGCTCCCTCTCCACATCAAAAAGAGTATTGGAGGCTGTGCACATTTTTCCCCTCTCCTGTTCATTAGGAGACCATGCAAAGACCCTCCCTTCCAGCTGACATGTACCACTGCAAGTGGAAGCCCCATAAGCACACGAGGCAGCTTTACAGAGATTCCTGCTGTCCTGGAAAGGCACAAGCACATTGCAGTTAAGAAAGGCAAACACACATCCCCATTATCTCTGGTATTTGCAGTGCAACAAATTTGCACTTTAAACACTGTAAAAGCAAGCTATAAAGGGGTTTTATGATTTTTTTTTTTCCCATGAGCACAAAGCAAGGGGAAAGACATCCCTTGTGTTTGTCCCATCTGGTGCCACTCCACCACCACGATGTCTGGTCTGCTCAACACTGGCAGCACCAGGGGACTAACTCAAAAGCATCACCACTAACAAGAAGCTATGCAGTCCCAGTCAATCACTAACAGTGTCTTAGCTTTATCAACATTAGTAATTGCTGGTGCTTTTCAAAACCTTATTCTAGAACAGGCATTTTCCCTGCAGAGAGCAGTTCCTGGAAGTAGGGCATTGCATAAAACTCTTACTTTCCACCAGACAAGATTCCTGTCCTCATGACCAAGGCTGGGAAAAGGAGGACAGGTATGCAACAGGGGCTGAACAACTTGAAAATGCTTCAAAGATACACTTGAACTATGGTGAAAGCCCAGGAATTTAAGATCCTGTGATTACCAATTCCATGGCTGAAAATCAAAGTCCTTCTTTGAAAAGTTAAAATTCAAATAAAAGTATACAAACATTCATTTAATACATAATAAATATATTAATTTTGTCCTGCAACCCTTGTGCCTCATACCTCTGTGTGATGGGTTGACTCTGGCTGGTCTCTGCGTGCCCACCAAAGCTACTCCATTAGTCCCCTCCTCACTGGACAAGATACAGCTGAAGGCTCTGGGTTGAGATAAGGACAGGGAGAGATGACCCCCCAGTTACTGTTGTGAGAGGCCCAGACTGAGCTTGGGAAATGATTCACAGCCATGGCTGTCACTCTCCAGGCACTGGTGCAAAGAGGTATGGTTTGGGAACTTATGGGAATACCAGGGGAAAAGCATGAAAATGTCACAGGACAGCAGAAAAGACAGCCCTGATCAATATTCCCTAGTTAAATAGGAGGCACTAGGAACATACTACCCATCCATCATTTCCTTACCTCCTATTCAGTAGAAAAAGTAGATTTTTTTCCTATTCCTTTAAACATTACCTCCAGGAAAAAGCATATAAAACACATTTCCTTAGCCCTGCAGCACCATGAAATGCAAGACATGATCAGAACATGACTTTATCCAGAGCTGTTACTGAACTATGGAACAGAGCTTCTGGGGCAACATGCTTCATGGTTAAGTTTAACAAGTTCCTTTGAGAGATGGAGCCCGAACATCCAATTTCATATATGTGCCCTAAATGACCATCCTCCCTGAGATGAAGGTGGGCAGTCAACAGAACAGGCTATAAAGAGCTTCCTTTCAAGAAGAACACTTGCATACCCAGCACAGATCACACCATTTTTCTCAAGGTCACATCAAAATCATAACAGCTTCCATCCTTTAACCCAAAACACAGGCAAGGACAGGAAATGCCACACAACCACCAAGCTCATCCTAGCTGAAGAAGAGACAGGAATCTTTACTCGAAGGCAAAAGAAAATGTAATTTTCCCATCCTTGGCATGGAGATAAAAACTAGGACAAGAATTGCTTGTTGCTGTTTCTCTGCCCTGCAGCACCCGACCTGCCCAAATTCCCCAAATGGAATGCTGACTTGTCCCATGCTGGTGAGCCTTCAAAGCAGGGCTGAGCCCAAGGGAGAAAAGGGCTGGTGACCACAGGGCTGCACCCTGGGGGCCGAGAGGGCTGGGGAGCAGAGGGGTGGATTCCTCCAACACTAGGGGAACAGAGAGCTGTGACATGGAAAGAGACCACGATGGAGAAGGACAGCAAAGAGTCCCAGGGAACAACTGCATGGTGCTACATGCATGGACAGCGCCATCCTTGGGGACACAGAACCTATTCCAGCAGCAGAGACAGACCTCTAACAACTCCCAACCCACTGCACACACAGATGCACTAAGCACAATATAAACTTCCTGGTCACTGAGTTATCCTAGACAAGGAATTTCTTCTATTTAAAGCTTACAACTCATCTTCACCACAGATTGGAGTTGCAGAATTTTGGAAGAAAATGCCAATAGGTTATGCATTGTATGCAAAACAAAGGTAAAGCTCCAACCCGATTAAGTTTCTAGGATGTAAACCTTACAAAAGACACAAAAGAGAGAAAATCCTTAAAACTCCTGTCATTATGGTTTAGGGTTTTGTTTGTTAGTTTATTTTGCAATAAAACTTTAATTATTTGAATTGCTAGAAAGAATTCTGAGGTGTCATGCAAGCCCCAGGCTGCCAACCAGCCACCACATAGGTTGAAGTCAGCTTAATAACCAGCAACAGGCCAAGAAACAGTGCCTGGCTGGTGCTGCTGACGTGAAATGAGGCACTTCTAGTTCTGACACCCTGTGGCACTTTGATGAGGCTCCTGTCTCATCCTTTCCAAGTTAACTGCTTGTTTTCACTCTGCAATTGATTTTGTGATTAGCCCCTTAAGATCAGGGTCAGCCAGGACAAGTCTGTCAATCCACCAGAGCTGATAACGCTGAGTGAGACCTTTACCTTGTGTGTAGCTTCTCCAAGTTTTACTGAGTTTTCTCCCACTCCACCAGTGACACGACCAGAGACATCCATGCCATCCACACTGACCTTTTAAGAAATCCCTCTGCTTCTCAGAATCCTTACTTTTGCTGTGTCTTGAGAACAGCACATCCTCCCTCTCTGTGTAAGGCTAAGCACAAGCTCAGATCACCAGGACTGATGCATGCACATTTTGTTCCTCTCAAAGTTCCTTCTCAGACCAGAGCTGAGTATTGACGGAGAGAAAACAACGCTGCAGGTCTGGCTGGCACTCCTGCTCCAGGAATGTCTGTGGGCAGCAAACACAATCCTTCCCAACTGCATCTGAAGGCAAACACAGCAATGAGTCCATCCCCAGGCAGGTCCTGCAATCTGTGAGACTCAGACAGGGCTCCAGTGGCCACCAGAGCAAGGCTGTTCCACAATGAACTGTCCAGGCTCACTGCACCATCTGAGCTGACCTCTCCAAAGCCCTGCACTGACCTGCATCTTAGGACATCCCTTCTGGAGCCAACACTCTATTCCCAGGTTGGCAAGGGAATGAAGTAGCCACTCGTGACTCGAATGTTTCTCTTGCCACAATACTAGGTAACCAGGATTTTAGCATTTTTGAAAATTTGACCATTTTCTGTGCCAGCATGCCAGTGCCTGGAGCAAAGCAAGCAGAAACCTAAACAAGAGAATGAGACATGGGTCTGCTGTCAGCCAGTGAGAACAAGAAAAGGCTCTAAAGGCCATTTCAGCTAAGATTTGTTTGAAACATAAGCAAAGCCAAATAAAAAGGAAGAAATCATTAGTAGCTTCTTACAAAAGGTTCAGAGAATTTTATACAAAAGGAAAACTCAACCCAAAGTCAGCTCCTAATGACAGAAATTCCTATGAGGAAAAGTTCTTTGTGCAAAGAGTAGAGAAGAAGGATTCCTGTGTCACTAAACCTCTTTCTGCAGCTTTTCACCAGTTAGAAAACACCTCATCAACAGTTAATGTCCACATAATCATTGTATTTTACCAGCACCTGATTTTTCTAATCTTGCCCAGCCTTGTCAGTTGAAACTGCAACTTCCATCACTGCACTGTCTATATAACCTTTCTGTCGATATTCCCACCATTCAAATACAGCTCTGGACTATCTATAAACCCTCCTTGTCCTCAAACGACAGCCACTCATATCCCACTCACGGCTGAAGTTTATCATTTGCAATCAGGTATCTTTCAAATCCATATAAAGTACCTAATAATTAAGAAACAGCCGACAGCACACATGCATTTTATCTGTCAATGAACAATGCAGCCTTTCCCCTTTGAACTGCTCTATTTCTCCATGGGTAAATTGAACTTTCAATGAAAAGCATTAAGTCAGGCTTGCTGAATTTATGCTCTCTCTTCTAATTTTAGACCACTTTCCCCCTCCCTTACCAAACTACTCTCCCATAAGGCACCGTGACATTCCCTGGTGGCAACAGGTTGTTCTGTCACTGCAGCTTCTCACTTCTCACTCAGGAAATTCAAAAGCAGCTGCTGACATGAGCTGGGACACTTGTACACTCACTCAGTTCAGTACTTCAGGACTGAGCTCAGTATTGAAGCTGCTTCTTCATCATTGAAGCTGCTTCTTCATCGCAATTCCTCAAGAGTAACAAATGGATTAATGGAAAAAGTGGGAAAAATTAAACTTACATGCCTCTAACATAGATTAATTTCAAAAGAAAGGACAAAGAGATGCTTCCAGGAACATTCTGCTCCTGGTCATGCTTTCACCATTATTTGGGATGTGCACATGGAAGAAAGAGGGCTCAAACAGAGCTTTGATATGTAGTGTAAAACATCAGCACCTGCATTCAATCCTTCCCAAAATCCAGGTGTATTGCACTATTCTGTACTCAAATACACAGAGAAAATGACAAAAGCAGCTTCTGTCCAGCCATGTGAGGAAGAAGGCTGTTCACTCCAGCTCCCACACTGAATCCACAGGCTCCAGAGGTCTGGGTTTGCCAGATAAGCTCTGAGCAAGAATGTGAGGCCTGGGTGCTGCTCCAAACCCAAATCCAAAGTCCCTGCTGCTGGCCCGTCACTGCTTGACTATTTCTGTCTGTGATGGATGACTTGCCACTGCTTGGAGTCTCACACAGGAGATTAGATACCTCTCCAAAATGAGAGGTTTTAATCTGGTTTCTGGAAGAAATCCTGCACTGGGAGGTATCAAACACAGATTTAACAACCCTAATAATTCTTTCTGGCCTTAAAAAAAAATAAATCTAATCTCTAATCTGTGAGTGTTCAGCATCTGTTATCCAGAGCTGAGATTACAACCATGCTGTTGCTTTGCAAACACATAAATCTATATAAAAATCTCACAAAGGAAAAGAGGGGATAAATATGAAATACTTCATAACTACTGGCTAGCTGGTCAACAAATGGCCACTCCAAACAACAGTGCATCTGGAGCTCGTTTATTCCAAAAATCCAGACAAACCTTGACTAAGCAGCCACCAGACATCTGTATCATGTGCCCAGTGCCTCAGGTGGGCCCACAGCTCCACCCCTGAGCACCCACTGGTGGGAACAGGGAACCCTTACAACTCTTTCTCTACACAATTTGGGGCAATGCACACTCCTACCCAACATCCCAAGGAAACACTGACCTTCATTTGAAGATGACACCTCTTTTTCAGAGATCAGATATTCCCTCTTGCCTTCCCTTAAAAGAGGAGCTGTTCAAGCCTGCAGCTCAGGGGAGCTTCATCGAGTGAAAAATTACTAACAACAGCTAAAGAGAAATTTAAAAAAATCAAGATTACACATGACTGCGTGGTACCTGTGTTTCCCTAAAGTCAGCTTTGCACCAACATAATGGTGCAACAAGAGAGTTGGAGAGGGACTTTTGACAAGAGCACGGACTGACAGGACAAGAGTGAGTGTCTTCCCAATGACAGAGGGCAGGGTTAGATCAGACACGAGAAAGAAATTATTTACTTTGAGAGGGTGGTGAGGCCCTGGCACAGGTGGCCCAGAGAAGTTGTGGCTGCCCCATCACTGGAAGTGTTCAACACCAGATTGGATGGGGTTTGGAGCAACCTGGGATAGTGGAAAGTGTCCCTGTCCGTGGCAGAGGGTGGAATAAGATGATCTCTGAGGTTCCTCCCAACCCAAACTATTCTGTGATTCTACAAATTGGATCAAAAAAGTTCCTCTTGGAGCCAGCCAAACTCAGTAAAGCCTGCATGATGATGCAGAACCTCCTTCCTTATCTGGTTAGAGATCATCCAGTGTGGGATGACATTAGGTGCCTCAATATCAACACCAACACAAAAACCCATTTCTTTCCTCCAACCATTTCATTCACGCAACTGCATCCATTTCCAGCCCAGGTCCAACAGCCAGAAATGTAATTTTGCATTGTAGGGAGGCTCTGGGCAGCAGATGAGCCACATCATCCCCTCCCTGACCCCTACTGAACAGGGAGAAGGCTCAGAGATGCTGAAGTTTACTTGTTATTTCCCAGGTCTGATTTTGAGCTAACAAAGTGTAGGCCTATTACTGAGGGTTTAATTATGTTAGTGCTTTTACAGCCATAGATAGTGCATTTATCCATCTAGATTTAAAAGGCTTAACATTACATGGAGGAGGAAGAAAGGCAGAAGACCACATCAAAGGGACTGCAAGGGCTTTGTTTCACATTAATTAGCAGGAGGACTAATGCCAAACGTGCAAACAACACCGGAGAAATTCACTGTGGAGATACAGGTCTGCACGAAGTGTTAGAGTACAAACACTGTGAACATTTCCCTCCTTTGGGGTGAAATCCCTCTTTCACAGCAGGTAATGGGAGCTTTGGGGCTCAGCAGTGTAACCAGAGGAGACAAATCTGCTGGGAGCACCCAGCAGGGCAGGAGACAGACACCATCAACCGCATCCCTCTATTCACCAAGGGTTGAAGCAGCTTCAAAACACTCCTCATGGCTTCCTACTTAGCTCAGTAATCATGGACAAGTGTGGCTTCCAAATGTGCTAAAAGCCTGAAAACCCCATTGAGTTCAGCCAAGCTCTGAGGTTCAGCACCTTTGGGCTGAGGAAAAAAAGCCACCAAAACATGATGTGTTTTAAAGCAGGCATGTATCATTTTGTTCAGACCAAACCCTCTCCTCCAACGTGCACAATCATCCCTTCTAGAGAACACAAGCATTTATAAACAGTCTTAAAGATGGGCCTTTGATCTGGTTCCCAGTTATTTATTGAGATTCACCCCAGAGAGCAGTAAAATGCAAGAACTAGTTGGAGAAGGCAGATTTTACATTTTACCAAATTTAACAGAGCAGAGAGAGCCATGTGCATTTTAAACATCCTTTGTGCTGGTTCTGTTAAAATTCAATCATACGTTTTAGATCAGAAAAGGTCCAAAGTATTTCTAGACAGTTGGGATGCCTCTGCATATTTCAGAGCCCCTCTGCTCTCCACCATTCACCTCCAAACCTCAGCAACACAAAACACCAAGGGCAAGCAGAAAGATGTATTCTACATAAACCCAAGCTGATTAACAAAATCTGCTTCACTGACAAAATTATACACACACTGCTTTTGCAAGACCAGAGACCCAAGAAGGGTATTAGCTCTTCATTTACATTCAACCCTAATCTAACATGTCATGCAAATGGCACAGGAGGGAAAATGAAACCAAAAAACCTCCCAGCCCCTCTCTTACCCCTGAACTACCAGACCATGTGTAGTTTCAAAGAAATTCTAGCAAGCACAGCTCAACATCTGCACCTCATTAAGACCTAATTTGAAACAATTGCTATTCCCTATCTCTCTTGTTTTTTCTGGGTAGAACAGCTTTGATGTTTCCCAGTTGACAAAAATACATAAGAAATAGGCATTAAAAATATCCACTAGAAGGTAGGAATTCATTCACATGAACAACATGTATCAGTGTTCAGCAAAAAGAAACCAGAGCCCTGAGCTCTCATGCCTCCCCCAGCCACAACTACTGTACAGGGCAGGCAGATGCTGCCTCACTTCTTCATAACTCTCCAGTTATGAGCAATCACCACTCACTCAAAGGGCACAGCCTCTTCCAGGCTGGGATTGGAAATCGAGGATTCCCTCATATCCCTGGGACAGCATTATCTCAACTTGTTTTGCAAATACCCATGACAATTGCAAGTTTGATTTGATATAAGCAAGAAATGCCAAAACAAAGTGTGAACCTGGGTGATTAATCTCTTGCAGATATAAACTTCATCTTTTCTTTTTTCTCATACCTCAAGTATGATTTTGGATGTCTTCAGAAGACCCACATTTTTCTCATGACATATTAAAGGAAAGGCAATTTAATCAAAATGTATTAGTTTCAAATTCAATATAGTAGATGCTTGCTATTTTAATCAACGGGGCAATTGCTTTCGACTTTTTTACCTACAAAAGAATATGAGTGTGTTATGAAAAATCATCCATCAGCTCCCAAATAATCCATGTAGTTGAAAAGCTGACATTCTCCCCATGTGTTTAATCCTATGTGACTCACACCCTTATTCTTACAATGAAATTATTATTACTGGAAAACTTAACTTTTCTAAGTCAGTCTCTGTAGGTGCCACACATGAGTTGAAAGCTTATGAAGTCAAAGGAGGCCTTTGGTTTTCAAGCTAAGGCAGCTGGTGACCAAATGGCACACGTATCCTTTAAATGCGGATTTCATAAAACAAAGCAATTGCTTGCCTCTGCAAAACTTTGCCCAAGGACAGGCTTCCTTAGCTATGCCAGAGGTGGCTGAAAGTGTCCCCAGCATATGGGAATTTTCTGGTTTGTTTTCATCAGAATATGAACAAGAAAGACTGATCCTTGTAAAAGTGTGGAAGAAAGAAACAGAATTAAACAGAAAAGGCTCAAGGCTCAGATGCTCTACGACAGAACTGCAAGGAAAGACAAGCTCCTCTCCAGCCAGAAACATGGGGTGGCAGCACAGCAGCACCACAAGATACAGCCCAATTTGTGTTTGGCTCCAATGTTATCCACACCAAAGCCCTGCCTGCCCACCAGCACAGCAGCCACTCTGCACTTCACACTGCAAAACCACTGCCAATGAGGGGCTGGAAGGGGAGGCACCAATGCACACCTGGGCACACCGGTGCCCAGCAGTGCTGCTGCTCTCCATGGGCTCAGCAGGACCCCCCTCCCCGACATTAGCACTGGTGGGAGGGCACAAGGTCCAGCAAGCCACAGCCCTGAGCTCAGCCAAGAGCTCAGATTTGTCAGAACCTGGGAGAACACCCATTTCATCCCTGCTGCTCCTCTTGCTCCCTGCAAGAACCCCTGTTCTACCCTGGGGTAGAAGGAACGTAGAAATGACCCTCTTGCTCTTCAGACAAATCAATAAGGAAAAGAGAAGGCACTTCCCTCACAAAATAGGAGGGGGAAAGGGGGCCCCCAGAAAGGGCTGAGGTCTTTGACTCTGCAGCTTCTGTAACCTGCACTCACACACCACCCTTCAGTGGCAAAGGAGATGGGGGAAGTGGGATGTGTCCTGTGCTTGCCCTAGCTGGGTTTGGCAGAGACTCAAAAGTTTAAAGACCAGAGGAAAAGCAACTTAAGGAGATAAGATTTACAAGTAATTAAAAGATCTCCCACCAATTTGACAGGCAGGGGACCAGGTCAAAACCAGATGTGAGTTGACAGGAAATTTCTAGTAGCCTCTCACTCTCATCGTGCGGAGGCTTTTCCCAGAATTTTACTCTAATGTACACAAACTTTTAGAGAAAAAAAAAAGCCAGTAACAGTGCTTTGGATTAAATCCTTCCCAATCAGTTTAATGCGGTTTTAAGTTGCACATTGTGCCGGAAAACATGATTTCCAAAGTTGTAGGTTATAAATATTTACAATTTCTGCAGTAACAAAATGTGAACAAAAAAACTGCATACAGCTCATCAGGAATGATGCTTAATGCCAGGCACAAGTCCTTGGACATGCAGTAGTTTCAGTTTCTTCCCCTGTGGATATTTTAATACATTATTTAACCTACTGCCACCATCATGAGAGGGGTTTAAACCAGCACTGTCCTTGGAAGAGGCTCTGCTACTCACTCCCAGCTCCAGTCCCATCCAACCCTATGTTGGCTCATTGCTGGCGTGACTGCAGGGTGATCACAAGAGAGACTACTGTGGACAAACTGAGAGAATAAAGTGGGGCTGGATCCCTATTAGTTCATGCCTGCAAAGGGAAGAGATAGTAGAGGGACAAGGGCCAGCACAGGATCAAAAACTCTGTTTGCAGTGTGAGTAGATCTGGTTCACATTACAGAGAGGTTTCATGATGTGTCTAAATAGATCTAGGAGCAGGATTCCCCCAAAAATAGCCCTTTTACCCCTGTCATGGGACCTGGGCAGAGATCAATGCATAGACCCCCAACACCTAGCACACTGCCATGGACAGAGGTGTGACTTTTGGTGGCAGCTTATTTTTCATCAATTTTCTGCAGTGTGAACCCAGACTGGAGGCTCTTCCCTTGTAACTCTGGGCTGAGGTGCCTTCATGCATACCCCATACATCTATACACATGCATTTGCATGTGTAAACACAACTGCAGAAAAATAAACTGATAAAACCTAAATCTGGCAGAAGCCTCCAAGATGGTCTCCTTGGAAGGCTTCTTACACACCAAATCTGAGCAGGATGCTCCTCCTTGTGTTTCCTCCCCATAAAGACCTGGAACACACAAGGCTCTATGAGACCACGTGTGCTTTTAAAAAGGGCATTTTTTAACTGTAGCCAAGATCAGAACAGAGACCACACAATCCAACTACCACCACATGTCTGGAAACAGCCAGGGCTTCACTTGCCCAAAGCTGGGGAGCAGCATCTGTTTTGTCCCCCGCTTGAACAAGCACTAAGTAAAGACTGACATCAGCAGCTCCTAAAGTCTCAATGTCCCATACAAAATGAAAGCTGCAGCATTTCATGAGAGCAAGGACATTTTCAGTTTACATAAATGGATGGACTTCTGAAATCCCCTGTAAACTAAAAGAGGCATCTCAGCTTAGATACATCTCTTAATTAAAAGCACTAGTAAACCAAGTCTCACGCATGGATATAAAACAGCCTGAAGAACCAGCAGCTGCTGAAGGAAAGACAATAAACACCAAACACCCACACACACACACACACCTTAATCCTCCTTGCTCACTGCTCAGCATCTGCTTTCATCTTTTTTCCACTCCCTTTAGGAAAGGACAAGAATGGATCATTTTAGGACTCCTGCTACTTGGAGGTATTTTTCCAATTACTCTAAGTTCATAAGAGAAGCTTTTTCTGACCACATTTTGTCCTCCCATGACATGGGAACAGCAATCATCCCTCCCATATCACCGTACTGCTCAGGGCACCAAGCTCTCCAAAGGCCAAGAGCACCTTCAAAAGGGTCTGAAAATGTCTTGGGCTGACCCAGCTACGCACCACAGCCTGGCATAAAAAAAAGGTGACTCCATGCCCTCCTTGAGAGCTGCACCCATCCATCACATTACAAACAGCAGTATTTACTCCTTTTATTAAAATACTCCTTCACTTATTTAATAACACTTCTCATTCTCCTGTAGAAAGTGGAAAAGGGACACTGGGTACCACTTCTCTGTAAGACCGGCAGCCTAACACTTGTCCCAGCACACTGACAGTGAATTTGGAAATGAGACACTGCATTCTATCTTCAATGGTTCTAGTTGTCATACTTTAAACAACAGCAAAGCCAACATGAAGGATGCTATCATTAGGAATCTATCAAATACAAGAGGAGCTTCCACACAGATGCCAGGCAGCACAATGCCAGGTTTTTATCAAGAACACATTTCCATTGTCCTGGAAATCCAGAAGTTCTCCTGATTTTTATGAGCCCTGCATATTCTAAGACAGCTCTTGTAGTCCAAGAGTAAGAGTTACTCTTTTCAGAAATGCTTTAAGTTAAACACTTCGAAAACAGTGTGTACCACTGGATTCACCCTTTAAATTTCTAAATCTCAAAGTCTGCTGGTAGCTGTCCTGAGCCATGCAGCTGGTCTCCCAGGAGGCAGAGTGCCATGAGGGGCAGAGATACTAGGGACGCCAATTGCCTCCTGTCACCCACCTACACTGAGTTAAAAATAAATAAATTAATTAATTAATAATGTAAGTCCAAATATCTCATCATCCCTCTTATTTGTCCGCAGGCTTGGAAAGGTATGCCATCAATAAGTATCATCCTCTGAGGAAAGTTGATCTTTCAGCTTGAGAGCTCAGATGTGAGCTGTAAACAACTGCCATTAATTGTCCCCGAAATAATTTGCTCTCCTCTCTCCATCTCACTCTGCAGAGCTCAGCCACTCTCCTGCTCAACGTGCACTAAAGCCCACCTTGTGTGTGCCAGAGGAATCCCTTTGCCTGAAATTACATCTACTATTGCAGCACAAAGCTTTATCATAGCTCAAAACACTGTACTGTACAGAGATGGCAACATCTATGAAACCCACATGATTTTTTTGTTTTATCTTCTTTAAAAACACAAACCCACAGAATTTTGTGGAATCACCCGTTCCCAACAGCTTCCTTCTCTCCAGGAATTTCCTTGGTATCCCCTCATATCACCTGGGAAATTTGCTCACCCCGATATTATTTTCAGCAGTTCCATGATGCTCCAGGGGAATTTTCTGCAGCAAAAAAAGCATCAGCTCTACTGGCTTGCCAGTTATTTGCTAACCTGAATCCAAAACCACTCCAGCCTTTCATTCAGCATTACAGCTGGCAGAGCAGCATTTCTCACACCTCCTTTCTATGCTTTACATGATGTGTTATTGCACTCCTCTGACAGAACAGAAACAGCACTTCATGGCCACCCAGAGCACCGACCATTCACCATCACATGAACTATTCTACACCAAAAACATTGAGGCTGCAAAGGAAAACCACTTTGGACTCAGGATATTCAGCCACTCGAATGAAGAGCTGGTGGTACAAACAGCAGCCTGGCTACAGCAGTGACTGATTGTGGAGGAGAGGTCTCTGCAGGGTGGAAACTGCATGTTCAAAAGCCAGTCTGTCTTTCATAAGCATCCCTACTAAAACAATGGAAATATAATTGCCTGTGCCCTGCAAAAACGTTATGAGCATTGCCTGTGTCTCCTGAGTCACACAGAGACCACATTTGCCCCCATGGCCACAGGACAAGAAACTGTCCCCTCAACAAAGCCTGTGAAAGCACAGTGATAATTACCTCGAGGAAGTCTTTTGTTATCAAAATTCCTGATCAGCGTTGCCAAGGCAGGAGCTGGAGATGGCGTCACAGAATGGTTTGGGTTGGAAGGCACCATTAAAGGTCATCCAGTCCAACCCCCTGCCATGGGCAGGGACATCTTCCACTAGATCAAGTGGTTCAGAGCCCAGTCCAACCTGGCCTTGAGTGTTTCCAGGGATGGGCCATCCACTGCCTCAAATGCAGTCTCTAAACACAGACCTGTGGGGTTTTTGGCCACATAGTTTTATCCTTTCTGGCCAAGCCACTTTGGTAAGGGAGCCACGCTCAGCTCAGCAGCTCAGGCTAGGTTTGGCATCTGCTGTTTCTTTCAGCAGACTTTGGCTGTCACCAATGCAGTAATTAGTCTGTCCTGGTAATGACAAGCACAAAATGCAGTGTATTTAAGCTGACTGAGTTGGCCAGGAAGAAACCCCTTAGGGACCCTCTTGGGAAGTTGAGCTCTTCTGGTTTCCCAAAATGACTTTACAATGCCCGATCTGATTAGAGAGATGTAAAAGCAGCCTGACACCACTGCTTGTGGCCCCCAAGCAACCCAGAGTCTCTGTGACTGATGGCACCAATGCCGCTGCCCACGTGTCAGAATTCAGCACATATTACACCAAAATATTTTTAATGCCAAGCATCCAGCAAAGTAAGGGAAGAGTTTCATGGTCCTGATTACAGCCCAAGACTTTGCCACCAGCAGTGAGCTGGACATTCCCCCCTTTTCAAGTTCTGCCAAATGCCAGGGTTTCAGCCTGCCATGACAATCTAATTCAGTCCCAACCACCACCAGGCAGAGAGACTGGGGTGTAATGCCATTTTTGGTCGGTTTGGATACTGCTTGCAATCAAATAAAACCCTCTCTTCCTTAACTTTAAAAGAACTACTGCAGAGACAACCAGCAACAACAGCTGAGTACCTACGTCAAACCATACACCACAATTGTGATCAGCAGACTGAATGGTACAAGTCTCAGCTTTTCTTGAATTTTCTTTTTTCTACCAATTAAGTTGATTAAAAACAGAAGGATGCAATGACTAATTCCCAGAACAAAATAAAAGGTTGGGTCAAAGTGACTTTGGCAGAAAAAAAAAAAAAAGCTGTTTGGGGACACGAAGACTTCAGCTCTGCAACACTTGTGCTTATCAAGCTCTAAACTGTCCTTTCAGATTTAGAAAAAACCACAACTGTCTAGTCCAAAAATTCTCACTTGCTCGTACTATTAAATTTTAAGTTCCTCAACAAGAGAAAATTCTTTAGGAAAGCACAGCAGCAATTGCACCATCTGAACCCATATACTTTAAAATTGCCTTTTAAATCAACAGGGCAAGAGACATGAATCTAAACAGGTCTTAAGATACTAAACTCAACCTTGTACTTATTCATGAACTAGAACAAAAAAGTTTTTATATATTTCTTTTTTTCAAGTTGTAGATATGGTTCCTCTCTTTCTCAGTAAGTAAAATGAGAACCCAGCCACAGGTTTTTATTGCAACCCTCCCTCTGCCTCAGAAGACATCATGGAAACTTCAGTGATGGCGCCAGTTCAGAGAACTGTATCCACTCATCCATGTTCACTCTGAGCTATCAATAATGCAACTGTTGTCCTTTTACTGACCAAAAAAAGAGCCACAGCACTGAGAGAACCAGCTTTTCACATGGCTTTGTCTGCAATCTTCAACTACTCTTGTGTAAGAAGAGAATTTTTTTCTATTTCCCTGCTTGTTTATGGACAGCTCTCACAACTCTGGATTAATTAAAAAGACCATTTGCAAAGCCCAGTGTAGGCAGTCCATCCAGAGTGCAAGTACCTTAAATGCCATAATTTTATACTCTTACTGATCGTGGTAATTTTGCAAAACTATTCACTATTTTCAGAAAGTTTCCTGGTACATTTTCCTGTATTTAGTTACATGTGTCACTCCCAGCTTCAGTGTCAAAAAATGAACGTATACTGACCAGTCAAACACAAATCTCGAGGCCAGACAGGGGGGACATTGTACTTAATCAAGTATTAATACATTTTCTGTGTTAACACAAAGTATGGGTGCAACCAATTCCTCCTCTCTGATGCCTCCATTTCCAACAAAGTACAGAAATAGCAACTTTTTAGAATATGTGAGTCCAAGCGAGGCATGTGAATGTAGTTGCTGGGGCATTTTATGTGCTGCAAGGTTGTATTGCAAGATGATGGATTTCTTATGGCTGAAACTGTCATGTTCAGGCAACATTAAGCTCTGAGTTATGGTATTTAATCTGCAATGTGTCACAAGATCTAGATTAAAGAGGACAACTGCATATTCATTTTCAATCCCCCAAAAACTCAACAAAAATACACCAAAGGCAACAAATTAGGGAATCTGTGTGCCTCCTTTCCTTTCCTGGCTACAAAATACCTCTAAACATGTAACTCATTCTGTTTAAGGAGTCAGAGGAGATGAAATACATAAGTCACTATGGGAATTTGTTACTCAAAAACAGCAAAGGGAGGGATAGGATTTTCCTCTCAGATCCCCACAGAAATCTGGGGCTGTGATACAGCTCTGACTCCATGTGTCAAACTCCCAGGGAGAGTGAAACATCAACCAAAATCAGCTGAACAGGTTTGAAATACCAAATTATCTTCTTAGCCATCAAATAAGCTCCCCAGTGAAAGCACTGCCTAAGTACCCCACAGGAAACCAGTTTCCACCCCATCTTAAACCAGGGATTAGAGCCACCAGAGCTATGTCCTATGGTCTGTTTCCAAGACCAGCTTTGGTTCACGGCACTTGGTAACATAATATGAGGATTTTCTTTAGGGAACAGCCACTTTTCTCAGGTTTCTAGGCTGCATACAAACCTGAAAGACCAGGGTAACACATCAAGTAGTTTGTACAAACCCAAAACACAGAAGTGTATTAAACTGAAACCAGAAACAAGCCAGAATTTGGGGATACACTACCAGCATCAACACTGGGCTGATGTACAGTGCAGGGAGAGACAAGCAAAGCAAATATCTGCATAATTTACCAGTGGCTTTACCAATGGTTGGCTGTGTTCTGCATCTCTGTCAGCCCCCATCACAGCCCAAGAAACCACTTAATTAAAATGCTCTGATTTCACTTAAATGAAGTATACACCAACTTTCTTCTCGGGTTACCAATTTAAAGCAGGAGGCTAAAACGCCTCATAAAAACACTGCAAAGTCTAGAAGAGCCAAAAACTGTAAGGAGTGAGGGAAAGCAATTATCCATCAGTTTATTTAAACTTGTTCACTGAAAATATTTAAGCAGGAATTTCACACAGAGATAAGTCACTCAGTAAGGCAGGAGGTTATGGTAAAGATACATGGTTTTACATGGTGCAGGCATAGGTTACAGCACAGAGCATTAGGACTAGATGGCATTTCCAACTTAATCCCCTTTTTCAGCTTCAAATAGCTTTATTAAACAAATTTTGCAAAGGACTAAAGTTTTCCACGCACTGTCAAAGCCCAAAGGCAATTTTCCTTGTAAAACTTTAAGCTACGTTAAGTCAGAGTTATGAGCACCAGAAAATAAGAAAACACAAACCAGGTTTTACAGAAATCATTGGTTGAAGGAATAGAAACAAACTCATGGTGAAGTTTATTCACAATTATTTTTACTTAAAAAGCAGAATACTTTTGAACATATGGGCATCTGCAATTCTGACTGGGAGAAGGGAAAACCTCTGGGCTAGATAGTCCACACATAATGAAATACGATCCCTTCCTCAAAGGCCTGACAATCAAGGGTAAGTCCAGAGAGCCAGGCAGGCCAGAAAAACTCAAAATAATTCACTCCCAGACAAGATTTTGAAGTATGAAGAACAGAAAATATTAAGACAATTAGCACATTAAGTAAAGACAAATTTAAAGATTCTTATTAAAGAAAGGCAATATCACAGCAATGTCATCCAAGCATTTAGGAAAGAAACTACTGTTTCAAAATAAAAGAAAAATTATTTCCCCTCAAATTCGATCTTTGTAATTAATATTCTGCAATCTCCTTCTGAAACAGCAAGCAGGAACCTGCCATTCCCCACAGCTCCCCTTTCCTCCCTCATTTTTCTTTCGGGACTAAAATGTGGTGGGAAAAAACTGTTTCTAAGGCAAGCAGAGCAATGCTTACACATGCATTTCTCTCCCGTTATTCCTCTTCTTCCAACATTACATTGTAATTTCCTTTCCAAGGTATTCTTTATCGCTGCAGATTAAAGGCACATTTTGTGGTTGTTTGAGTTGGCCTCTGCTCAGATAAACAAGTAAACTTTAGGAATGCAGAAATCGACAAACGAGATCAGTTGAGTTGACAGCAACCAGATAAAAAGAAGCAGGTTAGGGTCTGGTTTGCTTCATTTTCTTACACATCTTCTTATCCTGAGAAGGACAGGTCTCTGGGAGGAATTATTGCTCACACAAAACTACTGTTTTTTAAAAATAAAATAATTAACTTCTGGAAAAAATTTACAGCTGAAACCAGTATTCAACAGCACCCATTTTACAGCTCACTTTTTGCTGGAAATAAATAAAAAAGAGAGAAGCTCTTCTACCAAGAAGTTCACACCACAGGTAGTGATCTTCCTGTCCCTTTCTGTCTCCCTCACGTGCTCTAAAGAAAAGAGAAAGTAGTGCATGTGCTGCCTTCCCTACTCTGAAATGACAGAAGGTGCAGAGGGAAAGATTTTATAGAGCCAGCGCTGGGAATAGGTGA
This sequence comes from Cinclus cinclus, assembly GCF_963662255.1. Classification (NCBI taxonomy): domain Eukaryota; kingdom Metazoa; phylum Chordata; class Aves; order Passeriformes; family Cinclidae; genus Cinclus; species Cinclus cinclus. The sequence continues at coordinate 13,727,357 of NC_085059.1, forward strand.
TCCGATATACAAACAAAAATATACATATCTAATTAACTCAGGAGTTTTTATTTGGATGAAAGCCACCACTTCTGCACACAGAAGCAAATCCAGAGTGCAGCCCCACCACGCTGCACTAAACTAAACCTTGATGCCTCACCCCAGCCTTCACCTCCCCAAACCCACCCACCATCCCTCCCCAGACCCCAAGCCCCTTGCACAAGGGCTGATCCTGATGCAGGGTGCACCTGAGTCCTGTGCCTTGACTCTTCCATCACAGTCACCCAGCTCAGCCTCCTCTACCTGCTGTATCACACTAAACCAGACACCCTTACATGCTAAAAAGTCAAAATTCCAAGAAACAGCTGTAAAACCACCCAGAGCAACCCTACAATACAGAGCTGGGGCAGGTGAGATTAGCAGCATTCATTCTATGTTGGATAAAATGGCTTCTTTTTAGGCCAAACGAGGGCCAAGGACACACACAGTTTGTTTCAACCAAGTTATTTACCACAAAAAACAAGCTGCTAAAAGCTCAAAGTTCTTCAAATTTGATCAGCTCTAGAGGATTAAACTTCCTGCATCCCCAAAGACAAGTATGGCAAGATGCCCATTCAGGAAGTTTGCCAAAAGGTATTTTAGGCCACTTCCTAAACTTGTTCATTCATCATTTTGGTTTTTTTTTTTTTTTTTTTTGCTTTTGAATTTGGAGTGGTTTTGTTTTGTTTTTTAATTAACCATTCAAGAAACGGGGCTAGCAAAAAACCTTAATTTTAGGCTAAAAAAACCTCCCAAACAATAACTGAAGTTTCTATAGCAAGAAGTTCAAAAGAGGCATTCATTGTGTTCTGCACTGGGAGTTTTATTGATGGTTAAAGATGATGTTCAGTTCAGCAGAGCTGAGGAAGCAATATTCATAAAAGAAAACAAATTCAAGCTAAGAAAACAAAGCCTATGAATTTGCACCTATTATCATAAATAGTTTAACTGAGGGAGTTTGAGCACAGAAAGTGGTGAAAGTTTTTTAAAAGGAAACAAGAAATCTTGATTCTTAGTGGATTTACACAGAGTCTCTTGCCTGGTTGAGCCATATCAGAAGGGGAAGATGAGAAATTCAAGAAGGCAGAAAGAAACAGAGTTCTAAGAAATAAAGGTCTTGTTTTTATTACGGGATTATTTCTCTGAAAGAGTGGGCCAAAAGTAATACAAGAGTAGTTTTGAAGCAAGTCTTTTTCAGACCAGAAGGAGCTTATAGTTTTCCCTGCTGGACCATGAAAGATTTATGTTAAGTGTAGGGTTGAGCTCTCAGCTCAATACAGATCTTAAAAACTCCAAGAGGGAGGTTTTGCAGGAAGCTGCCCACCAGCCTTTTAGAGACCCCAGCACACAGGGCAGCTCCTGCTCTCTGTAGATGTGCTGCTGGTAGATTCAGCAAACTGGGGATTTGCTGTTAAAGTACACTCAAGTACAATGTGACTCCTTCAGCCTGACCACAAAAATTACTGTCTAGTTAATTGTACTTTCAAGGCACTTCAAACACACCAGTGTTGCCCATATTGGTGCTGGATGCTATGATAAACTCAAATCCCACAGGTCTCCCCACCATCCACCCACAAGTGTGAATTAGGAGGAAACACAAGGGACCAAAATAAACCCCCATGGTTTGAGTTCCCAGGGCATCTGCCCTGCTGCAGCTCACCTTGGGGAACGAGATAAAGGTGGATGGGACATGAAAAGTCAGGGGGGTACCAAAGAGTTTCACTAATTCATGCAGCTGTTGCCAGAGAAAAGAGCAGCAGAGAGCTGGGGTTACAGATTGAAAAAGAAACTGCTTGAATGAATAGAATCCAGACAGAAAGAAAAGGTAATTATAAGAGTGTTAAGATGGATCTTCATTTACTCTTTAAAATAGCTTCCATGGATGGTACCTTGAACTGATGCCAGGGGAAGGATGAGTCATTGTGTTTTAATGCCTCCATTAGCCTGTCCAAATGGATGCACTGGAAACCCAGAGCTGAGTTTCACTCTCCAGTAAATCTGAACATGCATTAGTTTGGCAAAAGAGCACATTTTATTTCACTTCACAGGTTGGTTTTTTTTTGTTGTTGTTTTTAAATCACTTCTTTTGAAACCAGAAAATACTAAAGTGAACAAAGAATACATAAGCAGCATGATGCTCATTTATTCTTTTATATAGCCCAGAAGGAATGCAATTTGAAATATGAACTTTGGCAATTCATCACACAAGTCTTTCAGACTAAAGAATTTTCAAAGAAGAAACTAAAACGAGCAAGACGTTTAACATTGAGAAGTGCCTATCACAAACACCAGAACTACCAAACATAAGGAAATTTGCCTTAAATGCACCAAGCTCAACTCTTCTCTGGCACAACTCTCCCAACTTTTGGACAGGCAAATCTGGCCTGCTGTTCTGAACACATCTGTGGAATAGTATTTATATTATCACATCCTAAAATCAACAGATTTATACAGAAGAGGATTTTAAATGAAAATACTTAAAGACTGCAGGTGACAGAGCAATTTAAACTTGTTGGATATGTCACAGCTACCCAAAACTTGCACAAGAGTTAATGTGACTGCTATGTTCAACACTCCTCTGTTGGATAACAGAGGATTTGTAGTAAATATCTTCACATGGGACCTATTGCTGAGCCTGTTTTTGCTTACACAGCAATTTGTTTTATAGAAACAGAGGTTTTAGATCAGTGATTTTCACCCGGGACAACTGGGGTCATCCTGGACAAGTATCCCCCAGAGCACAAGAGCACCAGGAGCACCCCAAGCCAGACTCTTCCAGGTAGGATAAAATGTGGCAAACAATTGCATAAATCTGTTTTATGCTACCACTGATGGAGGAACAGAGGTTTTTCCACAGGATACATTGAAGTAACCAGAAAGCCCATTCACTGCTTCCATCTAAAATGAATAGGCAACCTTGCCCTCCCTTATCTAGGCAGCAATTATTTCCTAATATGGACAGGGAAGTCATGCCAATTTTGCCCTCTGGGCCTCACAAAGCACACAGCCTAATTCACATTATCCAGGAGCAGCCAAACCAAAAACTTTTTAGAAGCAGAGATATTCTTATATCTGCTCTCATTAAGCAATTTCCTGTGGTATTTACTGAGTGGTTACAGTCTGCCAGCATGCCTGGCAGCCATACCCCTCCCAACCCCACAAGTTTTAAAGGACTATTATTATTATTATTATTATTATTATTATTATTATATTTTATTATTATTAGTGGGGTTTTAGTGACTAACAGTGATGCCCAAACAGCTGAGAAGTCTGGACAAGAAAGCACAAGCTGAGTGTTGCCAGAATTATCCTGCTGCTGGCTCTGCAGAAGTCTAATGGAACACTACACTCATCTGCCCCACTAGGAGAAAAAAGAAATAAATTTTAAAATACCCAGTAAACGTAATCTTCTGGAAAACAATGAGAATAACTGTCAGACTTATGTCAAGCAACCAAACTCCTATTCCTCCTGTTACTTGCCAAGTGTACCAGTCCCAACTAAGCCTTCTAGACTCCTGCAATCACCAATCCAACTTATTTCACACCTTATCCATCATTTCTCTGCAAATTTTGGATACAGCCATACCATTGCTTGTTGGCTGGGGTGGTAATATTTGACACCAATATCCCCCTCTGGAAAAATAAGAAAAAAATAGGAGGCAGAAGAGACTTGAAACCTTCATATTTTACAGATTACTGACATTTTAGGTTATTTCTGTATCTAGTGAGGACTAAATTTCTCCTGCAATTAAACAAAGCAACCGAGAAGGTTAATTAAACATTACAGCACTCAAACTACTAAGCATGCATTGATTGAAAAGGAGGAAACAAACAGATATCCCAAGATAAGCACAAGTTGGATTGAATTAAATTTCAGTCAGGCTGGACTTATTTGGTGACAAGCTCTGCAAGGAGACCGAATTCATAAATGCCTCATGAAAATGGGAAAAATTGAGCCAAGCTTGCAAGATAGCTCCAGTGGACTGTTTTTCACCACTACAAATTATCATAATTTTCTCCAATTTCTCTATGAAACATCTATTTTCTTTCTGTTTTACAGCCCACCATCATCACTGTAGCCAGTGTGGTTACACACTCCAGTTTGCTGCCAGAAGTGATACAGAGGACACCCTTCAGATAAGGGCTTATTTTTTATACCCTAACAGGAAAAAAAGCAAAAGCATTTTCTCCACTTTAAGTGGTCTTAAAGATGGGATTTCAACTGCTCTGGAAGCATTTATATAATTGAATTATAATTTGCTTCATTTAGGCTTGTGGTCTCTTGTGCGCTGTGTCCAGTGCACAAATCAGACATTTTGTACAATTCAATTACAGATATACTCAGGAACCTTTTAATCTCATATTAGGTTTCATAATTGATTCCTGCTGTCAGCATTCAATCTCTGGATTTGGTGAGTCCTCTCAAATCATATGCAAAGTCTAAGGGTGAGTTATTTTAGATGTTTATAAGTTTAAAAAATATATAATTAAGTGTAATGTATAGGTTAAGGCTGATTCTAAGGACGAGAACATAATTACAAAAAAGGGCATAAGTCTCTCCATGTGTGCAGAGTGGGAATATTCAACAGAGCAGCAGCAACTTGTACTTGTGCTTCTTTCCTTGATGTTTTGGCTCTGAGTTTTCATTGGAAAAAGAATGCATACACACTTAAGCTACAAGGCAAAATAGTAGAGTGCTCTCCTACTAGAAAACAGAATATTTGTATTTTTAGAAACTGGAAAAAGCTCACGGTAGTACATCTGTTAAACAAACAAGTTAAAACTCTTGCCTAAAGTAATGGAAAATGTCATGCTCTGCTGATAGAGCAGCACAGGCAACAAGCTGCTTTAAAAACTAAAACCAGGTGTTACCACTCTAGATTTTAGGAAGACTAAGCCCTTTCTATATTAGTTTACAGAATCGGAGTGAACAGTAACAGTATTTTTCCAGAGAATCCCCATTTCCCCTGTTCTTTGGTCTGTTCAGGCAACACGGAAGAGCTCACTTCCCACAGAAGCTTGTTCCTTTCCAAAACCATCTGAAAATCAGAGATTGTGTTAATCAAAATGTTTTTATACAATTAAAATAGCTTCAACAACCAAAAGCAAGGCCAGGGCTTTGAATTACCTACCTATTCTTCCATGGACTTTGCTGATGAGTAGGTTTTTGCAGACATCTTACCTTCCTATTAAAAATACCTTCTAATAAAAAAAGACTATTGTTAAATGATTAAAATATCCAAAATGCATACCAAAACATGTGACTGACTTTGTAGTACCAAAGCTTCCCAGAGCTATTCTCCTAGTCTTCAGCTTACAGGTTCAGCACAGCAGATCCAACTTTGCTCCTAGAATCATTATTATTGAGGTTGGAAAAGTCCTCTAAGATCCTAAGAGTCCTATCATTAACCCAATGCTGCCAGAACCACTACACCATGTCTCCATGTGCCACATCTATGTGCTTTGAACACCTCCAGAGATGAGGACTCCCCCACTCCCTGTGCATGACAGCCCTTTCAGTGAAGAAATGTTTCCTAATATCCAGTCTGAACCCCCCCGAACAGCTTCAGGCTCTTTCATCCTGCTCCAGCACCTCAATGTGCTTTTTGCAGTGAGGGCCCCAAAAAATGAACACGGGATTTAATGTGCAGCTTAATCTGCAAAAAAAATTCACATGTCTTGAAGTCATCATGTTGGATTTATGCTTCTGTAAATCACAGCAATGTTGCATAAACCAAACCCCAGCAGCCTCCAGGATCAATGTCCTGTCCCACCTTGGCCAAGGCACTCCAGCCCCCTGTATCTGCTGCCATCCTTCCACAGGCTGAACACCTGGAGACATTTCTCCCTCTCTGCTTATTCCCTCATCCTAATGTCTCACAAAAATGCAGACTTCTGAATAATGAAGTTCATAATTGGTAGAAAGTGGTGACCATAACATATTGCTTTACTGCAGTGACACAAGGCACTGACCTTCTCTCTGCACACAGACCAGGAAAATGGAAACGCTGTGGGGAAAATGGGCAGAGACACAAAAGCATGGGGTTTGACAGAAGCAGAGACTTCCATACACCAAATATCCACTTCAAAGCCTAAATTTAGCAGAATAGCTGGTACTCCTTTTCCCATTTGTTTTGTTTTAATAGTTCATGCGTGCAGTTTCATGAAGCAGCATCCAGTTTTTCCCTGCGGGCTCTTTCAAAAACAAGCCAGTGAGAAGGAAAACTGAACAGCTACCTAAAGTGAACCTCAGAGTCATCACAAGCACCAGACTAAGTTTTTCCCCTATATGCTGGGGTGGGACCGTAGAAGACAAAAGCTTTCCACCTTCTACACCATGTGTTGTGTGTTTAAAAGAAAAAAAATAGTCTATGTTTTCAACACATGAAATTCATAATGAGACGTCATGAAACAATTAGAAATGCTCCTGCAGCCGAAACACACTTAAACAATGCCTCTCACAAGAGAATTAAGCTGCTGTGGCTTATCACAATTTAAGACCCAGTAGCTCTGATGGGGGTCCACAGACCTGCAATAGTTTGTGATATGCAAAAAAAGAGGGGGGAAAAGCCCCTCCAGCATGGGGGGCTGAGCAGCTTGGCATGCAAGCACAACTGCAAACCTAATGGCTGACCTTGTGTTGTCCCACAGGCATTTGAGGATGTCCAAACACAAATGATGGATTTTACAAGGCAGACTGCTAAATGTCACATCCTTCAACAGCAAGGCTTAGCCTGACAAACCAATATCCCGACCCAGGGAGGCATGGGGTGGGGCTGGCTGGAGGAGCCACATCCACTGTGGATTTATTGGTTTCCATTGCTCAATAGCACTGAGAGGGCACTGGATTGAAAGCAGCAAATTGTCCCCCCTGTGCTGAGGCCAGCACAGCTGCAGATGGGGGCTGGACCCAGCTTTGGGTGCCCAGCTCAAGGGGAATATTGATCAAAACCTTCTGCACTGGAGCCCAGGCAAGAGCCTTCATCAGCCCCTTCCCAACGACGTTCCTACAATTCCATGTTCTCTTAGGAAAAAACAGCAGCAGTGCAAAAAGTAAACCATGATTTTTCCTGGGCTGACAAACTATTCTGCAGTTTTCTTACCAGACTCATTTCAGGCTCTCCAAAGGCACCTGCCCTGTAGCCAGCCTGCAGCCTGTGCCCTAGCAGAGGGGCAGGTCTGCTCCAAGATTTTATTGCCATAAAGTGATTGTTCACTTTTGAAGTGGTTTTTTTTTGTCACTCTAATTACAACTACCAGGGCTTTAACCAAACCAATAAAAGAATATTTAACAGCACTTTGGGGATGCTCATCACTCTGCCCAAGCATGACAATCTGGATGGTGCAGCTGTTACCACAACAGTTCACACTGCTGCAACCTCATTCAGGATGGCCTCCTGTGGCTCATTTGGGAGAACTTAATCTGAATATTGACTTTGCCAAGCCAGAATGGGATGATTTCTATGACTGTATGTCTTGATTATGAGTTGTTCATATCAGCAAGGCTTTAGAAGCTTCTCCATTATAGCTCAGTTTCACTGAAGTGCGTGAAGAGGAGGTACTTAAAGCTTATCTGGGGGTTTTGACTCAATTTCAGGGTTACAGATATCAAGAAGAAAAAGTGGTTCAGGTCCCAATCTGCCACAATCACCCCAAGACTGAGAAGCCAATTTAGATTCTTCCTACAGGTGGACCTGTTAATGGCACATGAGCCCAGTATTTTTTTTTTTTAATTCATCTTCCACTTAACTAATTTCACATGTTCTTAAGAAAATGTTTCTTTAAAAAAATCAAATTTCTCAAATACTTCACATGATATAAAGTGGAAGCAGGTGTAAGTCTTACATCACAGGGCAGGGTGCAGCAAGTCACCCCAAGTCATGTGAAAGTCACTTTGCTATGTTCCCTCAAAGAAAAATGCAAGTCAAAAATATTTTTTTCCAAAATGTATCTAAAATAGGATGTAAAACTGTAAGAGACAGAGCCAAAAGCATGTATTTTGTGCAACCCATTGATTTCTAAATCTTGCAACAGCACAACTTCCTCCAGGATTCACAACTTCTCACAACTACAACAGAGGGACCAAGACTGAAATAACACCACAATTCACTGTGCTTTAAAAATCCATTTTTCACTTAGTCCCACTTATAGCACTGTTATTTTTCTCTAGACTTCGGGCTAAAACTGAGGTTTTGGAAATGGATTTTAACATTACGGATTTGATATACACAGTGAGAAACAGAGGAGAAGCCAGCCAGGAGAAAGGCCAGGGCAGCAGGAGGTGCCCAGCAGCCTGTGCTAGGGGAAGCAGCCCAGCACTGCAGCACACACCTTCCAAATGAGACACAGATGGATTTCCTTCCCTGCTCTCCACCCAGAGAGAGGATGGGCCAGACTGTCAGAGAACAAGTACACTTAAACATCTTGTTCTTACACACAATTACACTGTGAACTAAAATGTGCATGCTTAGGACAGACAGGAGTGGAACACCCACACGTGGTCTGACAGATCTCATTATCCTCTTCCGCTGTTTATGGCAGAAATGAATTTGTCAAGTGCTTTCTATATTGCTATGTCACACAGCCAAAAATATCAGGAACTATTTATTACTCACACTTTTTTTTTTTTTTTTTTACCTGCCTCAGTTAACAGTCAGGTGAGTTACAAGCCCTCAGGGCACTTCGTTTCCAGGCTGTGGATAATAATGGTCCTTAATTGAGGTTTCTGAGTGGTGCATACATATCACTGGATGTGCAAGAACTGCTAGCAAAGAAATAACAGTGCATACCAAAACACACACCCACTCTCTACAGAAAAATGCCACAGCTTCAATATGAGTCACATCAATTACTGATCTCACTGAAAGCTTCAGCAACAGTTAAAATGACTACTGTCTTTTTCTTCAGGTTCAGAAACACCCCGGTAAGCTCTGAGTGCTTCTGCATCTCTACATTCAGACACAGCAGCCCAGCCCACCAAACCGAGACTAAGAAGTTTGCAGAGAAATCATTCTATGGGACTTATTTGTATTTTCCCTTCATTCCTTCCCACTGCCCCTCCACAGCTGAGATTTAAGTACCTTGGGATACCTCTCCAGCTCTCTAACCTCAAATACCATGGGCAAGTTTTGCTGAGCACTCCCATGTTAATGGATCACACAGTCAAGGAAAAAAATGTGTCTGGAAAATTTCTCACAGGAAGTGAACCAGGCACAGACATGGATGTGCTCTGCAAATAGGAGCCAGTTGGTACCACACTGCAAATCTACTCAGTGCTCATCATAAAAGAGGATCATTCCAGAGGAAATGGACCTGTGATATCACCCATGTTTTACAGTTGATCTGGATATTTTCCTACGAAGAAAAAGTACTGGTCAGGAAACATCTTCCTCTGCTAAAGATTATTAATCTTTTTTGTTCAACAACATTAGAGACAGGAGGAAAAAAGCCGTAAACAAAGATACAACCAAAATTTTTATATTATTAAAAATATATATTAATAATTACATGAAACTGGAAGTATATCTTGCAATCAAGTCAAAATAAACAACCGATAACAGAACTGATTCAAAATAACTGATTCAGAAAAATCACTACCGGTTTGAAAATGTAATTTCTTCTCTGGTTTGAGACAGAACTCCAGGGGGGATGGAGGTGGGACACACACATATCAAAGTCACTGCAGCCTGCCAGAAACTCAGGTAACTGCTGATTGAGTGCAGCATACCGAGAGGTCTCACCCCTGAATGAAACCTCAGTGTGGTGTCTGCTGCTTGCAAGCAAAACTAAGATACCCAAAGTGCTCAGTCTTACCCCAGTCTCTAAGGCACAAGGTATTCACCCACCAAGTGGGAGAATTTTGAGATGGATATTCACTGATTGTCCACGTTCAAACATGTTTTTGCAAGGCTGGCTAACCCAACTCAAGCATCACATTTCTGGTGTAGATGATGATGATACTGGGTTTCAGAGCAGCCAGATGGGCGTCACTTGTCAAGGACATTAAAAAAAAAAGAAAAACAAAACAAAACAAAACAAAACAAAAAAAAAACCCAGAGAAATAACCACATAAATCAAAGTCAAATACTTTTGACAAAGAACAGATTTTTAGATGTTAATCTAAATAAAGATCTGGTCTTTGCAGTCACATGGATGCCTGTTAATTGCACTGCCAAAACAGCTATAAACCTGTTAATTACCTGTTAATGTAATATTCTACACATATTAGAAATAAAGTCTTCCTATTTTCTAAATTAACAGCTTCTAAAACCAGCCACAGAGATAACGGCATGAAAAAAAAAAAAACAAACCTGGCCAGAGGTTATAAAAAAAACAATCCTGATTTCTCATCATGTTTTTTCTGCATATAACTCAATTAGCATGGAAACCTGTATGAAAACCACATCCTTATGTTTATTGGCTGCAAGATCATAAAATCAGTTATGCAGATCCCAAGATGCTCTGGCCAGCAGAGATGTCTGTCATTTATTTCCTAAGTGCATGGCATTCTGGCACAGCACAGGTTAGGGGTTTTTAAGACATCTGATTTACTTCAAGGCTACCTTGAAGAGTCAACTTAGCATGAAAACACATGCACGTTTCATAAAGGTCATTTTAAAGTAACATCTGCTATTGATTCAGTGTGAAAATTCACAACTAATCACCATAAAGAGTTACTTAAACAATCTACTCTTCAGCAACAATTATTCAAAAGGAGTAGTCCTTTTTCATACATAAAATAATTTTGTATTCATCTCTTAATTAGAGAAATATAGGAGAAAAAGGACTTTGGTAGTAGAATTATGCTGGTGCCATCAATACGATCAAGGCCAAGTCCCTCAAGTAGAGCCATCACTCAACACTTGGAAAAATTCAGTTCAGCTGGGCAAATCCAAGGCATTCGAGGGTGCCATGGTGAGACTTCCCCACCTTCTTTGCCAATTCACCCAATTCAATTCAGGGAGGAGGAGAAGGAGGGATTTGAAGGCTAGACAAGTCACTTGCTTTTCAAATTTGCAGTAACTGACCACTGCAGGAACATTTACTGCGGTGAAACCTTCCTGGTGATCAAAGGCACTTTCATGCCGTTAAAACATCTTCACCTGCATGGCAGCTGAATGTGTGAAACCTCCTAAAGGGACTCCGGGAGCAAGGTGTTAACCTCCTGACACAGTTTTGCTGTGTTGAGTGGGTTCTCAGTCCCACCCTGGAGTTTCCAGCAGCACTGTGCTCTGCCACTGCTCACAGGGACAGAGATGCGTGTCTGACCCTTGGGTAAAACCCCACATCATCACCCCTTTCATCAAGAAATTCAGGACTGTGGTTTGTCCCAACAGGTGATGGGTCTGCATTGCCATCCATTCAATTCCAAAGTCCCTCTCTAGTTCTGCACCTCCTAAGGAAAAGGAGCAGGGGGCTGGGGAAATAAGAGCTGTGATAATGTGAACGGGGATGTTTTCAGGCTGAAACTATTCAGGCCATTTAGAGCTTTCCAAACAACCCCAAACCTTTTTCAAACTGATTTTCCTCATGGTTAAGCAACAGACACACACATTAATTAAAGCACTCATTTAACTCAGGTCAGAATTAGTTGAAGGCCTTCTGGCGCTCAGAGGAAAGAGAAAACTGGCAATCATCCTAAGCAGAGGAATTCCTCAGTCCCTGGATTTCTCACTACCTGTTGCTTCCTGGGGATAACTGCTCATAAACACTCTGATACTTGCATATCTTGGCTCAATTCTGCAGCCCCGGTAACAGGCCAGGCGACTGCTTTTTTTATTCAGCGAGGAGATGGTCATATGCACAATTCCTAGCTCAGCAAACTCCTTCCAGCCACAGATCTTGCAGTGCCCTCCCAAAGCCCAGCATGCACAGCTCACCCAGGGCTTGGGACTTGATTATACAGATATTTAAGACCATTTGGTCTCTTCTCCTCACAGTTACAAATACCAATAGGTATCAGTTCCTAAAACAGACCAATCTGAAATATTTGGGACTATTTCATCCACACCTGGATTGCATTTACAGGGTACTACATAAAAAAGAAAAGAAGGCAGAATAGAAGCAAGACCTACTTGCTGAGTTTATCTCACTATTGAAATACACTTCTTATGCACCTACCCAGGTGTGGATTCTCCCCCATTTTTGAAATAGCCCAATTCAAGCAGCACCCTCTTGAGAGGGAAAAGCACATATTCATTATTTTTTTATTATGACTACACACACACATAGGCTCACACATCTGCATTACACACGATACACCCCATTCAAAGGCAATTCTATGCAAGGAGTCATGAATGGAAGTAACTGCATTTTAAAGGTAGAGAATCAGTCCAGGCTAAGAAGTGCTGTAACAGAGAAGGTATTTACAGCAGAAATGCTCACGATGCTACAAACATCAGTGTGAAAACTCAGTCTGGCACAATTGTTTATATTCCAGTCCACAATGAACAATTGGTTTTACAAATTTTAGGTATGTGAAAACACATTAATATGTCTGCCAGAAGGATCCCAGGGACAGCCATAAACACTCCTGACATGATAAACTCAATTAGTTCAGTAAACAAGTCACTGATATATTCACTTAGAAAACCTTCAGCAGCATGCTATCAGGTTTGAGTCACATATCCTACATTAACAAACAAAGATGTTTATGCACGCAAAGATTCACACCCTCCTCTTTAACCCCACAGCTACCTGGAATTCCTCTGCAGCAAATCCCATGCTCCTGGGACAACTTCGTAATTAAGCCTGTGGAGCAGAGCCAGCCCAGAGCCAGCTCAGGAAGCTGAACTTCACAGGAGTATTCATTTAAATCGTTATTTCCAATCCCTGCTCCCAGTAGGAATCCTGCCTTTGGCTCTCCATGGGAGGCTCAGCTGCCCCTCAGGCTGCTGGGGCTCCTGGCTGCAGGTGAGCAGCCACTGCAGCTGTGCCCACAGCCCCATCAGCCAGGGCATTATTCAACTCCACTGAGCTTGCTGAAGAGGGGGAAGACCCCATCATGCCCAACCCTACTGTGTGGTCTGGCTTTGTCCAAGAGTTACACTCCAGGCACTGGTGCCACATGGAAGAGGCACCACAGTTTGCTACTGGTGCTTTCAATTATCACAGTAAAACTGTGGGAGCATAAAACTTAGACAAAGGTGCCCTAATTCTGTCAAGTTTTCATTCACCTCAGTGATTTCCTTTTTTTTATTATTATTATTATATATTTTAAATACCAACACTGCTGATGAATTTCTCAGCAGAGCATCCTCTGGAGACCAGAGCCGCAGCTGCACAAGAGGTTTTGAGAGGTTTCTTGTGCTGGTGATGTAGGAGGTTGGGTATCCCTGCTCCAGTGAAACAGAACCCACATGATCAGAGCCAAAGTGCACACTCTTCAAGCCACAATTCGGTGCCAATACAAAAATCTCTCATTTTTTGTAAAAAACAGACTTGAATTTTATTAGGCCTGAACTACCTGTGTGAAATCCAGCCATTAGGAAGCAGAATTTAATCCTCTCCTCACAGCAAGTGTCATAGTTGATGTTTTCCTTGGCAGTCAAGTCTATTTCGGAAACACATTAGGAAAACCACAGCTGGATAGAGGTGAAAAGGTGCATTTTCAGGGCAGATCCTCTTCATTAAGGATGTCTTCATTTGTCAAAATGAAAAAACTTAGGCCATCTTCCACTTTTCAGGAAATTAAAAGCTCGATACAACAACAATTTTAGATTTAGTCATCTAGGAATCATTTTATTTATTCACAAGTAGCCTTGGAAATTCAGATCTGGGAAGGCAAATGTTCTGCTCCCAAAACACAGGTCCCCTCTTACAGGAGCCACCACTCACTGACACTCAGTGTCACCCATCTCAGATTCCCAGATCCTGATTTACCAGAGGATGACTCGCCAAGTTAATGGATTCTAACTAAAGCAAACATGCATCTTTGCAGCTGAAGTCAATATTAAATTCAGTTTGAGGTATCTCAGCACATCCCAACTCAAGGTGGTGCTTTCTGAGGACATTTGTGCCCCTTCCCACAGCTACTCAATTGAGCCCAAGGAAAAAGGAAAATTGTGCCTGCTGAGGAAAATGTATCCAAACTGCTAAAGAAATCACCCCTTCCCTGAGAAAACAAACCCACACAATCCTGCACAGGCAGACATGAAGCTCTAAGTGTTTCACAGCAAGGGAGATGGGTTTGTGCACACACAGCCAAGGGACTGATGTCACCCAGGGCAGTTTCAGAGCTGCTTTTTTTTGGGGCCTTGCTCAAGGCATACAATGATTAAAACAACAATTAAAAAAAAAAAAAAGAAAGAACAGAAATATTTTTACTCCCTGGTTTAAACACTGGCTGCTAAAACACATGCTTGTCTCAGTTCAGGGCATGGAAAGTTTGATTTTAACAGGAATTAATCTGTTTACCACAGACTGTATTAATTAGAGTTTATTGCAGAACTGTATTTTGTGCTAGAAAAACACCACCACACATTTATCAAATTTTAACCATGATTATTGTGTTTTATTGTTTCATAAACTTTCAAAATGTCATGTCATGATCTATTTAATTTTAGACTTTCCTTTCCATCTAGAAACCATTACATATGCTCCAAGGAGAAGCCAACCCAGCTGCACATGTATGTACTGCAGGATCTTGTTTGCAATGAAAATTATCTGCAATTGATTCTCATGAAGACCAATCTTCACAGGCATTCTGTGAAGCCAAAGCTAAATAACAAACAGTGTTTGTAAAAACCATACGTTTTCCTGCAGGCAAAAAGAAAAAAAATAAAGGGTGGGGGAAAATACAATTAGTGCACTAAAAGCAATTCCAAGCTAATGAAATTCTGAGACATCAGCAAAGCTGCAGAGATGCCTTGCTATAATTTCAGATGTTGGACCTTTGTGGAAGAGCCCAGCAGCCACAAAAAACCCACCAAGTTTTAGAAAAATACTTTACTGGCATCAAAGGCAAACCACATCGTATAGAGCAGACACAGACAAGCCAAAGGGCACTGCTGGTGCTTCTGCCTCCCTAAATGTGAGGCTGGTCCAAGTGCCCTCAAAGGGATATGGATGAGCTCCAGTGTGCCAGAATGACAGAACCACCATGAGTGGGCGGGTGATGCCACTGGAGATCTGACAACTCAAACTTATCCCTGTTCTCTCTTCCCTGCTACAGCACCACTGAACTCCAGCACTGTTTCTCTGCTTCAGTAATTGAGCCCTCACAAGCTCCAGATCCCCTCACCTACAGCAGTGGCCATGTGTGCACCAATCCTCCCTGCCAGTTAATTCCAGCATTCACATTCCCACATTGGAATTTAATTTACAGGCCCTCTGTGCTCACCCATCTCTCTTCTGCAGATTCAATTAATTCATCAGTTCAAACTCCGTGTGATAAGGGGAAGATGTCTGGATCCTCTTTGAGCCCGACTGCAAGGGTTCCATGCCCTCTGTCTCTCTCAAATGGTTTTCTACTGGGACAGGGAACATACTTGAACAGCAAAGGCTCAGTCTGTGGATGCCTACAATTCCCCCAGGAGCTGCTGAGCTGATTTGACCCAGCACTTAAAAGGCATCATGCTCCAGGCAAAGCCTTGCTTGGCTTAGCCCAACACAAGCTTCCCCTCAAGAGATAGGAAAGGCCACCCCCACACTCCTGTAATCACAGCTGAGCTGATATTAGTGAGCATTTTGGGGATGGAGGCAGGCTTTGGAGCAGGGGCTGCTTTTACCCCAGCATCCAGGAGTGGCCGCAAGAGCTGCAAAGTGACAGAGCTCTGCCTGACTCCACACCAGCAGAGGAAGGCTGGGAGATGCAGGTTATGGATGCTGGGCTGACAGAGCCCCCTCCTCCAGCACCACAACCCTTTCCTGCTCTGCACACCAAGTGATTGACCACTGAACCCAAAGGTGTCACAGAGCAGCCACTGCTTGGCTGCCAGATGTGAACATCTGCCCCTCCATCCCACCAGGGACAGGAGCCACTGCCTCAAAGCCTTCAATGCCAAAAGGATGCAGCACAGAAACCAGCAAAACCAACCCATGGTTTCCATTAAAACTCCATTTTCATCTCCCAAAGCAGAGGCCTCTGGCAAGGGAAAGTCTCACCATGTACACACAGGGACACTGCTTTAAGGGAAGAAGTAGCTGCAGGAGCTCCCTCCACCTTCCCAGACATGCTCCAGACACAGGAAGGAGAGCTCTGAAGCCGTACTGGCCCCTCTCAAGGAGCCTGTCCATTGCAGCAGACAGGCTCAAAAGAATCCCCAAACCTTGTATAATTGATCTTATGCATTTTCTGTAGATTTTATGCATATTTCCTATCTTTCCTGGCAGCAGAGTGGATACAAAAGGAATCAAGTCCGGGATTACTTGCTAAACAGATGGGGAAAGTCTGTCCCCTGCAAGAAAGTACCACTGAATAAAATTCAAAACAGCAGTGCTAAACCTGTAACATCTAGGCCAGTATCGAGCACCAAGGACTGGATCTCTGCCTCCCTCTGATCTCACAAAAACCAAACAAATGTCAAAAGCTTCCTATTTCCTCAGCACCAAATACACCACTTCATGCTCACAAAGTGCCTCCATCACATCTCCTTCACACCATCATTTGAAATATTTTTATCCTGCTTTTTATAAAGCCTCAAGAGGTCAATATTACCTCATAAATTCTGAAACAATGGGATTTACAAGTGCAAGAAACAATTTTCCCCCCTTTTAAACTTTTCTAGTTGAAGAAGTTTGCTGGGATTTCTGCCAGGACCTGGTGGAAAGTTTTCACATCTGCGCTGTACAATTAAAATGTCAAAGCTGGAGATTATTTAGGGTATTAAGAGTCAATCTAAAGAAAAGCCACACATTTTTAAGAGTCATTATTTGCTGAATTATGCCAAGACTATCTCGTCCTTCAATGTGAGCCAATCTTTCATGTACTGTTATAACTATTACCAGGATCTAGCCAGTTTTTAAACTCTTTTTGCCACTTTGTCCCCTTTCCACCCCAGATTTCTTCCTCTGCCCCATGTGCAGCAATGCCTCGAGCATCCCGCAGCACAACACACAATGCCACCCAGCCTGCCACCAGCACACACCTTTGGCTTGGCTGGGTGAGAAATTTGGATTCAGGAGGTAAATACCTGCAGAAAGTCTGGTGTCTGAGGGTCTGACATCAGCTGGAAAAGTGCATTTGTGTAACTCACACTTGGATCACAGGGGCTGTGTTTCTTGAACTCTCAGTAACAATTTTAGATCAGAGCAAAAGGAACAAGTTCAGCTGTTCAGTGCAGCAGGTTCCCACCCACATTTTGCAGCCTTGCACTGCAGCCTGCAGACCTGCAGTAGGATGCTGACAGCATCAGAATAATGCACTCAGAGCCAAAGAAAGTAAATAGTTGAGTGTGGGACTGGAGGAGAGGGTTGTTTTGTGGGTAGTATATTTGGGGTTTTTTAAGTAAATAAATAAATCACAAGGACACCTTAGATCCCAGCAGGGTCACGGTTTCCACAGGCTCCATGAGCTACAGAGGAGGTGCAATGCTAGATCACAGCAGCAGCACTTCTGCTCCAGTGATGTCATTCAGTGACTTGCAAGGCCAGAAGAACCCAGAGCATAAGAGCAGGCTGGGTTCCTGCAGGACCACTTGTTCATTTTGGCTGTGTTTGTATGAAGAAAGAGTAAGGGAGTGATGAAACCAAGCTCAAAAAAAAGTTTCCTTATGTTGATGTTTGAAATAAAACTTCTACATTTTCACGCAGAATTTTTATCCAGTACCTCTGGGGGGAAAGCCTGGAATAAGCATCTATTTCATACACCTCAATTTCTACCCGATGCAATCAATTTATTTCCTTCTGAAAAGCAAAACATTGCTATCCCCACACTGGACAGGCACACATCAGATGCCCTCCAGCCCCTCAAAAGAGCAACCAGTGACAGCCAGAACCACTGCAGCTCCTTAAAGAGGATTCACAGGCTGCCCTGTCTTTATCTCTGTGGGCACCACATCCCAAGATCTCCAGCACACATTGCTGTAGTTCAAATAAAACTGAAATAATTTTTAAAATACACTAATTTCTTACTGATGGGACTTGTTCAAACCAACCCTGTATTCACTTTCCCCATACTTTGCCTCGGGCTGAGTAAATAATCACGAGTTTCACTCAGCCTAAGTGAAGGCTGGATTTGGACAGCAGCATCCTTACCAAGAACTAGAACTAATGGCTTTGCAATTTGATAATGTGAACCAGAGTAAGGAGGAAATAATTTTGGCAGAATTGAGCAGAACTGAAACTGAAAAGTCAATCTGTTTCAGGAGTAGTATCACAACACTACAGAATCTACAGTTAAACCACCTGCAGGAAATATGACCTTCTTCTGGATGATCCATTTGGAACATTGAGCAAATCAATGCATACGTGAGCCTAATAAAAACCTCCATGTCCTAATAAAAACCTTTCAATCATAACAAAGAAAAATCTGTTAGCAATAACCAAAAAAATACTGACCAACAAAAACTAGAACTGGGACTGACTGCAACCCAAGGATTTAAAGTTAGCCCTTTAAGAACTACCTTAAAATTACAACTGTCTTGCTGCATACAGCACAGAGACCAAGGATTCACTCAGCAGTGTAGGGTAAGGGCTCAGCAAACAGGGGCTGCACTAAAGGCTGTGGGAAGAGGATGGGCTTGATGACTAAACTAATGTCCTCAAGTAACCTGCTGCAAAAATATGTATTCCTGTCTAATTGAATCATTATAATTCCCTCTCGCTCTTTTGAGAGGGGATTCAAGAAAGAGCAGCAGAACATTGAGCAAGAGACGAGCAGGTTTCCTTTCATGCACAGATATATCTTTTGTGATGTTTGAATTACAGGCTACTTCAGTCATCTTTCCCCAAAAATCGTGTCTAACCCAATGTGAAAGACATTTATGATGGGGATTTGCCTCCATCTGTTTTTAATTATTCATATGCAAATCATTTGGGGGGGAGGGGAAGACCACGAAGGAAATGACCTGTCAAGATACATAAACTGGTAAGGAAGACAAGCAAACCAAGGAGGGCTCCTCCAAGAATATCTGTAAACAAAGTCAGTTTGCTATTCCGAATTTCAGATGAATTATTCACAGATGAGAGCTGAAGAGTTGCATGTGAACAGAAATTAGAGACTTAAATGATAACATATTAGTGATGTTAATATTCTAGGCTGGTCCCTAGGAAAGATGCAGACAGGGGATCATATTAATCACTGATGTGTTTTTACCTGGCTGAGCTGGAAGGAGAAAGCTGTGGCTGCAGCTCTCCAGCTGATCAGAGCTCTGTGATGCTTGGCCCTGGAAAGCTTCAGTTCAGTCCCAGTTCAGTTTTATACCACATAGACTCTAAACAGCAATTCAGTGTTGCTTAAAAAAACTTTTCAAGAAGGAAAACAAAGCCAAACCAAACCGAACAACAACAACAACCTCCTCAAAAATCAAGTAAAGTTTAGCTCTTAAAACCACCAGGAAAACCCTTACCCTACTACAGTCCCACAGAGGTGTTTCAAGCACAGACCTCCCATTTCCCCTCTCTGGAAATGACAGCCTCGATTAGGATTTGGCTGCACAAACCCAATGAAGCAAAACAAAAACATTTCACAGCCCACAGCATTCCTGGCTCCCCACCAAAATGCTGGCAGCTGGGAGAGGGAAATCAAGCCCTCTGGTCCTGGGTTGAGCCTCTGCCCTTTCATCTTCCTTCTTCCAGCTTTTGCACTTCAGGCTATCAGATAAGGACAAATTGCTTGTTACAGGCATTATTATTCAGCATCCCTGGTGCTATCAGGGATGTCCTAAGAGTGAAAACAGCCTCAGAGGCCTTGATGAGAGTGATCCCCCTCCACCTCCCAGCTGAAAGTGGTACCTCAGCTGTCCCCACTCCTCAGGCTGTTGGTGGCTCCTTGGCAAGGGCACAGCCCCAAGCAGGAGAGATGAATGGCTCATACCCAGGGCCCCATTTCACATTAAGCCAGGCTATTGCTAAATTCTACCAAGCACTGAGATCTAAAAGCAGAATTTGGCACCAACCCCACAAAAGCTGGGGCCCATCAGCGGCGACCTCAGCATCCCCTAGCTCCACCAACAGCTCGTGCTTCTCAGCATGGCTGAGCAGCAGAACCATCAGCAGTCACTGCCCGGAACAGAGTGAGATGCCTCTTCAAGTCAGGGCTCACTTGGAGGAATTTTGGGGCTCCGCTCTTTTTACATTCTCTAATACCTACCCAAGACAATATTTCTTTCATCCATGAAGATCTGCCTCCACCCTGCCCCAACAGAGGTATTCCACAATATAAAACCAAACAAACACCACAGGGAAAAAAGCACTATAGACAATAGTGCAGTCACAGCATTAAGCTGGAAAGACTCCTACAGACAGAAGCCAATTAGTGTCATTACTAACCTTGCCCCCCACTGCCTGATGAATCTTTTCATCTCCAGGAGTCGCCTTTTTGGGATTACATCCCAGTATGTCACCTGCCATTCTCACACTACCCCATGCTGGTGTCTCACCAGGGCCAACAACCAGACCCAGCCCCTGCTCCCCACCACACCTGGACTGCACTGGAATAGCTGCACAGCCTACTGTAAAAGCAGTACTTCGTGCAAGAAAAGAACTAAAAATAACAGCCTGAAAGGCAAGGACCCCTCAGAAGCATCCTGTGTAACATCTTGAAGCTTGGCCACTTCTACACAGGGTTTCTCCTTAAGGTGCACATTGTTTAGACATTTCACAGGTTCACCAGTTACAGCACAGTCAAGCAGACATCCAGTTTTAGGGCAGATAAGTTAAAGCCAACATGAAACAGCACACTTTTGCCCCTGGTCAGACCAACCCCCCCCCCCACCCGAGGATTATTCCACCTCCTGCAACAAAGAGTTCTGCTATAGCCCCATATCTCCAACAACAAAATCATAAAGGACTCCTCTAGAAGGCAACCAGGATACATCCCACTATCCTAGGGTGCTCCAAGCCCCATCCAATCTGGCCTTGGACACTTTTAAGGATGGGGCAGCCACAGCTTCTCTGGGCATCCTGTGCCAGGGGCTCACCACCCTCTCAGATGAGCCATCCCATCTTAAGTGACACCACTTCAATGTGTATGTTCCCTCTGCCTTCAATGCACAGTTTTATACCCAGGAAAAAGAAAACATTTTCAGCATTTGGTGGCAAAGGCAAATCTCCTCAGGGCATCAGTGCAAGGTTTGACACTGCCAGTTCATTAGGGTGGCTCTGCACAGGGGAACTCCTGCCAGCAGTGAATTCACTCTGTAGAGGGGCTGGAATTCAGGGTAGTAATGGAATATGGACACAGAGCAGTGGAAGACCCGTAAGGAACCACCAACTACAGCAAGAAAAACTTCCAAAAGTAGGTATTAAATAAATTTAAAAGCAAAACAGTTCAACAAATGGTTGAGTTCAAGCGACACATAATTACCATCTTAAACCAAAACAGGATGAAGCCACCTAATTTCACCCATTTCCACCAGTGGAATCCCCTGGGGATGAGCTCTCAGCACTGAGATGGTAGTCAGGGCCAGTATGGTGCAAAGAGGAGTTAAAATCTGCAATCAGCAAAGCCCAGAATAAACCCCAGTAAAAGAGGGTGGACATTTAGTTACCAAGGAGAAGGAATGTGTTTGTCACTTGCTGGTTTTCACTGCATTTTGCTTTGCCACGTAACAAGCAATTAAATATAAATATTTATGGGATTATATATGGGCAGGAATATCTATCTATACATATATATATATATATAGAGAGAGAGAGAGAGAGAGAGAGAGAGAGAGAGAGATATTTCTATAAAATTCCTTCTTCCTTATAAACACCACCATGAGGCTGAAGAGGAAGAAGGCGTTCCTAGGGAAGGGTCTGAAAATGTCCACTGACCTGACAGGGTGGGAGAGATGGAGAAGGGCACTTCCAACTTCAGACTCCCTTGTTAATTCAGAAAGAAGTGGAGGTTTGGGTTTTCTTTTCTTGCTAAATCCCAAGTCTCCACTTTAACAAAACCCAGTCTCCTCTCCTCTGCTGTTTTTGTTTTGTTTTGTTTGCGTTGGTAAAAGCAGCCAAGCCTGGCTTTTATCAAAGGGCCTGAATGTGTCTTTGTGTCACTACAAGCAAAGGGAACCAAACCAGGGGGGTGGCTGTGCTGCTGCTGCTGCTCCACACAGAGCAGACCTCGTGTGTCTGATCACCTCCAGCACAGCCACCTTCCCCAGCACCGGGGACGCTGTGAGACACCGATGCACTCTGACCTCACATCTCTGTGAAGGAATAGTTTAAAGACTGGGAACCTTATCACTCTGAAAATGAAGCAGAGCTCCTTGAAGTCTGGCTTAATTCACATTAAAGCAACCCTCCAGTAGCTCAAATATAGTGCTTTTATCCTTAAAGTCAACTGGTCTGCATAGCTCCCAAGTGGAGTTGAATAGCATTTCTTGGGGAATTTCACCATATCTTTGGAATTTAGAAAACCCACTTTTATACAGTCCTGATCTTCAAAATGGATAGATTAAAAAAAAAAAATAAAAAAGAGAAAATCCAGCAGAAAATAAGAGCCTGTGCAACTTCTGGCCAAGTTCAGGGTATCACTGCCTTCCTCCAGCATGCCAGGATGAGGGATGGGGCAGACCCACACACAGTGATCACCCCACTAATGAGGTGGACAGGCTGGACAAGCTGTGGTTTAGAATGCAAAGTTAAGGAGAAAAATTGAAAGAAGCAAATGAACACAAGGAGTCCCTGCACCCATGGCACAGATGAGCAGCACTGCCCACACCAACAGCACCCAATCCTTCAGCAACAGCGTGATTCCCATCTAATCCACCTCCAGTAAGTAACCAGCAGCTGCCAGTAGCCAAAAAGACAGGATTTCTTTTAAGAAATGGGAACATCCAGTCCCAATTCCCTATCAAGGCCCATTTTTGCCGTCAGCCATGCCCTCGAGTCCCTCTGGGATGGCGTGTTAGTCTCTTGACAGGGCTTCTGCGCAACACGGTTGAACATATTTAAATGTTTGCACAATAGGGCCCCAGAAGCATCATTATTTGGTAGTAGTTACTGCCAAGCCTTCCTAAAATATGAAGCAGATCATATCAATACCAACTGTTCTCATCCTCCAGACAGATCTGCTGGGGGAAAAGAAAAAATAAAAAGAAAAATCTGTTTGACATCTCCTCCAAGTTCTTCAGTGTCTCTGAGCAGTGAAGCAGCACAAACCTGCTCAATCCTCCTGCACCAAGTGCACTATATGAACAGGGACAGCTCAGAAACAGCACAAAATGGGGAGAAAACCCAGAAAAACTCAAGACAGAAAGTACATTTCCAGATGTAATGCACTGACAGATCTCATCTCTGTAGTACTTCTTTAGAAGTCTGACAAAAAACACACAGATGGTCAGGAACATCATTGAACCTATTTAATTTTTCTTTGTGAATACTTCTCTTTCTACAATGTTACCCTTGATGGGAAGCCACCCAAGAGCCTGAGGCACGAGGGAGAAAAATTTTTATGTGGTGCACAGAATTTAATAGGTCCACCCAGGGGCACATGGCCCCTCTCTGTTGTTTGTACAACCAACATCCACAGTTGTGCCACTGAGAGCCAGAAACAAAGGGAGAAACATGGGATTTCTTGCCAATGTACAGGAAACATCACACATGGGCTGGAGCCAAGTCCACCACTGGAGTTGTCTTGACATAAATGGTCCCAGTAAACTTGCACTGAAGGGAGCCTTAGATGAACAAAGTCCCAAAGTCAGTGGCTCTTGCCATAGGGTTGCTCAAGTGGGTTAAAAAGTAATTTGTGTCACACAAGCAGCCTCAGGTAAAGACTGGCTTTTCTTGGCCTCCATGTCTTGCCATGATTGCAATCACTGTGAAAAAAATAAACCATCAAGGGCTGCCCCCATTCAGCAGAAGCCAAGTTCTTTTAATGCCTTCAATATGTAATTACATAAATAGACCAAATTTAAAAGTGAGCCAGAAACACGAACAGCTTCAACTGCAAGCAACATAGCCCCACATCCTCACCCCAACCAAGACTCTGTATGGCATACAAGATGAACGTGAGGTCTTTCACAAACACATTCCCAGCTCAAATTTGTAGGAAAAAAATATTACTTCCTGCCACCAAACCAGCATTCAAGGCAGTGATAGCGTCTCCAGAGCTCTCTTCTGTCAGTCCTCTGGCTGCACTCAATTCCTCCCATACATGCAGCTTTTCTCCTTCTTGCCCCACATGGCCACATTTTAAAAAGCATATAAGCATGTGCTGGGGGACAGGGGGACTTTGGCGATCTGTCATTCCTGCATTTCCAACAGCTCTGCACCTCACTCCTATATGAGGCCATGAACTTGCTCCATCTGGTGCAGGGATGAAACCCAAGAAGCACATTGTGCTGCACAGGCTGCCAAAGTCGGGTGTTCAGGGGCATCTTGGCACCAGTACCTCTTCTGCCACATGATAAAACAGACTGATGGTGACAACAAAGAACAGGTGGAGGCTTAGTTAGGTCATAAACCACGTGAGTGCATCCTGTAAAGCTGCATTAACCCAAGTGCTCATACCCACCAGTCCATGCTGGCGTGGGAAGACAGAGCCTGCAGACACCACTGCTCCCCCCAGGCTGGATGCTGGGTGGGATTACCCTGGGCTCATGCTGGGAAGTGATGAGAATTGTTGCCTCCTGGGTCCGATTTAGAAAAGCAGAAAGAAATCCAGCCTTTTTACAGTCTAGTTTATCATGGTAGGACAGGTGCAGTGCAAAAACGATCAGCAACTGAATCTGTCTCCTCATGGTGTTTCTTGCAGTGTGTTACCACGAGGACCTGTCACTCACACTGGTGTACCTTGAGTCCATCTGATGATTTCTGCACATCCAGCACCAACTCCAGCCAGGTACAGCCACCACGTGCATCCCTGCCACCCCACCCAGCACCCACAGGCCAAGGGACCCAGGGACACCACTGCATACCATTCACAACCACGAATGGACAAACTTGTGGCCAAATTCTTCACTCTGGCTGCCTTTAAAATAGCTATTCAGTGATTTTCTACAGCCAGCCTGACTTCGCAACAAACAAGGTGCAGGAGTATCCCATCACACAGTGTTAGAAATACCTCTCCCTCAGCATATGTGGGGACAAACCTGCTGGTGTCACAGCACCTTCCTGTGGAGCAAGGTCTGGTGCCCTGAGTATCAGACTTGATAAGTGATTTCACTGCTGATCTAGACAGCTACTGCAATAAAAATAACAGACGATAACAGACAAAAGCTTCCTGATCCCTCTCTATTTTCTATCTGAAATAATACCTGGAGTCTTAAGTATGATCACAGCTGGTATGGTCAGTGCTTGTCTTGTGTTGGTTTGGGTGGTAGTGGAAGGGTAAGTGATCCATGCTTGTGGCTGGTATTTGGATTCACACCCTGGTCCCTGTAATCCAGGCAAGCCACACTTCTCAGTGAGCAACTGTTGCAACATAATTATTTGGTTAAAATCCTGTTAGGACTCTCAGCTACAGCCAACTATGGGTATTACTGTCCAGCTCACCTTTCCCCTCCCCTGAAAATGTGGTGGTCAAAGCATGAGCAAATTTGCAATGCAAAGACACCACTGTTTAGAGGCTGGAGCTCAGAACACTTTCCTTTAAAAAAACTCTATTTAACACGAGCTGAAAGGAACTGTCTGACCTAGAAGTACGTAAAATAACCAAATAAAAGCTACTGATAGATTTGCTATGTTTTGACCCCAGCTGGCAACTAAGTACCACTCAGCCCTTAGCTGCTCCAGCCTTTATTGGAGTGTCAGGAGTGATGGAGCTATATTTGGATCGTTTAAAGGGCACTACACCTACTGCCCCTGCAGCCTACAAAGTCAAACAAATGACCATATCTTGGAGCAACAAAACAGGAGCAAACAAACAGCACCAGGGGAGAGAAGTGTTTCTGCTCATGGAAATGAGGAGACATCAGTTTTATACATAGTCTGGGGTTTCTCAAGTGTGAAGCCAAGGAAAGAAGCTAGTGAGGCAGATGGGGCTATTTGTCCAGCCTTTGTCTGGGCTGGCACTCCCTGAAAGAGGCCACAGGGAAGGTTAATTAATAGTACCTGTTGGTGAATGATGTGGTACCCACCCAGTGCAGTGAGAGCAGATTAAAAACTTTTACACAGCCCCTCTGCTCGAGTTTGGTTTTGGTTGCTGTCACCTACATGCCACCAGCCACAGCCACAGGTGATGGTGCTTCCTGAGCAGAGTATCTGTGCAATGCAAGTCATGAAATTAGTCTGGAACATCTTGTACCAAAGAAATAAGGTGGCTCTTGCTTCAGTGGTAGCTCATTGTCCCAAAATCTTTTCTGTACTAAAATCTGCTTCTATCAACACTGCATGACTGCAAAATTCAACCTAAGGCCTGCTGGGTGAGACAGATTCCTACCCTGATACACCCAGGGTGGACAAGAGATGACAGCACTATTGACTCGATGAGAAGGGATGGAGGTACCAGTAGGTAGCACTGTCTATTTTCAATAATCAGCTCTGCACAACCAAGTCACTGCTCACTCAGGTGACAATGATCCATCATTTGAACAAGAAAGAGGAGGAAAACAGCTGGAAACTAAAGGGAACTTCCCAGGTGAGTCAGTCCATGAACACTGAACCAACCTGCTCCAGAGACTCCTCTCTGGAAAGGCAGCACTGAAGGGGTTGGCAGCAAAAAGTATCTGTGCCTGGATAAATGACTTCATATGTCGAGACAAAGATAAAGTTACACAGAGCCTCTTGCAGAGGACATGGTCATCAGGTTTATTTTTGTAGTTTTCATTACACTCAAAATAACTTTGGCAGACTTAGAAAAAATAAATTTTCGAAGCCTTCTCCTATTGATGTCACCAGATTTAATTATTTTTTGCTGAAGTAGTCTAAAGGCAAATGCTGCTGGGATGGGCTGGTTCCTGGTGTACTGCTCCAGGCCTCCATATTCACATGCTGGGGCTACACCAAACACCACCAGCATAAATCCTGCCTCAGCCTCACTGCAAGATACCTCCGGCCCATTTCCCTGCGACAGTGGTTTTGAGGCCAGACTGCCTCTTAGCTCGTGCTCTGCCTCTGTCAGAGGCACCGTCAGCTCTGGGAATAACACTGATACTCAGCTATTTCCTGCCTCAGAAAGTCCTGACCACATCCAGCATTTAAAGTCACCTCAGTAGGACACTAAATGTCACTGCTGTCTGACACAGCAGCTGGTCTGGGAGGGTGCTGTTCGGATGGATCTGGATGGACATGCCAGCACACAGGGGGAACTCGGTTTGAGAGCAGTCCCCAAATTCCCAGACTCAAACCTCTCCCTTGCTGCACACCTATACCCGGCTGCTCCCTCCTGCTCCTACCACCACCACGAGCTCCTCAGCAGGGGTGTGGAGCAGTGCCAAAACTGAGAGCAGAGCCCCCCTCACACTCCCACGGCACACCTGGCTGCTGCTACCACTCCAGCAACCCCCTCAGGACACACAGCAACCCACAGGACCACCAGAAAATCCTTCTTCTTTACAGAGGACTTTGGGCTCCTTTCCCTGTTGCTGGCTGACACCCACATGGCTGGGAGGAGATGCCAAACCAAGCAAGACTCCCTCTCCTCCATTTATTTCCATCTACTGCAACCACTCAAGAAAACAACCCCCTGACATAAAGCTTACCATCAACAAAGAATGCTGAAGCCAAAGCTTTGAGGTCCTAAGGATGAAGTGGGGACTCATCACTGTGTGGCAGCTGCTTTCCAGCACCCTCCAGTAAGACAATGGAAGGTATCAGTGTCCATGCCAGGTAGCTCCTGGGAGAAGGAACTGGCAGCTCCTGCACATGTGGTGTGCAGACACAGCTCCAGATGTCCTTGGGGCCTTCCACAAATATCCAAAAGGGACTGGTCGCCAGGAAGGAGCTGATGGAAGGTAGCCAGCAGTCATTTCTACACTCAAAGAGCATTTTTCCAAAAGTTGGTAAGGTCTGGAGATTGGAAATTTGAAGGAGTAAGATTTCAAAACAGGTGAAACAGAAAGAAAGTGCCTGCATTTGAATGGCACCATTTGTCAAAAGTCCTTCCCAGCCAGTTGTTCTTTGTTATTTAGACAGTTTAACACTTGGCTTCTGGCTCCTTTTTTTAATCCTGGTACAGCCTTTTCTGTGCAGGAGTGAATTCTGATTACATTTGTAAATTTAGTACAAAAATAATCCTGTTTTACTAATCCATAATCCCAGTGTCCCAGCCTCCTGCAGGCAAAGGCAGATGGAGAAAGCAAACCCTGCTGAAGCGAAGTGACTGGCTGGGTGCAGAAAACCAAAGCAAAGGGGGATTCAGAAGATGTTTTAAAACTTGAAGATTTTGCAAAGATCTTTGTCTCCCTCTGTATCATAGACATTACAGAAAAATACTGAGTTTTCATGGCTTCAGTAGGCAGAAAGGGGGTATCTTGAGGTGAGTGTAAGGAATACCTCAGAGGTTTAAGGTCAGTAGAAGCAAAGCAACTCATAAAAGCAGAGATCACTGTTAATTTAAGAAAAAATATTAATAATTGCTTATATTTTATATTTTTCAGTATCTATTGAACTACTCTGAAGGTCTCAGAAATGTGGCACTACAGGCCCAGATCCTGAAGATGCAATAACAGAGCTGCTATCATGGCAAATCACAAAACAAAAGGCAGAATCAGCAGAGCTTGGTGCATCCCATTTGGCCTCCTGGAAAACATCTGCTGTTTGTCAGGACTACAAAGCCAGAAGAGCCTTCTCCCCCTTGATCTCCAGCAATTAGGGAAATTCTGTTGTGCTAATTACCTGGGCAGACAACACAGGGAGAAGGCAGATAGCGAAGGCAACAATTACACCAGTAAAAATCAGGCAGATATTTCAAGTTACTGGAAATCACAAAAAGTGCCACACCAGCCTCCCAGGACAAGCTGGAGAACGCTGATGCCTGGGTATAAAGTTAGGGTAAATATTAAAAAGGTAATCATTAAAAATTTTTTAATTCTATAAATAATCTAAGCAAGGGAACCTCTGGAGCTGCTGAGTCTGCAGAGGTAGGGAGGGTTTGCAGTGCTCAGCTGCCCCAGTACACATGGTTTGAATTGCTGAGAAATGGAGCAATCCGCCATTCTGCCGACTGCAGCACCACTGCACTCCTGCTGCTGCCAAGCCATTATTGGGAAATATTTGTCACATATTAGCTGGAACATCAGATTACTACACTGAACGTTTAACGCTGTTTTCTAATATATCCGTACGTTCAAAAGCATATGACACCGTCTCAGCGTGAATTCTAGATGAAAACAGGGATATGTGTCATCCAGCGGCCAGGAAATTTGGAGTTAAGGCTCCAGAGGTGCTGTTAAATAAAAAGGTACATGGAAACATAATGCATACATAGAAATAAGCAGTGCAAGAGCAGCCAACAGAGCTGGAGCTTTTCATACCCTCAGTCCACAATTCAGCAAGGACCAGCTGCTGGTCAAGGCATGCTCAGTGGACTGGGGATGGTTTAAGCCTTTTTTCACTGGATTTAAGGAAACATTTGCTCTCAGGCTCTAGCATGGTGCATCCAGCACCTTGAGCTCTCAAGGAACTTGTTCTCACAGAGCTTGAAGACTTTTGGCATGGCAAATACCACCTTTCACAAGAGCCTTTTTACACCTGAGGTTTTAAAAGACTGTTAAAATTACAAGGTGAGAAAATAAAAAATAATCCTTCAAAAACATATATATGAGCAGGCAGAGACCACACAACTGATAAACAAATTGTTTACCAGTGTGAAGTTTTAGTCTTGCCTTCCACCCACCTCCCTGTGCTCATCAGCTGAAGGCTGTCCCAAATGCCATATAGCCAATGTTCCTGCACCTGCTGCATTTCATCCTGCAGCAAAGGCTTTGTGAGCATCCCACCAGAGAAAGAGGTTAACACAACGGGACGAGGGGCCTCTCTGCAAAGTATTACAGGCCTGGCTCAGGGAATGACAATAACACAATATTAAGCTGTTGTTTCCCTGCGAGACAACATATGGGGACAGCCTGTCCTGGCCCTGCCCGGCACCCGCAGCCTCCAACCGCTGCCACCCTATCCCAAATAGCTGAGGGGACTCAAAGACCATGGTCGTCCCCAGAGTGGGGTCACCAGCCTGTCACGGCGTTCTTGAGCCTGACCCACACTCAGTCCAGCTGCATCAACCCTCCCCCCCACCCCCCCAAGGATGCTCTCCTCTCCCTCAGCCACAAAAATGCCCAAAACACAAAGGACTCAAAGTGACACAAAGTTGTTGTCATCCTCCCCCGCAAAGCCTTGGTTGAATGAACAAAGCAAAACAAGACAACTCAAAGCAGCACACAGATGATCAGAGCAACTGCAGAGGCAACTTTTTGCAGCATGCTCAGCATTAGAGACAGAAAAGTTATTTTTTTTAAACTTTTAAAAATATATTCTTCTAATTATCTTTTTTCTCCCCCCCAAATCGTTATTACTTCCAAGGTCAGGCGGGATAGGGCTCCAAAAATCCTGATCCAGCTGGAGATGTCCGTTTTTATTGCAGGGCAGTTGGACTAGATGGTTTTAAGAGTCTTTCACGATCTCTTTCGACCCTGGCGAAACGGCCGGGCCCCCTCTGCCGGCCACCGGCCCCTCCTGGCCCCGCAAAGCCCCGAGGCTCCCGTTCCAGAAGCCAGCCCAGCTGCGCCCTACAGCCAGAGAGGTGACTTCCCACGGAGCACAAAGCACAAAATGGGGCAGTTTGTGCTGGGGGTTCGTCTGAGACGGAAGGGCGTTTGTGTTTTGTGTGTGTTTTACAAGCATTGATTTAGGATTCCGCTGTAGTCAGAAGAACGTGACCCTCGTTTAACTTGTAAGTGGGTCGTTGTCAGCTTGTTCCAAACCGCTTTGAACGTGTGAGTCAATTGTAACAAAACGGTGCCCTAAAACAGACCCCCCCCCCCCACCCCAAAAAAAAAAAATCCAAACAAACTCCAAATTGACTCGCTTCTAGGAAAAATCGGGGTTTGTTTAAAACAAGCCCAGCCGGCATGGCCAGCTCTGAGCATGTGTTTGCCCCTGCCACTGGCCACGGGTGGGTGCGTGGGACAGCCGGTCCTGTGCTTCCGAGGGAGGGACCACGCTCGCATGGCAATGCAGAGAGCATCCTCATCCGCGGCTCTCTCTCCCCAGCTTGCTTTAAATCCAATCCTAATAAGGAATTCTTAAGCTTAGCAGGGCTATTGGCAGAGGAAAGCCCCCTAGCCCAGGTATTCAGGATGCCCACCAGCTGCCCATGGGAAACAGAAGCTTGGCTGGCAGCATCTCCCCATCCCCTCCACAAGGAAATGTTCCTTTCACTGGGGCTGCTTTTTCAGTGCAGAGGCAAATTGAAGATTAGCTGTTGATTTGAAACCTGGTGTAGCTCAGCAGCAAATGCCAGTGAGGGCCACAAGCTCTCAGATGTTTCCAGACCAAGCTGTTAAACTACAGAGCAGACGGCAATCCAGTCTTTTTCAGAAGAAAGAAGAAAAAAATAAAACGCAGCTAAAGATGTCTTTTATTTGCTCAAAAACAGCCAAAAGGCTTCAGGACAGTCCAGCAGCATATCCTCACCTCAGCTCCCACAGAGGTGGCCAGGAGCAGCCACCGATGGGACATTTCCTACCCACCAGGAAATCACTTCTTCCCTCGGCTCACAAATTACTTTGACGTTCGTTACTAATGACTGTAACAAGCATTTCAGCAGCACGTGGGAAAACCTTCCCCTTCCTCTCTTACCTCCATCTCCCAAACACAGCAACCAGCAACCCAGTGACCCGAAACAGAATTGGAACTTTACTGGACAAAAGAAGCATCTTCAATCCCAATTGCTTTCCGCAGAGCAAAGGAAAAGCCTCTTGACCACTTAAGCACACCAGTAGCACCCTGTTTGCCCAGGCCAGAGAAATACGCAGCCCTAGAGTCCCTTGAGGTTGGTGGGCTTGTTGGGTCTGTGCATCATAAGAGAGAAGTGCGATCTGACCACCTTGCAAAGAGCTGAAAATAAGCAGGATTTGTTTCTCAGTTCTCAGCTGATGTGTTTTGGTACCGGGAAGTGAGGCACACAGGGAGCCTTCCACCAGAAAAGGGAGCAAGTACGTTTAAGAGCATCATTAGTGAAATGGTACTGATATTAAACATAATCTTAGGGGGGGGTGGAGGGGAAGCCTTTTTTTTTTTTTTTTCCCTTTGAGTATGAACTAACACTGTGTGTTTTGGTAGAATTTGTATCCAGGGTGGCAGGAAAAATTGATCCTGCCTGCCCCTTTACCTATTCTGCCATCCCCATGTAGCATTTACTGTTTGTTTATTTTCTTTGAAACTAGAATGGACCTTTCTGCTGCTTGGAAGTCCTTATAACACACCTGTGAATTCTCTCACATCAAAGCCCTGCACATCCTTCACCCATCTTTCGCTACTTTTGTGAAAACAAAAAGAGAAAAGAAAGGCTCGAAGTGCCCCAGCTCAAAGCCACTCACACCCTTCACTGTGACAGCAGAGCACTTCACAGAACATTTCTATAAATGAGGTTCTCTTACAAACTAATCTAAGCTGTTTATTGTTTCCCAGGAGCATGCACTTCCACAACAGAACAGGAAGTTTTGACAGTTTTAGAAGTTCATTAAACTCTGGGAGGAAATTTAAACAATCGGTGACAGCTTTCCTACAGCAAAAGAAGTCACTGCCCTTCGAAAAGGCAGAGAGGCTGCAGCTTTTAATTATCACACTTGCATTAAGCCCCAGTGATTTTGTTACTACTTCTAAATTGTTTTGGCCCAACACCCAGGGCTCACAACCCAGTCAAGTTCTTCAGTCTTTTATTCTTATAGCCAAACGTCGCTTTTGTCCAAACCTCAAACTCCTTGATCTGTAAACAGGCCAAAGCAAGGCACTGGGAGATTTTTTTAACAGTCTCAAGAACAAGAGTGCTTCAGCTCGGGAGAAACACTTCTAACACATTTTCCTCCATAGAAAGGGCCACAGAAAACAGGAGAGGAGGAGCTCAGTGGCAGGTGGCCCCGGGGCAGTGTACCTGCGCTGGTACCTTGGCACCTACCTGGGGGGCACACGCAGTCTGCCGGGGCCTCTCGCACCGTCCGCAGCTTGGCAAGTCCTTCGCCGAGTTTCTGTTTGGAGGGGGAATGAAAACAACCCTTTAGAGAGTACATTATACCTAAACACGGACTGCGTGTGCGTGCCAACATCCCAACCATCCAGCTTCCTTCCAGGGAGGGGGCAATGGTTTAATCCTGCGGCGTTCAGCCTCCTTGGATAATGTCCCATGCTACGGTAGCCCATAAATATTAAACGTTTCTGAGCAATGACAGCCTACAGCCCTGAAATGGAGCAGGCAGGCACTCCTCCTGCACATCCCGAAGTCCCTTGAGCAAAGCTCCATCGGCAGGATTCATCCTGAGCTCCTTTACAAGTCCCATGTTCAGACGTGACCTGATTTGCTTAATTAAAATTCATGCTCTGTGGAGTATTAGAGGTTTCCTCGGCAGAGGGATGAGGTGGAGGACAGAGACTGGACTGTAGACCCTCAGGTCTACCCCAAGTCCCAGCGTTTCCATCCCCAAAGCACAAAAAGCATCAGCGGGACAACTAGAACACATAAAAATTCACAAATCTAGAGCGGTGTCTACGTGGCATATTGCAGGCAGATGTGTGCACACTCCGCTGCTCCCTAAGCCAACGAGGCTGTTCGTGCCTGCATTCAGCCCGCTGCCAAGCCCAAGTTAATGAGCCCGATGACAGGTACATTACATTAGCTCGGGAATACTCCCTGCCTGGGACAGCCCAGCAAGGGTGGGAACAGCTCATCTTCACCCACAATCTTCACTCTCTCAGTCCTTCAGGAATGCCCTGTCCTACCTAAAATACTTGCCAAAAGACAAACCAATAATCTGATAACTGGAGTCCTTACATTTCAAAGAAAGAAAATTCAAATTGCTTATTCAGTTTAGGGTGTTAAGACTTGACATTGTACAACTGATGACTCAGTGCCTTTTCAAATATTTGAACACTGTGGACCATTCAGGAATTAGGCTACCTGTGAATTACCTTATTTTCTTTTTATTGTGAGGAATAAAGTTTTATCTGTTGCTGAAATCCTATGCTTCCTCTATCTGCTTGGATGTGATGCTAATAGGTCCTGAAAGTATCAACACGGTTTCATAGTACCTGACAGAGAAGTTGTCCTAAGGGAAGTATAAATACCAGAACAATCCAGCTGCCTTCTTCAAAACATACACTTTCCTTGAGAAAATGTGGCAAAAATCATCTAAGGAGATTTTTCTGACAGCCACCTGCAGTCTAAATGTTACAGAGTTGCTCAAGTTCTATCTGTTTACTTTGAAAGTAATTTGGATGATGAAGATGCTCGAGGAAATGAAAACAAGCTCTCCCACGTTTTTAGTTCAGCAGGCATCAGTGGGAGCAGCAGAGATCTGAATCCTGGAGTGAGTCCTCTGTTCTCCCATTGAACTAGTCTTGTCATGAAACTGATTAATCTGGACACTGCGGACAATAAATCCTTTGTGAACAAAACGGTCCAGCTTTGTTTACAACAACTGGATGTTTCTATAATCCTCCTGTTAATATTTTCCCTCCAGTGTGAAAACTACACAATTGGAGTTGGTGCTTTTTACACAGAGCAAGTGGAGATGTTGCCACGTCTGGACCGTGCTGTTGGCAATGTTTCAGAGGGCATCAAAGCAGGAGCCTGCAGCATGTCCCCCTAATGGGACAAGCCAAGGAAAGGGCAAGGTCCTGCCACAGTCAAATCAGCAATTTCTTCAGAGTTACACGGATGCCTGTCACAGAGCCAGAAACTAAATCCTAGTTGTCCAAACTGGCTTTCATTACCTTAACTACATCCTTACCCTTCCTTTATTATTTCCTATCCTCTTTTATTTGCCAAACATTTAAACAGTACCAAAAGGAACGGAGCCAGTGTGCTGGTGTTGTATTTGCTGCTCTCTATACACAGCTCTGCCATAAGTTATACCAGCAAACCCCTCAAATGGTACATGGAGTAAAGCTTTTTGTGTTGTGGCAGAGAACAAAGGATGATGGGTCATGCACAGAGAGTATATGGAGCTTTGGTTTCACTTCTGAAATACTGTGGTAAACTTCAAAGGAGGACCAACACAGAATGTAACAAAAAAACTGACCCCAGGCATCAGTTGATGTTCATGACGATGGAAATACTCTCTCGCTCTCCAGAAACTCTCAAGCACAGAAAGGGCAGGAGCTGCTTGACAAGCAACCGGTCTTATGTAACAGAGTTTGGGCAAGAAACACTTTTTGAAACTTTACCATAAAGAGCTTCATTTTAAATGACCGTTAATAGATAGCGCAATTACTACTATGGGCTCCTCGAATTTGTTGCTTGATTCAAAAATTGCTTTAGTATTGACAAAAGTTTGGTCATACTAAATGTTTCAACAAGCTCACTCTTCCATTAGAAACCCAATTATGTGGTTTTGCTTTATTTTCCCCTGTACAAACTCCATCTGAGCATTCCCAGTACAAAACAAGCTTTCCACACTTAACTAAATCTCAGCAAGAGGTTGCACATGATCTTAGGCAGTGCCACAGAAACCATTCCCATTGCTAAGCACATTTATTGGAGTAATTGGAACAGAACCACTGCCACAACCGGCAGGCTAATTCCTGACTGGAGAAAAGACGTTAACTAGAGGCTGTGATTACGCCTCACAGGCACCCCCCCTGGTCTGGTATTCAGGGTTTTCACAAAAATATTTTAACATTTCACTTTTATCGAGGCACATCAATGCAACCAAGTTTCCAGGCAAAAGGACATGCTGTGTTGGTGCCAGCAATACCTCATCCTAGCTCCAACAGCAAAACACAGCATGAGGAATCCTCCCCATGCCCCCAGCACTGCCTCCATCCCTGCTCAAAGCCTCAAGAGCTTTCACAGTGCTCCACATACAAATACATTTTTGCATGATCTAGACTTCGTGGCTATCATGATTTTAATGCATGTTTTGCACCCCGGACAGGCCATTAATAAAATCCCAGTGTAAAATCTTCCCCAGATGTCAGGACTGATCACTCAGGGGTGCCCTTCAGCAGCCCCGCAAGCCGTGTTGAATCTTGCTGAACTTTATGAACTACTGTTTATACAAATCCAGCAAACCAACAGCGGGATTTTCAAGCATTTCCTGAGTGATGGAGCCCTTCACGTCCCCCTTGCCTGTAAAAAGCCCCAAATCTAAACACCAGAATCAGGAAAAAGATAACCCTGGGATAAAGTGCAACTTCTCCCAGAGATCTGGTTTAGTTAGGCACCGAGAAGGGCATCAGTGTGGATAATAGCTCTCCAAGTAGGGGAAATTGTTCAGCACAGAAATATTTATTGAATAATTTCAGAAACCCCAGGACTGAAAGTGAAGTAACTAGTGACGGGTCTCCTTTGCCTGCCATAAATCAGTTCTGCACTGCCAGTGCCAGACCACAATACTCTGTGACGGATAGTCCAGATAGCGGGGATCATGTTAATAATTTCTAACGAGGAAATTATGGTCCATTAAATCCCAAAATAAATAGTTAAAGTACTCGGATTACCCGTGTCAGTGAACAGAATAAGGGGGAAAGTCGCATGTCTTCTAACCTTCGACTGCCGGCCCTTCACCTGGGGCATTTTCTCTTCTGAACAAGGTGGGCTCTGCCACGCCTCGCCCTACCCCGGATTCATGGAAACGGCAGCAAAAAGGGGAAAGTTCGGTAAAAGGGAGGAAGTTTTTTCGGAGGGGAGGAGAAGCCGGTGACACATGGAGCGAACCCCGCGGCGGAGCGGGGCCGGAGCGCCTTCCCCGAGCCCGCCGCCGCGCCGCCTCTCACTCACCTCGCGGAACAGCTGCTCCACGCGGGGCTGCAGCGCGTCCAGCAGCGGCCCGTGGCCGGCGGCTCCCCGCTCCTCCAGCGCGGCCAGCCGGCCCTGCAGCTCCGCCGTCTTGGCGCCCAGCAGCAGGCACACGGCCACGGCGGTGAGCGAGAGCAGCAGGCACAGCGCGGAGGTGGCGGTGCCCGCCGCGCCGGCGGCGCCGCTGCCGCTGCCCGCGCTCATCACTCCGCGCTCCGCGCCGCTGCGCGGGGTCCCGCTCGGCTGCCGCCCGCCTCCCGCCGCCGGCGCATCCAGCGCCGCCCCGTGCGCGCCGCGGGCGTGGGGCCGGAGCTGCGGAGCGGCCGCTCTCCTGCGCTCGCCCCGCCAGCCCGGGTCTTAAACGGAGGAAGCGGGGGGTGGCGGCTCCCCCGCCGCCTCCCCCCGTGCTGGGGAAGGGGGGATGCTCCGAGCGCGGCCCGCCGCCCCCCGTGGGGGATTACGCGGAGCAGATCCCACCCCCGCTGCCCGCCCCCCCCCCCCCCCCCCCACCGGGACCGCTCCGTCCCCGGCCCCATCCCCGCCCGCCCGGGAATCCCGAGCCCCTTGGGGTCCCGGCATTGCTGCGCAGGCGGGGCGCTGCGAGAGCCGCTCCGGAGCGCGGGGTGCTGGCCCCCCTCCGGTCCCCTCTCCGGTGCCGGGAGCAGCGCTGCCCGCGGCGGGGGCGGCGGCAGGCGCGGGCCGGGCGCCCTCCAGCGGGATCCCCCCGCCGGGAGAGCGGGCGGGCAGCAGCTGCGCCCGGCCCCGGCTCCCCCGGAGCGTGCGACCTGCCGGAGGTGGCACCCGGCCGGTAGCATTGTACCTTCGGTCCAGCATTGCTCGTCTGCACCGCGATCTGTTTTAGAGAAGAGACCGTGCCCGGAACCCCACCACGCGCTGTAACTCACTGTTACCTCAGTGGGGTGCTCCATCCACTTCAGTGAGCCTTTGAACGAGAGAAAACTGCTCACAGAGGAGCACCGAACATTCACATATTCTGTCACGTCTTTTCCTTGCTGTTACACAGACCATCACAACTCTTAGCTTTCCTATAAAACATCCTCCTGCAACTTAATGATTGTCTAGATTATAAGCGCATGGTATATAAATTCCAGTGTACCCTTTGGCCCCTGGACGCAGACACTTGCCCTTTGAGGAGTAATTCTCCCTTCTAGAATAGATGACTGAAGCCTAGGTCAGAGTTAGGAAATGCTACAATGTCAGTAACATTACCAATGTCAGATTCCAACTAAGTTTGTTAATAAAACACACGTGCACAGGCTGGGTGTAGCTATTTCCTAAACAGCTAAACCAGGCAAATCTGCAGCATTTGCTGACAACCAGTTCCTGCTCTTACATATTCCTGAAGATAAAAAGAAAACTCAAGGTTTCTGTTAGACCTTCCTTCTTACCTCCTTTCCCCTCTCCTTCATATGAGCTTGCCAAGAGTTTCCTTGCAAATTCAGTGAGAGGGGTGAAACACACACAGTGCCATTATTTTGGTAGAGATGCGTGGGTGCAAAGCATCTTGTCCCGTGTGACCTGAGCCCTCCAGGCAGCCCTGATACCCAGGCACTGAATGAACAGGCAGGACTGATCACTCCTGCAGCAGATGAGCTCCTGCCCCAGAAATTCAAATCCCTTTCCCATGCAGCTCAGCCCTGAGCTCAACTCTTCCTCACTTGAATCAGCTTCTGGAGCCCTAGATCTCGCACTCTTTGCACTGCAGCGATGAAGCTGTTCACTTAAAAGACAGCTTACTGTCTTGTCCTCCATGTTGAGTAACATGTGTGACTGGTTCATTATGGAAATGCATACCGTTAGTCTGGCGCACCTGTCTGACCCAGTCACAGACCGGATTTTGAAGTAAAATAGCTGGAAATCTGAAGTGCAGAAATAGATGCAAATGCTCTTCTAATCATTTAACAGCTATAGCTTCATCCAAACATGCAAAGATTTCATACTTCAAGTATGAAGATGACAATGGGGGGTGGTGATGTGTGCACATAAAAATCCATCCCCTACTAAAGACAGAAGCACCAGGGCAGACCCTGCCCCAGGGTGCTGCTCAGAGCTCCAGTGGCGAGCCCAGGGGCCTTGGCTTCGGGTGCCTGCAAGCCAACAATGGTACAGATGCTGCAAGGCCTGCAAAAGTGCTCGGCCCCTGGCTGTAGGTACCACATTAATCCTGAACGTGCTTTTAAATTTACTGGAAGAAGGAAAGTCAATTTAAACATGGCTTATAGAATAGGGCTAAGCTGTATTTCCTTTACCAAGCACAACAAATTTCCCTACCTACCTGAGCAGCTACAAGCACTCTGTGAGCAAGAGCACACCGTCTTTCCCTAATTTCAATAGAACTGTTTTATGGTTACAGTTTTATTGTTATAGCAGCATATAAACTTTTCTGCCCCCATCTGCCTTTGATTTGCATTGCTTAGCTGATACACTCAGCCAAGTCCTGGCTTTGCCTCTGAAGCTGTGGGATGGAAAGTACTGTGAAGAAAATAATTTACTTGTCTGGCTCATCCCTACGGAGCTGACCTGCATGGCACAGACTAAACATTTTCTGTCATGCCAAGCAGAAACAATGTCATCAAACACAAACATCCAAGGAAAGGAGGAGGCTATGATGAGCTGTAATCAAGCCCAGGAGGTGGCACTGGTGACAGAAGATAAGCTTTCAAAGCCTGGCCCAGCTCTATTCTATCCCCAGCTCAGAGATATGCATGTCTAGAGCCTCTTGTAAATGAAGTCTCCCCAACAAAAGTTAAAAAAATCTTACTGTGCATCAGGACTAACTCACAAAACCTGAAGTCAGGTCCCTGTGGAGCCAAAACGATTTAGTTTTCCTTCCTTTACTACTTGTGCAGTAAAGTCAAGAGTGAAATAAATAGCCAAAATTTACTTATTAACAGTTAGAATCCACTTTTCCATAGAAACCTCGCTTTTTTCTGCTCAGCAAGCCACCCATATACAGTGTCAAATGAATTGAGAGTTGGAGAAAAAAAACATCAACTCAGAGATGAAAACTCCTAAACTACCAAAGTACATTAATAGGTCTTGGAAAGTTGCATCATTTTCTTCTCAACCCAGTACCAGAGTTCAGGAGTCACAATTTAGAACCCAGCCACCTCCATCCTGTACAGTCTCAATGCCAGCATTTCTCAGCTCCCAAGTAAATTCATTTACCAGTAACTAAAAATAAAAGCTCCCCAGAAATACACACTGAAGACTTCAGAATGACCTCATTACTGCAAGAGATTAAATATGCAACAATTCTGTGGCAGGCCATATTTCTCTGCAGCAATACTAAGTGCATCTTTCTATAAAATTATCACAAAAATGTTCATCTTTGATGACTAGAAACAATACTGAAAGTAGGAATTACTTTTCAGACCTTAACTAGAAGGATTAGCTATGACTACTTAACACTGAAAGCATCAGCCAAGTTTCTAAGAGCTGATTAGCTGGCTGGGGAGCAATGCATGCTATGTAACAAAAATCAGGGAAAAAGGTGACCCACAAAAGCTACCTACTTAGGGAATACAGTTTCCAACCATGTTTCAAAATGCCATCAGACTGTTATATACAGCATAACTAGGTGGATCTTTCCTTCATTACTTGTAAAAGGAGATTTTGGGGGAATGTTTCCAGAATTCCTTCAGCTAGCCCTGACCTACAGTCAGAGGGTCCACTAGCATCATCGATAAAAGGAGAGTGGTGCAGGCTTTCAAAAATGAAAATTACTTTTATTTTTCACTTTGATACCCATAAGACTACAACTGCTCAACAAGGTAAACATAACAGTTATACAAAACATATGTAATTATTTACAGACTTAACTGTACAAAATAATTTAAAGCTTACAAAAGTTTCATGCAACCTCTGCTGACTGACTGACACAGTCTAGGAAATCTCCTTGAAGAAGCATAGAAGATATATGAATTTATTTATTTAATGGATCAAAAAAAGGATGCTGCAAGGCTTCATCAAGAGTAATTCTTTTGGCCGGGTCATATTCCAGCATTCTGCGAACAAGGTCAAACAGACTTTGATGATCTGTGTCTTGGCAATGCATGAATTCCTGAAAGAAAAAAAAAACAGGAGGTGTTTTAGTGAGAGCTTTCACAACTGCAGTCTAACAGAGCAATAAAAATGCTGTCTCCTACCTTCAGAGGTTTACAGCGTCTCCTGACGTACCGGCCTGCAGAGCTGTGCTCATCCCAGTCCAACTGGTCATGGTGGAAATAATGCTTTCTGCAGGACAAGGGAAATAACAGTAAGCTGGTGTCAGTGCACACAGCAAGCAGATGCTTTTCCAAGAAGTTTTAAAATACCTTTAAGTGATCCTGCACGTATCTCTGCATTTGGGAGCTAACATTTCTTTTAGCATTTATTCACAGAGATCTGCTGGTTATTTGTCACTGCTGCCACAAGAATTAGAAAACCGTAACTTTTTTTTTTAGTACTACTTGAATCTATTGCAATTGCTGCTTTTCAAGCTTCTTCCCATTTTTCAAAATGCAGTATAATTAACTGGACAACTGCAACAAACTGTACACATTACCCAACCCAGAAATATTGGAATTCTACTCTGAGTTATGGACTTATCTACATGAACTGGAAAGAAGACAGCTTATGTAAGAAAAAAAATCAAATCATCAAATCCCAGGACCACTAAATTGTGGACATGAGAGGGGTCAGGGGAGAACCCTGCGCTGGCTGCTTCTCCTTGCCATGGAAGTGAGAACTCCAGCTGAATAGAGTTATCTTTGAGGAAGAGAGGATGATCATTGAAGCACGTGTCTGAGGGACACACAGGAGCAGCAGCAGAGGATGACAACTGCATTAGCAAGCAAGGACCCTCTTCCTTGCAGTAATTATTGTGATTACAACATGTTCTTTATTCTCAGTTTAAAGAAAAATTGATGTCTAATACTGTTCTGGTGACCATACCAAATTCAGCTTTAAAGACTTAGAAACATTAATACACAAGTTACAGTTCAAGAGGCTGACAATTCATTCTAAAACCAGAGAGGAGGACTACTGTCAAATCC
This sequence comes from Cinclus cinclus, assembly GCF_963662255.1. Classification (NCBI taxonomy): domain Eukaryota; kingdom Metazoa; phylum Chordata; class Aves; order Passeriformes; family Cinclidae; genus Cinclus; species Cinclus cinclus. Next base: position 13,769,414 of record NC_085059.1, read on the forward strand.
TTAGGGTAAAAGGAAGTCCATCAATCCCTGTTGATGTGCAGCAACTCATAGCTTACAATGGCAACTTTGCAATTTCTCTTGTAAGAGAAAATATTAGGCATCTTACCACTTTATAATAAACATACCTGGATTTCTTGATCATGTGAGTGGGCAGAGGCCCCAGTATTCTTTCCATCATTGCCAGGTGTTCTTTACTATCATGAGTCTGAGTGGAAAAAGCAATGAAAGCATTTAGCATATTTTTCTCCTCCGAGCCACTTGGTAACAACACTCAAACAGAAAACAAGATTTTGCCAGAGCACTGTCACAATTATCTTTAAACACTGCCACCTCCAATTATTAAGAACAGATTATGCAATGCAGATTATACAACATTTTCCACAATTAGGATGACCCTTGAACAACAGTTCATAAACCAAATATTGTACAAGTGTTTTCTTGACTCAATTCCAGCAGTATCATGAGTCTTCTTCACTCCAAATGCTAGAAAATATCATCTTAGATATGGATACTCTGAAGGAGATATCCAAGATGTAACATTTTCCTGCATGGATGACAGCTTTGCAATCTCATATATATAATCCTTAACAGCCCATGGGGTTATGCCTTTTACATAGTTAAGTGCATGTTACCAAAAGATTAAAATCAGTAGTTTGCAAGAAACACATTCTACTTAAGCTTATGTACACACCTGAAACACTGTAAATCCCAGGTAATACTCAATCAGAATACATCCAATACTCCACACATCACACGGCTGAGACCATCCCAGTGCTGCAAAATAGGAACAAGCTTGTTTTACTTTTTAGTATACTCTCATATTCTGTAATCCACAAAGCACACACCCAGTTTCCACACATTTACTGATGCCCAACTTAGCCCCCATGCCCTCCTCAAACCCTGGTGTTTGTTTCTGGTTTTAGAGTACTTATTTTACTGTTTACTCTCAATTTTATCACCACCATCTAAGAGATGACTGATTACCAGAACCATGAGCAACTACTCCGGTTTATGAAGTAAAGACATCTGAATGAACTGCAATGAATTTACAGAAGGTTTAAGAGTCTTTACTGACCTAAAATAACCTCAGGAGCTCTATAATGTCTTGTAGACACTAATGTGCTATGATGCTCATCATCAAAAGTTGCACTTCCAAAATCAACAACTTTGATGTCTGTGTTTTTTAAAGTGCGTTCATCTCGTTTCTGCAAGAAATCAAAATGCTGTTAATACTTTCTAAAAGCATGCTTAGGCAAAAGGCATTTTCACATTATTTCCAAAGTACCAGCTAGCATAAAACATTTAACAAAATACTTCCTCCAAATACTTTAATTCCTGTGCAGCTCAATGCTCTGTGTAAGAAAAGTGGGTAACAAAGTGATTTAATCTTAATACCTAAAACAGCCAGTAAAGAACACTTGCAGTAACAAGAGTTCTTTCCCTCTTTTGTTAACCTCAAGTTTACCTCAGTTACTTGTTATCTAGGTTTTTGGTTTAATTTTTTAAGAGATTCAATGAAGACAGAATTAGTACAATTCAAGTTGGGAGAAACAAAGAACAAGCTTACCATTTTGGCATTGTACTTCACTATGTAATCAGACTCCACAAACAAGATATTTTCAGGCTTTAAATCTGTGTGAGTTAGTTTATTATGGTGTAGAACTACAAGGAAAAAGAGAACAGTATTCCATAATTTACATATTAAATTCCTAAAGGAGAAACCAAATCACATCCTTATATTTGACTGAGTATTGAAATTTACTTACAGTTTATAGACTGGCAAATTTGATAGGCCATGTTCCTAATGTCATTAATATGAAATGGCAGAAAGCTGTTTTCCTTAATAAAGTCATAGGTACTGAGCCCCAGTAGCTCAAAAACAATACAGACATGGCCATGGTGATCAAACCACTCCAGCATCTGGACACAGCGGCTTAGAAAACAAAATAAAACAAATGAAAATCTATTTAATAATTACTTTCCTCAAATCCTTGGTGTGCTGACTACTCAAATTTCATACTTACAAATTGCTGCTTGGATCCATGTTGTTCAAGTGCTCCAACACCTGTATTTCTGAACGGGCTGCCTCCCGGTATCGACCAACATTTTTCACTATTTTAACTGCTACATGCATTCCTCTCCTTGAAAAGAAAGTAAAGCATGCCAAACTGGATCTATTATTGTTAAATACCCACAACCCCAAAGCAGCTTGATTTTAATAAAAACACAGGAAGATTAAAGATCATGGAAAATTATGAGTTGGATTAGGGGAATTTGATTTAAGCATGCTGCACTCAACCAGAACAGTTTTTAAATTAAAAAAAGTAAGCCTGATCCTTCCTTTCTCAAGTACTTATATGCTTTTTAAATGACTTCTTAGCACTATTACATCATCTGAGGTAGAATAAACATTGGGAATCTGCATCAGAATGATTACAAAATTAACAAAGTTATCATCCGAACAAAAATACTACAAAAATGTGACTTCTTTTCCCCCCAGCAACTTGCACAACTTATTCTGGCTCTTTTCCAGTGCTCTTATGGAATCGGGGGAATTGAGCAATACCTGAAGTTTGGACTGTGAGCATTTTATACCAGTGAAAACTGCCCTGCACTGAATGCCTCATGCATTCAGACTGCAAGGCTCTTAAATGGAATACAGATACAGCTCCCTCTGTGCCATTTGCTCTCAATTCTGTCTTTATGCTCTTTCAATTCTAACAGAATTCAATTTCAATTCAGAATACCCTCTGCTCTCACAACACAATCTCAAACTCCAGAACAGATTTAACTTATGAAACGACAGAACAAACAAACCAAAGGTAGAGGAAAAGGTACTAAAAACACACCACGGAACTGATGACATAAAATATACAGTTAAAACAGTCTGGGTTCTAACTGTTAGAAGATAAAGAATTAATGGAAATACAGTTAAGTTTCTTCTCCTTCACCAGACATGCCCACACAGAAGTAATCATTCCACCTAAAAAGTACTGGATGCTAGGTTAATGATGATTCACAAAAACTTTGAAGTAAAATTTTGATTACGAACACTGATGAAAGCAATTTACAGTTCAACCAATTCCAAGCAACTGCTTTTCAGAAACTGTTTCCACTAAGAACCAAAACTACTTTTGCAGCATCACACTGCACCATCTAAGTCTCCCAACCTAATTCTGCACTCTTCAGCTGCTTCTCATGTTCTCCAGTTACAGCAGCAGCACTTAACAGAAACAGAAAAATGAAACAAAAGAGTTCTCTATCATTAAAAAGGACATTTGGATTGCAACTTTCTCTTAAATAAAATGTCCTCGAGCTTCAATTTCTTATCTAAGTATCTTTTATCTTGAGATCCACTGATAAAGATAACCCAACACTTACATATCATGATCTATGCACTCCACTACTTTTCCAAAAGCTCCTTCTCCCAAAGTTGCAACAATTTCATCTAAAAAGAATAAAGAGAAGTTAGAATTATACAACTACTTAAAGGAGAATGAACATATTAATGTAGATTTTAAAATGTGCCATTACAAAAGCATAATTACTTTAAATTTCAGCATCAGAATGCATTACTTTATTGGACAGGAGTCATGAAAACAGTTAGCCAAAAAACTATCTCTTGTTCTAATCTCAAGTTCATTTACTAATTGGAACTTTTTGACCACAGTATTTAAATTCTACAGAAAAGAAGATATGCAAAAAAACAAAAAAGCACAAAAAAAAACAGAACAAAAAGAGCAATGAGATCTCTTTAGCCCCCCTCCTCTGATAGACTATTCTAAACAGATTTTTTTCTGAAAAGTTTTTTAAAAGTGTTGAAAAATGTTCTATACATCTTGCTCTTAGAACGTCTCCACTTTCACAGATCAGGTGACCCTCCTCATCATCCTCTACACTCCTGGATCTTTTCCTTCGGTGACTCTTCTGGAAACGGCACCAAGATCGTCCAGCCAATCAATATATCAGAGTGAATTCAGGGCAGAATACGCAATTCATTCAGCGGGGAGATATTCAGGCATTCAGTTACACACCAGGCCACGAACAGTTGGCAGGAGCAATTTCAAATTCAGTCCCCAGAAATTCACAGGGCACAGTTTATGTTACAGAAGAAAAACATGGCAAGGAACAGATTTTCAGATAAATACTTAAAGTGATACAAGCAACAGAAAAAAAAACAACACAATTTTGTCTCTCAAACAGTGGCTTAATTGAAGACAGATTAAGACTGCAACACTGCTATTTCTAATACTTTGCTAGCAAATAGCAAAAGCCAGTATTTATTTACATACCTAAGCTCTCAGTCAGGTGAAATGCTTCATGTAAACAATTTTATTTCCCCCATGTTTAGAGAGGGGAGAAAAATTACTCGAAGTCCTTCATTTGCATTATATAATCTAACAGCTTGCTGTTCTAGTGCAGAAATGTGGTATAAAACACCTGGAGCTGTAGATGCATCAGTGGGCATCACGGCAATAATGAGACATTCAGAGAGCACACCTTCAAAGAAGGCAAGCAGCAAACTTATCCCATCTCACTAAGACATTAGGTGCCATTAGTTGGGCACAAGGCATATCAAAGCTTTCTGGAACTAGGTGTAGAATTGTTCACATCAATTTACCAGACATGCACATTTGTACTTTCAATTCATGTTAAAAAGGCATGTCATTTCAATTACTATTAGCAATATGGTGGATAGCATCTCAATCCCCCTGAAAAAACACAGTTCGCTATGCTGCACACCTAAGTGACTTCAAAACAGGACAGTTACCTGTCTTCAATTTCAAGGCAATATTTTTCAGATCAATCCCAGAGATTTTGGCTACCAACCACCTACATTCCCAGTGTACAACTAGCACTGATGATCCCACCCCCGCCACCCAACACTGATCCAAGAATTTCTACAACATATTTACATGCTCCACAAACAGACTCAAATAAATACAAACCCTTTTTTAATAATGTATTTCTAAAAGTACCGTGGATCAGGAATTGCAGCTCTAGCACTCATTTAAGAAGTCTATTACCACTAATTCATTAATAATAAAGTTAAAAATTACTCATACCGAATGTGATTGGTGACTGGAGCAATGATGTCTCTTATGCTTCCTTTTATGACTACTTTTCCTGCTCCGACCAGAGGATTTGCTATAGTGATGATGGTGACTCTTTTCATAGTCTCTGTGATAATGCCTGTGGTCATACACTTCACAGAAGTCATTTCTGTATTCCTCAACATATCTCCGGTCATGATGGTCTCTTTCATTTATGGCTCTATCGTCCAAATAATGACTGAAAATATATTTTAAGTGAATGTTCTCCACTTCAAAAACTTGAGGTTCCAACAAGATAAGTGACCTGAGCTGAGTTACACAGTATCTGTCTTTAGAGCAGAAATGTTTTTTAATTGAATCCCTCCCCAAAAATAGTGGAGCTTTTGATGTTATTTTATTAGGAATTTAACAACATTGTCAGTTTCAAATACATGTCAGTCATCCACATGAACAATGTACGATCTATCCACAGATTGTATAGTAAGAAACTCAGACTTAAAAAGGAGAAACACTTCCTAAAATATACTGAGAAACGTCATTACAACATTAAAAGTCACATGATTAACCACTTTCAATACAGAAATCATCCCTCCTATGCTTTCAAAGCTCCAGGTGTTAAATAAAACCTAGAGACTGAGAGAAATAGCATTGTTCTAAGTGCTCTGCAACCAACATTAAAACCTCAGAGATAATCTGGAACAAAGATCTTTTGCACAGAAAACAGACCATTAAGAAAGCTGCTGAGGCACAGAGTTCCCTTACTGCTGTACACCTACTCCTTCCAGCATTTTAATTAGTATGAGCTTTTAAAATAATTCCATTGGATCTTTTCAAGGAAAAAAAAAATCAACAAAACAAAGACAAAAGAGAAAAACACATCTTTCCAGTGAAAGCAACATGGGAGAAAACACAAATCACTTCGAACTCAAGAGAAATTCATACTTACCATTGCATTAAATAATTAAACCTTCTCCTTTTGTTCACATTTAATTAAAAGGCATCCTTTTCACTTGAAATTTAATATTGATTGTACTGAATACCTGTATTTAACTGACACCACTGAGACAAACTAGTAACATTTACTTGCTTTTATTCAAGGACTTCTATTTAATGGTTCAGGTTCTGTGTTAACAACTACATATCAGGCTTGTCTTAAGTAAGCCAAACCATAAGGAACTAACAACTCTGGGCATTCAAAAACTCTTACCCTGAAAGCACATTTACTTTAGACATGGTAAGAAACATTTGCACTACTCAGTTCAGAGTTTTATACCTTTCTGAAATGCGACTGGGTTTATAGTGCTTGCTCTCTTGGCCACTGCTGTGGGACCTCTTTCTGCGTTTGCGGCTGCTACTGTGCTTCCTCTGATCCCAGCTCCTTCTGTCGTCCCACTCAGGACAATGAGATTGCTTTGAATGCCTCATCTCCCACTGGAAAATACAATAATAATAGTAATTATTATTTTCTTAAAAACTGATGAACATACATGTAGGTGGAAGTCAACAATGGTAGTCTGATCTAGTAGGAAAGAACTAGAAACACCCATTTTTCCTCAGCTTCCTCCCCCCATTATTTTGGTTTGGTGAGCAGACATAGCTCCCTCATCCCAACACAAATCAAATTAAATAGGCCACCTCATCTACATTTAATACCTTCAAACATGTCATTAAAGCCTGTTTTAAATAAGCTCTCAAGTGACTAAACACAATAGTATCCTTAAAGAGCCCTCTTATGGAAGAAGAGGCTTCCTCTCCAAACATCCTCTAACAAGAAAAGCTGGATTTAGGCCTACTGTACTGCAAATTTACTACATGAAAATCAAGTATGCACAATCAATCTAAAACCTTCTCTTGCTAAACTGTTCACAGACCACCAGGAAGCAGTTACTTTTAGTAACAACCACTGTGAACTCTGACGGATTAACACAACTTTGGAGCACCTGGAGCCAAGTCACAACTTTTGCACCCTATTAGCATGCAGGACTGTGGGTGTTCTACTGCTCAGCTGATTTGACAAAGACAAAACCCACCAGCTTCTGTTGCTGGATGTTAGGTGCAGGAATTCTTTGTTCAAACAGGTACATGCACAACTGAAAAATAAAAAAGGCAAAGTAAAACACAGCTGTAGAATTAAAGAGCGTAACAAAACCAACTGTTATTTGTTTACTCATCTGCAGCAGGAGTTTTCTGAAAGTAAGAATAAACTTCTGTATCTATTCCAGTATATTCCAAAGAATGAATTTATACAAGATAATAAAAAGTTTCTTCAGTAAGCAGTGACAGTGAGAACAGTAGTTTAGAGACAATGACAGCAATAGAGTAGAAAAATCTTGACTGTAAATCATGTGTAAATTGTGCAAATCCGTGTAAATTTAGAGAACAATGCCTCTATACAAAGAAAAGGCATTAAGATGGAAACTCCTAGAACATGCAAAACTCCTGCAAATGACAGACCTATTCTGAAAAAAGGGGGTTTTTTGGTACTTGCAGAAGATCTGTGAAAAGCTGGTATTAAAAAAACCCCCAAAACATCTGAAATAAAGTTTTTTAAATCAAAAACATATTAACAAACTGTGCAAAATAAGTGTCTTATATACATTTTAGGTAGGTCATGATTCACAAAACTTTACTCACTTGTGAGATTCTAAATAAAAAAGAAATATAATAATGCAGCAAATGACAAAAACACCTGAAAAAAAATTTAAAAAAACAAATCCGACTTGATGTTTCATTTACATACTTTAATTTCCTCTCTTCTTACACAGCTCCAAAGCCATTTTCCTCTACTTTCACCTTACATAACTTCAGTTCTGAAGCACACTCAGGTTTCAGTTACTCTTGAGGTGCAGAGCTCCACTCAGTTATAGGTGAACTGAAAATTCTGGTTATGGTTGCTTGGAATTTTTTTTCTTTCCCTACATAGCAGAAGGCGGGCTGCACTAAGGCTCTGTAATGAACAACTATCTAAATAAAATCACCATTAAACTATCCTGCAGAGCAGGGCTTGGGGGCAAAAAGGATGGCTATCTGACACAGGATACTGGAGAAACCACCTTAAAGTTTTTGACTACGGTGCTCTATCTGATTTTATGCGCCGAAGAACTTCACTTATGTAATACTGACAGCTGCCACGAACATATGCATTCCTGTAGCATGTGGAACTAATCCATATCACAGGCAGTTTTCACTCCCACATTTTGCCATAAGGCTCCTCAAGCAGGAGCCATTCCCGTTTTGAACAGATCCATACACATAAGGGCCATGAAAGCCCTGCCGTAAAGCTGCCTACACAGCGATTTCTTAATGCCTCTCCCCAAAATCTTGGCAGGCAGAGGAGGTCAAAGGCTTACTCCTTTGCGATGGCCAAAGTCCGACACCGCAGATCCTGGAAGTGACCCCCGCCACCCCAAGCCAGGAGCACCGAACCCATTTCCACGCCGCGTTCCCCCGGAGGCCTCCGGGGGAGGAAGGGCCGGTGCCCGCTGCCGCCTGGGCGGGCGCCAGGCACGGCCGGGCCCGGTGAGCCCAGCTCCGCCCGCCCCAGCCCTCCGCACATCCGCAGAGACCCCGACAGAGCTCCTGTGCCGAGCATCCTCCTCCCCCTCAACACCTCCTGAAGCAGCGCTTGATGCGCTCCGCGCCGCGGATACAACGCTAGCAGCATACCCACCCCCCCTCCCCCCCCGCTTTGCGTCCCCGCCGTTTCCCCGCTGCTTCACCCCCCTGGAAACTGAAAGGAGTGAGGAAAAAAGCGAAGGGTGAAAGGAGAACGAAGAAGGGCCGCCCTCACCACTTACAACTGGAACAGAAAGCGAGCGAGCTCCGTGTCCGCCCTGAGCGCAGACAAAATGGCGGCTGCGAGCACGGAGAAGCGCCTTCCTCCTTCTCCCTCGTTCTCGCGGCGTCTGTGCGCCGTGACGTCAGACGCACAACGTCAGGGCCGGCAGGGCGGGAGCGCCGAGGAGAAGCCCCGCCTACACAGCCCGCCCCTGAGGCGGCGGCTCTGAGGGGAGAGGGGTGGTGTTTGTGCTGTCCCGTCCCACCCCCGACCCCCATGCTGGGCATCGACTTTACCCGCATCTTCATGGCTGTGTAAGCCAACCTCGTGCAGGAGTTCAAGCATCGAGGGCGAGTCCTGAGCTGCGGGCCTGCCCTCCTCTGGTGCCACATCAAAGGCGTGTAGCAGTGCAGAAGTCGCCCATTAGTCCCATCCGGCAATCAGTTCCCTGTAATGAACTCGCCAAACGCGGCGTTTAAGCAGTTTGGTGCGTGCGTTGATTCCACAGTTAGGCCTGGCTCCAGGCTCACGGTTCTGTCTGTGCGAGCCTTTCGTGTGTGATACTCACGGTAAAAACCCCAATAAAATATATTATCTCCTGCAGCCTGCGACTTGGAAGTGCCCCTTTCGCCGTGTGCAAAACTGCATGGATTGCTGTGCGGTTCCTGCCTCATTCCGGAGCACGTGTGGGATGGCGGATCCAGCTGAGTCATGTCCTGGCAGAGGTAAAGCCCGGTGTCCCAGTTACTGCGGGCTTCATGCTGGACTGCACAGGGAACGCTTGGTATCACCAACTCCTCCTGCCCTCATTCAGGCAGAATTTAATAAGCCCAAAGAGATTGTTAGGAAGTAAAGGAAAAGCACGCACCAAAATAGGGAAAAGTTGAACTGAAATGCAAGCTTCAGATTTAGGAGCTTACGATGTTTTATCTGGGGAAAATCACAATCTCTGAAGGTTAACGGGTAAATTGAAAAATTCCTGAACTCAGTGACTCTTTCCCAGAATAATTTTAGCAAGTCTTAACTCTAATACAGCAAGGTTTTACAGCTGAAGCGAAATCCAGACTAGCTAAGGTGTACTTTTAATTTAATGAGTGCTATTGTCTTTTTAATGTCAGTGCCCAAAAACGTTAGTAAATTGTTCTAAAATTAGAGCATACTTTTGCATTTGTGGTTTTAAAATTTTCATTAAAATTCGTTTGCCAACGAGATAACCATTTAAACCCAATTTGCACTAGAGTGGAAATCCCGTTCCTCTTTTTGTATTGTTTTCTTCTTGTTGTTGTTGTTTTGGTTTGTTTGGCGTTTTTTTGTTTATTTGTTTGTTTGTTTGTTTTTTCTTTTTTAAGAAGAGAAACTAAGATACAGAGCATTTACACCTGTTTGTTGCCACCTGTATTTTTAAAAATGTTTTAACCTCATAATTCACGTTGTATACCAAATCTGTTAATGTCAAATATGGCTTTGGTGCCATTGGTTCACTGTTTCTCATTTGGCACCTAAATGATTGGTTAGTATTTATAAAAAATTAGTAATATCTGCCAAACTTAATTAAGAGTTTTCCCAACATCCACTGACACTGTCTGAGGAATTCTTTCAGACTGCAAGCAGCAGAAAAAAAGATAGAAGCATAAAATGAAGTTTATAGAGAGTGAACATGTACCTGTGAAGAGGCAGAAACTACCCATGTACCTGATATTAGCCAACTGTATCACATAATTACAATTTGTCTCTAATTTCTTAATCCAAGGGGTGTGTCTGGGAAGATCATCTGGATTTTATGGGAAGTTTCTTGCTGGAAGGCTGATGACAAACCAGTGGCTGGCATTCCTTGCAGGGCAGAGAAGATGGCATGTGACAGGATCACGCTGTCTGCCTTTCTTGCCTTGCTACCTCTTCTAAGTTTTTACTGGCTTTTACCTTTGCTAATTTACTCTCCCCTAATAGATGGATGACAGGGCCTCTAACAGGGTATAGCAGTTCAGGGACAGTTTTGGGAAATCACAGTTAATGGGGAGAAAGGAAATTAATGCAGAAGAGACTCTCAGAACTGACTACCTTTGGAAGCAGGAAAATTTTAGGTTCCAGCATATTTTGTATCTCTCCTGTTAGGAATAAGGATCTTCAGCCTGGTATAAAAAAGGTAGAAATAGCTATAGAAAAGGTAGAAATAACTACTATAGTACATTGTGAAAACAGAATAAATGGGAGCTGTAAAAATTTACTGGTTTCAGTCAGAGACTTTCAGCTGACAGTTGAAGGAGGAATAAATTTATCAGAAGTTATTAATTGGACCTTTTGGAGGAAAGGCAGTGTATAAAGGTTGAACCACCTTCATATCAAACATACATAAGAAATTTCCCTCTGAAGCAAAAGCCTTACAATGGATTTTATAGAACATCTCTATTTTATAGAATTATTCTATAGAATCTCTCTAGACAGCAGATTGCAAAACAGTTTCAGCTCTTGCTCTGTGTGCTGAACAAAGCACTTTCAAAACCACCCCTGCAGACATTCAAAAGAAAAGCATATTCTTTAGAAGAAGTTAGTTTTCCTTCCTGTTCAGGAGGTGGCAGTGGAGACACAGCAGTGGAGGAATGTCAGCTGGAATTTTGGTGGTGTCTCAGAGAAGGATAAAGTCAGGAGAAATTTGCTGGCCATGACTAGGCTATGTAGCACAAAGTGACAGTCCTTCTAGAAATGGTCATTTTAAAGTCAGGAATGAGGTGAAGAACACTGAAGAATCAAACTAGAGAAACTTAGTCTGTACAAATTAAATTGTACAGGAAATTAATTTGAATGTAGCTACAGCCACTTCTGCTGTCAGCCCTTATGGTATTTACTTTTGTTTTTGTGAGAGGTATCCTTCTTTAATGAGATTTGTGATGCCAAATGCATGCACAGCTTGTGGAGTGAGCAACACACAATGCAACTTTGTTTTAGATTGCTTTGTACAGCAGAGTACATTACAATTCAGTGTTACTGTGCTGCTGGGACACATTTGTGAGTGTATGAAAAGATACATTCAAACCATTTGCTTCAAAATGCAGTTTTGTAAGGTCCCTCTCTCAAATGCCTTACCACAGGATGTGATCCATCCTCACAGCAGCTCTTCAGGAGATATATAGGTCTTACCTGGTTTTCTCGTTGTTTGGATATAAAATTTAAAGCAAGGGCTGCCTGTCTTGCCCAAAGCCTCAGAAACACCCCAAGGTAGAGCCAAAGATTCCTGGCTTTCAGTACTTCCAGTGCTGTGCTTGCTTTCTTTTAATTACAGATGTATTGGTTTTGTTTATCCTCCCTCCGGTTAGTGTCAGAGGGTGGCTGATTAGCAGTTGTGCTTTGCCTTTAGCTGTTTATGGATTTCTACAGTTCCATGGTTTGATTTTTATACTGGCAGAGAGCTTTTCTTAGGTTCCCTTGATTTTGTGGGAGCAGCTGTCTTTGCTTGGGAGCTCAGGGACAGAGTAATGACAATACTGTCTCTTTATAAGGGACTGAACTGATGGAAAAACCACCACGGGAATTTGTAAGATATATCAGGCAAAATATATTATTAATTTCACAAATCACTGTAACTACTGATCAAGGGAGCCAGTGTCCCAGATTGTTGTGCATATGTAAATTCAAAGAGATAATAGGAGCTTGGATGTATGGATCAGCAGAAAGGCCAAGTGAGAATCCACTGACAGTTGTATTTCCATTCCACAAAAGTGTATTTTCATGAAGGAAAATTTTACAATTGATTATGATTATGATTATGATTATGATTATGATTATGATTATGATTATTATTATTATTATTATTATTATTATTATATAGTAGGATAGAAAAAATGCAAAAATATTCAGCTGAGTGAAAAAGAACAAGTTGTGGTTATGGTTTGGGGACACATTTTCCTTTTCTAAGAGTTATTAGAATTTTTCTTAGAAAAGCAGTGACCCAGAAACTTGGTGTGAGCACGGGCTCATGTTCATTCCCATGTGCACTGGGGAACAGCTGTGGCCAGGTTTTAGGATGGTTCTCCCTGAGCTGTGGCCAGTGGCAGACTGGAACAACCTCTGCTGCCCTCAGCGTGTTCTCAGTGTGCTGAGGGTGATGGGGACACCGTGCCCTGAGCAGCTGGGGGTTGTGCTGGGGACACCGTGCCCTGAGCAGCTGGGGTTGTGCTGGGGACACCGTGCCCTGAGCAGCTGGGGTTGTGGTGGGGACACCGTGCCCTGAGCACCTGGGGGTTGTGGTGGGGACACCGTGCCCTGAGCAGCTGGGGTTGTGCTGGGGACACCGTGCCCTGAGCAGCTGGGGGTTGTGGTGGGGACACCGTGCCCTGAGCAGCTGGGGTTGTGGTGGGGACACCGTGCCCTGAGCACCTGGGGGTTGTGGTGGGGACACCGTGCCCTGAGCAGCTGGGGTTGTGGTGGGGACACCGTGCCCTGAGCAGCTGGGGTTGTGCTGGGGACACCGTGCCCTGAGCACCTGGGGGTTGTGGTGGGGACACCGTGCCCTGAGCAGCTGGGGTTGTGCTGGGGACACCGTGCCCTGAGCAGCTGGGGGTTGTGGTGGGGACACCGTGCCCTGAGCAGCTGGGGTTGTGGTGGGGACACCGTGCCCTGAGCACCTGGGGGTTGTGGTGGGGACACCGTGCCCTGAGCAGCTGGCAGCTCACCAGGAGCAAGGAGTGTTCCCTCCAGTGGGCACGCTGGGTTTCACTTCGGTGATCCACGGGCCAGCTGGAATCACCTTGGGCTGAGCTGAGCAGATCCACTCCCTTTAACTGAAAAGCTCATAGGGATGGTTGAAACTTGGACTTTTCTCGCTCTCTGTGGCACAGCTGGGGCTCCTGAGGAGTAAAATGTTTTGGCCTTATAGAGAATGAGACGCTTCATATGGGGAAGCCTGAATAAGCCACGGTTTACAGAAATTCAGACAGATGACTCAACAGTTCCTTTTGGCGAGAGCTCTGGCACTGTAAGAACACTGCTGAGAAAGGAGGTTACACATCCCACTTCCCCAGGCTTTGGAGTCAGTGACACTACTCACACTGAGCTTTCTCCCTTGGTGACAACAGCAGGACCAGCTATGCTGATCAGCAGTTACACACTCTCAGAAGCATCATGGTGCAGGTGCCAAATGTTACATCAAGGGAACGCCACCACTTCTGTCTACACAAGTTTCACCTCTGAGCCTCTTTCTTCTTTATTTAAAAGAATTTTAAGCTGCTTGAACCAACAATGTCCTTTACTGCACATTGTTACTGAAATGGGGCCCTCATCTCAGTAGCACCTCTCAGTTTATTATTTGTATTGCCATCAGCAATACAAATATTAAAAGAACACATTTAAACATCAGTTGTACCACAGAGTTTTATAGAAACAAATTAAAAATACTCAGACCCATTCTCAGCTTTTTCCTCCTATTATTATGAAGTTTCCATTCCACAACTCCTATTTGGGAAAATATTTTATTATGGGAACTGTGAATCTGTCTCCTTTCCTTGCAGTGTATATGCAGTGCAATGTTCTGAATGTGTGAGGATGAAGACAGAAGCAGTAAAGTGGAAATGAGAAAGAGCAGAAACCACGGGTTTCTTTCTACACACATATTCATGAATTGTTGTGCAGAGTCAGGGACAGCTCTTTGTAACTTTGAAGTTTCAAAGCAATGTGAGTTTCTTCACAACCCATCCTGTAGATTTGCAGTTGCTGAGATCTTTACTACATATAAAACCAAAGAAAAGAATCCACACATCTGAGCCTCTTTTTTATTTTATTATTATTCTTATTTGACACTCACATTACAAAATTTAGAAACCATAGACAGTTCAGGCAAACTGTTAAAACACAGTATAAATTAGGGGGGTTTAATATATAAATTCTATACATAGGTAAGTTAGCTGGAACATGACTGACAAAAGGGTCTCATAACAATCTTACCACAACTGTATAAAAAGGCATGGGAGTAGGATGGGCACTATCATCATGAATGCAGGTTAAGACATTTTCCACAACAGCTATAAAGCGTAACAATGACCATGCTATTCTTGCAGTGTTTATGTGGGCTACAGGATGCATATTACCAATAACATTTTGCAAGATCTATGTACAGTCACAAAATCATAACAGCCACTTTCAAGTAACTTTACTGTTTCCTGCCTGTGGAATTAATTAAATGTTGGTATTTGTTCTGGGAATTTCTAACAAAGCTACATGGTTTGAGTATTATGGATGGGTTAAAAGTTGGACTCAATGACCTTAAAGGTTCTTTCCAAACTAAACGATTCTACAATTTTATGATTCTATGGTAGAGGAATTTCAATTTGACCTGAAAATGCTAATCACAACATGATTTTTTTAATTTAATGAAAAAGATACAGAAAAAGCATAGTTCCTCATTGCTATCACTCACATGATTAATATATACCACTCTTTTAAGCCATATTTATTTCTTAGCTTGATTATTTTTAAAACTCAAAGTGACAATTTAGTTCCCATTTATCTAAGCACAGCTGTAAAAAGGAGTAACACCAGAAGAAATGTAAAACTAAAATTTGGATATCATTCTGGGGTAATATTTTTGAAAGGGTGTACTTCCCAGGTAACCCTGGGCCTGTCAAGCAACCTTTGAATTTCTCAGTCTGAAAATAAAGACAATTCTGCTTACCCATTTTTACTCTGTGATTTTAGGTCTGTGACTAAATAGTATCATTCCAATAGTTTTAGAATACTATGTGCTCGATGTTTAGGTTTAAGGTAGTTGATAGTCACTGTAGCTAAAAGTGAAAAGAAAACCTTAAAATACAATCTTTCACCTTTATAAGCTGATGAATGCTTGCTAAGAGTTCTGAAACCCAGAGGATAATTTCTTTTCCTTCTATGTTGTGTACTAGTAATGGTGTTTCTACACACAGACCCCTAAGGGAAGTACTTACATTTGTTAGAATCAGACTTTGAAACACTTGAATTTAATAGCCCTCTGTGTGCATCTTTCACTAAGTTTTAATAATTTTGACTATTGTATTGGAACAATTCCTTCTGGTTCAAGGCAAGGACAGACAGTAAGTGATAACCCAACTTGGGCCACTAAAGAAATACAGATAATGTCAACAGTCCAAAGTACAGCCCCCATTTCCTCTATTCTGTTTGCCCACAGACCAATCATCAAAAAACCATCATATGTTCCTTTCAAAAAGACTGGAATTTTAGAAGCATAATTCAATAATGAAAGCAGTGATACAGTACTGACCAGTAGTAGTTCACTAAGGAAGTTATGTTTCTCTGAAAGGTAGCTGGTATATGGAATTTTCTGTTCAGAATTCCATCAGATGGGGCTTTGCACCTTTTAGAAGGAAGGTTCCTTTACAAACATTTAACTTGTAGGACTCCTGAGCTCTGAACTCCTAAGTCTTCTGCATTCTAGCAGGCCTGGGAACATTGCTACGCTGCAACATTAACCTGGGTTGACAGTTTTAAGGCCATGGGGATGAAAAGAGAGAAGGACTCCTGTTATAACAGGTCTAGAGTATGAATACAGAGCCTTTGTATGGCAGAGAGCTAGAAAAATGTTCCTTTGGCATTTTGCAAGAGCTGTTAATGGAGCAAAATACCGCTTCTGTGGAGGGAAAGGCATCAAGGGAAGAGTGAGCAGTCCAAGCCACTCTGAATTTACAGCACTACAGCCCTTGCTGGCCACACAGCAGGGCAGGATAACTAGGCAGGAGTTGCTCATACTTCGCTTTTTTCTGCACCTGAGGCTGCAGCCTGAGTTTCAGTGTCTTGCACCCATGCAGAGTGTATGAAATACCAGCCATACAAGCTATTTGCTCCCTAGCTACACTTACATAATGCAACAATGCAGGATGTGATGCCTTGGAGGAGCATTACCTTTAGTGTACTTAGTATTTTTTGCATATCTGAAAATACGCAGAAAGAGTTGTAAAAGTAATTAATATAAACCAGATTAAACTTCAGATCTGTTCTTTCTAAAAAGGTTCAGGTGTTTTACAGAGCAGGGACCAGTGGTTTCAGGGGAAGGGACAAGCTCTAGCCAGTATTAAAATTATTGGTGACATTTTTTGCACCAGTATTTCACTGTATTCTCTCCTGCCTTTGCCTGCCCAGCTGCCATTGGCATTAATAGAAGATATTTTGTTCCACTCCGCTGTCATGCAGTGAAATATGAAAGTTAACAATCATCAAAGCATTTATTGTAATTTTAAAAACTTATATTTCTTAGATCTTAAAATCTCTGTCAACTAAGTAACAAATTCTTCAGTGTTTTAAGTCCACTGGAGAAAACCTCTTTTAGTTCAAAGAATTTTCTCGGAATCATTCTGTTGTGTGGATAAGGAAGTATAGTAGACTTTGCCTCAGGTGAACTTCCAGGAACTTCCTCTCTTTCAAAAGGGATGTGTCCCAGCATCGCAAAGCAGAGTGCAGGCTCAGATGTGAATGCACTCAGCCTTGCCCAGGATCATCCCATCACCCCATGAGTCCCTGATGGTGCCTGTGCTGCCATCCTGAGCTCCGTACCCAGCCACACTTCAGGAGTGCCCTGGCCACCTACAGCCAGGTAATGCTAGAAAGGACAGAAGAAAAGACAGCTTTGGCCCACAGTTGAGTCTCTGAGCAGTAACAAAATGGTTTTTCCTTGTTTCCTTGTTACTCCCTAACCCCATTCTGCAACTACAACAATTGAAGTAATCAGTTCACAATCAAAAGGGGTTTAATTTCCAATGAGAGAGTAATTTGAGACAGTATGACTGATTTCTACCAGTATAAAAAAAGAAGAAGGTTCTTAAAGCCAGAAATCAATTTTTGCTCTCAGACATGAATTAATTAACTGGATCAGATTTAGTCCTTGAATTTTCTGCTGAAACTTCAACAATGTCAAAGAAAACTTTTGCTAAGGCTGGACTTTCACCCTATTAAGTGCACCTCCTATCTGAGAGTTGCACCTGGCACAGAGACTACACCAGCTGGCAATACAGTTTAATACCTGTGAATAACTAAAAACTGTACTACAGTTAATAATTGCAGGACTGCTCCAAAGCCCATCACAATTAATTGGAGTTTTTCCTCTGGCACATTGCTGTGCTTGGAATCAGTCTCATTCCATGAAACACAGTCATCGCTAGGCCAGAGATAGTTAACTGTGTAACATTTTTACATTGATATGCATACCTATCTTTTCTACTAACAGGTCTTTTCAGTTGATAATTCCAATTACATATTCAATTATGTGAGTTCTGTTCTAAACTGGATTTACAGTCATGTGCAAACCAGTGCTCATGTGCTTTAAGAAAAGGTGCATATACTATTGCAATAAAACATGATGAAATAACAAAGGTATCAGGAAGGGACAAGCTTAAAAATAAGTGAGTGATTATTTTATCACCACTGACCACATCATAAAATATTCTCAAACTGAGAAAATATCTCTAGATTTAAATTGGTTCTTATTTGAAGTGCTTTAGCAGAAGGTGAGATCACAGTTTATCCACATGGGGAGCTTCCAGAGATGTACAACAGGATTGTTCATTTCCTAAGAGAGGGAATAATGACAGTCTAATCAGGGTACTATGGTGCATAGAGTTCTCGAGTGCTTGACTTATTTTGAGTTTCTGCCCTGAAAATTTAGTCATGCCCAGCTGCCCTACATCCATGCACCTTTAATTTGGTTATGTGATCCATGCTGATGTGAAATTGAGGGCAACATTGTATATTTCTTTTGAAAGGCTAGTTCGATTAAGCAAGTTCGTCTACTGACTTCACACAAGCTGTAGGCACACAATTCCCTCCTTGCTTTCCACGGAGCTTTATACCTAGTCCTGCACTGCAGGATGGCACACTCAAGACATTGAATAATGGCACTTCTACTACCATTCTGATTACACTGGAGGAGGTGCAGAAGTGATTTCATGTATTTGGGTCTTTTAAAATACTGCTGTATACCAGAAGCTAAGTTAATGCTTCTGCAAGACGGTGTCATATTCACATCTATACCAGCTTAGGTGTTTAATACCAACACTGCAGACCTAGTTTTGCTCTGTTCTCTGTGTAGCATTAGTTCAAGCAGCTGCCAGGGAGTGAATCCACTCAAAGGAGCAGAATTAGAAGGCCACAACATTACTACAAGTAACTTGTTTAGATGTTGGTTTGATGCCTGCATGCCTTACAGTGGTTTAGTACTTGGTGGGAAGGGGTCCTTTCTTTTTAGCATGGCAAGTTCTTTATGCCTTTATAGCAAGAAAAAAATCATTACCAGACATGTTTATGTTCTCATTTTCATGTAATATTAATACATTTTTAGAAGAAATCTATTGCCCAAGTTGTCATTCCTTGTTCTCTGTTGTACTGGTGTTTGTTGGTGAAGCAAGGCTCTAGGCCTACTCCTGCCAGGAGCTGCTCACCCTGGTTAGGCCAAGAAGGATTAGAAATGCAAAAGACAGCTGCAACTTAAGGCTTACATTGTTTCTGTTTAAATAGGATTTAGCTACTATATTTTGTGAAGACAAGCTATGGCTCCTGAAGTCCGTTTTTTAAAAGCCCTGTCTTCTCATTTTAAGTTATTTTGCACTCTCATCTGCAAGTCATTTTGCAAAGAGCAGCGAGTGTATCTGGAGATCAAATACTACAGATTAATGTGCCACGCACCTCTATAAAGCACTACTCCCCAAAGAGATAAGGATGTTTAGCACCTCTGAAGAAACACCTTTCAAATGTGTGGCTATATAAAGGCTAAAGAATAATTTAGTGTTTCTGACACTTCCACTAAGCCCTTAATACCCACCTAAGTCTGACTTTTATGCTTCCATTTTAAGCACTGAGGTTTGAAAGTTTTGGATGACAAAAGTGGTTTAGTTTGCAACAGTGATAAACTTTAGGAAATCTAATATAACTTGTACTTATAAAAATGCCCAAATTCATGGAACGTGCCCCAAAATATAAGGAACTAAAATTAAAAAAAATCACATTTTAATTAATTGTCCACTGTTTTACAATCTCATCTCTACCAACCTCTAGTGGCTCATTAGAAAAGGAGTGAGGATTTCCATTTTAAAAAGCAGGTTTTAAGGAAGGGCCCATCCACCTGCACTGGGTTTCAGATAAGCAAACCCCCCATATTTCCACTGTGAAGTCACACTGTACCTGCTAAAAATATTCAGACAGTAAGAAAAGAATTACCATTTAGCAAACACACTTAAACATCAGCATTGTTGTAGATATGTTTATGGTTATTGCTCTGGATTCATCTGAAATTTAACAGGCTTTTAATGGCTTCATTTTGGAAATGGTTCCGCCTGAAGGAACAGCTATATGCGTATAGTTTCTCTGTATAGCTCTCAGCTCATGTACAAAAATTAACAAACAGCAGATTCACAGTATCAGCAGAACAGTCATCATTCCGTGGCTGCAATGATGCTGTACCATCCTTACACTTAATTCTTCCATACATAGCTCAAATAAACACATTAGAGTTTTATGTCCCCCCTGTCTGAATTAATATGCTGATAGATCTACAGGAAAAGGAGATTTGAAGTTCTGCTTCAAACCCTGTTTGCAAATCCAGAAGAATCCATCCTGCTCAGCTCAGCAGGCATAAGTGGATTCAGTGAACCAGACTGGGCTCCCACAGGCCATAACCCAACACAGATTTCAGAACTGCTCTGCAGACACATCAAACCTGGAGTGCACCACACAGAGCATTCTCAGATTGCTGCCCTCAAACACCAGCCTGCCAATCTCTCCAGGTTAACAGCTCACTCAGGCACAGACAAGTGTGAGGCCTGGCAGAGGGCAGGAACAGTTCCAGTTTTCTGGCTGAACAGGCCAACACAGCCAGGTTTTGTGATTACCCTAATTTTTCAAAACACTACAGCCACTTGGAAACACTCTGTGCTGAAATAAAATTACTACTGATTTCAAAGAAAGGCTTACATCCTTCTATTGTAGGAACATCTGAAAAGGTAGCACCAAGTCAGTAATAAAAATGGAAAGTTCAGTATGATGTGGCATTTAGGTTTCATTTAAGCTTTTTGGGATATTTTCTGGGGCAGTCAGGGACATTCCTTCAACACACAGACAATAAGTCTACTGTTAGGGCTTAGTTTTGAATCTAATATAGTTCATTACCATTTATTGTATCTCTTACAGTAGCACCTTGATTACTGTACAACCTTAAACACAAGACACAGTCCCAATTTCGTGTCATCTATAAGGAAATGGCGAACTTTACATCCTAAAAGTAAAAAAGACAAAAATGGTTATCTGCTTATGAATGACAAATTCTTTAGTGCATTCATTCCAGTCTGAATCCCTTTGTCCTTTTAAAGCATACCATGTAGTTCCCACGTTCAGAACAATTACCCCCCATCCTCCTAAGTATCATCTTACAAAATAAACAGTACTGTGTTAAATGGAACCTGATAGAAATGATATTGCAGTACCCTTTGAGTGTGATAAAACCCCTTAAAAGATGCCACTCAGCATCAATAACTTTAGGCAATACACTACATACATTAAATAGAGGTAAGTTGACTCCAGAGTAATTTGCTTCTTCATTCAACCTCAGAGGTGGTGGGGGCGTCTTTAAGCAGCACGGTCAGCCCTCTGTGCCCTCCTCAGACCCGCCCAGATTCACAGTAAGGAAAGCCACAAGAGCGGTGGGAAGATGAACGAAGCGAGAGCCACACTCCAGGCTGTCGTCTGTAAAAATCCGTGGGGTCAGGACGACGGTCCCATGCTGGCGTGGCCTACGTGTGACAGGCGTGTATGTAAGCAGTGTCAGTCCTCATCCCTGCAAGCTCAAACCTGCAGCAGTCAGTGCTTTGTTCAACAAGGCTGGGGGACTGCTAACGCAAGACTAAGTTCTTTTCTTCATTCAGCAATTAACCAGATTGCTGTTGTCTGTCTTTCATTTAATTTTACAATCCTCAGAGGTTTAAAGAACTGCTATCTGAAGCACCTGCTTCTGAAATACTCTTGTGTATTTTTGCTTTCCTTTTTTATACTTTTCCATTCTCTGTTTCAATACCACGGTTCTCCCTGCTCCTGGTTTTCTTGCATTCTCCTTCAGAGGCATAATTACAGTGATCCTGACGCAGTTTGGGCACAGCCACAAATAGTCTGTTTGTCTGTCCTCTCTCTGTCTCATAGTTAGAAAAGCATCAATGTGCGCACAGTTCTGTTGATTTCAGTGGATGAATCCAGTTCATCCATCATGTTAGGCAGTAAAAAAACCAACCAACCAACCAACCAACCAAACAAACAAAAACCTACCAAAAAAAAAAAAACAAACAAAAAAACCCCTCAAACAAAAGAAATTGTCCAAATCCCAAACAGGCATCTTTGGAATCAGTAGTGCAAAATGTTTGCCGATTTCTTTTCCTTGACCTACTGCAATAATCTCTCAATCTTCAACAACAATCTCTCAATCTTCAAGTCTTTCCTAAAATAGTGGATCTGTAAATGTAAAACATAAGGACAATTTTTTTAAAAAAGCAAATTTAAAGGTTTGGGCTGTTTTAATCACTCTCTTAATATTCTCACTTATATCAAACCATTACACATCTCTTAGAAGAGCTGTAAACTGTTGGAAGATCCAGTTGACCTGGGGCATTCTTCATCTCCATCAGGCTTTTGCATAGGTACAGCAAGCTGAGGGTATTCTTTACATGGAGGATAATTTGAGATTAAAATGAGCTTTTATCAGTGCAGCCTCAGTTCTGCAAATTAGTTTTGAATGGAAGAGACCTCCCTCAGAGGTGACAGCTTAAATATCTGCACTTCACAAGCTTTGGTATCAGAACAGCTATTTGGAGGTACTTTAGAAATGAGACAATAAAATGAGAGGTTACCTTAAGGATTTCCACCTGTCTTTTTCTGTCTGGTTTTCCGGACTTTCACTTTCATAGGAAGCCAGATACAAACCTGGAAATGGTAAATATGTGTTACTTCCAACAGCATCAGTAACCCCCATCCCTCTGCATTCTTGTATGTCCTTTTGTACTACACTGAAAGAGAAATTTTAAAACTTCATGGCTCCTCAGGTAGCTGTTAATCAGTGGGACACTGATGTTTAGCTCACATGTCTACCTTGGAAAGCTGTTACATTAATTTTGATGCAATAGTAAAGGAGCCCAGAGTTAAAATATGTTCATGTGACCTTCTCATTACAGTATTAAGCAATTGAATGGTCTCTGATTTTGCATAGAGATCTGGGCCCATTCCCTCCATCACAGCACTGCTACTCAAAACTTATATCAACTTTAAAAAAGAGACAGTAAGAGCTGACACCTAAACACATAAGCTTTTAAAAACTAAGGATAATCTCATCACATAACAAAACTTTATGTTCCTCAATCTTTTTAAAGCTTATGGGGACATGGTATCTTAAATGGATACAAAATAAGGTTAGACTGAGTTACAGAAACCAGAGAAGGAATGCAGAGGAAGAAAATAAATCTGTCCTTTTGTCCCCTGCAAATCTTTACACTGTAGGATGCATTTTATGACACCAAAATGAGTCTATATTGCAGAGTCCTTTCTGCAAAAGCTGGCAGTGCATTAATATCTCACTGTCTTCACGGAATCACAGGCTGTAATTTTTGCTCACACACATTCCCTCATTTGACTGTTTAATGATGCTTTTATTCTTTAATGCTGGAACCATCTCAGCATTCAAGTCTGCATTGTCTTTTAATACTGGCGTGCTGGCCACCATTCCTCCACATGTGACAAGCACAGTACAACTGCATTTCACATGCCACTGCTGAATATCTCTCAGCTATCCACCCACCTTTCATTAAGGGCAGTCTTTTCTACTCTGCACTGCCCCTGGGTAATGGGGAAGGCTTCCTGTGGTTTCTGCAAAGGGCATTTCACAAAAGCAATATGAATGTAGGGGAGGACATGAGGGAGAAAATCTGCAAACATTTAGTGGGCTGAGGTCACTCTTTTTTAGTCCAATAGCCTGAAAACTGTACTTTTACCCTGACTTTCATTTTCTGTCCCTTTAGAGCCTAAAACAAGAATAAATATCTTTATCTTATCTCCTTTTGATATATATTACTTTAATCACATTAATTATTCTATTTTGGCAGTCATTCTTAAGATTTAGGTGGGATTTTAGAAGCGGTATTTTGCTTTCTGAAGTAGTCTGTGAAATAAAAGCTGTCTGGTCTGATTACCTTGGATTAGTACAGAAAACTGCCTATAGGATGAAGAAAAAATAAATCCACCACCAGAACAGCTTACAGGAAGGTTGCTATAGAGAAGTCTGTGCGTGACAATGTATAGAGAGGCAGCTAACAAAAAACAATATGAAGTGACAGTCTGACATGCTGGATACCAAACTGACGAGGACAGAAAAGTATAAAAAGACAATCAGATAAATAATTTCAGAACAGGGCTTTCATAGCTACAGCTGAAATTAATAGAAAAGGTTTTCTTAAAAATTCTTTTCTGCACATAACATGTGTCATTGCTGTGGAGGAGGAGGTCAGCTGAACTCCATCACCCTGGGCTGTGTTTACTGAAGAGATGACAGTGTTGGTTTGTGAAAGAGACTAGCTCTGGTTCCATCAATCACAGAACAAGTGGCTAAGGGACAGCTGACATTCACAGAAGCCCATAACATTCTTGTGTGGCCTCTTTTTCTGATAACAAAAATAGGGCCACAATGGCAGCTTCCTAGACAGTGCCTTATAGAGAAGCTACAGACAGGAGAATAGCCATCAGGCAGCAGCTTCACGTGCTAGAAGGCTGTATTTGCAAAAACACATTGGTAGACTGGGGAGAAACAAGCTGTTTGGCAGGGAAGCTATGAAACAGCTGGGACTGGTCAGTGAGAGAGATCACCAAAGCATGGATCAGGGTGTTAATTAGTAGTGATGAAGAGAAACATTTTTAGTAATGAGTGACTGCACAAAATCTTACCATCTTCAGTAAAAATGGGAGCAGTGTGCAAGTAGTGGATGATGTTAGGATCTTGCTCAAATGGACACTCCACTTGTTTCCATGTTATAAATTCTCCTACTTGCTTAGCCAGCTCCAGAAATTTCTGTAAACATAAGATCATTCCACTCAGATATAGTAAGATTACCTCATATTCAGTGTTTGATGGTCTGCACTGAAAATTGCAGGCCAGTAGTCTCAGATAGTCCCTTGGCTATCAGAATGCGATAGGTAAAAACATTTTTCAGATCTTACTTCAAAGTTGACGTGTCCATTTGGAAGGCGATTAGCACATCCCTCATTCAAAAAATAAATGTCTTTGATCAATAGGCTGAAGAAGGGAATCACAATCTGTGGAGAGAAATGACATAATCATTTTCTTTTCAGTTCAGTGTTTTCTCTGCATGAAAGAACAACTCAATTGCGAGAGATGAGAATAAAGAAGTATTAACTTTTCAATGTGCTGTGCACTTAAAAAGCAGTACAGGGACAGGCAGGCAAAAGAGCAGTAGTGTCTAGAGAGACCTTCAGCCTCCTTCAGAATGTATGCTGAGATGAAAGTGAACTGAACACAATGTTCACTGAGCACAATAACATGACTAAGAAAATGGTAAAAGCCCAGCTTATTGTCAACAACATCAGTCTGTTGACAACATCAGACAGCAAAGAGCAAAATAACATTGCAGAACTCTTCCCTTTCCTGTTGCGTCCTTATAAGCAGAGATGTTGAACACACAAATTGAGCAATTTAAACACAGGTGGGAACTAAAGGACCAATACTGTCCCTGGACAAAGAAAGCCAGCATAAGATCTGATGACCAAGGACTTGGCTACAAACAGTTAATCAGGAGCTGTTTCATCTTCAACAGCTCCATGCATGGCTACGTATGTAATTTCCTTCCTGGCTCCTGATTAGTACAACCTCCTTCTCCAAATTAACCTGCAGACAACAGAATTGAATATTAAGCTAGTTGACAGGAAACTGCTAACAGTAGCCAGAGAGACCATTTTAGTTCTCAAAATTAGCCCTGGCCGTCATCCAGGGCAGAGTGGCATATAGCAGTGATCCAAGCCTTCCCTCTAACCCATCAGAGTTGGGTCATAATTTGCTATAAAAGAAGTCTGGGTAGGACTCTTGAAATTGATGGAATTACAAGGAGGGATAAATAAATTTTATGCCAGATGTTCGACAGCAGAAAAGAGTAACAGTGCTCCTGAAGTGCATCCTCAACCTCAGTAGAGATACAGAGTGAAGCAGACTCCCTCAGGGTCCTTTGTCTCACAACTCAAAGTGAAAAGAAAGATAACACAAAGGACCAGTCCATGAAAGCTGACAGTCAAACCTCAGTCTGCCCACCTCTCCAGCAGTGACACTGTGATGGCAAAAGGCTGCTTGGGGGATTTGAGCTGAAGGTCAGCAGCTGCCCCTGTGAGAATTTTCCTGTGGCAGCAATGTCTGTCTTTTAAACCACCAAGCACAAACTAAATCACCATGAACATAAAACACACTGCATGGCAGTGTCCAAATGTTTCCACCGGTCTGTTTAAGTATTAAATGAACTGGAGCTTATTAAGCAGCACCAAAGCTAAAGAGCCCTCATGTCAAGCAAGAACAGTCAAGAGAGCAATCCTTTAGTTAAGTATTTAATGTTATTCCATCTCATGTTGTACATCAGCTGTAACAGGATATGAAATGGACTCAGAACAGGATTGGGAGATGTTATTTTCCAGTCTACATGGATGCTGCAATGCTGTGATGCGCCAATGAGTGTGAACAAGCCACAGAAGTGAAGACACTGAGGCAAGGAGTCCACAAGCTACTGCCAGTGTATGTTGTGAAAATGGAAGCTAATTTCTGTTCTAGCTGAATTACCACATCCATTAAGCTTTTAAAGATCTGCATCTCTGCTGGCTTTCTTATGGGACAGCCACAGAAAAACTTTGTAAGCCACTGCAAACAGCGATAAAAATGCCTGGACTGATACTCCAAGAGCCACTGGATACTGATCCTGATACATTCCACTGATAAAACTCAGGAATGAAAACAAAGCACAGCCTTATCCACCCAAAATGCTGAGCCCTCCTATTAGGGTCAGGTGGAGCAATTCCTAGTCAAACTGAGCTAAGTGTGTTTCAGGAATTATTTTCATATTACCCAAACTAGACCAATCAACCTGCAGTAAAAGAATATAACTCAGTCTATGTGGTTTGTTTTCTACTAAAAATTATGATGACTCTGTAACCAGTGTGGTCTCAAAAGGTGGAAAGATACAGAGAGCTGGAGCCAGACACTGATCCCCAGCTAGAAATCACTGCCAGGTTATCTCTACATATTTTTTTGGAGGCAGATGTGAGCTTGTTCTGTCCTGCTCCACTGCCTGGGAGCAAGGTCAGCACCATTAGTGGTACTAAATGTGAAGGAAAAGCCTTGCTGAGAGGAAAGGTACACAAATGTGGGCTGGATGCCAGGCTAATACAGCTACAGAGCCCTCAGTCAGCCCAGAACATGGCAGGGCTCCTTCTCATCTCATCCAAAAGGCACTAAAGACATACCCAGGGATACCAATTCTCTACACATTTCCATGGAATTGCTGTATTTTTGTCACCATTTATTTCCCCAATAAAAATATATTACCCTGTATGCTTTGCTTTCCAAATTTATGTAGGAAAAAACAATAGAAGTGGTTACAATTATACTCTAATACTGGCTTCACTCCAGGCACTTTGCTAGCATAAAACCTGGGTTAGTGCCAGAAACTCATATTTCTCTCCATTTTTATCCCCCTTCCATGCCATCCAACCCACCCACATGCTGAAGGACAATTGACTTCTGCAGAAAGAAGAAAGTTAATGAGATCCGACGTGTTTTTGCTCCACAGTATCAGACAGAAACAACACACAGCGCTGTGCTGTATGTACTCCCAACATTTCAAAGCCAGAGCCACGCCATGAGTACAATGCAGAGTTTCCCAGTGGAATGACTTCATTTTGGAACTGTCACAGGTCATTTGACTGCACAGACAAAACCAGATTTACTTACTAAACCAGTACACCCCTCTGCAAGCATAATTCCGTTTGAAGATAAAAATTTTCTGCAGACTGAGCTTTGCTATGAGTTTGCCAAGAAACAATGTAACATCTTCTATCAAAAAGAAGTGATCATGCTCTTTTGGATGTGTTCAAGTTCATCAAAATAAATAAATTATAATCTTGCTTATAAAAAGAAACAAAATTCCTTAATCCTACAGAAAGCATTACATGATCTGCTGTATCTGACACTGTAAAACACCCAGTATGATAAACTACCAAATCATATCCTGGAGCATTTTCCTGAACTAATGTCTACACAAGGAAAACAGAATATGGTGTTTCTCTGGTGTTAAATAGATTCCTTTCAGTCTAATACCCTCTCTGCCATCAGTATTAACCAGCTGGGGGCAGAGATATGACAGAGACTGCTAACTTCACAAGAAATTAAGTCAAACAATAAAGCAACTGGTTTGAATATCTATAATGGTTGCAGAAGAACTAAACTGCAAAAGCATCCCAAACTGGCAGGTCCTCGCTGCAGTGTGTGGTAGTTGAAAGAATTGCTTTTCCAGTCACAGACATCCCAATCATCTCTCCTTTGCATAGAGAAGTGCTTTTCAGAACAACTCGGTGTACTCCCATTGCAGCTGAGTCAGCCTGCCACCAGATGCTGATCTCATTTCACTGCAAATGCTGTGAGATTCCATTAGCTTCAGCAGATTTACATCAAATTTACAGGGGTGTGAGATTAACATCTGGGCTGGCTCCTTTCCTGAATGAATGCTAAATTCCATATTGTGCTTGTAAATGCAGCATCTACTTTAGCTTTGCCATGCTTAGTGCAGAGATTACCCATTTATGACTATGGGCAATTGCAGTGTAAAACACAAACCCTCTTTCAGATACCAAAAAAATCAAGAATTGAATGGAAGAATAAGAAAACTAACAAGAAACATATTGGGGCACAAAACAGGAGGATCCTACACTCTAACATTTTGTCAATCTGATTTTTGCAGCATCAGTGACACGTCAGAAAGCTCCACATCTGCCATGAGCACTGATAAAGCACTTCAATTCTTGCTCACTGAGATGGCAACAACAACCAAATGAAATGAAAATTCACAAGGACAGAATACCACCCCAAATTTGCTGTAATGGAATCAGACTAGACTCCCTTGACTTGTGGTAAATCATCTTTCCCTAATGTAAATGGAGATCCACCTGGTTTCCATTGCTGTGCCCTTTGCTCTCCATCTCACCACACACATCACACAAAAGGGGCTTCCCTTGCCAGAGCCTCGGGCACTGTACTAACAAAGCACAGCTCCACCTGCATCTGCCAGGCTTATGCTCCATCACCAAAATAAAAGTCGTTTCAGTCTGGAATACCTGTTCCATCAGGTTTATCAATCTAAACCATATGAATTTTCCAGGGATCTAGACACTTGTAACAAGTCCTCCATGCTGTGTGGAGGACAGCTCCTGCCCTCTCTAACCCTCCCAATATCTGACATCAAGTCCACATAGATTTACTTTGATCTTATCCAGTCTCTTTCAATCACTTTTTAAAAATATATTTTACATTTCCAGTTGCATCTTGAAGCACACGGGCCTCACACTGGTGACTCATGGAAGGGAAGAGAGCATTTGCATCAAGTGTTTGAGGCACTGACTGCCAGCAGAAATGCACCCCACCCATGTGGAGATGGATGAGGTGTGGTCACACCCACCTTCTCCCTGTTGCTGTGTGCGGTGAGGGACCTGTGGGCAGCCCCCCGCAGCGCTGTCCGGTAGTTGTAGAAGTTGCCGGTAGGGTCCATCTGGTGCTACATGCACAAAACAACACATGGTTGTTAGAAAGTTGCCTGGGCCCTCTAAAGACAATTTTACATCCAGTTGTAGCAAACCAAGAACAGAGCAGAGCCTCCATCTTCAAAATGTACATCTTCAAAATCCACACGCCTGCAGAACCCCAAGCACCAAGGATAAAATGAGAGGTCTACAGCCCATGGCTGTTCATACCTTTGATTTTTCTACTGACAGCTTATTGAGCTTTTATGTGAAGAATAAGCACTGCACATTCTATGTGTGCCAAATCCTGGAATCCTCAATACAAAATACAGCTTTGGGTCTTCACTCAACCTCCAAGGTATAGACTGGGAGTTTTACATTCAGCATCATGTCCATGGCTAAACAAAACATGCATCAGCAGAAGCACTGTGGTGTGCATATAGGTTCACACTTTGGGGGTTTTTTAACTCCTCTTATTTATTTGAGTACTCTGAATTCCCTCTCTGCATCATCAGCTTTACACCCTCCTCACTACACCTGGGATATTTCAGCTTAAAATCAGGCCTGCTGCCTGTGAAATATGTCTCCAGACATCTCACACCTGGATAACAATGTAAAATTCCCAAACAAAAATATCCTGACTATACTTGAAGCAGTTGATCAGGATTTTTTTTTATTATTTTTTAATTTTTTTTTACCTCAAGAATGAAAAATTTGGCTGTTTTCACTTTTGACCAAGTCTTCTTTAGCCTGGAAACTGGACTCATATTCATTCCAGCTATAAATGAAGGAGAAAAAAACAGAGCCATTGATAAGAGCTGGGTTTCCTTTTTCATCTGTGATAGCTGATGGAAGAACTGGTTAGAAGCTGTACTTACAAATGATTGCCATCAGTGAATTAAAATTCCCTATGTTAAAGCACTCTCGGGCAACGTCAATGAAGAATTCAATGACTTGTGCTCGCTGCTTCTTTTTTGCAGGCTGTAAATTAAAATAAATGAGTATCTGTAATGAGCATATGCAGAATTGGAGGTCATCCTAAGCATTTGCTCTATGCATAGCGTGGCTTCATGCACAGCTTGGGCCATCTGCTTTCAGTCACTGGCCCTAATTCTGTTCCAGCAATTCAGTGGATGCTGGTGATTGGCAGCCTCTGAAATCAAAGCTTTCACTGCAGTGACACAGACTAAATTCACGGCAATTCCCAGCTCCAGTGACTGTCTCAGTGCTGGAACAGGCAGCCCAAGTAGCCCTGAAGCAGAGCTGTCCGCTGGCCTCCCTCGATGGGCTCATCAGCAGAGACTTCCCTAAGGGCAGGATTTCATACCCCTATAGGAGCAGCATCTTTGTTCTGGAAAGAGCTGGTTTCATTGGTTAATCCCTTTCCCCTCTTCTGCCCCTTTATCAACATTGCCAAGCCAAATGATAACATTTTAAATTCACATTTTAATTGGACTGGAATCACTCTATCTTTTCCAAAGATGATCTTCAAATGGTAATTCTTAGGCTAGCTAGGCTCTTTAAACGATTATTATTCCTCCCTTCCATACCCTTTCCAAAGAGGAAAACATTAATTTAATTTTGATGGGACCAAGTTAAACAAGCTAAAACCACTACCAAGTTAAGAAACAACAGCCACAGCTACACTAATGGGCAGCAGGACAGAGAGCCATGCAGTGGGAATTCACACACACAGCAGATCTTTAGGATGACAGATAATAAATATGGCTCCACTAGAATCTTTGCTGGCAGAAATCTCACAGGATAACTCAAGGCATTTTTTCCTCTCTTTTTCCCTGCAGGGTTCATTATTCCACACTGTGTTCCTACTACATCAAGAGAACAGTGCATTCCCCCGTGTGCTGCTGCCTCTCTTTTGCAATATGTTTGTCATTTATCAGGTTGCTTCTGCAAGTGCAACACTACTAAAACTTACCATCTTATGCTTAGCTGGGTCATAAGAAATAAATCCCCAGGATTGCTTATTAATACAAAATCTCAGAGCGATACTTCAGGTATGTGGTAAAACAGGGCACACACTTGTAACTTACCATGCAAATTTCTGTTGCTACAAGATAGCAGAGTCTATTGAACCATTTCACATAGGCCTCAAGGTTACTTGTCTTCTTCTGTTCACTGAAACAAGTCTGGGGGGAAAAAAGAACAGGAACATATAACTGTGTTCCAGTCAGTGACCTGATCACCAAAATAAATACTGCACAAAGGTAATGACTGGCCACATCTCTTTCATGCTCATGAGAAGACTGTGCCTTTAAGGGCCCGTTTTAAAAATCCTGTGAGTGGTAGATGGGGGTCTAGCTGGGTGTGTCACACTGCACAATTCACACTGTCCAGAAAAGAGCACCATTTTGCCTGGAGCAAGTGTTCATTGAGAGTCTGCACTGACCCTTGTTCACTGGGATAAGAACAGCTGAGGCATTGCAGGGTTCTGACATCAACAAGGACATGCAGACAAAGTAAGACAGGCACAATCTTCCACAGCAGGCTCAGTTTGTGACTTTGATTCCAGCATTTCCTCCACCTCAGTACATAAAATCACCCACAGCCCTTTTCTGGAGAGGAGGGACAGAATTTAGTGAAGTGCACAAGAGATAAATAAGAGAAAACACAGTTCTGGTTGATTTTTTTATGAAAACCCCCCACTATTTTCCTTAGTGAGTTTTCAGAAAAACAGGTTTTTAGCAACCAGCTCTGCCTGGATGGCTGTGTTTGAACAGGTCACTTACATGCCAGAGGCATTTCACTGATAAGAGCCATTACAAGAAGCATATTTTTCACTTATTTATATAAAACATAATATAAATTCCCATAACTGATACAGGCTATGCAAGCAGATACTTGGCTGAACTCTTCTAGATCCTTTTCATCAGCAGAAAATTTGACTTCAGAGGATGATAGGGCAGTTCACACAGCCTGAATATGTTGCTTGGGATGGTAAGATTTCAAGTGCTTTTCCCAGCTTTAAATTCTTAGACAGGCCATCAAAGACACTCAGCTCTCTAAAGCTCAAGAGATTTGAACTGATCTGAACATTCAATAACATCCACTAGAGGGTACCAGAGAATACTGATTTTTGTTTTATTAGGATGATCATTTCCCAGAGGTACCATAAACACATGCCACTAAGAGGAAAACCATAACGCATAAGCAAAGATCCATTAATGTTAATGGGATCACCCATAAGGTAAGGTAAACCAGTGACTAAGAACCCCTTCAGAAATGTGGCTTAATATGATTCCCAAGGTAATTCAAAGTAAGAAAATATTCACCTCTGATTCTGTATACAGAAATCACAATACCATGCTATGGAGGAGCAGAGCCTAACAAGACTGAAATTCTGAGCCACTTTATGAATAGACTACAAACACAATAAAAGTGTATTTTTAAAGCATCTCAAAAGTAAATGTTAGCAAGCAGCATGTTAATGTCAAAAACTCAAAGGAAACCGAAATCAGCCCCAGTTCTAACCTCAGCGGCTGCTTTTCATGTGTTCTGTTTCTTGTTTCCTATCACAGCAAAAAATACACAAAACCCAGGTTTTGTTCTGAAAATAGCATTTCTATCTCAGAACTGTTGTCCTGTGCCAGGGTGTAAGAGCCACAGCTAATAACGCAAAACTTGTGAAAAATGTGCAACAGTAAAGTTGAGACAGACTGCTTTTTAAAGGTTAAGCTTTATAAATGGCAGCAATATTTAGCACCTCCCAAGCATCTTCCATCTGCAGCTCAGAATGCTTGATAAACATTCATAAGTGGAGCCTTTTGAAATCTTCATGCAAGAAAGATGTTTAATATGCTCTCCAGCTGGAGGGAATTCAGACCCTGTGTTTGACATGGATGTTCTTTGTGGGTCAGGGAATATGACTCCACATAATGTTTGTGCTACTTTGTCCAAAGATGTGTCCCAAGAAGGGCAGAGGAGCTGGAGAAGGGTGTGGAGCACAGATCTGATGAGCAGCAGCTGAGGGAGCTCAGCTTGGAGACAAAGAGGGGGAATCTTTTTGCTCTCCACAGCTCCATGGAAAGAGGTTGTAGGGTGGAGGAGAGTCAGTCTCTTCTCCCAAGTAACAAGCAGCAAGACAAAAAGAAATTCCCTCAAGTTGTGCCAGAAGAGGTTTACATTGGATATTAGGAAAAATTTCTTCACTGAAAGGGTGGTCAGGCATTGGAACAGGCTGCCCAGGAAAGTGGTAGAATCACCATCCTTGGAAGTGTTCCAAAAATGTATGGATGTGGCATCTGGGAACATGGTTTAGTAGTGGCCTTGGCAGCGCTGCGTTAAGGGTTAGAGTCAATGATCTTGTAGATCTTTTCTGACCTAAACTATTTTGTGATGCTGTATGCAATGCTCTCACCCTGTGATCAGTCTTGCTGACCTGAAGCCCAGGTGGCTGAAATCTCACTGTGGCTGGTTTGTTATCTTGTGTTTCTGACACACATTTGCTGCCTTGGGGTTCCTTTCTAAAGGATGTGATCAATGCCCAGAATACCTGGAACTCCATCTCTGCCTATTTCCCTCATCCTGAAACAAACTGCAGAATCTCCATGAGTGCAAGAAAAGAAGGAAAGGGCCCAGTGTTGCATGTCCCATCCATCCATCCATCCATCCATCCATCCATCCATCCATCCATCCATCCATCCATCCATCCATCCATCCATCCATCCATCCATCCATTTATCCATCTTTTCACCATTACAAGCTCTTTTGGTGCTCTTTGTGCAGCACTACAACCACAGGTCTTCCTGACAACTTTAGCATCCAATGAGGAATTTCAGACATTGATGTACAGTCTCAGTGGGAACGCATATGTAGTTCAGGGGAAGAATTTTCCACCCTTTCTATTCAGACAGCGTGTGAAATCTCTGACTCTCCCTCTCCAGCTAGGAAGCCTCTTTCCTCATTGAAGGACTCAGTGAAATGTTACTTCAAACCTCAATGGAATCAGTGGAAAGACTCCAAGTGGCTTTCACAGCCTTTGGATGAAGCCCTGAACAGGCACTCCAGTTCCCTGTGGTGCTTTGGGTTACAACCTATTGTGTAGAGGGAGAAGAGTTGATTCATGACGCACTGACTCACTGCTGTGGTGTCTGGGCACACACTGAGGCCATTACATCATATCCTGAGCCTTTAATCCTTCAACAGAGCAGCAGACATTCCCTGGCTGTGCACAGCCACAACCATCTGTCCCAGTCTGAGCAGGCTGGGAGGAACAAGCCGAAAAGGACATCAGGGTGGTGGCCAGTTTATCACCAGGGAGGAATGGCAGTGATCTGCCAGTGTGAGCTCTGCCAACAGGTTCTCATCCTTGCCATGACAACACAGGTCACCAGTTGGCCTGGCCCACGTCAGCTTGATACTCGAGTCCTGCTCTTAAGGACCTCATCACAAGGGGACAAACTGTGTTCACAGGAGACACTTTGTATGTGGAGAAACCATACCTTGGTACCATCCAGAGGGTCCTTATGTACAAACGCCTGCACAAACTCCTCAGGTCCAATGTGACTTAGTCTTTCCTGTTGTGGGTAAGGGAGTGGGAAGAGAAGAAAAAATAAGAAAACACCCCAGAATATCTTCTGTTTCTCTTGATAAAACATTGTCATTTTCTGTCAGCTCTGAGTGGTGTCACTGAACTGGTAGCCAACTAACCAGACATTAAAATTCATAGCAACAATTAGAACTATGTCAGCAGAAAGATGAAAATTAGAATAAATACATCTCATTACTGACAAGCCACAGTAAGAGTCCCCTCCACTGCGCTGGATGCACAGGGCTTCATCTGGGAGCCAACAGACATCGGTTCTGTTTGGTGCTCCCTCAGACCTGTTGTTGTCCAGCCTCTCTCAAAAGCCTTGTTTCCCAGCTGTTACAATGGCAGTAACACTGTTATCTGGTGTCCACAGCAATCCACTGCTCAACTGTCCACACAGGGCTCTGCCCTGGCTCCCTGCCCACCGCCCCTCAGGTGCTGCCCTGGGGTGGTGGCTCTGGGTCACTAAGGGAGGCACTGAGGATGCACATGACACATTGAAGACTTTGCTTACACTGGAATGTGTCCCAGGCACTAAGTGAAACAAGAATAAATAAAGAATCCAAATCTCTCTTGGTAAAAGAGAGGCCATCTCCAGCAGCTCCAGAAAAAAAAACATGGCAGCTCCAAACACACACTGACCTTCCTGCTAGGCTTTTCACTCTCCTTAACATGTTTATTAGAAAAACAAATATTTTCAGTAGGTTGTAGGCCACAAAGGTATTTCAGACAAGGTATTTTGGAATTCCTACAGCCCAAATTTAGAGCACTCAAGCAACAATAAAATAAATGGTAATTCTGCTCAAGGGAAAATTTTATGTCTAGTTCTATGCTTTTTCTCTGGGCTTCTCACCTTAACACTGATAACTGTACAAGGTTGCTACTAATCAATAACTGTTTTAAATAAGTATCAAATAATTCTTACTGACAAATAATCATCAGATAGTTTCCGTGCAGAGCACTTGATGTATCTGACATAGCAATGAAAGAGAAGGGAGAGAGAACTGATTACAGTACAGTGGAATTAAAATCTCTAGCTGCAACTGTTTTAAAAAGGCAGTGATGCCTCAGTTACAGGGAATTTCCCCTTGGAAGACAGCTGTACTGTGGAAGAGAAAAGAAAAGAAAACAAAAGCAAGAAAGAAACTCCATGCCAAAGGACTTCTACTCTCTGACTTAAGTTATATAAAGCAAAGAGAGCCAAAGCTGCATGTTCTGAAAACTAACCATTCTACTTCTTGACAAATAGAATATAAACTATCTTCAGAAATCCAAGAGCTGTTTTCCTAATACTCACTCCAGTCCAAGTGCATTTCACGTTTTGTTTTTCCATCCTTCTCCTGAAGGATGAACAGAGTCCACAGGAGGACAGGCAGCAGGGCACCAGAGCACCAAGAGATCTGCAGATGGCAGCAATGTTTTACATTCTGTGCACATCCAAGAGGTCCGAGGGGAGGACCTGACCCTGGGAGAAGGGTGTGCAGCACAACAGCACATCCAAGGTTTCAGCACTGCAATTTTTCACAGAAGAGCCTGTTTGGGAGCAGCCTGCAGCCCAGCACAGGAGGAACAGCAGGAATTTGTAGGGGTGGTATCTGCACGCCCTTCCTTATATGTTCAGGCACAAAATCCCAAAGGGAAGAATGAAAGCTACATCAGACAACCCACATACTCTGTGTATCTGGAGAAATGGCTTTGAACTGCTAAAATTTCTACCAAATTTATAAAAGGGCTAATGACCAGCCATTTCAATAGCACCTGCAGAGCTTGTGGGGCTCTGAGCACCTTATAGAAGTGACATTCCTGGAACTTGACTTTGCTGGGATAGAATTTTCATTTCACAAATAAGAAGTACAGTGACCTTCTCCAAGCTGTACAGGGATACTCTGATATACAATTTGCTTCCCAAGCATCTCTTAACCTGTCAAACCCTGCCTCCTGCTACAGTGCTGATACAGCATGGGATGTGCTGCAGCAGTGCAGACATTTTTTGGTTATGTCTGGAATACTTAGCAGCTGATGGCTTAAAATAACATCTCTGGCTGCCAAAGTTGGGAACCATTCCCACTTACCAGCTCCACATGTGTCAGCTGCTGAGCCAGGGTGTAAGGGTCACTGCAGACGCTCAGGATTTCTCTCTGAATTGATGGAGGTTTAGTTTTGAAGGCAACCAGCTTATCAGAGACAGCAGTACTGATCTTGACAATCCCTTCTTGCCCATGGCTGAGGGTTGCAAGCTTCTGATTAAGGGCTTGCAAAAGCTGATTCATCTTTTTCCAGTATGCCTGGAGAGACAGGGAGAGAAACATAAGCCACCCAGAAAACTTGACATAGGAGTGTTTTTTGTACTGAAATTTCCTTGCAGCAAAATACTCCTAAGCCAGCAACAGGTTACCATTTTATTTCCAACAAGCCTATTTCAGAATAACCAGTTGGCTTAATTACAATTCTGTGCTCTGGACACAGAGACTGCTGTCAAGAGAAGAGGCAGGCACGACTGGTGGGTTGGGCTGGCACTGATATTCCAGATTCCGGTCAACATCAGATTCAAAGGAGAGGCAGCGCTACAACATGAGTTACTGCAGCTTTCCAGAGCACAGCAGCTTTTGGTACCTATCTTTTATGTCAGTTACATTTTGGCTCAGAACTCTACCTGTTAATGCTGCCTTGTCAAGTCCTATTTATTAGGAATAAGAAATGTTTCTATTGCTATTTTCTCCATCCTTTTGACCTGAATGCAGAAGAAGCTCGCAGCTGCTTGCTACCCAGCTGGAGTGGCTGGGGCATTGTGTAACTTTGAGTATTTAATATCCAAATGTTAATTGCGGCTGAAGGAAGTTCATATTGTACTCCAAACCCAGCCATGTGCTCAGCAGGATCATCATTACCAGCTTGTCCAGGTTGTTCTCAGAGGTGAAACAACTCTTTACAGACAATAAGTGGAGTCTCTGGCCACAGACGATGGGCAGAAAGAAATTACTTCAACTCTTCACGACTGACAGATGCAGACATCACAAAACTGAGATAACAAAACTGGTGGGTTCTAAGGACAAGGTTAATTGAAAATGTCCTTGGCTAGACTGTGCCTCACCACAAAGAACAGCATACACCTGTGTCATGTCCCAGGCTGGATGCTGCTCAAGTGAGCCTTTGGAAGTAATCCCATGTTTTAGATCCAGCCCCTGTTTTCAGAGTTTTGTGGACTGTGGATAGTCTTTTGTGTTAGGCATTGACAGCATTCATGCTTTAAGTGTTCAAAGAACCAGAAACCAGAGTCAGTGCTCTTCTCACCTGCACAGAATCCAATCTGCACAGTGGAGATAGCACCTCCTACTTCACAGTGAAGGATAACTTCTCACATCTACTCAATCTTCATTACAGGATAGGAAACCTAGAGATCTTTAGAACATCCCAAGCGTTTCAACTTTTGCCACAACACTTTGTAACTTTGATGCAGTTTTTCTAACAAAAGGTTTCACTTTGTTCTCTTGGATTCACAGTGCTCTCCTTTCACTTAAGGAAGATGCTCTCTTGAGCTGGACTAGAATGCATACCAGATAAGCAGGATGTAATCAGTTTTTTTTTTTTTGGTTTTTTTTTTTGAAATAGTGTTGTTAAGTCTGAAATGAAGCAAGTACCCAGAAGGCAGGAGTGACATGTCTTGGAGAATGACAACACACAGTGTATTTAAAATCAAATCTCAAAGGTGGAGTGAAAATTGACTGAAGAAAATAAAACCCCACTCTTTCAGTTTTTAGCTGTTACTGATGTATATTAGCTCCAAGAAAGTCTTACTGCATGTAAATCCTTATGTCAACAGATGGTCACACTTTTGATTTAAAAAGACTGTTCTGGACCCAAACTACTGACCACCATCTAAATATTTCTCAGTTTTACTTCCAGGTGTGTTTACAAATCTCAACACAGCTCATGAAGTTCTGAGAACACAGTGTGATTTTTTTAGTGACAACTCAAATAGTGACATACGCAGCATTCTGTGAAGTTATTTTGTAAACGGGAAGCTCAGTTTTCTGGGGGTGGAGGGACAGCACTGAAAACCAAACCTTCTAATGAATATAAAACATCTGGCTAAAAGACTTGGCTGGAAACCATGCTTCTCCTTCTAAAAGGAGTTTGGATGAAAAATCTTGGACCAGCCACATCTGTGCAGTATCAAATTCTTCATAGTTTGAATGAAAAGCCAAAAAGCTGCATAAAATTGCTTGAAAGGCATGCATATTAGCCAGTCTTTCAATAAATCTTTATCAAGAAATCTAGTTTCACCTTGTTTTGTAGGGAATATGGCACAAAAAATAGATATAGACAACAGTAAACAAAGACTTAGTTAAGCCAACCATCTAACAAAGAGTGGGGGAAAAAAAAGAGAGACAGTTAAAGGACACAAACAATTACACAGAAATCAGAGCTCTTGAAGAGACTCACTGGAAATCAGTTGGGTGCACCCTTGCCTAGAAAGCTTTTCTGTGCACATTGGGAGAGAAATTAAGAAAAAAAAAAAATCCTGCTTTTGCCCTTCTAAAAGCCTTTCCTGCCTTCTTTAAACTACGTCCACTAACTGAAAACAACACTCTTCATTACCTTCAACGTGCTGGTAATTATCTTGCCACAAAGTGACCCCCCACCGTACAGGGGCTGCATGCTGGACTTTAACAACTAATTTCACTTCACTGCCACATTAACAGTCAAAAGAAGCACACCACTGTTTAATATTTAAACAAAATGTTTCTTTCTTAACTAGGAAAGTTCCCCTGAAGACAGCAGGCATCAGCAGGTGGCTTAGGAGCTCAAATTTTAATTAAAATTTCTAACTCTAAATGCAAATCACAGCACTTGCTAAGAAATGCTTCTCAGCATGGACACCTTTTTAAGAACATCACAGCCTTTAGAAAGTGGACTCTATAAAGGACAGGAGCAGACACTGCAGAGGAAAATCCTGCACTGACCTACATGGACTGGATGACATCACAAATCTTTCAGTCTTTAATTTCTGTGGTTCACAATGGGGAGCAAGTTTCTTCCAAAAAACTAACAGCCACCATCACTCTTCTGTGCTGTCCCTTAAAAAAAGGAAATTTGCATTCCAAGAATACGAGCTGTTTCTTAAATTAATTATTGATTTTGCTCAGGCATAATCACTTGCTATTACAGTGCCTGGTAATATCTGAAAAACAGTGATTTGAAACTAATGTAGTCTGAGACCCCCCCCGGGCGCCCACAAGCATTTGTACACAGATGTGCATGCTCCAGAGCAAAGGTGTGCAGAGCTTGCTCAGGTTTGGCAAATAAACCACTGCTTTTCACGCGGAAAGTTCATTTATAGCATTTATGATTCTTCACCAGGGCAAATACAGCTGCTCAAGAGCACACGCTAAGTCCCAGTTCTCTGCCCTCTGCTTCCTGTGCAGAGGACACAACTCTGGTGGGTCTGTATGGACTTCCTTCACTTCTGGTGCTGACGGGCTGCAAGGCATCTTTTGCCATGGTTGGCCAGGAGCAAGTCCATTGCCTCTTTCTCTTGAGGGAATCCTACTGCTCTGGTTAATGGAACTAAAGACACTTTGGCTCGGAGTTTTTTGTTGCCTTCACCTCCACCACTGTGTCTCACAGCTTCCCCATCCTTCCCCTTTTCTCCCATGGGCTTCCCAGCCCAGCCAGTCAATCCATATCAGCCTACAGCTCCCTGAAAGTGGCAGACATGATGCCAGCCCAGTCCAAGAGCAGCTGTTCCCATTTATGACATATTTCATGTGCATAGGAGAGCCCAATTTCATTTTTGTGGTGCTGCAGCCCTGCTAATTCCTTCTGTCCTCTCTCAACTCTTCTGTCTCCTCATCCTCATGGGAATGTTCTTGTTCTACTGGACTGCACCCCTCTGTGGCTTGAGGCCAGGCCTTCATGTAGCCAGAGGAACTGAATTTTTCCACATCCCATGGTTAACCTAGAAGTAATTAGAGACTCTCAGTGTACTGTTTGCTTATTATTTTCATGAACTTTGTGGTCTTTTTAATGTTTCTGAATTAATTTATGGGGTTCACCTACCTGAATTTGCAAGCAGGTCTCCCAGAGGCTCCATTCACTGTGACCCACTGTGCCACACACAGAGCTCACATATTTGAACACCAGGACCATACAGACCTTAAGCCTGAGTCTGTGCTCAGCAGGCCACACACTGCTATCTTCTGCCACTTCCGTGCTCTCAGACAATCTACATGTCCCCTAAGATTAGTATTTTCTTTAAATATAAGAACTTGGATCAAGACAAGCTGTGGATGTCCCATCCTTGGAAGTGTTCTAAGCCTGGCTGGACAGGGCTTGAAGCAACCTGGTCTAGAGGAAGGTGTTCCTGCCTATGGCAGAGATGTGGAACGAGATAGTCTTTAAGGTCCCTTCCAACCCCAAGCAGTCCGTGATTCTATGATTCTAACCTGGGAGATCACAGTTCTGCTGCTGTTTGAATTGTTACCAGCACATTCAGTATATGCTATGCCCTCATATATTTTTCCTATAAAATGGGAACATTTTTATACTACAATTCAGTGTGCAGGAGATAAATTCCAATGCTCACTGCTTCAGGTGCACCTAAATAGAGATGTGGTTTTCAGGGAAGATACTACAGGTTTTTGCATTATTGGAGAATGAAACCCAGAGTATCCAGGAAGAGGCATGGAACAGAATGCAGATAAAAGAGGAAAAGGAGGAAACAATTGGGAAAATGAACTTAACGTATCAGCAGAACATCCCAAGTCAAGCATCCTCACCTCATCACATGGGGCTATCCTGTGAATCATGTCTTTCAGATGGCCAATCATCCGCTCTTCCTGAAAGTCATACGGGAATGTCTCTGTCCACTCTGTCAGCAACTGTAAGATTTTGGGTCCAAATTTTCTGATTCGAGCCTGAAATGCAAACCAATGAATGATGGACATGGATTGAAATATGTTTACTCATTAAAGTCTCCCACTGTGTGTGTCACTGAATGTGGGGCCAGGTTTTCAAAGAAGGCATTTGTGTTGCACCTGCAAAACCTGCACACATGCATACAAAGAGTGTGGTGCAGAAATAATACAATTTGGCATGCAAAATGTACCAGAACTCAGGTGCATGCACAACTGCCTGTTTTGCATGCAGATTTAAGTATTCTGCACATGCAATTGGCCTGTTTATAATTGGATGGACATTTTGTTGGTGCAACCTTTATACCTTTTTAAAAAATATCTGGCCTTTTTGCTGATTCAAGCCATTTGTTCTTCCCTTTTGTACTTACAACCCTTCTATATTTTCATCCTTCTCTGAAAATCTGCAATGAATTTCTTGACCAACAAAGAGGGTTTTTTGCTCCTTTGCTTTCTGGCTGTATGAAAAAAACTCCTTAGTGACCAGTGGTATATTACAATGAAGAAAATACGAACAAAACAGCAGCACTTTTGTAACTTTACCTGGGCTGCTGGGTAATGTTGCTCTCTTCCTACATGAGCTC
Source organism: Cinclus cinclus (assembly GCF_963662255.1). Taxonomy (NCBI): domain Eukaryota; kingdom Metazoa; phylum Chordata; class Aves; order Passeriformes; family Cinclidae; genus Cinclus; species Cinclus cinclus. The sequence goes on from NC_085059.1 coordinate 13,812,067, forward strand.
AAGGTCATGATGGGACAAGGACACTCACATAGCATACAGCTGATGCCCACTTCTGGTGGAGATTTATCTGAGGATGCGGCAGTAGAAATAGTTGGGATGGGGCAAGGAGGGAAATGCAGGGAATGGCACAACTGGTGCATTAGTGTTATCTCAAAAGGCAGCCAGTGCAGCTGCTCCCAAAGCTTTCATCCTCCTTTATGTGAAAAGGAAATGGTGTTAAACAACAAACTGCATTTTTATTTACAGAAAACACAGACCGAAACAAACAGCCTTCTTCTGCATCCCCATGTACTGCAGCTAAAGTGTACCCTGTAATCAGGAAAAATTATACTCTTAAGCTCCCCAGCTCTTTGTTTTTCAACCAAGGTGGCTAAAATGCATATTTCAGCTTTCCACCAACAACAGGTTTCAATGAGCCACATCTCTAAAAATAACTGCTGTCAGCTAGCATTAAGCTCAGGCTCAAAGACCAGCAGGTGGCTGCTAAAAGGAAAGCTTTATTGGAAACTACAAAGGTCTGGGGAGACATTTGCTCCAGCTGTGTAAACTGCATTACGAATTGATGGAGAGGACTTTGTGCAAGTCACAGGACAAGGGATGGGAGGTTGCTTGTGTACAAAGTTTCAAAATGAGCCACACTTTCGGGAGCACAATATCAGCTGTGTCCCACCAACTCTGTGTTGCTACAAAACCCAGATGCACTTTAGGCAGGTAAGAGGTCTTCATAATAAGACAGTTTCTTTCATTTCTTGAAAGTTTAATGAGGAGCAAAACTTTGCAATTTTCACATTTAATCCTCCTAAACTTTTATTATAGAATTGGAGAACAGAACCTCACACCTTAGAAAACTTGTTTTGCATGATTCACCCCATTCAGATACTTCTATTAACACTGACTCTATAGGTAACCCAAGTCTGGGATGGCTGAGCATTCTGGAGAATGGCTCTCCACAGTGAAGGCAGAGCTCCTGTTACTCATGGAACCAGTTACCTGTGCAAAAAAAACAAGCACATGGGCAGATATTGGTGACTCAGTATTTGATGCCAAATTCAGTTTCAAAGCTGGAAAGACTGATCCTGAATACCATTTCAGAATTTTGGGGTTTCTGGAAATTTGCAACAAATGCAAGTTCTTTCCCCCTCTACTGCTCTGAAGGTGTATCTCCTGCTCTAGATAATGTACCAAACAAGTGTTCATGTCTGCAGCAAGGAGAGCTTGGGCAGAATCCAGCACTGCACTGTTTGTGGCACTGCCAGAGGATGCACATGTGTTGCTATACACTGTACCATTCTGCACAGTCCCTGGGGTGAAACAGGAGGAGTGCTGAGGCAGGAACAGCATGGACTTTCTCATTCTGTTCACCTGTCTGGACCCCACTGCTGCTCCTGCCCATTTCCAGTGCTCCATTGGTGCTGCTCTGCAGCACAGAGGGCAGGAGGATGGTGGGCACCTGCCCCCTGCTACATGGTGCTCAAAGTGACAGGGAAGGCCAAGAGGAAATACTACAGTACCAGGAGCAAGAAAGCAAAGGGGCAGAGACATTAAATAAAACTGGGAGAGAGAGTGGTGTGTGGACATCTGCACTTGACACTGTGTGAGGGTTATGTCCTACCTCCTTGCATCCCGCAGGCTTCACCAGAGCCTTAAAGAAGTTAAGAAGGAAAGTCACCTGGGAAGACTGAGACAGGGGGAAAGGGAAAATTAGATGAAGATTTGAAGTGACTGTTGCCTGAAGCATTGCTCTCAGACATGGATACCAGGATGCCTCAATGTCAGGATCTCAGTGGCAAATCCTTTATGAGAAAGCTCCATTCAGTCTAAAGAAAGGCAAGGGGCCAGAGCCCCAGAATCCTCTACCCACTGAAAATACCTAATTTTTCTGTTGTAAAGATAAACTAACCTTGTCCAGCACGGGGTCATCCAGCCGCTGCTGCTCAATGCACTTGTGACAAACTCGGGACAAAAGCTCATGGGGTTCAATGAAGAGTCTGGAACTCAGCAGGAATGTAAAGATATAGGCTTTCTGCAGGAGAAAGACAAGTAGACCTACTGTAAGCAGCCACACAGTGGGTAATATTGACTGTAAAACCCTGAACTTCACAGCTTTTTCATTTACACTTGGCAAGACCTTTTTATTTAAAACATAACAATTCTTGACTCTGAATATGGAACTGGTTACACTGGGCACAGATGGCAGCAGCATCTCCTTCCTCCACAGCATCCACTTTTCCAGCCCTTGGTTGCCTAAACCCTGGCCAAACATCCAGTGAAGACAGTGTGCAGGAGCAAGCCCAAGTACAGGAGACAGCACAACCAGGATGCTGGAGACAGTGAAGCTAAATGGGCAGGAATCTCTGTGTTGTACTGGGTGGGGAGCTGCTGACACCCCCACACCAGCCACATCTTGCTATTGCCCTGCTGATCTCACTCAGCCTATTTTAAGCAATATTTCATTTATTCTATGAACTCCCCAAATTTCATTTCTATCAGCCAAGTCACATCATATGCAGTTCCACATCTGTGAAGCTGTGGGAAGCAGGTCTGCTGGATAAATCCTTGGATTATTCAAATTATTCCAGCAGTGAATTTAAAATACATGCATGAGTTCTCAGTTGTTTGCATCCTGACCCCTCCTTGTGTCCTTGCATCTGAATTATCTCCGTTCCCCCAGTCCTACCCATGCTCCCAAGTAGCAGGTATAATATTACATATCACACATTGCCTAATCAAAATCTCACAGCCTGATCTGTCCATTACCTATTTTTATTGCCTTTCTGTTCCTTCTTTTTTTTTAATTGAGATGCTTCTTTATTACTTATTTTTAGCTGATCAGAAACTGAGCTCTGGGTAATTTAAAACATGCTGCCTGCTCTGCATTGATAACTTTCCCAGTCTCCTCAAGTACCCAGAAGTCAATGCTCCTCTGTGCTTTGAAATACAAGCCATGGAGATTTATTAGCACTTAAAAGTCTTCCAGTCAAACTGTGTCTGAATTCCACTGAGGGTGTGCAAAACCCAGTGAAGTCAATAGTTTGCAGGACCATAAACCTGCCTCCAGTTTAGATCCTCACACCCTTGGTGAGGAAACACCTCATTTCCACCGATGGAGCAAGGATTAGGATCTGGACTGTGCTGTCCAGTGACTGCAAAGCTGTGAATACAACACCAGGTAAATTATAAACCCATCAGAAGAAGCATCTCTGTTGTCACCAAGGGAATGCTCTGTACATACAGGCAAACCAAATTTCAGCAGCCACTGAAATTCAGCTAATTTAATGCCAGTTCTGACTTGGGAGTTTTTTGCTTCAGTTTTCCTCTAAACCTCTCTGGGAAGTGCTGCTATTTTTGAAGTGCTCCAACTTCAGGCTACATCACTAATTCATCACCACAACAGCTTCCCCCATACCTTGTTCTCTTATTTAAAGGCAGTATCATCTTTGGGATCTGCTTTTTCATGGGAACAATTATAGGGCAGTGAAACAGCATTTAAAGCAATGCATCAATTTACCAAGCTTTAATTGTATGCAGCTTTTAAATGAGCCTTCTTAATTCAAAATTTAACATACTTGCACTTTTGCATAAAATGCTGCCCCAATTCATCAAAATCAAACCATTTATTACACTGTGAATTGCTTACTTCAGGGTAGTAATCAGTGGTAGGTATCAGATGCTGGATTAGAGCATCCAGAGATGCTGAGGTAAGGTTTCCATCCTGGAAGATCAGTCCTCCTTGTTCACCTTCTTTTGAAGTATGTAGATGAGGACTGAAGCCACATGGGGTAAACATACTGGTAGAACTCAGCGTTTGGGGCATGCCTTCCTGCAACAGAGACAGGGACAAGATCCATCAGATCCACAGCCACATCTGTCTTGTGGCTGATTTGAACAATACAGCCGCTACCAAGAACTTCCTCTTCACAAAATTAACATGATCCCTTCTTGATAACCTTCAGGTCTCTTTCATTGCTGGCACTGGCAGACCATGCCTGCAATGGGCAGAACACAAAAATGAGACATTTTGATTAATGCTTTTGGGCCAGAAAGTGATGGCAGCTACTTTGGGCTCCCCTCCCAGTCAAGAATGTCTGTGATGATTCCCTTTTCACTGCCATCTCTGGTCAGACCCACACAGGAGAGGAGAGATACTTGAGACTTAAACCTCAGCAGCTTCCTGAACAGGATGAAGCAGTTTGTTTAAACCTCTGCCCTCCTGAGATTGAAGCAGGGAGAATTTAGGGGGTGAGGGAGAGAAAAGGGGTACCACCTAGAGCCTGCTTGGAGGATGGACCTTGGAGAATGCCCTGTGGCTCCCATGGGACAGGAGAGGTGTCAGAGTGAGTGAGGAGATAGAAGCAGGAGCAGAAGTCAGCTGAGGGAGGATGGGAAAGTTAAGGGAGTTGGAAGAAACACGGAATGTGGGAGCTGATGAAGAGATTAAATAGCAAGGAAAAGAGAAATGAAGAAGAGTGAGAAGGCAGACCTGAACTATATTTGGAGCCTGAAGTTAGTCAGTCTTAGATCTATACTGAGGTACTAAATAAATGTTTCAAAGACATCCTGAGCACTCATCACCTTCAGTAGAGCTGCTCAGTCCTCAGCACTTCTGAAAGGAGGCCAGGCAGACTCAGCACATAGCCCAGATTAAAATCCAAATATTTCAATTATCTGGGTTTTTCAGGTTGCATTCTAGGTTTCATTTTGATTTTTGTGCTTTACAATCAGCTTTGAATGTTCCTCCTGTTGAGCAAAGTTGTTTTGTTTCTGAACTGCTTCAGAGGGATGAGAGATTTTGCCCTGAGAGCTTTAAAGCATCTCCAGCTGCTGTGAAATCCCCCCTGGAAGCTGCTCCTCTCTCAGCTGGAGGCAGCATTATAGGACATGGATGGGAAAAGAACAGTGTGTGCTCCCTTCCAGGTCTGCAAATCCATCATCCAGAGCAAGGGACCCCTCTGTGACCTGACTATTTGTTTCCATGTTTGATTTTACCTCATAAAAGGGAGGATAGGAAAGAGATAAAAGAAGAGCACCAGAGTCAAGCAGGATCTGCACCCTGTGCCCTGGTGAGCCAGCACTGACCTCGCAGTCAGTGGCAGAAGGCCCAGGGCCATGGTGACAGCACTGCCAGGGCTCAGCCACACACAGTCAGCAGACACGCCTTGCATTTAATATATTCCTCTGCCCTTTCCTGTGTTCTGTTCCCTCTGCTCTTCTGTCTCTTTACTATCCCATACAGTTTCAAAAGCTGACCCATAGATTTGGCTTAGAATTTGGAGTTTACCTTCCTCCCTCATATATATTAGCAGCTGTGCTGTGACCCAGACAGTCAGCTCAGCCTCAGCTCCAGGTACAGCTTGTTGTGCTCACTCCTGCAAAAAACCCTTCTGCCCTGGTACAAGCCATCTATCTACTCCCCCAGCTCACAATTACCCTGGGCCACCAAGGAGGAGGGAATCATTCCTGTAAGCCAGGCAGGGTGTGAAGCCCTAGGAGAGGCTGGGAGCTGAGCCCCAGCTCCATGGGAGATCAGGCTTTACATGCAAAGCTTGGGTGACTTCATCTCTCAAAGGAGGGACTGTTCCCTGGAGCCAGCAGTTCAATCACTTGTCTCCTGGGAGGCTCACACGGGCTGTGTCTGGGATTTGCAACCAGCAGAAAGAAACCAAACTGTCAAACCTGACCAATTCCTACCAAGACTGGAAAATAAATGTTGGATTTTAGTTTAAAGACCAGAATATGTAAATGCCATTCCAGCCAGGATGGAAGTTGAAGCAACTAGTTCTAAAGAATGTGCAGATGTGCCTGTTAATAAAGCTCTGAGAGCAAGTAATTGCTGCTTTTTGTACTACATAGCTCAGACTCTGTGTAGTAAATGGGAAGGACTGCCAAATCCCATTTGTTGCTTCTAACACGCTCTATGTTATGGCTTGTTTCTATGGCAATAATCCCAAGAAGGATTTCATGTCCACATAGATCAAGAAATAAATCTCATGGACATACAGCTGTCTAGATGAGGAAAAGAAAAAGTTAAAACAGCTGTGAACTTAGAGGACACATCCTGGCTGCAGCAAAAAACAGAACTCACAAGTAACGATTTATGCAGTACAATCACTCACTGTCAATGCCATTTTTATTATCAAATAGAAACCATCTAAACAGGATATTGCCTGAACTTTTGCATCTTATTGAATGAGAAATCTTGCTGAAATATATGGTAATGCTTTTTAAGAAAAAGTTACATTTTTAAAAAAGGAAATAAAACAGCTGTACAACTGTCACCGAGACATCTGTCTTGGGTATTATCAAGAAATTAAATTTTAGTTTTTTATTATGAAGTTCCTGGTTTAACCTCAAGTTTTCAGGCAAGGCCTGTGTCGTACCTGAGCTGGTGCATGATTGCCACCTTATTTGCCACCAAAGAAGACCTGAAGGTTTTAACAGATGCCTTTTGCTCTCTTTTATGTTATGTTCACGGCAGGATGAGGCCAGCTGTACAAAGGATAACAGCCTCTTGCACTACTAGGCTAAAAAATAACTAACATTAGCATTTGGCAGACATGAACTCGGGACAGGGACTTCTCTGCTCACATCACCTAATTTCTTTTTCTGTTCATACACTTCCAGAGTCCTCTTTTCAAGAGTACTAAATAGAAACGAGATCTTTCTTTGAAAGAGCCCAAATATGCAGACAAGGTTCTGCTGTCAATCACTCACAGAATACAGAAACAAGGGGAGCACTGAGAGTGAAACAACCAATCAACCAAGAAGATTTATCTTATTGAACTCTTCGGATGATGGAAAAGGAAGCATAGACAGAGGCAGACCCTTCCCTGAAGAGCACAGTGACAGGATGAGAGGCAGCATTCCCAGGCTGCAGCACAGAAATTCCAGCTGAAGAAAAAATCATCCCCTGAGCACTGTGTGAAATTGAAAGAGGAATCTGGAAAGGATGTTCAATTTCCATCCTGGGAGGTTTTCAAAACTCAACTAGACAGAACTGAGCTTACTTCAAGCCCTGCTTCAAGTGGGAGCTTGGACTATCAAGTGCAAATGGTCACTTCTGATTAGCTTCTCTGTAACTCTAACACACACATTTCCATTCAAGTATTGTCCCATTTCTGAGCTTTTTAATATAAACCCTGGCAGGTAAAAATTGAGTCTAGATTATTAGGAATTTGTAAATAAGTCTATCTTGACATAAAAAGTTTTTTCCACTTTTCGTAATAACAACAGCTCAAATGTGGTAAAAATTACTCAAAACCTAATTTGAAAACCTCATGGACTTAACCTGAAGTCAATGAAATTTAAGCATGTGAACATTCAGCAGGTGCTTCCATGAACTTTCATCCAATTCAACATACAATGTTTTGCTCTTCCTCTCATTGCAGAAGCAAATCTGATGCTAGTTGAGAAATGGTGCTCTGAAGGAAGTGAGATGGTGAGATGTTAGTGAAGGGCAAACTTCCACCCCAACATGCAAACTGACTGATGATACAGGTGGCTGCACACACACAGCATTTAAACTACCTCTGTGTTCTGAAGGGCTGAGACCAGGAGATTAGAAAATGTTTCTGCACTGGCTGAAAAAACCAAACAGAAAATCCAAGGGCAGACTGTTTCTGGGACTGGTCTCTCTTGCACAAAACCTCCCATGTGGCAGAAGGCAGGGCATGTGCCTCCTTCTTTGCCTACAGAGAAACAAGGTGATAAACTGGAAACAAAGGCAGATTGGACTCAGCACTACCTGCGAAAAGGAACACCAAATGCTGCTGGGCTGGTAACATTTTGCATTACTTTTACCAAAATGTTATGTCCACCAGCAGTGGCCAGAGCACTCAGCACCACCATTTTAAAAATAAAGGCAGCATACATCTTTTAAACTTTCTCCACTGGCCAGCACTGCTCAGTATTTCAGCACAGTGATGAAAAAAGACATAGACACTTCTCACTACAAATGATGCTGCTTACACAAAATATTTCAGGATTTGATTCACTGTGCTAAAGCATGGAACCAAAGGATCACCAGTGTTTGGGAGAAAAGCTACCCACAAACTCCGCACCTATCTACATCTGCAAGAGCCTTGAAATCTCTGGAAAACTAGTGCCCAGACCTGAAAGACTGAGAAGGCTTAAGGGAGTCCTTAGCATGCACACGGGCCCACTGATCTGGGGCAAGGCAGGTTCAAGGTGCTAGAGGATGGCTGCAAGCTGCCAGCTCTGCCTTCCAGAGCCAGGCAGGTGACCTGCAGCACAGCCACAAGAGTAAATGCCCACCAGCATTCCCCAGCTCCACCACTTAGTGCTACAGGTGTCCCCATGGCAAGTACAGTTAATGCTTACGTGGACGTGAAATATTCAGGAAACATTTAATGTGGCTTTCAGGGCCTTTGATGTGATAAGTGTTTTATCCTTTATCACACTGTTTACTTTTGATCTTCATTTCATCTCTGCCTTCCATCTGCTCTGCCTCTCTCCAGGGGAAACAAGAGTTGGTACCATGTGACGAAAAGAACAGGGCTGCCAACTTATCTTCCCACCCACTTAACTTTTGGATTAACCAAATAAATAAAAGCCCTCCCACTCCAGGGATGGAAGGCACAAGCTTCTGACAATCTCCCAGCTGAATTACAGGAGCTAGAGAGGGTGGTAAAGGAAGATGTGCAGGCTGGGGTATCCGTCTGTGCCATGAGAGAAGCTCCAGTGTCACTCAAGCAAGTCAGCATTCAGGGAGCTCGGGCAGGGGACAAACCAAGGGTATGGCAGACCAAAGTCAAGCATTAATTTGGCAAGGCACAGAGTTTAACAAACATACCTAATCCAGAATGAGTTGAGAATCAAGATAGGAGACATCTCCCATCCCACCTTAATCCTGGAAAAGTCTTTTCTGATCAAACAATCACCAAAACCATAGCTAAAGGATGACAGCTCGCAATAAAACATTTTGGGAAAAAACATCTTGATCAGTTTTAGTGACCAGGTCTACTACCTAGCCATCACTATATGGGGAACAAGCCCTGTCCACACTCCCTGTCAAAATAGCACAAGACACACTGAGGTCTCATCAGCCTCAGTACCTGCCCACACAAGCCCTAAATACCACTGAGCCCAGCATAAATTCAGTAGCAGATGCTCATTTTTTTTTAGATTACTTTCAGTAATTTTCAAGCTATTCATCTTTGTTGACAAAAAAAAAAAAAATCAGAAGATAATCATAACAAGCTAAAATTCAGATTTTTCTGTTTCTTTTGTACGGAGGAAAGCAAAGGAAAGAAGAGAAAAGAATTCTAGTGTTTAATAATACAAAAGGAAAACCACTGCAAAGTAATTGCTTCCAGTTGCCAAGGCCATGGTTATAAATGTATTTTCAGCAACAGTACCTGGCATTAACAAACTCAATGTATTTGAAGATGATGTAATTCGGAAACTGGTAGCAGATGTAACTTTCTTATCACCTTTTCACCAGGCCCTAAAACATTCAATTTACAGCCAGCAAAGTTGTGAGATTGCTGAAAATTCAACCTGTCAAACCCAGTACTGCTGGAAATAGTTAAATTAGCAATATAATGAAGTCTCTACATGAGTTAGAAACACAAAAGAAGCACAAGGGATAGGAACAGTGGGGAAAAGCATTTAACAGCAATATTCTCCAATCTCAGTAATGATGATTGCATCTCAATGCAGGTTCCCTCCCCTTTTCTACCCACTCCTTGCAGCAGCTGAGGACTTCACTGAGATTCCCACGAATGAGGCTGCAAGAGCAGCAAGTGAATTTATGGATTTGGCTTATGGATTTGGCTATCTAATCAGAATTAAATGACAATTCTGTTTCCTTTGATCCCACCTAGTTCTCACCTCTTACTCATCTGCCCACAGTATCACTTCCCTAAAGAGTTCACCTGGTGAAGTCTCTCCTTAGAGAGGAGGAGAAGGAAAACTCCTCATGAATCTAAACCAGCAATCACGGAAAGCAACCTTGGGTAAAAGAAGGGAAGAAGAGCTGAGAGGACAGGCCAGGTCACCTCTATGATGTGTTGTGGTACACAACACCCTACAGCAGGGGATGTGGGCCAGGAGCTTCAGGGTGCCTGGAAGACTTTTCTTCTTTTTCTTCTGCAAAATTGAACTCCACAGAAATTACTGGGCTCTACAGCTCCACAGATTTACTCTAGGCTAGAACAAGATCTTTTGTAATTCCCCAAGAAATGCACGTAAGTGCATTCAAAGCTGCAGCAGAGCCAGTGTACTGGCTGCTGAATTTATTCCATCATGTCAGTAAAATGATCCTAGGGGTAAAATGATCTTGTACTAGAGGTTTATGAGAAATACATTGCAGTCAAAAAAACAACCATGCTAACCAATTACCTCAAAATCTGATGGACATGCCTCAGAAAGAGGCCAAATTTATAGGTAAGGAGGCATTAAATCAATTACCAGCACGGTGCAAGCAAGAACAAGGTCACCTTGCTGAAGGAATATTTCTGTTTATGCTCATGTCAGACTATTTTGCTCAACAGAAAAAATGAAAACCTGATTATCATGAATTTGGTAGACTGGTCTGAAGTAGAATGCAAATCAGAAAAGAGAAGATTTATGGCCAGTTAAATTGAACTCCAATCAAAATCCCATTCAGGCAACAGTTCCCTGGGGGCTTCAATTTGTTAGTGCCATATTTTTTTAATAACTTTCTTTTTCATGTAACATCAGCAATAATAAAAGCCCTTCAATAACAAGCAGAGCCATAAACACTTTATCTTAAAATGCCATCATTGCCTGGAATCAGAAGACATTGAAAGGATGAGCTGTAATCGCTCAAGAACGACCCCCCACAGCACTGCAATGGATATGAAGCTTTTTTTCTTGGTCTCAGAGCAGTTTCTCTTTTCATTAATCTGGTTCAAGTCTGAAGTATTTCTCCTGAGTAACAGGGAGTTGGTGCTCACCCTGCTGGGAGAGCAACACAGCCTCTGATGTCTCAGACCGCTTCCCAATGCTGGGTGTGCACGTGGCAGACACGGCCGGTGGCAAATCTGTGCCTCATCATTAGAGGATTTTTAGAATTATTAGAAGAACGGCTATCAACATATTCCAGATGCCCTTGACAATATTCAAATGCATGCCAAAGGCAGCAGTCTGGGTTTCTCTCTTTAGGCTAGGAAATCTATTTTCTGCTCTAATGTGCCTCTTTCTCCCCTTACACCTCCCCTTCCCCCTGAGTTCCTGGTATCCTGGTAAAGCCCTTAGACAATAGAAAAACTGTTCTGGTGCATAGAATTTTTTTTTAAAGTAAAATTAATCCTTTCTTTATCTGCTTTGAAATTATCCATTATCCTTTTCCTCCCTTTTTTAAGGAAAGAAAGGCTAAATAGAACATAAATGGGAAAAGGAAAATGAGAGTGTTTAGGGTGGGAATGAATAACTGTACCTTTTGTTAAACACAAAATTGCAGATTTTGTCCTGAGTGAAGTCAGAGTTCAACCAGGCATGGACAGAGAGGGAAATCCCAGAACAAAACCACACAGGCAGCATTCCCAGAAACCACTGACATCAACAGGAGCCTTTTGGCTCAGTTCAGTCATTGCTGATGGGCCACCACTGTGACTGCCTGGAAATTGGTCAACGCTTGGATTTTCTTGCTTCGCAGTGGAAGTAGTGAGGTGAGGAGAGGAAGTTATTTAAGGATAAGTAACACTTGTCAACCTGCAGCGCTGTGTGGTTTTGTTGGGCAACCAGGGCTGTGGCATCAACAAACTCACACCTAAAATCAAGAAAGCCACTGTGGAAATTGTATTTAATATCCAGATACCCAAGCATGACATTGCAACTGCCTTCAGACATCAGCAGCCGCCTCCTCCCAGGAACAGTGTCTTCCAGGCCAAACCTGGAGAAATCAGAGATGCTTAAAAGCAGCATGGCAGAGTCTGGCCCCTGCAACACCGACAGCTTTGCAGGAGCAAGGCTGCCTCTCCCCAGCTAAATGAATGCTGTCTCTGCTGCATGCTGTCAGAATTACAATGGAAAGCCCGTAAATAAAACAAAAATGCAGGTCTCAGTCCTCCTCTCATGACATCTTGGTGAGAACGAGCCCTGACAGGAATAAAAAAACCTCCCACACTAAGCAAAGCAATGCTGCTATTTATGCAGAAGGAAGAAGGAAAGCTGTATATCAAACAAATAATTACAAGAGCAGCTTTATCAGTCCATGCTGATTACTCTCAGCTCGGTTTGATGATTCTGCCAGTGCTCCGCAGGTTGTTCAGAGAGGTGGATGTCACAACATCTTTTCTTGCAGTTCTTTCCTTTATTAGCACCTACTGCTACCTGTCTTAGTTAAAAATCTTGGCATACATTTAGAAATTGGTCTCCTGGAATCTGTCAGGGAGGTTTAAAAACCTATAAATCTTATTTTTATATATACATGTACATCCTCAGACAGATTCCACATGTGAATATGAATGCATAATGATGTGTTTTGGGTGTTACATATGTAAATGCAGTCATATAGAGACACACACATTCATGTAAGTGCATCCCTCCTCCTCAATATGTAAATGCAGAAATTCAAGTAACTTCCTTACAACTGCTCCAGTTTCAGTGGGACAACATTTCTGTTGACCTCTTTTCTTCCCCAAATTTGCTAAAATATTAAATGGAAGAGAGTCTCGTTTTTATCTTAGAAAACATTCTGGAGAGCAGCATAAGCTCTGATTGTAACCAATGTCAATTTATCACCACTGTTCATTACACTGTATTCAAGTAATGCTCAGTTACCAGATTAGGAGCTAAAAAATTTAAAAGACATTTGTGCCAATTGCCAGGGTCTGGAGGCATCCCTGAGTCCAGCTGCAAGGCATTCTTTGTGTAGAGCATCTCTGTGCTCTGGTGTGCAGTGCCTGGCTGTGGCAACAGAAAACCAAGCACCTGATTTATGGTGCTCACATCCCCAAGCCTCAACTCACCTCCAGGAGCTGTGCATAGGACTGCAGGCAGGAAAACTGAGACGTCAGAGCTGAGCCTGTCAGTGATGGATCCAGCCATGCAGGATCCCTGGCCTGCTCTCAACCCTGGGCAGGAGAGACACTGAACACTCAGACACCCAGGACTTCTCTCCTGGCAGGGAGGGTGGACAGAGCACAAAGAATCCATCAGCACAGCCAGCATCAAGCTCCAGTTTAGACACAGATTCAGGTTATTTCATCCCAGCAGCCTCAGAGTGCTCTGGACTGATGAGCAGGCTTTCATCCTCTGTGGGTGACATATGGACACGCCACCCTAAAAGAAATGAGCTCGTGAGCTTCTGGATTTCCCCTCCTGGAGCACCATCTGTGCCTGCTCCCAGTCCCACCAGCCGCTGCTGCAGCGTGACCCGAGGCAGCCCCCTGCCTCCTGCAGGAGCCCAGGAAGCAGCAGCAGCATCTCTGGCTGTCCCCAAATTTAAACACATCCACCCTGGAATATGCTCAAGCCCATACAAGTTCAACCTTCATTTGGGCAGGCAAGGAGTCTTTGGCTGACAGATTTTCTCTGGCTGCATTAAGTATTTGGAAAAAAAAAAAAAGAGAGACTGCTGACATTTAGGATAACACTGCAAGTCTATAGCTGGAAAATAAATCCCTCTGTTTCAGAAGGAGGAAATCTGAGCTGCGGCCGAAGCAACCCACCTAGGTTAGGGTGCTGGGCCCACATGCTGGGGCTCCCAACACCCCAGGGAAGCACCATGCTCAGCCCCGACCACCCCTTCCCCCAGGGGGCACGGGCAAGGGAGAATCACTGCTGAGCTGACTAATTGCTCATTAGCCGAAATTAACTCTGCAAGACAATTCTGTGATCACTGCTAGAAGTCTGTCATTAAGAAGGACTGCAGACATCAGTTCTTAGCTTCCAATCAAAGCACCAGCAATGTGATGCCCTGGCATTGGGATCAACAATCTGCTCTCAGAGAAACATGGGAACTGCCCATGGTCCATCCAGCTCACCCACCTGCCTCTCATGCTGGCCACCAGTGGGAGCATCTTAGACAGGCAAGGGCAGAAATACACCACTTTGCCCACTACAACAGCCTCTTTCTGCTCCAGAGTTAGGAGAAATAGTTCATAACCTGAAGCACAGGATTCAATATCCATCCACAACCTGCTCTTGTTAGTGATTCTCAGTGCCCATGCAGAAATTTTAACCCTCAGGAACCAGGACCAGAACCCTTCCTAGAGCTATGGCAGGAAATTCAGTGAAATAAACTCCCGTCAGAGGTGCTGAGTCTAAATATTAGGAGATGAATTTTTTTCTTGGCATCATTCCACTGATTTTTGTGGTATAAAACCCAAGGGTGAACATGGTCCAAGATATACACAAAATGAGCTAAATTCTGAACTGTACTTGCTGACCTCATAACTGTTCAGTAGTTGAAATGTGGGCTACAAAGCCAATTTCCATAAAGGACATGTCCAGTTGACAGTGGGAGACTGTGTTGACTCACGCTGTGTGAGCATACTACTGAGATAGTTCCCACATAATCTACATTCATTCCATACTTTTTGGAAGTGCTTCTCAAAAGATGGTGTCAAGGGTGCAAATCCTGTAGATCAAAAAGATATGTGACCCGTCAGAAGGCACAGAGCTTTAATTACTCATTATTTTGGTGATCTGAGAAGCCCCAAACAATACACATGTGTTTTCTTTCCCCCCCCTCCCCAGACTCCAAGACTGCAGGGCAGCAGCTTGCCTAAGGTTTAGGCAGCCCAGGTGGGGACATAGACACCCCTCTGGAGTGCTTAGAAAAGGATATACTGTACAGGGACAGTGAAAAATCCCAATTTGTGTCTACAGATAGCACCAAACATATAAAAAGTATATTAATTCCTTCATTTTGTGTATTGTTGGAGCTGTTATGAAATTGTACTATGTTAATAATGCAGCAAACTGGCTGATACAAAATTTGAATGTACACCAGAGTTGTTACCCTGTGGCTAAATGTCTCACCCTTACTTAATTGTCTCAGGCTCCAGACCTGCACAAACACACACAGGACTTTAAATTCCACAGAGGAATTTCTGGTAAACTATGCATCTACAGATATGCAAACATGGAGTATTTGCAAAAGGAAGGGTCTAATGTCACCTGTAATCTCTCAAGCCTGTAGATTTACACATGCAATTGAAGAAAAACCTTGACTTTCCACTCTGCATGGGAAATCAGATTAATCACATGCTCAAATTAGGTCTGGCATCACCTCATAGCTGGGACCACATTCTTACCATCTTAATTCTGTTCTGTGGCCTCAAAAACCTCTTGAAATTAATGTGAGTACTCCACAAGTATGCTTCTGCTCATGTGGGTAGGGGAATCAACTTTGGACCCCAAATACAACCAAAGGCCCACACAATATTTACAGCAACCAGGTTAGAGATCACATTTTGAAACCCAGCCTCTGGTATTTGCAAATTTTCTAAGAGTGCTAATATCAAAACCAAAAAATGTGCAACTTGTCTTGAAATGCTTATTCAAGTAAATAATGATTTCAATTTGAATAATTCTAAAGAAGCTGAGCCAGCATCCTGCTGCAAACAAAGAATATTGACAAGAATCCTGCCTTATGCTCAATTTCAGGGAGTAACTAGAAGATACACACAGCCCTTCATCAACTAGATACAATCCAAGTAGGAATATGTGATAGCACAGAGTGGCCTCATGGACTGTTTTAAGAACACTTAGGATTTAAATAATCAGAGATTATGGGTCAAGCCAGCAGCATGTGCAAAAACCTGCATGGGCAGGTTCCCAGTATAATACACCCTCCATGGAGCCAGTCTTTGGGAACAGGACTCAGGTTGTATTCAACTGTTGCATGCGTTTGCAGGAGGATGGACAAGCACAAGTGAAGATTTCACTGCTGAATGATTTTTTTTGGGATATCCCCAGCTGCAGCTATGACAGACACAGGTTATGGGAATTTGGTTAAGAAACAATCTGAACTCTATAAAGAGAAAACCATGGAAGTGAGGAATGTTGTGAAGTCCTGTGGTTTTGAGTGAAACCAAGAAGTGGGGCAGAAGTCAGTTTGTAAACAACACTAATTAGACCAGAAAATGTAAGAATGGCAGAGCCTCACACGAACCTCCATTAAAGTTTCCAGCAGTACAACTGAGAAGCTGAAACACTACGTACAAACAGCAAAGCCCCTGCTCCTGGCTTCACTACAGCGCTGCATTTAGACACGTATGGTTATTCTGCTCTTTGGAAGGGCACTTTCAGATCCAGGATGGCTTCCTTGAATTTCAAATTTTCGCATTCCCATTTCAGCAGTCCCTGCTGTACTTTTAGATGGCACTGAAATTTCACAGGCTGTACTTCCCTATTGAGAGAATGTATTTAGGAGGGAAGTGGGGAGGTAACCAGCTGGAAACCCATGATGGGGGAAAGACTACTTGTTACATCCCCAAGGGAGACTGAGGAGAGTAAAAGTTAATGGAAGGATAATCAGGAACTCTTCAGGGATATCAGTTTATATGCCAGGAGCATATATAACTGAGACTTGTTTGCATATCAAGAAACTATAGGAGAAGGTGTGACAGCCAAATGCAGCTTATGAAAATATGGCTATCTGTAAAGCCAATAGCTGCCTCACATGTGAAAACCCAATCCTAACACTCAGCTTGGCAAGTGAAGGCTAAATAACATCAAAATGTCTGCTCTGGGCAGCCATACAGTGAAATTACTCTTACAACATTTACAGAAGACATGCCTGAGACTCGGAGAAACAGGCTGGTTTCTTAGGGATTTCAAGGATGCTGGCTTCAAACATCCATAAAATTGAAATATTCAAGCTTTGAAACAACATGGTAGAATCAGGTGTCTTTTAATAGTCAGTGAACAAAAAAACCTAACCCAGCAACTCAGAGATTGCTTGAAAAGACCCCACTGCTACATAGACAGGACAACACATAATTCAGTTTTAGACAGAGCTCTGCATATTTAAGTGCTTCAAAGAGTTTTAGCAGATTAAACTCCAGAGAAGCTGCAGTGTCTAAAAGCAGGGATGTATTGCTATTTATTACTGCTCAGCAGTGCACACCAGCTGTCATGTCACCTCACCTGAAGAGCTCTGTGTATCTCAGTGGGGCCAAGAGTCCCCATGGCATGGGAGCCCTTTTGGGAAACGGAAGGAATTCACCCAGATCTGAATGCCCTCCATACTGTAACAAGCATTTTGTTCAAGAACTGTCTTCTAAATAGAGGTATCTGTGAAGATCCTCTCCTTCACTCCAGTGCTCCCATTCACTTCCATTCCACACATTTAATAAAGCCCCCAGCTGGCCCCTGCAAATGCCACTTCACTCTGGCCAGATCTGTGCCCTGACCTTCCTGCCAAGGCCAGCACAAAGATCTCCTTCCCTTCCTGCTCCAGGCTGGTTGGCAGTGATGCTACAGCCTATTAAACATTATGAAAAGGAAGGACCACGAAAAGCCTTTCACTGGGATAAGTGATCAAATGCAGGATTTTATTATTAGAATCTATTTTGTCAAAAAAGAGGATACTGGCCAGGATTGTCTCAGTCTGTTTTGTGACTGTTTCAACGAAATCTTTCCCACTGGCCAAATCCAGAAATGTGTGGGAAATTAAGTGATTTAGCCTATTATACATCTTGCACCATACTAATGACCAACATTCCTCTTGATTGTCCAGGGCATTTTTTAGTGTGTGCCTGCCATTCATAAGTATATAATTCCTTTCTTGTTGAAAATTTGTATTAACATAGCAAGCAGTTAGATGGCCACCACAATTACCTGGAGGCAAAAAAAGTTCCATCTCACATATGATATAATCCACCAGCATTTTTCAGGACTGTAGCCCATTTTGCCAGTTGAGTGAGTTCTCTGTGAGAACTCAATTTCAAAATTCCCAAATCCTCTGCTTTTAAATCTTTTCATGTTACACCAGCTCTTCATTCCGCTTCACTGCCACACCACACACCATGAGAAGCCAGAGTCAAGAGGTTATTCTGGAGCTCAGTCATCAGTCAATGCTCAATTCTACAAAAGCCTCCAGGAGCTTCCAAGTTCCAAATGACCCTCTCACAAAGAAAGAGTTTGGTCCAGTACCATGTCTCCATCCTCAGAATTTTTTCCTTCTCTCTCGCACCTGCAAATCTTTGCTAATTTTCACTTACTCTAGGCAGTTCAATGACACTTTTGATTTGCAAGTGAGTTCAGGCAAGAATTTTACCGGATGAGTAGTTTCACTACCTGCATTTCAGTATCACATCAGTACTGGCTTTCTTCCAACCAGGAAACTTAGAAGAACCCTGAAGAGGTTTTTGTGTTCACACCAAGCCTTCTGCTGAGCTGTGGGCACCATCTGTAAAGTGACTCTATGAAAATGACATCATCGCATGGCCAACATGTTCTTCCAACAGTAAATTTGTTTGGCACACAAAGTCAAAACCGAGCTTTTTCAAATTGTCAGCATCTTGAGCTCAGTCTTGCAGCTAAATACCACGATGTGTTCCTTCTACTCCATGTCTCACACTTCAGCAACAATGCAATTTCAGCAATCAAACCTGAGCTGGCACTTTTTGTGATGACTCACAGAGATGATGAAAATACGATTGCTCTCCCAGACTTGGGCTGGCTCAAAATGGCACCAAATGTATCTCTGAGGTGTCTCTTAATTCCCCACCCTTTGTTCAAAGAATTAAACATGCACACAGAGAAGAGACAGATGTGGCAATGAAATGGCCATTTTACCCTCATCTGTAACCAGTCTGACTCTTAACTAATGGGGCTTAATGTAGTTGTACCATTATGGTTTCAGATGGGTGTCTTTACTCACACTGAGTTATGCACTTCATGAAGAACAGCAACAAAATATTGCACTTCAAAACGAATAGCAACCACACACTCACCAACCCAAGCATTGAGAAATAAGGCTGGAGTGAGACTCTGTAAGTTAAAGTGACATTTAGTAGCATAACAGCCACATAACCTCCAGATAGAAGCTCTTAACCCACAGCAGACTTATTTCTAATGCTGCGTTTGTCACAGGTGACATGCAGTTACATGCTCCCCAGACACAGCGACACACAATAGAGAAACCTTCATTCTCTTTGAAGGCAGAAATGTTTGTCCTTGTCACACTGTGAAAGATGGCAACTCCAGCCTGGTGTGTGCTGCAATCATACCAGCACAGTGAACCTGGCAGGAGGAAAATGAAAGCAGCCAGAAGGCAGTGCCTACCTTTGGAATCAATTTATCTCAGGGCATGCCTACAGCCCTCCTCTGCGAGACACCTCTGCTGTGCACCAGCAGCATCACTGAAATAGTCAACAAATATCGACCTCTAAAACAGCAGCCTGGCTGTTCTGCAGGAACCCTGCATGTGATTCAGTGTGGGAATATCTCTTCAGAAGCAAGACTTTCAGGCACCATTCTCTTAGAAAAAAAAAAAAAAACAACCCAAAAAACAAACAAAAAAAACAAACTAACAAAAAAAACCCACAAAAAAAAAAAACTCCCAAAAAAACCATTCAAACCACTCTTCCTCCTTCTTTTAATTTTTAATTGCACCAGGAATGAGCTTTTCTGGAGTACAATTTTAAAAGTCTTGGAGAAGTTCTGCCAAGTCCTAGAAAAACACAATGTCGTTTTAAAATCACAGTCTGACAAACTGGTGCTTTGAGAGAACAACTGTCTCCTAAATGACTGAGCAGGAGGCCTCAGTCACTGCTATACACAAGCTGGAGGAAGGACTGCTGGAGCACGTAGCAGTCACTGCTCCAACTCCATGCAGGCCATGGACTTCAACAATACCTAAACATTACCACACTGGTATGAAAATCTCAAGGAATTGCTCTGCACCATCTTTGTTTGGCCTGAATTTGGGCACTGTCCTGAAAACATCACGATGGTACCCTAGCACATCTGTTTGTGTCTTGTTACAATGTCAGATTGATACCACACAACTCCATCAAATAACAAGTCCATTTGTGTTATTTCAGTCTGAGCTGGACTGTGCACTAGAGAACACTACACGGAGACAGAGCACACTGTGTGCAGCAACAATCACCTGAATGAGCTCACAGTCCAGACAACCTAGATTGAAGCTGGAGATGGGACACCAAAAGAAGTGACAGATGATCTCTGGCTCTCACCAGAGATGGGAGAATAATTTATTTTCATTTCTACAAATCCTCTGCAGCTTTCAGACTTGTCAGTAATAAAGCATTTCGCAGCAGGAGCAAAGTCATCCAGGATAATCCTGCAACATAACTCTTCTTAATAAACTGCAGTGATGGCCAACGGTACCTTTGCTTTGCAGCTGTGGGGCCACATCAGGCAGGGAGGCTTTGGGGAGTTGTCAAAGGGCAGAGGAGACCCAGTGCCACTGACCCTTTTCCCTTCACAGCCAGACTACAGGTGCCACGAGGATGCCCCACACAGGACAGGATGACAAAGAGCAGAAGCCACTGGCTGAAACCCAGACCCAAGCTGCAGAAACGTGATGCCGCCCTGCAAGGAAAAGTGGCTTGGAGAAAGTTTTAGCCACAATTCTGTCTTTTACCCCCAAATGAACCCATGCCCTGCAGTCATCCACCCTTGGTCCAAGAAGAGTGACAGAGTGTGACATGTGTGACTTGCAGCCCCACTGCTGACAGCCTTGCTGGCAGGAGATGAAGAGCTCTGTGTTGCTGGACACGCACCCATGTCCTTCAGCTGACCCAGAGGCCATCAAGACTTTGAACATGTGTATCACCATGTCCCTATGGCCAAAGCCAGCACAAGCCACCCACAGAGCCAACACCAGCAGCACAGCCTGGGGCCATCTGCACCACAGCTGCTGCCTCCAAGGAAGCTGCAGGAGAGGGTGAAAGCAAAGGAAAATACCATTTGTCTGGTGAACATTCAATCGTGGCACAAAACAATCTATTCAGGGTGGAATACACCCTTGAATTTGCCCCATGGGGGAAGGACAGATTCACTTTTAAGCATTTACAGACTTGAAAAAATTTCCACTAGCTAGACACACCTCAACCCACAGCAGGAGTGTATCCCTATCTTCCAGCTTTGGTGATCCATGGAGCTGTACTCGTTGGCTGCACCCTAGTGTACTAATGGTACAAGATTTATGTTTGAAGCATATTAGTAACACTTTTAAATGATGAAGGAGGCATTTTAGCAAGCACTAAATTCTGCAGAAGCTCTGTTTGGCAAAGTTATCAATAATCCTATTAATGACAAGGTGCAATTTACAGCAAACTGGCAGTGGGAAGGAGATACAGGACTTATGTGAAACAAAAAGATAATGCAATATTATTCAATTGACTGTGCTTTTGCTTAATTACCTTGTTATGTATGCTCAGGGCTCATAATCTATCACGGATGAAGTTGTTTGTTCATAAAGCAGCACACAAGAGGTTTTTAATCCAAGATCCCTCTAGCTGAATTTCAGGATTCATTTCAAAGTTATCTTTAATTTTTCTATTTTATGTAAGTTTATCCTAATATTAGCAAGCATTCCTCTGAAAAGAAAGTGCTGTGTTCAGTTCTGCTGCTTGTACTGGATTGTTTGACTGCTTACTAAGGCTTTACTCAGTAAGACTGCACAAAGAGACATAACCTGCAAAGCAGACTGTAGGGCTCATGTCACTCTTCCCAGGCCCCAGATTTGCAGAAGGGCTGCTGGCCCTCAGGAATTAATCCAACTCATTTGTGCATTTGCACAGCCTTTTTGCACAATTATGAAACAACTCTATCAAACTGAATGCATAATTATAATGTGACAAGCAAAATTAACCTCTAAGAATATATGTATCCTATTAACACATTAATAAAACAGATCAGAAATTTTAAAGACTGCAGAAAGATGCATTTGAGATTTAAATTTTTTAAATTATTTGTTTTCTTTTCAACATTATCTCATCTTCAGGTGTCTGTGTGGGAGGGCAGACAGATGGTTACTCAGCTGAGGAACTTGAGGCTGTTCTGTCTTTGTACAATGGTAACAACCAGCAGTCTGGAAGGAAGATGAGCTTCAGCCCGGGCCAAAGTCCAAATTCAGGAGAAGAGACTGTGGAGATATCCTTTATGGGAACTGCTCAGATCTAGCTTTTGTGTGGCTTTGCTTCAGCTTCAGTTCCCAAGACTGTTGCAGATGGATTTGGTCATTACACCATAAACAGCTAAAAAGCCCAAGGTGCACATTTTTATACCATATATAGTGGTAAGAATGTCAGCTATGCTGGGAATGAAGATGATGAATGAATTTATTTTACTTCTAGTTTTAATTATTGGGTGAATTCCATTTACTACCTAGAATGTGCATCTGTTTTATTACAATAATATGCTTCCGGCATGAAGCCAAGAGAGAGCTTCCAAGCAAGGGGGAGGGGGCATTAAACTGTGCTGGCTGGTGTTGAAAGCACTTGACATTTCTCCATTTCATTTTCTAGGTGCCATATCATAAATAAGCTCCATAAACTGTTACTTACAGCCCTGGCCAATTTGAAATCCTACCTGATAGATTTATTTCCATTATGCCCTGTCCTCCAAAGCTGCTGGGAAACAACAACTTGACACTCCCAACCTGTTATTTACAGATCTGACACTGTCTGTACATCAGCAAAGCCATTTCCAGTACTTGTTTGCAGAGATGCTGAAAGTCACTGAAAGCTGATGACTGCCTGCAGTCATTGCTGAAGACACAACAGGTAAGCCAGGTGACATTTAGCTGCCCTGCATCATAGGCACTACCCAAAAATGGAGACCACAAAAATGAAGAAATAGATTCAGTTGGTTTTTTTCCTGTTTGTTTGTTTTTTTTTGTTTGCTTCTTTTTGTTTGTTTTTTGTTTTTTTTCCAAATCATATTCCACAGTTTAGAACTAGAAAACTATCCCTTGCTTAGGATTAACAACATTGACCAATCTTTATCTATAGCTCTACTCACATTGTAACCAAGTTGATTTGCACCAGAATAACTCAAGGTTCTCAGAACTTTCCCTTATAAAAGCTATCAGCTGACATTATCTGCCTCTGGCAAATGCAGAGCAAAGACCACCAGGTGTTTTTTAGGTGTTTTTCTTGTTAAAATACACATTTGGCTGGTGTCCTCCATGCAGATCATTGAAGTGGACTGAGACTGGACTTTGCAATTTGTGACAGCCTTACCTCAAAACAAACTGCAAATGAGGGTGTGCAGTCTGCTATATTAATTCAGCTACATGGTGAAATTAATGAAACCAATCAGTCCTGGGTCTGACACATCAGTGACAAGCAGTGCAACAGCTGATGCAAGCTGGGAGCTCACACCACAAGGACCGTCTGCAACCACACCTTTGAGCTCTCCAACTTAGAGCTGTTTCACACTTGAGCTGTTAATGCTGCTGTGGCTGAAATTTCAGCTTCGAGTCAAACCCTACCCCATTCATCCCTCTTCAAGGCTGTTCACCACCACCACCCTCTGCATGCCCAGAGTGCTCCAGCAGCATTTGCTTCTCACACATTCAATGCAGCAGTCTGGCCTGTGAGCCTGGCTGGAGCTGCTGGCAGAAGGAGACAGTCCAAGAGATTTCCACATTATCATGGATCTCCATTAATGACTTCAAAGGGATACATAGATCCTATCTTCAGGAGATTAGCTGGAAGGGCACTGCCTGTGCAGGGAAGCTTGTTCCAGTCTTTTACCCTGCAACTTGCAGGATCTCCACACAGCAGAGACAATCCAGAACTACACTTGCCAAAGCCTCCTACAAAAGGCCTGCAGGATGGTCATTTCCAGCTGCCAGGGCTATAAAGGAAGATGGGACAACACAGCCTTTCCTATTGGATAAAGATGTTTATTCCAACCCGCGCTGCAACTGCCATTCCAGTTTAATACGTATTCAAATCTTGTCCTGTTAAGAGTTCCAGAATTACTTTTACTAGTTAGTTTACACAACATACATAATTACATTTCCATGAATACAAGCCCCATTTCCTGTTGTGCCTTTCCATCCAAAGAAACAGCCCAGCAATACATTAATGCATGGCTGAAGGCTGGCAAGTCGCTGGCAAGTCTCCCTTTGGGTGCCTCCTGACAGGAAGGAGCTTTGCCTGCAAAGTGGCAAACAGGAGCTGCACCTGCCGTGAACAGTAAACAGCACTGTTCTGAAAGAGTACCGTGGGTTCCTGTGCACAGCTGTGAAGCCCAGGGGAAGCTCCATATGCTCTGAGATATCTGGCTAGTGCTGTCAGACAGAGGCTGCCTGGCTCTGCACAAGCTGCTGGGGATGGAGCTGGGACAGTCCCTGCTCCCAGCTCTGTAGGCACACATATGATCTCCCACAAGGCAGGTTTCCAGAAGAACTGCAGCAGCTACCAGGTACTCAGTGAAGCCACTGACACCAGTGAGTGCACTGGGTACACTTGTGAATTTTCACAAGTGTCTCAATGTTTGTCAGACTCCCTGGATTCCCTACCATGACAGCACTGGGGAACCAGGGACAGAAGAAAGACCACTCTCCATACATTCAGCCACTGCAAAAGTTACCAGAGACATTTCAGTGAAGGAAGCAAGCTGAGCTTCACCTCTACATTCTGCTCATGCCAGCTGGAAAAGGGAGGGTCGGGCAGAGAGAACAAAATCACATGGTTGTGGTTTCTTTCCATCAAATGGAGCTCAGTGCAGTGGCTGCTGCCACCCCAGCTCCAGAGCCAAACCCCCTTCACTCCTCCCAGCCCATACAGTGTCAGGGCTCCTGGCAGGGCCTGCCTGCAGGATGTTTCTGTTTCCTCACCTACTCTGAAATGTGAACAATCCTCCAAGTTACAGGGTGGCAAAGATCAACATGGTGCAAGTTTCCCTCTTCTGGATGAGACATCAGCTCGTGCCAAACAGTGCTGCATTATGCACGTCTCAAACTGCTCCAGCTCTGCATTAGCATTCTGAAGCACAGCTTTATCCTCCTGCTTCAGAGACCAGCCCCTGCTTTACATAAATCTTTAATGAAACACTCTGCCTCAAGCACCATGCCTATGAACAAAAGGCAGAGTTGAAGGAAAACAGTTTTACCTCCAAAAAACCAAAGCAGTTCTACAAATAGCACACAGAAATTACACTTGCTGCACCAATCTGGAATCCCTGGAGCACCACTACAAAGAAGGCAGAGCATCAAGAAACGTGAGAAGCTGGGACAACTGTAAATGCTTTCCAGAAAGACAGGTAGGAGAGTCATCCAGCTGAGGTTCATGTAAAACAGGACAGCAGGACAGAAGCAGTCTCCCAGTGCAAATGTCTGGTTGATGCCCATGTGGGAGGCTGTAAGGCTGCATGTGCCAGGTTGGCACCAAATGTTCCCCCAGCAATGCAACAGGTCAGGAGACTGATGTTAAAGCCTCAAGATTTAAAAGCACATGCACAAGTCTATCAAATTCCTATTTCCTAACCATAAGAGTGCTTATGGTTAATGCTGTCAAGTGTTTCAAGTGCTTCCCTCAGGAATTTAAAGGCTGTAAATGTTCACCTCCCCCTGCAACACATGCTAAGTAGAAATAATACTAGAAACTGAAACTGTACTGATCAGGATGAGGAATTATTATTTTAAGATAGAACTAAGTGCCATGAAGCTAAACATAAAATTGCAGGGGCTAGCAACACAGTGTGACAAGGACAGTAAGAATCCTAATGCAAAACAGTGACGAGGAGATGTTACAAGAGCCTCAGAACTGAGAACGTACCTGCAATGCAGAGACATCCAGCATTTAGGGCTTCACACTGGAACACTTGATGCTTTTCAAAGCAGTCCACAGGAGTTAAGGCATGTATCTTCCATTAAACATAGTGGAAAATGTTTGCTTAAATCCTCAAGACTGCCTTGAAAGGATGTATTTCACAGTCACAATATGGACTGGCTGCTTTAATTTTAATTTTTAATATTCACATCTGCATGTAGTGCCCCAGGACAGTAAATCATTTAACTGTGTGCTTCAAAATGCAACAGTCAACAAAGGTATTCACGTGCTCAAAATTTAGCAAACACTTAAATGTCCCATCCAGCAGTGATGGAGATGCTCAGATGGTTCTATGTTCTGCTGAACTGATGCCTAAATCCTGCAGAGGCTGTCACAAGAAGTTACCATTCTGCCAACACGTATCACAATGTTACCGCCCTTACTCCCATAAATCAAGAGAAAAGGCAGTGCCAGAGACTTGCTCAGAGACAATCTGGTGTCCTGGATGTATTGGTTACTTGTGCACTTTGGCTTTGTCACCCACATTTTGGGTTTCCAAACTAAGTTGAAAAACTGGACCCAGTTGGATGTTTTTCAATTATGCCTTTACTTTTAGTGAGCAGCATGAATCCCAGACTATGTTTTCTGTTGAGAAGATTATAAATAAAGCATGAAAACTGTCTAAACACCCAAACCAGTACCTTAAAATAACAGTAATGTAGTGTAGAACAAACCTTCCTCCCCAGCTAGATTTCAACTACACAACATACAAATGGCTCTGGCAATTCAAAATGCCTTCAGATTTGTCTCTCCCTTACCTCTGCAGGACAGCATGGGATGGCCAGGAATGGGAAGTGAACTCAAGAACTCGAGCTGAAGGCCCAAAGACGGGCAGGGAGTGTTGCACCTTTTGGGATGAGGCATTTTGGGAAGGATCACCATGAACATTTGGGCCTGATCTCCAGCTTGGGAACTGAGGTCTCTGAAAGTGTGGAAGTATTCACATCCCACCATCAGTTTCTCACTTACCCCAGCCACATTAAGAGTCTTACAATAATTACTACATGCATCCAACATCTTAGCTTTATAGAGCCAAACAGCTATTTGTGGGTACATTTTGATACTCAGAACTCAAAAATAATTATATAAAAGCTCAGCAGTTTCCACTTGCAGCCACATCCAAGGTAAGAACTAGTTAAGACAGTATTTGGATGTTAAATATAATGTGATGTGACCATGCAGAGAGTGAAGAAGAGATCCTGCTCTCCCACTGCTGCCTATTGCTTTTCTTGCAACAGACAGCAACTGGCAGAAAGTGGGATAAAACAGTTCAATCTGCTGATCCAGCAGCAAATGAAAACTCCAAGAGGTAAAAAGCCCTCCAAGGACTGCCCTGCCCCTTCTCAAAAGTGAACATTGCCCACAGAATGAGCCTGGGGTGCCCGTTCCTGTCAGTCCCAAACCTGCAAACCTGAGGCAAGGCAGAGGGAGGAGATTCAGAGCTTCAAAAGAGGAAAGAGACTCCCTTTTGACATCAGTTCATGGGCAGGGTAAAACCTTCAAGCTGTGCTCTCAGTGACAGCATCCAGCACAT
The DNA here is from genome assembly GCF_963662255.1 of Cinclus cinclus. NCBI lineage: Eukaryota > Metazoa > Chordata > Aves > Passeriformes > Cinclidae > Cinclus > Cinclus cinclus. The sequence continues at coordinate 13,839,355 of NC_085059.1, forward strand.
GTGCAGGAGGAGACAGCGCTGTGGGATTTCAGTCTAGTCAGCAGACACAGGCAGGTTTGCAGAGTAACACATAACCAGTGCAGGCAGAGATGTGCACGTAAAAATCACAGCACAAGGCTGACAGTCTGTAGGGTTCCTCCCCACAGCTGTGCTGAGGCATGCTCAGACAGGGGTGCACATTTGGCCTCCCCTGGTACAGCTGTGAGCCTGGACAAAGTCCTGCCAAGCACAGAGGAGTGCCAGCTTTCAACCAAATCCCTCCCCACTCCCCAAAATCTTCCATGTATTTTTGTAATTTGGAAGGACAAGCACATGTGAGAGAGGCAGGAGGAGCTGCCCACATGCTGCGTGTGTTCAGTTGTTGGTACTGAAGGTATAAGGAACATTTGCATGGGGACAGCAGGCTCATGCCAGCAGGTACCAGACACAGCAGCTCACAGCAGGACAGCTGCACAAACTTCCACCTCAGGTGGTGATCGCAGTCTGGGCTGTGCCACACTGTCCTCGAGACACTCTGCTGAGCTCCACTGAAACAATCTTTTACCCTCTGTGCTGGTGCTGCTGGCAGGGAGACAGCAAACTGCAGGATTCTCTGCAGCCCTTTATTTATATTCTCTCAGTAAGGTTATTACCCTGGTCCTTCTGCTTTCGGATCCTTATCCTCCCAAATGTGCACAGACCCTTACTCCTACATTACAGCAAGACAAGGACTTTCATGAATAGGTATTCTGAGTCACAGCATATCCTGCATAAAGAACAGGGTTCCCTCAAACTCATTTTTGTGTGAACGACAGCTTCATTTTCAGAAAGAGCAGCTCATTTTGATCCTTCTGAGTAATTCCACTGATTGGAGCCACCAGTAGATTGCTCTGTGGCTCATTGATTAAGCTCAATGTGAATAATTGCATTACTGAAATAGATTGGCTCAGGCACCACTGAAGATAAGTCAGAGCAGCCAGGGGTGGCAGAAGCAGTGCACCCACCTGCACAAGGGCCACCCTGGCACCCTGACTATGGGAGGACAGGAGGTGGTGCCTGTGTAGCTGCACAGAGCTGACCTCCAGAAGGTCAGCAGCTTGCCTGTTCTTCCCCATGGCTGTATCTCACTCCCAAGTGGATGGGCCACTCCACGTTGTGGCCCCAGACATGGATTTAGTATGCATGACAGTGCTCCTGAGGGCAGTGCCTACACAGAGCAGGGCTGAACATGCTGACAAAGGCAAGGGAAGTGACCTGGAAATGACAAAGTGAAGCAAGGGAAAGAGCAAAGACGAACGAGGTGGCTGAGGAGAAACGTCTGCACGGTTATTTCTAGAGAGCCCGCTGAGGAGAGGTGACGAGGTTTGTCTGACACAGTGGGTGCAGTGCAGGCACTGCTGGATGTCTCTGCTGTGGGCAAAGCTCTGTAGATTGGCAGCCAGAAGATTAATCTTGTACCTTTCAGAAGTGGTGGGGGCTACACACAGAAGAAAAATACAGCTACTTTAGTTTTTCATCACGTAGAATATGATGTTGAACGGCAGAGACGAAGTGTCCCAAGCACAGTCCCGGCTTCTGGCTGCAAGCACAGAGCTGCCACACAACTCTGAGCAGCTTAAACTGTAATTCTAAAAGCTGAGATCCTTTTCTCATAACAAGGAACTGCAGAAAAATTACTTTTAATATGCAGAAGAAAAAATTTGTAAAATTAGAGATGAATTCTAAAAAAAATGAAAGAGCTACTTTCTATGATAGATGAGGTTTTAAACACCACATGAGAGAAGAGACTTCCCTTAAATAGATGCCAGATAATTAATGAGATTTGGTAAATGAGTGCATTTCCTGTGCAAAAAACTACAGGCTTCCACTTCCAAAGTACATTATGTTAAATTGGACAAAGGCCCATTATTCTGCAATAAAAGATTGCCCACTGGAGGGTTCACACTAAAGTATTCCAAGAATATCTTCATCCAGGAGTACAAGCAGTGTATTTGCAAGCAGAAACCAAGCAATCCTTAAAAATACCAATACCTCCTACAGGAGCTGGTACATTCAAAGATTTAGCACTTAGTAGTAAAAAAATCCCTAAGTAGCTCAGCCTATTGGTTATACAAAAGCTCAGGAGACAGGGATGACCTGCCTCCTGTGACCAGAAAGCTCTTGGGGTAGGTTTATGTTCTGCAGTATAAAGCAATGAACTGGCTCCACACCCTGCACTGGACAGACATCACATCTCTTACACTGTCAGTACCTGGCAGCCACTGTATACTTTCATGTGAAGAGTGAGCCACAGTGTGAGCTGGTTTGGATGGAGTTAACAGTGTTTGTGCAGTGTGCCCACAGCAGGGATGGACAGGACAGGCTCAGCATCCCTAGCACTGTGCAGAAATCCACAGTAGCCTTGGACACCAGCAAGTGAGTGGGTGCACAGCTTGAGCAAACAGAAGTGATGGAGACCACTAATGGATACCTGCTCCCACTTCACTCTGGAGCACAGAGACGTGGCAGTTTTCTATCAGAGTCACCCAAACACCCTAAACCTGCTGAGAGAGGGCAGAGGAATCACTAACAAGATCAATGGCAGACAGACCAGTCACAAGAGCAGTGCAGGTTATCAGGTCTGTGCCCAGCTCAACCTGTAACACTCCCAAAGCCACTTCCTCCAAATTCCTCCCCAAGTTTGCCAACAAAAAGCTTTACACCCACAGAGTGCTCAGCCCAGATGAGGGGATGCTCACCAGTGCTGCACAGAGTGGGCTCCAAGGCAAGGTAAGCAATTTGGGATAGACCACATAAATCCAGGTGTTCACTTAAGCCAGCTGAATATATCCCTTAGCAGACTATGTGCTACTGATAAAGAAAGACTATTTGAGTTGTTTTATGGAATAATAAGCATCAACCTAGCCTCCTCAGGAACATCTCCGAGCACTCTCACTGCAAACAGTCAAAGTCATCTCACCAGGGTGCCCAACTCTTGACTTTCATTATGGAAAATTATTCACAGCAAGAGTGTAACTTCAGCAGTGTACAAATTCTTGTTGTTATAAATATTTTCATATCATTACTTTCTTTCTCTTATACCTGTGGAGTCTTAGACCACACCGATTTCTTCACCAGTGCAAAGCTTTCCCCAGACAGAGGACGATCCTCAACTTGCTGGAACACAGAGCAAAACTCACAAGGAACCTCTCCAGACTTTTAGAAAGAAGTATTAAGAATATCTTACAGCACACTTTCAGTGACTTTTCCCATAATACATTTTCCTTTCCTACCAGAAGACCCATCTCTGCACACACTCCACCTTCAGTATAATCAATATATTGATCAAGAAGCGAATGCTTTGCCATACATCTTTTTACTGCTGACTTCTCCCTACAGCTGTTTGAACTAAGTCCATTCTAAACCCTTAACTGTATTTCTGTACCAATGATTTCCAATTCATAGGCTTTGCTTTGTCAATTACACACATGCATGCACACACCTACATGTGCATCTTCTGTTAATACTTTAAGCAATACTTGAATCCTCTAATATTCTCTTCAAGGCCTTTTTACAATTTCCCCCACAATGCTATTTAGACTAGCAATTAACCCCCATGAAACACCAGTGCTACCTAATGCTCTTACAGTAACACTCAGGGAAAGGACAATGTGATAGAAACAAACATTCACATCCTCACTTGCAGGTATGAAGTCCTGGCTTGCCCATAATCATGTTTTTCTTAACTTATCTAGGGATGAAAACCCTTCATTATTCCTACCTCTGCCTACCCTCCTCTGTTTTGGTAGTTCAGAGCAGACGTGCTGAGTCACGTGGGCAGAATCCTCACTCTTCAGGGATGTTTGGCCTGGCCAGTGCCATCAGTTAACACTCACAGAAGGACCTGGGTTGTACAGCAGCAGCACAGCATGCAGGGATGCTAGAAAAGCTGGGACACATCATGCCCCTCACCTCTCATAATGTGCCAGCCCTGAAACGGCTGCAGGAAGGAGCACTACTTTCCATTTCCAGGCTGGTTTCATGCTGCCGTCCACCTCGAGGCATAGATGTGGGCAGCAGATTAACCTGTCACAGACAGGACACAGCTGAAGTCTACAAAGGGCTTATCCTCCCTGCAGCTCATGCCAAGATAGGTGGGGAAACTCCAGAAGTGGAGACTCAAGCACACAGACATTGCTCAGAACCTTAATTTACAGCCAGCCTTCCAGGGAGCTACTTCTGTATCCATGAAGTCTCCAGGAATAAACTGGTTCTCACCTGTAAAAACCAAGAGTAGCTACTGTCCCTTCCACAAGCTGTGGCTGCCCAGGTATTCCTGCTGATAGCAAGTGTTTGACTCCGGGTGGATTTTAAATTGAAGTTCAACTGCAATGACCCGTTTGGAAAAGTATTCCCAAATATGCTTTTGTCTATGGGGGTAAATGCTCATTTCTGCTTTAAAACTGAGATTCTTCTGATCAAAGGAACTGGAACTTCTATATTACATAAAACATGACAAATCAAAATACACTTTTCTTATGAGCGTGGAAAAAAACCCCTTCATACATAAACATGATAAAGCAGACACTCAAGTCACATACATACACATGCATTTTTCAGTGGTTTGGGAAAGAAAAGAAATACAAAATGTGAAGTCAATATTCCTCCTGGAATGAGATTAAAGATATTATTTTACACCCTACTTGAAACATCATAGTAATTTTCATCTGCACTAATAAAAAAAAATAAATCAGCCGTTGATCTCCCATGTATTACAATTACCATTTAATGCAACAGTCACAATGCTTCTGAGATGAATTTGCCTTTTGGAACTCCTGCCACAAATAGAGCTGAATTTAGGGACTGCCGAGTGCATAAATTTATTACATCAATTCTTAGATGACATTGTCCTGTAGAAAATGCAATGTAGGCAGCTAGAGAAAAGCATCCAGAGAAAAGCATCCAACCCTAAGTGATGATTTTTTGAGAGGAAAATAATTAGAACTGAACAACTGAAAAAAAGAAAAAGCCATCTTGCATTGCACCAACTCTTGGGTGACCAGCAGAGCCCAGTTTGGTGCACACTCATCACCCAGACAGGAATTAATGAATTCCCAAGCAGACCCCCTGCCTGCAGCTCAGCCTCTTGCAAAGATGCTCATTTGGAGACAGGACACAACTTGCTGTTAGACAGGAGAAGTTCAATATTCATTAACCAAAAGAGCCTCTACTTTGTGCTGCTGCTGCTGCAGTACAAATCACCCACCTACAGGTTTTATCAATCCTGTCACTCACTGTTCCAGGAACGCCGAGCCTCAAATGCAGCAACACTCCCAGCCCTCAGCTGGGGCATTTGCCCAGCCAGACCCCAAAGCTGGGAACCTGAAACCACTCTTTGAGCAATTCAAACAGAAAATGCTGGAAACACAAAAGGCTTAATCTCAAATTTGCATATAGCAACTTATCCTCGCAATAGTTCACTGCTAAAAAAAGAGCTACAGGAAAAGGGAGAATTGAAGTGGGCAGCTGCTTGTTGGGGGATTTACTCCAAACCCTCCCAGGAAGCCTATGAAAGCTTGCAAGCACACGCTTTTCTTTTACAATCCAGGACAGTAACACATTCAACTGTGCTAAAGCAAAAGTGTCAGGCGCAAAGATTTAAGGAGATAATACAGTGAAGGCTCAGGGACTAGATAAAATCATAAAAAGATGCAGGCAAAAGCTGCTTCTTGCTTGCTCTTTACTATCAGTTGTCCCTGTTGTACTGGATGGGGAAGGCACAGCACAACAGCTTCAGCAGGAAGGGTGGCTGGGGTAACCTTCTCCTCGGCTGCCCAAATCCAAACCCAGATTGTCTCTGAGCACACTTTCTTCTGGCTCGAAAGATCCAACTCTGGTCACCAATGTGAACATCTGCACCCAGCAGTACAGGGCACCAGATGTACTGAGGTTCAACCTGCTCCAGCCAGCACTGGCAGGTGGAAGTTTTTTTAGAGGCTGACCCCAGCCTTGGATTCTGCTGTGTCTGCTGAGCTCTGCAACATGTCTTGGCCACACACAGGTTATCCAAGAAGCTTAGTAAAGGCATGGCTAAAAAATGGCATGGTATAGTAGAGACACAACAGCACATAAGCTGTCAAAAAAAAAACCAAAAAAACAAAACTACCACCCTGCTTTCAAATTTCTGGAAGCCATACAGAAAAGATCCTCATGGGCATCTACTTGGTGCCTGTAAGCACTTGGTCCCCAGGTCATACTGGGAAAACCCAGCTCACTGGAAAGCCCCAAAGTCATCCATCCTTGCAGCAGCTGAAGCTCTCCCAGCACTGGTGATGCCTGGTCACACGTGCCTGCCCCTGCTGGGAGCCTGCAAATGTTCTCTTCAGGACACTGCTTTGCCAAAGAGGCTTGTCACTGTCTTCCAAATAACTCACAGCAATGTCTTGCATTTTTCAAGTGGTGCCATGAAACATGGGGCTGCACATGCCACAAACACTGACATATTTCACTAATACAATCCAGCAGCAGCATATGGGGAGTATTTATATAGGCCTTTACTATGTTTATGAAAGGTAAACGACCCTCTCAGAGACGTGTTGACTTGTGCTGACAGCATCTTTGTTTATAGGAAAAAAATACCAATGGGGAGGGGTTGGAGGCTTTGCAAATCTAACCCATGGGTACAAATTCCTCCTGTCCTGTTACAGGAAAAAACTCAAGCATTCTCTTCTTCCCATATTTTTATTTTCATTCATTTCACAAGCTGGTCTTATTAAACTTGCTATTCAGCACGGTAATTAGTAAAAGGATAGATATAAATGAAATTCAGGTATTGACTCTAATTAAGTCTTCTTAAGTGTTATTTTACTAGTTGGGGTGGAGCAATTTTGTCATGATTGAACTGCTGAGGAATAATTAAGTAGAATGCAGCTTTAATTCTTTCTTGATCTCCTGACAAAAGCCAACGCACGTTCAAACTCAAATTCGTTCGAGAGAAACCAAAACTAATCAGAGCAACGTGACATTGGCACGCTGTCTCAGCAGGTGAAAAGTTAAGCTGGGATGGTATCGAGATCTCAAGTCCTTGCACTTCAGCTTTAACTGGTGACAGCAGTAACCCAGGGGCAGGCAGCAGTGCCAGGTCCGTGCGGTTTGCTCGCCCTCCCGAGGAAGGACAAAGGCACCAGCGATGCACAGCCCGTGGGACCAGCCTGGATTTAGGGTGCCAGCACTTCTCTCCTGGGCTCTGACCTGCCACACAGCAGCTGCTGGGCGAGTCCCAGAATCTCACAGTCCCCGTTTCTGTCTATCACAAGTGGAAACCAGCCTTCCTCCAGCATGGAAGGACACTTCCATAAATGCAGTAATTATCACCAGACACCCCACTCAGCAGGCAAGAAAATAAAGGCCATTTATTTGTCCACCTAGTTATATAACTACTACCAGAAAACTGCAATTCAAGCCCCTGGAATCTGATTTAATTAAATCACTGAGAATTATATCATTAATTCATCAGGAAGCTTAAAGCTAACAGGAAATTGTTTAGCTCGGCTACAGACTCCTTCCATGGAGCTGCCCGGCGGTACCCCGCTATGGAACAGCCCGGCTGCACCTCTGCCACTCCATTTGTCATCTCAATGCACCATTTGCTCCTCCGAACACAGATCATCTTACACAAAGCAGTTGTCGGGCTTCTTCCAGTCCTTACCATCTCACGCACTTTGCACATTCCTCCCTACACGTGCCCATAAAAATCATTTGCCATAAGAGCTTTTAATTGGGACTTGTCAAAGCATCAAGATGGAAGGTGCAGAGGACAGAATCTCCGGTTTCTTTTGGTCTTTGCTGAAACACCCAAACACACAGCCTGGTACCAACAGGCTTTTTTTTCCCCACAAAAAAAAAAGCCCGAGATGTGGTTTTAAAGAAGAATCCTGACGGGAGGGAAGGGAAACACAACAATTTTAAGAAGAAACTTCACGCATGTAAAAGCCTACAAAAAGTAAAACCCGGATACCTGTAACAGAAACAATGAGGAAGCGATTTAAGGCAATTTGGAAATACTGTTTCAGTGGCTGGTTGAACACCTTTAGAATACAAATATTCAGCAGGCTATTTACAGTTCAAGGGAAAGAAGTTGCCACTTTCCCCAGCCCACGGCAGGGCAGAGCACAGCCTATTCTTAGTGAGGAACATAAATTTTGAGCAACTCCAACAAGACATGAAGAAGGCACTGGCTTTATCTCAATTTAACTGATTTCAGAAAACTTAAGCAATACTCAAGACAAGGACTCTCAATCTCAAAGACACTCAAACCCGGCTAGACCTGCTATTGTGTAGACAGCAATTGCTGATTTATTGGCTGCAAAGTGCTGTGGATCAAGGCTTATTATTTGCTAATATCTCTCCTGGAATTGGTCTTTAATGGCCCAATTCAACTGCTGTTAGTAAAAAAGGAGCAACGTCCATTTTCTTCAATAGAGTTGGATGAAGTTGTATCAGTTAGCAGCTGAACTGGAAAAATAAAGCATTTGAACCAATTAGTCAACTGCTAAGATATTTAGCACATATTTTACCTCATATGAAAACTTCAAATCTAAGGCTAAACCAAAGAAATTATAGTACAGTCTCCAGATTAAAAAGAAAGGTGTTGAGAAGAGGGAAATCCACCTCGCATTCCCTTGGGTGCAATTCAGAAGTAACCCTGGTGAAACCAGAGCAGCACCAGGAGCATAAATGCAAAGTGACAGGGAAATCCAGCATACTATTCACATCACATATTCCATGGCTCTTTCTATTTCACAGTAATGCACCAAGTTAAGCTGCTTATTAGATGGGCACATTCTCCTAACTGCAGCCAGGCTTGTGTGTTATGGTGGGCTTGCCAACAGTACTGACTGCCCTTAAATCATAATTCTGCTGTCATTTGTGGTTCCACTTCAGAAGATCCTTGCTTCAATACACAAATGGGATGGCTGCTAGCACTGCTGCAGCCCAGAAGAAAGGCATGTGAGTAATGCCATGACAGGGACTCCCTGTAACCATCCCTGTTAATACAACCCTCCTGCACATTTGCCTAACCATCTGTACTTTCAAATACTTCTCTTGGCTTACAGGATATTGTGGCATATGCTTCCAAGCCCCACAGCATACCCATTAGCAAATAATGACCTTCCTAAAATGACCTAATAACAGCTAATAACTGCCATAAAGCATGAAAAGGTTGTGGTACAGAAGGTCCTCTATGGAATGAAAAAAAAGCGTCAAATTTTAATAGCAGAATCACTAATGGACACAGAGTCCTCATGTGATCAATTTACTTTTTGGAAATGCCTGGTATCAGATAATAAAACTATCTCACAAAACAAAAACAACCCCCAAACCAGCCCTTTCAAAAGCACACTACAGTCTGGCAGTTCATGAATGAAACACCGTAGGTGTTTGTGTACATTTATAATTTACTACACCACATTAAGAAATAAGACAACTGCAAATGACAAGCTCTCCCAGCTGTGTACACTATGCAATACCTTCCACCAGGGCTCAGCCAGCCTTGCTACTGACCTTCCAGTTGGGAGAAAGACAGAAGGATGCAAAGGATCCAAATCAGTTCCAGCAACTGAGTAACGAATGGCAACAACTCTGCCTTCATATAGTTCTGAAGCAATACACACTGAAATGCTGTTTCGTGTGTGTACATGCCAGGAGCAGAACAAATCTCACCCCTGATACAGAGCATCACATCTGCTCTAGACCCTGCTTTCATCTTGTACCCCAAACTTGTATAAAATCACTGCTAACCTCACATGGAGGCAGATATCCATATCCGGCAGCTCATGTAGGAACCAGGGTCAGGCCCTCTGGAACAAAGCACCCAACTCAGCCAGTCACACACCCAGCTTTACACATGTTCCCAGCTCAGACAGAAATCTCCAGGTGCAGTTTTCAGCACGTAACTAATCCTATGAAACACAGCAAGACAACCTTTTCTTTATGTCCTCACCAGGAGAAGACTGAATGCAACTGCATGGAAATGCCTCACAGGATATTTTCTACTACACTTTCACCTGCTCTCGATCCTTCTACTTGAATGTCTCTGTTGGACCCACTGTTTCCAGCTGCACCTGGAACCCTAGGGAATTATTCCATGCTATGGGAACTATTCCATTCCTAATGGCTGAATCATAAGTGACCCACGTGACCATAACCCCAAACTCTTTCTGCACACCTGGATAAGGAGGCTCTGCAGAGTTTCAGTTCCATGAACAAGTTGACAGATTTTGAATGAAGTGAGAGAACAGACTGAAGATCTCAACAGTCATCTTTTCTCTCTGCAGATCCACTGACTATGCTCACATGTCTGTGTTCCAGTTTTGGGACAGCTGAAGTCTCCTGGCAGCAATCCAGGGACAGCCATGGATTCCTGATGCTTTCAGAGGGCACCTTCTCCAGTCCACAGGTCACAGCAAGGAGCTGTCTGGAAGGAAAACATTCCTTGCCCAGCTTCCATACCCCTGTATGATCCCCATTGCTACACCCTGTCCTGAGTTCCAGCCCTGCAGAAAGCATCCAGCCTTTTGACAGCAACTTCCCCCACCTGTGGCTTTCTTTTCTATTTCTTTTTAAGCATGGAAGGTATGTGGAATGTGAACCCCAAGCCAGGTGACCAGGCTGAATATGGTGTAGGATGTTTATACACATGCACTGGAACAGCCTACACGTACAAGTTCAGAACTGCTGTAATCAGGAAATGAGCCATGAAATGTGTAAGTGGCGGTACATTAATAATCTGTTTTATAGCTTAAATTAGAATCTTTGGAATTTCACAGCCAGACACTTTTAAATGGGTCAAAAATGCAGCAATCACACTTAATGATCACACTGTGATGTGCACTGAATCAGAGCTGTGAGTGAGGAAACCTGAGCAGAATGGATATGAACTACTGGCACACTCAAAAAAGGAATTTAATGAACCTCAAGAACAAAACACATAACTCAGGCACCAAGTTTATCTTTTGATCCTGCTCTTCAGAAATGAGGTGTGAGATTTCATGTGATCACAGACAACAAATGCTGTTCTCTGTATTTTCCTTTTAGTTAGTACTACAGATTAGCAAAGGATTTGACCACTTACAAGTAGTGAGAATTTACTGATGTAAGCAAGGCCTTCCCCATCTGAGAAACACCATTTGCTATTGTACCTGCCCACACACATATCACCCCCAGCACACAGACTTAGAACACATTCCTGGGTATCAGCATTTGGGTTTCTTTAAAAGAAAAGAACAAGAATCCACAGACCAGTCTCAGTAATCTTTTAGTCTCCAAAGCAGGGAAACCCTTCACAATTTTGCTAAATTTAAACAGTTGCTTACATTCTCTCTACACAAACTTGATTTCAGGTACAATAAACCTGATGGAAAAACTTAATAAAGAATGAGAATTTCAGCAAAAGAAGCAGTCATTGACTAATTAATCCTGTCCTGTCAAGCTACTAGGCAAACTAGGAAAAAAAAAAAACAACCAACTGCTATATTCTGTGAAAACAAAGTCAATGTTTATCTACTGCAAAAGTACAAAGTCAGCAGGGGAGACTGCTTGGAAGCTTGTAAGAAAGCAGTAGAGAAATGTTTTTTTGGTTTCTTTTTTCCTCCAGTCAAACTGGGCTTCTTCTAAAAAACAAAGCAAGGAAAAGATGAAAGGCCTTCTCTTCTGAAGCCAAAGATGAAGAATACAAAGAATATTAATGACTAACAAGTCTGTCTGTAAATGCCATGAGCTTAGCTGTAGAAGGGACTAAAAGGAAGAACAGTACTTCTATTAACTAATAAGTTTCTGATCTAACGAGCAGTGATGAAGGCTGATTGGGTCATTTATGGAAGGGAACATTAGTTCAGGAGAACACAGATTCCCTACAGAGGATAAAAGGAAAGAAGGAAAGATGCCATTATGTACATGCAAAAGCTCAGGACGGGTCATTCACCCAGCACATAAAGGTAGTAAATTCCCAATTAGGGCTTGTCTGTCCCTCACATGTTTGTGTGTACAGGTACAGCAGATGGTTATCCTGTGGAAAACTTGAGAATCGAGGCAAATCTGCTACCAGCCTTATATTACAAAACACTGAACTTTGATGAATCACATTTCCTAAAGGAAAAATTTAAAAAAAAACACAGAACCTTGCCTTTGTCACAGCAAAGCCTTGTTACTGGACCCAGCATAAGCCTGCCTGGCCATCAGTTTCCCAATGTCCTGGAATCCTGCAGTGGTCCAGGAGGGTCTAACGGACCAAAGGCAAGGGGAGGGAGGCAGGCAATGGCCTCTCACCTCTGCACAAGCACAGTGAGACCAGTGCAAAGCATGCCCTTCCATGTTTGAAGTTGGCCATTCTCTTTCAAAGAATCCTTCTACTTTAAGCAAGTGAAACACAATAAAGCCAGGAAGAAGAAAAACAACCACCTTGGAGGCAAAAGTGACACCACACCAACTTCACATTTGGAAACTGATTCATTTGCCAGCTCATAGGCACACACACCTAGCGTGTCTCTATTTATATGCATGGACTCAGGCTCCCTTCTTAGTAGAGGCATTCTGAGTATTTTTAAATCAGCAAGAAATCAAGAATCGGTGCACTTAGAGAAGACAGAAAAATTCCCTTTTCTCTAAGCTCAGATTAGAGCAATCTTGACGCTCTGCCTGTAGCATCCAGCAAGGCTGAGAGCCAGCATGGGCACACAATGCACTCTGAGATTCCTTCCCTTAACAGGCCACTGCTCACTCCTGCAGACCGGCTGTATTTTGTATTGCAGCCTGATCCAGCAGATGATATGAGAAGCTTCTGTGTTAGGATGGAAATCTGGGAAACTTTCTGACAGTGTGAGAGATGGTAACGTTGAACACAGTACTGCCAGAGAGCTGTGCAGCTGCCCCTTCCTGGGCTGGTAATTCAAAGCCCCAAGTTCAAAGCCCAGCTTTGTCCATAACCCACAAGGTCTCAGGAGATCACCAAACTCTCTCAGCATGCCCTTATGGAAGAGGGGGAATAACTACATGTCTCAGCAGCATCACAAACGTTTGTTAATGCTTGTAAGCACTTTGTAGATAAGCAACATCAAGACAGCAGTTAGCAGAGGGATTTGGGGCAGACAGACATAAATCCAAGGCATTCATATCATATACTTCTTTTAGACAAGCATAGCAGCAGATCAACTCCCTGCATTTAGTGGTTGTGGGCTCCATCCTCTCCACACACTGAGCACTCTGCCTTTGATCCAAAAAATGAGTCCATGGAGAATATGCACATATTTAATGTTAATCATATGCTTAAATTCTCTGAATCTATAAAGAGAGTAAAAGAGAAAAATGCTCCCCAGCTCCAAAACAAACAGAAATTCCCAGAAGTTATATTTAGGACATGAGCAAACATTTGGCCAGCAAAGGAAAAGCCTTCATGATACACCTGCTAAGCTTCTGTATCCCTTGGGAAACCTGCAGGTGGGAAAAGTGTCCCGAGTGAGTTTGCTTAGACAAAACCTTTCTAAAATAGCCAGCATGGTGATATTTGAAAGAAGCACCCCAGAGCATGTGACCTACTATTCTTACACAGGCAGAGCAATCCTTGAGTAAGGAAATCAGAAAACAGAAGAAATTGATTTTATGAAGAAATTCACCACAAAAATTTGAACTTCTGACTAGGAATTTATAGTTGCAAATGAATGCATTCATGTATTAACTGTCTACTGAGAGAGAAAAGGCTTTCCTCAGAGGACAGGTACTGCCACCCAGTCCTCACAAATTCCATACGCCTTCAGCAGTACCTAGAAAGCATCTTCTCATAACTCTGCATCAGAAAGGAACAATACTGAGCAAAAGGAAAGGAACCCTCTTAAAGCCTTGCTCATTTGCAGCACATGCTCCTCTCATCCTCACTATCTCAAACATCTAACTCAATTTACATCCTGCTATACTCATGGGCTAGCTAATGGCTTGGGGCTGCCAGTCTGCTAAATCAGCTGGCCAGAGTGTCCAGGAGTCTCTGGTCTTCCATCAATCCCACCTTGACCCATGTTATCCTGAGCCCTTTCCTGCAGATGGATCAGGTCTGTGGAGCAAGGACACAGCTCCTGTGGTGCAGGTGAGCTCGGCAGAGCAGGAGCAGGGAGCTGCAGCATGAGGATGCAGTGAGCTCCACGCAGTCAAGACACTCCTGCAGAACAGAGCACTTCCAGCTACAACCACAGCTGCAGAATGGACACAGCCCGGGCCAGAGAGCATCTGCAGCATAAACATATAGCCGGCTTCCAGAGATGATTTTCAAACCCCTTTTAAACAACCATGTATAGCAAGGAAAGCCTCAGGCAACCAAAGGGCCACTGTGCAGAGCTCCATTGCTGTAGCAGACCTGTAAACATTATCCAGCTTACTCACAGCACCATCAGTTCTGCCAGGGGCGTGAAAAGGACAAATCACTCTCTCACCAACATTAATTGTCCAAGAAGTTAAATAAGGCTGCTAATTATTTCTAAGGCTTTTTAAAGAAACCTTTAAGATTACTGTCCTCAAATTTGATTTTAAAATGCTATAAATATTTTCAGCTAAACATCATTAGATGAAATTGACTTGATGGTATAAAATAACTATTTTCTTAAATAATGGCTTTTTGAGAAACATGCTGTATTTTAACATAGCACAGCACTTTTACCTCAATAAACCAGAGGGAGCTGTAGTAAACACACCTTATAAAGGGTTAACATGGTGTTTATCTTCCTTGTTTGGCTGCATTAGAACTACACAAAATGCCCTGACTCAAGGAGACAGAACATATCCCTACCTTCACCTGCCGTGAGGGATGGAATTACAACGCTGGGTGAGGCTGCAAGAAGTCCAAGGGAAGTTAAGACATCACAAAGAATCCTGGTTAAATTTCTCCACCTCCTTTGCAAGACACTTCGCTGTCCCAAGGTTTGCAGACACTACAAAACAATACAAAGTTCACTGCTGTTGCAGCTTATCAGCACGATCCAGCAACCCCACCACTGGGGAAACCCTGTGCAGAGGACTGAAAGCCCCAAAGGACACCTCCGTTACTTTCTTTCACCATTTTCCTGGAGGAAGAAGCACTGTCTCCTATGATGGTAAGCTACGAGGCATAACTCCAAGCCTGTGCAGTGTTGGGCATCTCTCACAACCAATTCAGACCTCTTAGACATTTCTGGCACCTTTGCTTTGTTCAGTGCCACCATTAATATCACCCAGAACTTCATTACCAGGCACTTTTCCCTGGATAGAGCCTCGACTCTTCCTTTACTTTACCACTTCTTCGTTGAAGTACACAAAGAGCCAGAGTGTAACAAAGAAATGCACTCCCCACCCTCGCTCCTTTACCCAGCCATCCTCCCCTATCCCTCAAAGGCAGCCCACTCCTTCTCCCATCCCTAACAAAACAATGAGATTAGAAGAGTCCTGGGAAACAGAGCAGCAGCAAGGGGCATCTTTCAGTGCTCAGGAGGGCAGACACACCCCCAGGCACGAGGTGCCACTGGCTGCACTGCAGAGCACAGGTATGTAGCCGAACCTGGGCAAGGACTGCTGGAATAAACCTACACTTTCAGCTACACTGACTTGAGAACAATAATTAAATTCTAGTCTAATTTCCTCCTGATCCACAGCTCTAACTCTTTAGTGACTCCCATTAAGCCAGTTCCCAACTGTGGTATCACTCTGGGTGTTTGCCTTAAATAAGGAGCCCAGGAAGCTACTAAAACGATAACTATTTTTTTAATCTGGAAAATACATGCCCAGGAAAGTTGTCATGTGGCATGCAAATGTCAGTATTTCAGGTTTCAGCAACATCATATGATGTACCATCGCCACCCTACTCAACACATGGGCAGAGACCATCAAGTCTAGAGAATACAATCAAAGCATAAATGGTTCCTCCTCTGCACTTCTCTTTTTCCTTGTCATCTCCCAGTGATGCGCACAGGGAGCAGCGCCCAGCGTGAGTCCTCAAACAGCCACCGAAACACCCAAGGCTATGCGATGTCACCCAGGAATACCCTGGGTATTAAAGCCACGACGGACTGAGGAGGTCTGTGCAGCTGCTCCCGTCCTGCTAATTGGGTACTGTGGACATGCTCACGCCGTAAGCACATCTTTGACATAACACAGCATGACAATTTTTCCAGAGACGCAGAAATGCAGAGCATACAAATAAACCTGAATGCTGAAACCATTTCATTGTTCATAAGAATATGCACGCTGCACCTGTTACGACCAAGGGCACTGTCTGTGCCTTGGAGATTATTATTTCAGCCTCTAACAAGCCTGTCTGCCCTGGAGGTCTGTTAAACTCCAGGAGTTAATAAAGCACAACAAAAATATTTTACAAAAAGAAATCATTACAGAATACACAAGGAGGGACCTTTCAATGCAAGGTAAAGAAAACAATCTTCAAACTGACATTTTCCTCTCAAATTCCCACAACTGCTGGGTCGATTTAAATCAAATTTCACCGAAACAAAAAAAACCTCCAAAATTGATATTGGTAAAGTCCTACCCTGAAACAAATGTTCGGGAGCCCAGCTGCAAGCCCAGGCCGGGACTCCCGAGAGAGAGGAAGGCAGGACGCTGGCGCGGCACGAGCAGGGAGCGCTCCCCAAGCCCCGTCCCGGCGGGAGGGAGCAGCCGGCGGCGGCGGCGCTCCCGCAGCTCCGAGGGGAGCCGGAGCCGCAGCAGGGAGCAGGTGCCGGAGCCGGTCCCCGCAGCCCGGCCTCGGCGCCGCCGCCAGCCGGGGCCCCGCCGGCAGCACGCGTGGGGCACCGGGCCGGGGGTGATTTTTCGTCGGAGAGAAGGAGACGGAGGAGCGCAGCAGAGGAGCGGCAGCCGCGGCTGCGGCAGCGCGGTGCGGGCAGGGCGAGGGGGAAGGACGGGACCGGCACTCACCGAGCTACGCGCGGCTGCTGCTGCCCCCGCTGCCGTCCATGGGGGCGGCGGGGGGACGGGAGCCCGCTGCGGGCCACAGCCGCCCCACCGTCCGCCGCATCTGCCCTGCGCCGCCGCCGCCGCCGCGGAGGAGGAGGAGGATGAGGAGGAGGAGGAAGAACGGAGCGCGCCGCCCTCGGAGTCCCGCACAGCCCGGCCGCAGAGCGCCGCCTGCCCGCCGCGCCGGGATGGGACGGGATGGGATGGGACGGGACGGGACGGGATCCAGGTGGGCGAATGGGGCCCGGCCGCGGGGGCAGGTGCAGCCGCCCGGGGCGGAGGGCGGCGCGGAGCCGGAGTCGGGCGCGGCCCCGGAGCGGCGCAGCTGCCGGAGCGGGGGGGGGGCGAGGGGTGGCTGGAAGCGCCCGTGTGTAACGTGGCTGGGCGCGAATCAGCCCCGCGAGGGCTTTTAATGAAGTACAGATGTTCCCTAATATAATTATATTGTCCTCCCCCCGATAATTGGCTTTGGCAGCCGCGCTGATCAAACCCCCCCGCGCGGCTGCCGTGCGCTACCCCCGCCGGCACCGCAGAGCCGGGGCCGCCCCCGGCACCGCGCCCGGGCCCGGGCACTGCGATGGAGACCCCCGGCTGCGGGGACCCCGCACGGCCAGGGCCCCGCTCCGGGAACCTGCGTTCAGAGACCTGCCCTCTCAATGGAAGCTTTTGGCCCGTAGCAGGTGAAGAGGAGTGGCAACGCTTATTTACTCGTTTCTTAAAGTGCATGTCTTAAAGAGCATGGGCTTGCTTTATAACTGGGCTGCCGGTAGCCAGGGAGGATGAAACAACGTGGTTGTAGGATGGAAAGGTTATTGCGCACATTGGGGAAGGAAGGACCTTGATATTAAACAGGAGCTCAGCAGCAGAGGATGTCCTGACTAGCTGAGCAGGACTGGCATCCACTCCACAGCTTCCTCACTGTACCTGTGCTCTCAAAAGGCCAGGTGAGCTGCACACGGTTAAAACACCCCAGTTCTCCCCAGCTTGGCTTGTCTTTAGGGAAATTGCCAATGAGGACACGTTAATACAAGCCAGATGTGTGGGTGTTTTATGCACCTATGTGGGGAAAACAGATCAAGCCCACAAATTCATCTTGCAGAGGACAAGCAGCCAACACAAGCTGATGATTTCTAGTCACTACAGGCCCCAGACCACACTGCTTTCACCCGGTGACTCAAAGCTGAAACCTAGCGATACCGTTCCGGCTTACACCTGGACACTACGAGGTGTGTAAATACTTCAGATAAGCAAGATTAGGGAATTCTTTTAGCCCAGGATTGCAGAGGGGAGCTGCAGAGAGCTGACACATCTGTATTTCTCTCCTGTCATCTTGGGCAGCATCTATGGGGATGGGCAGTCCTGCTTGTTAACACAAAGTGTGGGTTGGAAGTCAGGTCCCCCACCCCCAAACTGCCCATTCCTATTGCCCAGTCCAGGGTCTTAACCACCAGCTCTTGTCAATTTAAGTGAAGGAAAGAGACTACAGTTCTTTCAAGCAATTACAAATTTTTCTGCCCAAGCCCACAATGATAGCAACACTCCCATTTTACCAGTGGTACGAAAGTCATGCCTGTGAACTGAGAATAATTTTAGACCCATGGAAAGGGTAAAGATGTGGCTCTACACAGACTCTGGAGCTACATCAGTGTTAGTCCTGGTCTCAGCATGAGGAGCTCTGCCTTTGCCTCAGCAGGAACAGTAAAATGCTCCTTGTTTTCACACCTGTGCTCTGCAAATTTCTGAGGGACTAAAACAGACAGGCTTTCACAAGCTGCACAGGACATGGAGTATCCATCCTTGGTTTGCATTCAGCTGGGCCTGTTTGGGGTTTTGCTCACCCTGTACTACGCTCATGGCTGCTCAGGAGACAGAGAATCCAACACAAGCACAGAGATATAAGTGATGATGGTCTTCCATACACTATTTTTGATGTCTGCTTTTTGTTCTTGATTCAGTTTTGTTCCCAGAGGTGAAGGCATGGGGAAGGTATAGTGTCAGAGGCATCTGTGTGTATTCCCTGAGAGCAGATGCCTCTGCAGTGGATGGCTTAAGAGGCAGGATGCGGGCAAAGAAACTAATACCATCTTTTCCCCCAGTTTCACTTCAGCCATAGTAGAATCTTTCTTAGTAGGATATAAATATAGAAGAGGTGGTGGAAGCACAAAAGCAATACAACATGACTTGGAACAGAGGACAAACAACCTGACAGTCTCATTCTGCAATTTCTCTTTCAAGCTCTTTTCTTTAATTATTTTTGGTTTTGTTGTTTGTTTTTCTTTGTTTTAAAAACCAGCCCATCATAATTACAGGCTTTCACTTAGACTTCCCAATCTTCCTCTAAAACCAACATAGAACTTCAGAGAACTATCTAGTTTAGTTTTCCCTCAAGGGCAGATGCAGGAGAACATTCACCTTTAACAGAGGAGCTCTCCAGTGAAGGTACTAGCAGAGTCTCACACTTACCTTATCCTTGCTTTTCTTATGCTTCATGACCGACCTCTCAGCAGGAGCCTTCTGCTCCCCCCAGTTCTACAGATAAGCACTTTTCAGCTCTCTCTCACCGAGTTTCTCTGCCTTCTTTCCAGGTGTTAAGCTGATAAGTGTGTGATTTCCAAGGATCAACTCTGTCAAAGAGAGGAGGAACAGTGGACTTACTCCTCTCCGACCTCTTTTATATTTCCTGTCCTCCACCCATTATTAAAGGTAGATGGTTCAGATCTGGCTCCAGCTTGTTCCTCAGATATTTCAGGGTAATCTTCTTCAGGCTTTGCCCTTTTCAGTGTACTTTTTGTTTCTGCACCCCTCTGCAAATAGGTAGGTGTTGTTTCCTGAAAGCATCGTGCTTGTATTTTCCTGGAAGCAGAAAACAGGGAAACTTACTGTAAAATTCAACCAGTAACAAGTCAATAATTGATCCTGTTCTTTATTTCATCCCATTTTTAGAATTAATGCTTTCTTAAATAAGGTAACACAACTGTTTTATCCTGAACAAATAAGAACAATGCCTTTCCCCAATGGTACAAGGCACCTGTCCAACATTTTATTAATTTTACTAATTGCATTAAGCATCCTGCAGTGCTGAACAGTCATCAGCTGCTAAATCCTAGATCACTATAGTTGAGCTGGCTATCAAATGAGGAAAAAAAGAGATATTTTAGACCCAGAGTAGTAACCAAATAAGCATACAATTCTGGCTTCTGCTCAGCTCCTCACAGTGATCATATTTCATGAACTACTGGAAGATGGTGTTAGGATTCACACAATCGGTGTGCAAGTGAGATTGATTAACAGATCTCACATGTTCAGACATTTTTACAAACAAGAAAAAATTAGGTTTCTCTATGTGAATATTTTATGCAGATTTTTATGCAAATAATTTGTACCTGCTCTTTCATTTTGTTACCTGTAGTATTACATGTGAACATAATAACAATAATAATCTAAATTTACATACACAAATTACTGGAAGGTCTTGATCTGGCACACTGGGGAATAATTTCTAGCTGGAAACATTAGCAGTGTGATAACTATTTAGACAACTATATGAAATTAAATAAGCACTTGTCAAAAGAAAAATGCTTTATTATGAAAACTGAAATTGGTGTAGTCTCAAATAAAATGGAGCCTGTGAAAATGAGTTAATCAGAAATTCTCTCTTGCCACTCCCCTACCTTACTGCTTTTTCTGTTTCTTTCCTCCTTTTGTTGGGGCAAGATCCTGCAGAGTAGAGAGCTGGGGAGGCAGAAGCAGCCAGACGATTCTGAAGATGTGAAAAAGCAGTAAATCCTGGCTCCCAGCAGAGGGTTGCCAGGATCCCTCAGTCCAGGCTGGTGGCTTGGCCTGCAGGGATCAAACACACCTGTGCCAGAGGGGGACCTGGCCAGGCTGTGTGTGCCCCACACACACAGGGGCTGCTGGTGCACTCACAGGACGTTTCACATGGGATATGCTGGCCTTAATTTTGGTCCTGATGGTAGTCAAGACCTGAATTCTGCTCAAGAACAGGAGAAGCAGCAAGGTTAGAGAGAACAGACAGAAGAAGCTGCAGCTCTCCTGCAGGCACTGCCAGGCAGTGGGTTCCAGCTGATGTGCTTCCATTTTTAAGAAGCACAAGGGCATTTTGACCGTGGTTTTGTGAAACTAATATTATTTTGGCCTTTCCTTATTTGTCCACCAGGAAACTCATTCTACAGCCAACCAGAACAAAACCGTGTAGAAGGAAGCAGGGAAGGAAAAAAAAAAAAGAAAAGAAAGAAAAAGCCAGTCAAGCTACTGCTAATCATATTAATTTATATATGTTGTTTATAATTAGCATTTTTAAGCATTCATTTTATTTTTTCCATAAAGACCACATCTCTCCAGGACCCTCACATGTCCATTGTTTTTATGACAGGCAGTAGAGATAGGTACCAATTACTTGGCTCTTACTTAGTGAGTGCTCCAAAGTACTTTGATGCAGCAGCACTGTAAATTCTCTGTAGCAGCTAATTGTCTCATTTTAATTCACTTTTAATGAGACACCTGGGAGAGTGAAGAAACATCACAAAAATCCCAGAATACTTTTGAATTGGTCTCCCAATCTCTCCTTATTTCTGCCTTCCTACAAAAGGACTTTTTGGTATTAGCACATAAAGGTGCAGCTTCACCCAGCTGTGTGACAGCATTGTTCCCTGTCACATCATAACCTTCTCCCACAGGCGAGGGAGGATAGTGGTACAATCTATAAAACACTATGGAAAAAAATCCAGAGAGAGAAGTCTCTGGTCTTCAGATGTTCTACATCTTCATCACTGCTGTCTCTCTAGACTACTGAGCCACAATTCCTCTGTTGCCAGCAGGCTGCAGAAGGAAGTGCAGGGTTTTGAAGGAAGGCTGGGGTTCTCA
Organism: Cinclus cinclus; assembly: GCF_963662255.1. Classification (NCBI taxonomy): domain Eukaryota; kingdom Metazoa; phylum Chordata; class Aves; order Passeriformes; family Cinclidae; genus Cinclus; species Cinclus cinclus. The sequence goes on from NC_085059.1 coordinate 13,861,180, forward strand.
CTCATCATCACTTGACATGCAGATGTGACTCTCATATAGAAAGAACAAAAGTGGCAAAGAGGTATATTTTCTTCATCAGCAACTGATTCATTGCATGTTTTTTTGTGAAATGAAAAATGTGTCCTCTGACAGTCACCAGGATGGTTTCCTCAGTTAAGAAACCCTCTCAGCTCTCACTCACATGGCTGTGTTGTATTCTGTGCTAACTTCAACATCCAGATGTTATTGACTCAACAGGAGAATTAATTCTAGCGAGACAGAAGAGCCCAAAACTCTATCAGCAGTTTGTTTTCAGCAAGTTCCTGTCACAGCATCCCTGTCACAGCATCCCCAGTCTCTGCTGCTCTGGTGGCTGGAGGGAAAAGGGGCACACTCCAAAGCAGCCCTTAACCAAATCACATGAGGAGCTCCTAGATCAAAACCAGCACTGCAAGTGGAGAAAGAGCATTGGACATCGAGAAATGTATGTGGGATGTTGCCACTTTAATTAGAAAGATACATGTGGTGGCAGATTGACGATCCACTGAGGGATTTACCAGAAATAGTAAGGCACACCCAGTGAGCTGCGTGGTTTCACTAAGACGTGCCCCTCTCAATTTTGGTAATTAGCTGTGCTTTTTTGTTAGTGCTGTGATAATTTTTACCAGGTGAGGCCCATCAGCAGCCACAGGGCTGTGTAGCTGTCCACAGCCACCACAGCACTTATCATCCCTGGAGCAGTGTCCCCACGTGCCCCAGGGTCAAAGTCTGGAGCACTTGGTAGTGACTAAGCCCTATCCTTGCCCCACATTTTACCTGACATTCCTCATCTTTAGCTCTGACAGCTTAATGAGGATCTGGTGAGTGGTCAGGGCTATGGGAAAGCCCACAAGTTCCAGCAACAGCTGGAAAGCAGCTGTAGATGCTGGTTCTGTGGCTGAGGACTCCCAGCCAGGCACAGCCAGCAGATGTGCCCTCTGGTTTGTGTTGGCCTACCTTGCAGTCACTGGCTGGTTTCAGCCAGGGAGAACTCTGGTCCAAACTCGGTTTCTTTGATCTGTACCAGTATAATGACATTTAATACTATTATTATGCCAAAAAAACCCCATGTGCTTATTTTGTTTACATTTTAGCTGCTTTAATGCATAAAGGAGCCTTGCACACTTGGAGTACTGGGGGGTTGTTGAGTCCAGCAGAAGAACTCTCGAGCTTTTGGTTCGGGCATGGTGGAGTATCCAGCACAACCACTCAAGGGTTTTAACCTCCTCAGCTGGAAAACTCCCCTTCAATTTTGCTGCTTCTGGGAACTGACTAAGGGTAAGGTGAGCTGGCCTCTTGCCTAGAAGGCTGCCAAGCTGCTGAATTTGTTTTCAGCAAGGGACTGGGTGTCATGTTGTGACCAAACCGTCAGGGAGAGCACCACTTTTGGGAATGAGCAGTCAGGTATTGAATCTACTGTTACAGAAAAAAAAAAAAACAAAAAAACAAAACACCCCCCTGAAAATCCCACAGTATTTAAGAACTCTTTGTTGATGAAGATTATTTTGACAAGAACTCCAGGAAACTTACTTTCCCACTGAACACCAATTTTCAGGCTATTTTTGTCTTTACTATATTTCATCTCCTTTTCTAAGATGGATTTTTTTTCACCACAGATGAGATCCCAATTTCTTTTCAGGCTTGGACAATGGTGCAGTTGAAGAGGGTGACAACAACAAGCTGCTTCTCAAACTATCACACAAAAGACTTCAGTCAGGATATTTACAATAAATACAGGCACCAAGTGTGAGGGCTCCCATTTCCTGGCAGCATTGCTTTACCAGTTTTTTCTCTGGAAGGAATCTATTACATCAGTGGCCTCGGGAATGTACATTGAGATGGTTTAATCAGAGCTGAAAATCACAGCACAGAAAGGGGCTTCAGTTCTCCTGGCTGGACACGATGTCCCCAGCTGGGGAGCTGCTGAGGAATGCCACTGATAACACAGAGTCTTTAGCTCATCTCTGTTCAGCGTTAAAATGGTTGGTGGCAGCACCAACCATTTATGGCCCTGATTCAGCAAAGCACTGAAGCTCATGCTAAACTTTAATTTCTTCAATTAGACTTAAATACATGCTTAGGGCTGAGGATATGCCACAACACCCACAGAGATCACAGCGCTGTTCAACAGGTAATTTGTTTTGGCCAGTGAATCCCTCTGTAGATAAAGGTTTTGTCAATTTTCCCGTGCTCCTGCCTATTGCTTGGATCTCCCTGTTGCCTTTTTCCTTACATTGCCAGGCAGTCTTTCAGGACACACCACTTCCTCCTCATTATATATTCATACAATATCAAGTACAAATAGGGTGGTAGTTTCTATAGCTCTCCCAACACCAATAATTACAACAGGAATGGATTTAAGCATGGGGTTTATTGTTCTCCTAAATGGAGGTTTGTACTTAGAGGCCTTATCTTTTTTTGTGTTTCCCTCCATGTGTGAAACAGATCTTTACTCAACCCAGCTTGCTTTAGATCCCCACGAGGCAAAGTGTCTGTGGGTGGAATGACATCTATTTGAAGGGAGCAATATTATGTGAGGAGTAAGGATTAAAAGGTCTGGAAAACTTCTAAGACTTCAGCTGACATATTGAGTAATGCCAAGGCTGTAGCCAAGTTCCTCTGTGGCTTGGAAGCTATGGAAATGCAGAGTGTTTCTGCAGTAAGTTAGTCTACTGATAAGAACCTAAAACAGGGTTAATTACAGAGAAGGTTCAAGGGAAAGCTCGGCTGAGCCTCCGGAGCTATTGCATCAGTGACACAGCCTGAGGTTTGGAAAGGAGACCAGAACAGAGGCAGGTAACCTGGGACAGATGAGCCCAGGCCCACTCTGCTCCAGCAGCATCAAAGTGATTGTCAGCAGGAGCAGATCCAGGCTGGAAATTCTCAGTGAGTTCCAACGAGTGCTGGAATCAGCTGCCTAATTGCGCGAGAGTTGTGAAGGAATGGCAAAGGTGGATCTAACTCATCATCCAGGGGCAAGTTCTAACACTGCTGGACAAACATTTTGCTGAAGGGTCTTTCCTAGCTATCAGGTTTTTTATCTGAATTCTGCTGACTGCATTCCTTGGAGGAGGAAAAAAGCCTGCAAGGGCAAACCCTCACCCAGAAAATAGTATGTGTTTGATTGACAGTCATGTACTTTTTTTGTTTGAAATTAGATTTTTCAAAGGAGTAGGGTCAAGGGCTTTTTCTTGCAGAAGATCAAAGGTTACATCCTTTGCTCATCTAAACCAACTTGGCTTCAGTGACTCCTTTGTTGATTTGTAGTAGCTGAGTGTCTCTACCAAAAATACAGCCCAGACGTGGAATCAGCAGCACACCCATGCCTGCTTTCCAACTATGAAACAAAACATGATTCATACCCCAAGCACAGAAGTGGAATGCAAAAAGCAAACAGAACACAAGGTGAAAAGTAATTATATTCCCTTAACTGCAGATAAAAAAAAAGTATAACACCAAAAATTGCTCATGAGATTCCTTCCTTTTAAGAACCTGTAAAACATGAAGGCAGCCTCTATTGAATCATGGGTTTTGCTAGAAAAATAAATATTGTTGTAGGAATTATTGGACCATACATCTGATTAAAATCTTAAAAAAATGCACTGTAAATGTAAGAGCTATTAAATTGAGCTGAAATATATAGATAGTATTTAAGCTGAAAGGAGGTAAATAATATATAGTATTATATTACTTATAATACAAATAATCATATTATATTAGTATATAACATGATTGCCATTGGCAGAAAGTAAAATGATGTGGAATTATGATAAATAGTGTAGCCAGTAATGGAAGCTATGGCCAGCATTCCCGAAGAAGGCACCACCTACAAGTGGCAAGTAAAGAAAGTAGCAAAGTAAATAAAGTAAGACTTTATGGCAAGACTGGAAGTACAAAATCTATTTAATGAACCCCAGGTTTGAATGAGGAGAAAGCTCTGTTCTGATGGCTGGAATCATAGCACAGAGTAGCAGTGGGGTAGTAGAGCTTCATCTAAGTTGACATTCTGATTTGTTACTATTTTCTCCTGCTGTGTGACAGGCAAGAGACTGAAGGGGTGTGTATGCATTGGGGCAAAGACTATTCTCCATTTCAGCCCAGACTGGAAGGTGACAGTTTGCTTTAATTAGTTTTAACTGGTTCAAATTATGCAAACATTGATTTTTCACACTTACAGGTTGAGTAAGTAGATACTGTCAAGAGAAAAATTGAAAGAAAAATGACTGCATAAGAATAGGAAGGGCTGAGCAGCAGAGAGGAGAAGAAAACCCAGAAGAGCTCTGAGAGTTGAACAGAGCAGCTACCTTCACCAGGTATTGCCCCATATTAGTATTTTCTCAGTGAGAACAGAAAATTATTTTGATATTTTCCACAGAAGACATTTAGGCTTGATGTCTGTGATGGAGTCTGCATGACTCAAGAACCAGCAGAATAATACTGTGTGTGTCCAGTATCATAAAACACAATTTATTTGCTTTTTCCATCAGAACACACTACGTTCCTGTAGGGACATAATTTTAGAGCTCAACTCTCATGCTGGCTCTGAAAGCTTCTATTAAGACAGAAATCTCCCAGATAATAGAAAACTGTCTCAGGCCCATTCTCTTGCACATCAGCCTCTGTCTGTCCATTTGGGAGTTTATAGCAAGCTCATCTTTGCAATAATAGAGAGACTTCAAAAAAGGTCTTCAAAGGCCAATGATTTCCAGTAGCATTCCTGTTTCCTTCTTCTACTGTTGTCTCTTTTTCCTCCCTCGCTCTGACAATCTGTTGTCAGTTCTGGTAGAGAAAGGGATATTGCACTGGGTTTGAAGGGTGGCAGGATTATTTGGTGGGGAGGCTAAACTTAGAGTCCTGAGCAAAGGCCACTCTGTCAGTGAAGCTGAAATCCCCCAGGAGAAGCATTCTGTGCCTCCACATCTCCTCAGATGCAGCCAGGCTTTCCCCAGAGGGGAACCTACTCCTGCTTTTCCCAGAGGAGGGGATCGCAGACCCTGGGCTCTTTTGCAGAAAGATGAATAAATGAAAGAGGAACACAGCAGGCAGCCACGTTTCATTACTTTTTGATTTAGTCATCCAGAGTTACAAAGTCATAGTAAACACTGTTATCTCTGTGTTCTGGGTGGGTGTAGTTTTAAGGATATACTCAAAGCTGTTATTGGCTCACTTTGTGCTGTAGTCTTTTCCAATAGAGCTGAATTAACTTCTCAATACTGTATCACAGAAGGAGACCAGGTTTATTTAATATCTAAAAATGTTGGCCCAAACAGGTGGCAACACTGCCCTCCATCAGCCAGTGGAGAGGAAAAATATAGCCCATTTTTTAGTCTAATATTTTGAATATTTTTCCTACCCAGCATTCAATTTGTCAGCAAGGTTAATCTTCAGCCAGAGCTCGGTGCAAGGACTGTATTTCTTTCCTCCTTTCTGCTGGAGTTCCTTGTGCACAGAGCCCTGAGTTTGTACATGCAAACAGGCAGGGACTGACCTGGGGAAAACACAAAGCTGTGCCCTTGTCCCCCAGATTGTCCCTGAGCAGGTGATGTGAGGCTGCATTAGCACATCCCTTCTGCCACTTTGTGCTTCCCACTGGCCCAAGCCTAGTCCAAAACAACTGCAGCCCCAGCCAAACCACCAGTGATGTTCTATTTGCTCTTAAATATCAGGCTGAGGAATTTGCTCCAGTCATGTCACTTCCTGTGCTGAAATCGAATTTCAGCAGCCTCACAGTCTGCACCAGTCAGTACTGGCTCTTGGTGCAGTTGTGAGTGGGTTTATTGCAGCTCAAAGCTGTCGGGAGAGGCAGAGCGGAGACACTTCAGGAAAAAAAAAAAGGTAATAAACAACAGTCATACTTCACACATGAACTCATTATTTTTCTGAAAAAGAAAAAAAGCTTGCTAAGCCTCAGAAGAAAGACTCCAGATTGTGAACTTCAGATGTCTTCCCAGCAGAATTCCTTTATCTTGCCCCTGTCTGAAATGCAGGCGTGAGAGCCCAGGACAATTGAGATGGGATTGCTCCTTTTCCTTCTGCTATGTGGAAGTTAAGGGAAACCCAAGCCAGGACAGATGATTTGCCGGTGCATTAGTAAGCCAAGGAACTCCTCCTCTTGCAAAACAAAACCACTACCAACAATAATTCAGTTTCTCCAAGGAACATGTCTGGGAATGTAAAGGCTGGAGACTGAAAGACAAGCTGAGAGGAGGGGGAATGCTTTCCTCCCTTTGACATGGGCAGAACATTCACATCACTCACCCCACAGGGCACCGTGTCCAGGTCCATGAGAAACCTCTGAGCAAGGCAGCACGGGCCTGGGCAGAGGGGCTAAAGCACCTCAGGTTAGAGCTGTACTAACCCCAGCACCTGGAAAGCTCCTGTTGGAGAGCTTAACCTAAAATTAGGCGAGATAACAACACCATTATTGATTGCACCATACGGACCTGTGGCTTTGTATCTCAGAAATGCATTTGGGAGTTTATATTTTTTGACACTTCAGAAAAAGAAGCTGTACACAACATGGTTGGTTACATACAGATGCAAAACACTGAGCAATGGGAGAGGATTGTAAAAAGCTATTTACAAGACTTTGTCACAACTCCTCTAAGCACGGAGGATAACTGGACTATGGAATAACCCGTCACTACAAAAAGATGCAGAAAGGCCAAACTCCTAGCAATGGATTTTCATCCATCGAGGCAAACTAGAAAACACTGTCAGGGAAAATCATATTGGAAGTGTTTGGGTTTGGTGCTGAACAGTGTTTTTAGAGCTAAAGCATATCCAATAGGGAATGAAGTTGTATGAAATTTAATCAAGCAATACAGGGGCTAGACTGAAGTTGTACAGAGGGGGCAGAAGAAAGCACAGGCTAGGGAGATTTAAAGGCAAACTGCACCGATGGAGAAAAACAGCCCTCTCTGAAAGGTAGGCAGGCAGGCAAGATAGTTTTCCAAAGCACGCTATCCTGCGATTAATCTAGATATGATGTTATTTATTCTCAACAACATCCGAAACTTTTATCTGCATCATTTACAAAGTCCACAGCTATTTGGTAAATAGGACTTAAGAAGTGTCAGCTGTAAGAGGCTCCTGCTTTGAAGAGAAATAGACAAGCAAAGAGTCAAGGAAGGGCTCCCGTGTTTCAGCTGCGTGGCCGAGAGCTACTTCTTTGTAGCATATGGCCCACACTAACAGGTTCATTTATCCCGAGGACGATGTATAAACTGTCTGCAACTGCTCTTCACACTTGCCACTCTAAGTCAGGTAATTTTTCCAAGGCATCCTGCCGAAACAGCCCCCCAGTTGAAGCTGAACAAAGAATTTGTGGACGCCTTGCAGGCTGTTCGGGGAGCAAAGGCTGCACAACCCGAGTGTGATAAGGCATACGGGGAAGTGTGTCAGGGACGCCGACAAAGGCGGGCGGCTGAGATACGAAATGAAAGCAATTAAATGAGGAGGGGCAGGGCTGGAGCGGGGCACTGCTGGGAAGCGGAGTTAAATTCGGGTCAGGGAAGAGAAGCAGCAAGTGGCAGCGTGTCTGCAGCTGTCCCAGCCCCGCTGCCGGCCCCAGCCCCGCCAGGTCCCGTCTGCGCCGGCAGCCTTGGGCTCTGTGCCTGCGCCAGGCAGCGCCGGTGGGTGCGAGGGCTGGCCAGCACCTGCTGCCGGCCCCGCCGAGCTGCAGCCGGCCCGGAGGCCCATTACACACCGTGATTAATATGCAGAGACCAAAGCGACTGGCAAAGATAATTACACAGCGAGTCAATTGGCTGGCAAAGTTAATTATGCAGGAAGTCAAACGAGTGGCAAACCAAGTGACTGAGGCAGAATAAAGAAACATTTGGCAGTGACAAATGGCAAAACACGTTGCTCAGACGGGGGGTCAAGCGGGCTGGACGCTGGATGCGTTCTCCGGCTGCAGAAGCTGGCGCGGTGTCAGCGAGTGTTACTGCCTGGCACGGCTCCCGGGGCAGGGCAGGGCAGGGAAGGGCAGGGCAGGCAGAGAAGGGCAGGGCAGGCAGAGAAGGGCAGGGCAGGACGGACAGGGCAGGGCAGGACAGGGCAGGGCAGGGCAGGCAGAGAAGGGCAGGGCAGGGCAGGCAGGACAGGGCAGGGCAGGCAGGACAGGGCAGGGCAGGGCAGGGCAGGCAGAGAAGGGCAGGGCAGGACAGGCAGGACAGGGCAGGGCAGGCAGAGAAGGGCAGGGCAGGGCAGGACAGGCAGAGAAGGGCAGGACAGGCAGGGCAGGGCAGGCAGAGAAGGGCAGGGCAGGACGGGCAGGGCATGGCAGGGCAGGACAGGGCAGGGCAGGCAAAGAGGGGCAGGACAGGCAGAGAAGGGCAGGACAGGCAGAGAAGGGCAGGACAGGACAGGCAGAGAAGGGCAGGACAGGGCAGGGCAGGACAGGGCAGGCAGGGCAGACACAGCCCCGGCTCCAGCAGGACTCGCACCTCCGCCAGCCTCCGCTTCAATTACCCCGTAACCCCAAGCCACTGAACTTCCCTCCACTGCAGGACTGAGCGTTGTCCCCATTGCGCCGCATGAGGAAGTGTTTTGCATTCTCTTCAGCAGAATATTAAGCAGACGTATCGACCTGGAAAGCAGAAATATTAACTAACCCAGCAGTGAGTTGTGTGCGCGGTCCCGGGGCCAGCACCAGCGCTGCCCTCCCGGTGCACTCAGGAAAGTAAAGGTTTTCCTTCTACCAATTCGCGTCCAGAGCAGGAAAACCCTACTGACTCAGACTGAGAGGTTGCTACTACGATAGCCTAACAAGCCACATTTTATCTGGAAAACAGCTAGATCTACTTTTCCTGATTGTGAGCAAATGTGTATTTTTCAAGGACTTAGTGAAAGAGGATGGCACAGAGCTTTGAGATCTCTTTGGGAAACGTTACATACTTTATTTCCATATATATGATACTACAAAAACAGTAAGAACCCTGATGTAAAGGGCTAAAGGGATTCAGGTAGCTCTGGCCTTTTTATTCCTTACAGGGTATTACCAAATCCACAAGCATGGAGATCCTGGAGTGTTTGGGACTGTTCCTTGCTTTCTTCTGCAACAGATAACTTACATGAATGCCACAGTTCCAAAAAAAAATATGCTATGCCTAGAAATTACTGAAACAAACCATTGAAGAAAAGAGAATGTTTAATCCTTACATCTGCAATAGTTTTGGTTTGTTTACTTCATTCTGCTGGCCATTTGGCATGGTTGGACAATGTTGAGACCACATCTGCTAGGAAATCTCAGGTATCTATAATTCAAACTTACATACAAGTTCTCCAGTAAAATGAAAGGAATTAAAGTCAGCTTTTATTAATTACATACAAAAACAGTTTTCCCAAACTATATCTAGTGTTTGCCAGATAAATTCTGCTCTTTACATGCAACACTTTCATATCTGACTCCAGTATTTTATTTGAAAGCAATGTATTTCTTCTGAGTTGTGCTACTATAATCATGAGGAAAAAAAAAAGGGAAATAAAAAGAAGGAAAGTCAACACCAAAACACTAGGCAGTTTAAAACAAAGAAGAACAAATAACAATAGCAGAGAATCAATGTGGTACATGAAAAATAAGTCCTTTCTAGGTCACGCTTAAATTTGCATTAATGGCCTTCTTGTCAAATTATCTCAGGGGAACTCTGGATTAGCATGCAAAAAAAGCTTGATACAAACTAAAGCAGTAATACTTGTTTTATTTACCAGGCCATTTTTTTCCAAAGGAACTAAATATGAGAATTCTAAGGGATCTGAATTTCATCTTTTAAAAAGGAAGCATAGTCAGGAAGAGATCACCGTAATTAGCAGCTAGTCAAATAACATATAATTCCACTTTGTGTTTACTCAGCAGTGTGTACTTTAATCATGGCAAATATTAAACTGACCCTAGCCCCCTCCTTCTACAGACAGGCTCAGGAGCTCATTTGTTCAGTTCTTGGATAAGCTTTTAAGAAGACAAATGTTACCAAGTGCATTTAAAAGTAAACACAGAGTATTCCCAAATCTGTGTCTGAAAACTTATTAGATAAATAAGATAGAGAGTGGAGGGGGGAAAAAAAGCTTTTAATCTGCAAGTCCAATGTGTAATAGAGGTGAGGCAGCCACCTAAGTGTTGTTGTTTTGGAGGAGCAGGGCACTCTATTGTCAGGATCTGGGAATCAATGGAGATCCTGGCTTTTATTATTGTCCCGTGTGCCAGTGAACAGTGAGTAACCTCAAATTCCTGCTGCTTCAGTGTTGGAGTCTGTAAGTCAAGAGTCTCTCAGAATTCTTCAGAAAGGAAGCAGTATGCAGGAACTGAATTAAAACCTTTGGATGGATTGAAGTATGTTAAGCCACTCACACACAAAGTAGAGGTGCAAGTTTAAGTTTTAGAATAAGCAAGCAATGAGTAAGTAAGCAACGATAAGTTTTAAGTGCTTTAGAGAATAAAGTTCTCAGATGCCAGTGTAGAAGAGCAAGTTCTAGAGAAGGCTGAAAAACATAGTCCTAGATACTAGTGTTTCCATAGAGGCTCCAGGAACATGGTTTTAGACATAATAAAATTATAGTAAGAATATTGGTTACGTTTTTAGATTGAACAAGATAGACCATATGCATAGTTCATATGTAACCTGGAGTGCTAAGAAACTAGAATTCTAATAGGTTAAGAAGATACGGTTCAAGTTTGTGTCTTTAGCTTGTTGGGTAACTTGTATATAAGAATCTATGCACTGGGGAGAGATTCACCTTTGCTTTTGTTCCTGCTGTCTCACTTTTCTTCTCACTGCCATCACCATCGCCCGAAGAAGAGAGGAGCTGCTGCAGCAACATCTGCCCTGGAGATGCTTCTACCAGGAGCAGCTTCTACCTCTGACTGGGACTTTGCTTCTGTTTGGGACTCTATGCCAAAAACTTTAGCACGGACTTTAACGCTTGTGACTCTTTGCCTTTCAAGACTGATGTGCCTTTGCAATAAACAACTTTATAACAACTATTAGCTGCTCAGCTCTTTAAAGAAAACAACCACAACCCGACACTTCAGCAGATTGTGTGGGACACTCGGAGTCGCTGGGGTTTTGGTTCTCACAATCAGCATTCAATGAGACCTTTGGCCCTCATGGTCTTCCTTTAGCAGCAGCTGTAGGGAACATTTACTGAGGATGCTCCACATCTCCAGTGCTGGCAGGAGGTGGAATCTGGAGGTGGTTTCAAGCTGCAGCCTCACCCTGTGAGGGTCAGGGTACCACGCATCAATTCAGATTTTATTTAACAAATTTGTTAAGGTTTGCTACAAAACCAACCTACTACTTGCACAAAGGCAGCCTGGAGATAACAAACGGACTTCTTCACCCAGCTCTGAAGGGTGTGTGAGCACACAAAAAGGCTGTCTGACCTCTAAAGGGAGTATCACTCATGTCATCAAATCTCTGCTGTCACAGCAGGGAACTGCACCTCACATGCTGGAATCTTAACATTAGCCTAGCAATATGCCAGATATAAGAACAGTGCCATCATTACTGCAGGATGAGAAAAAAGAAACAAATCTTTTGAGTTAACAGTCATATTTACAAATAGCCCAGAGCTGGCAAGTTATTGGACTTTCTTGAAACTCCTTTGAATTCTGAAGCTCATCAAGACTTTGCAGCTGGAGTGGGAGTAGATAAATCAGCCCAGACACTATGGGAAGAAAACTCAACAGGGTGAGACAACAGACATCTAACTACAGCTGGCAGAAACTATTTACACCCACTTCATAGAGTCACCAATTGTTCCAGGGGGCAAAAAGTACTGGAAAAATCATGCATTTAAGGCACCCAGGGCAAGAGACAAGTTGCTAAAATAATGGTTTTTATAGATGGTGCTTACAGTGAATACACAGTTACCTGTTTGCATCCATATATTCAAATACTGATTTTCAGATTACAAGACCCACGTATTAATGTGGTTTGATCAGCAGTTTTACACTGCTCAGCCACGGCTGCTTTCACTATCTGCCACCCATCTGTACTGTTGGTATGCTTGGCTCTTTTACAGTGTTGATCATGTCTGATTTAACATGCCAGGTTACATTAACAACTCGGAAACCCAAATGGCCACAAAAGTCCTGGAAAAGCAGTTGGGCTGCTTTGCTGTTGTTAGACATTATATTCCTCTCCTCATTGTCACTAAATCCAACGGGGAGAGACCATTAGCCACCAAACACCCCAGGGCATCACAGCAGTCCACAAAGCTGATATTTTCTGCCAGCCCGCCAGCAGCTCTAAAATGTGCAGAGCTTGTCAGGTTTCTGGGCACTCCTTCTCGCCCCAGTTAGTCACACCAGTGACTTCTCTGTACAAGGAATTAGGAAGAGTGGAAACAAAGAGCTTTTCCTCTGACTTCCAATTTAATGAAAGGCTTAAAAGTACAGTGAATTCTGAGAATGTAATCTTTGGGGCTCTTATGAAGAGCAATGAAAATAATAAGAAAATCTAATGTTTCCCATACAAGTAAATTTCTTCAATTCTTACAAGTCTTAGCCTTTTTGGTGGACAAAACTTAAACCAGAGGTAGATCAGAGTCTTGTCAGCCTGCTATAAGATTAAATAGTCTATTAATCAAAAATCAGATCAACAGCACTTTGTTAAAACTAATTATGTAAGGAAAGCCAGCTTATTGTTGCATAGCCAAAATACTGGATATAATTTTTTTTATTATTATTCGTTGCACCATTTTCGACCAAATGTTTTGGCAGCTTAATTAGAGGCAGGTGGTGCCATTGCCATAATTACATAGAATTCCTCATATTTTGTCATCATACTTATTAGAGCCCTTGATTCAGGATGAAAGGGAAGCATCTTGGCCAACCAAATATTGCAGCAGTTTTTATGGGAAATGCAATGCACCTTTACATGAGAGCTGCCTTGCTTAGAGGATGCCAAATATTCATTTCACTTGTGCCTTCTCTGCCTTTTCCAGTAGGAAACAGTTAAATGAGACTGAAAGCTCTCAACCCCAAATGAAACCCAAAGTCACTGCAGTCAATGGCAGCATTCCCATTGACTTAATTGGGACCAAAACCCAGCTGGCTTTCCTTAGCAGGGTAAGACTGATTTATAAAGGATGAATATGGGACAAGTCCACAAATATAACTGAGATCAGAACTTGGCTCATTAATCTCTTGGGAGTTGGGCTGGCTGTGGCCAGGGAAAGCAGAGCTCAGGATCACAGCCCTCAGCCCACTCAGTTCCAAAAGGGGATGATGCTTTTTTTCACATGGTCCTGATAAGGTTTATGCTGAGGCTGTAAAGAGAGTGGCCATGTTCAGTTCAAGGTCACAGAGTCAACGATTTGTTTTTTCCCTACACCTCTGAAAAAAACTGATAAAGCTTCAACTGCTATTGCCACATTCACAGATCTCTCCAGTTAGAACAGTCCTGAGACTTGGATTGCACCAGCTGGCACAAAGGAGGAATTCAAATCTCATGCCAGGCACAAGGCTGATTTTTCAGAGGACAGAGCACTTGTAAATGGCAAAGTTAAAGTCTGTGCATCCCTGGGAGTCAAATGACCTCTCAGCCTTGGATGGTCCTTCTGGGCCAGGGAAATTGTGTCATGACACATGAAGGAGTGGTTCAATCTGTATCACATCACAGTTTTCAGCACCCCAGATTCAACTTCATTCAAAGTCCCAGGTTAACAACCCAGACTAACACTTCTGAACACAAAGCATGCACCACAGCTGAGCTTCACTGAAATGGAGCTAAAAGATAATCCATATCTGCATTTTTAACACCTTTGTCCCCTTTCCCATTTCTACTATCTTATTTTTTCCAACCACAAATTATTTTGTGATTGTGCCCCTTAGAGTGAGCTCTAAGGGGCTCTCTGTGTAGCTTTTGTGTGGAGCTCCCTCTGATCTGGATATGATGCTTCCAGCATTAGAGAGCTATTAATCAAAATCAGTGCTACAGAATGTAAACAATGAAGTTCTTTAAGAACGACATTTCCCTTAAGCCTTCTCATTTATCCCTGAGATCTTACACTGCCTGTTCAAAGTTAGTGACATGACCCAAGTTCCCATCTGTGCTGGCCAATTTCTTGTTGATCTTAAAGGTTTTAGACAACTCAACCCATGCAGCTCTTCTACAGGGGATGGGGCCAAGACAACATATCTCAAATTCACTGGGGGAAAACACCCAATCTGCCATGATTTGTTGGCAATTTGGGAATCAGTTTGAGGAAATCAGTGCTGTACTTTCCTCTGCGTTGAATTTGGAGCCCACACCCAACGTAGGTAAGAGAGACATAAGCAGCAGCTTGAGTGGTATTTAGATTCTCCCATCTCAGGCTTTTTCTGATTCTGTTGGTGCAGAACTGATGGAAGCTCAGCTTCTATCAGCAAGATCAGCGTTTTCCCAGCTCGGCTGGGCACAGGGCAGTCTTGAAGAATTGTGAATAAATTCCAGTGTAATCAATATATTTTGTCCCCTTTCTAATGCATGCAACAGTTTTAAACCATTGTGGCTACTGTTATATTTAATGACAACAACCTAGCAGTAATCACATTATAGCTGTAGTTTCAACAAAATGTTTAAGATGTCACCAAGCCTTATAAGGTGCAATCAACTCAACAGCCTGAGTAAAAGTATTACAGATTATCAGATTTTAGGGTGTTTTCTATATACACAGCTAATAAATGCTGAAAACTAATAAATCCTGAAAGCCAACAATAAATAAAGATTATGAGACTATAAAAGACATTATTTAAGAAATTTTTGTAACTAAAAAACATAGCAAGTCTATCCTCACGTAAACAATGAAGCCTGCAACAAAGAAAAAAAAAATCTCCTAAAATAAATCTGTGGGCTTCTGGGTTTTCAAGAAATAGAACTTGGTGACAGCATTTACCTGAAACGAGTACTCAGCTAAAAAGAAAGCAAGACCAAAGGCTTGAGGCCAAAACTTGTGTTGTTTTTCTGCACAGGGAGAAGGGATAGAAGGACAGGATTGAGCAGTTGTCAGAATCACAGTTTGTTCTGTATTTCTGCAATTCTGTTTTGGACGGACTCCAAGCTCCAAATGAAAATACTCTGCCCTACACTATAAGGGAGTTTTAATCTACCCCAAATTTAGCAGCCACAGCATCTCTTCCCCTGTGGCGCTGAGCATTTAACAGAGCACTGCAGCAGTCATTTCTGTCTTTTCCAAATCTGCCACACTGCAGGGGAAATCTCCATGTTTCGTTTTTATTATTCCCCAAATGAAACACAGGGAAGCTTCCCCAAGGGAGAACTCACCGCTCGGTCCTGTGAGCTGGCTGGTTGAGCTGAGAAGGGGCAAAACCAGAGTGAAGACTCCAGCAGGAGCAGCAGTGCCCGTGGAAGGTCAGCCCAGACACTGGCACAGCTCCACTGGCTCGGGTGCTGTGCTGGGGCCAGGCTGGCTCAGGTGCTCCCAAGCTGCTGTCTGTGGATCCAGCCCAGGCAGTGAACTCTTCCCTCTCTATAAACACACAGATGAACGCCTCCAGCCAGAGCAGCCACGATGGGAAATGGGCAAAGCAAGCTTTGGGAACTGGAACCGAGTGGAAAGGAGACTGTGACTCCTTTAATTTCTTGTGAAGGGAGAAAGGAACTGTGGGTACTTAGCACAGTCACAGCTGGATGGCATTCCTCACTACAGCATTTTGCTTACCTTAATTATCCAGACTTTTTCCATTTAAATTAAAGGTGTTTCCTGGAAATGAAAGACGCAGCTCAAGATTTGTTTGTAGATTTAAAATTATGACAGTCATAGCCAACATAGTGTAACAGATCAGAAACGCTCCACATAAAGCTCTCAGCTTGTTTGGACAACTGTATGCTTAAAATATTGTGAATTTGTCTGTAACTGACAGAGAATCCAGTCCCTCTGAGACTTTGATCAGCTCCCCTAGGATAGCATATCTCTATATTCTTACATGGGACACTTTCCAGATATAAGTAATTTTTTATCAACAGGCACTTGGAAGCCCAGCCAGCAATGGGGCTGACTTCCCTCATGGGAGAGTCAGAAGCAAAAGCAAACATTATGCCTAGCTCCATGACACACCCAAGTGAACCAGGATGTTCATTATCCCTCTGGCCACTGAGGTTAGGAACACGGCACTTCCTGAAAAAGCCCAGTTCACATGTCAGTGAAAGTTAGTTGAGACTGATTCTAAATCCATAAATTACTTTAAACAAGAAAGATTTCAATAAAGAAAAGAATTCTTGGCCAAATCACATCTTGCTTTGCATTCACCAGGACTCAGAGGCTCCAGCTCAGCTCAGCCCTGGGTCTTCAGTCCCTGCTTGAACTAGAGGAGCACCTGCCTCCAGCTCTCTCCCACCACTTGCAACTTATTGACTTATTTCTATTTCTGATTTTTAGCAACTCCTGTAACGCTCTATGAAATATCCGGTTTCCCCTGGCCATTATAATACCTACACTGTGTAAGGTTGGATGGAAAGTGTTTTGATCTAAAAACCAATCGAAGCAAAACAATGCCTGTCAGTTTTATTCACTCCATGTTTTAAAGGACTAGAGAGGCCAAAGCAGGTATTGCTTCAGCAATTCTTATTTCTCCCTTGCCAGCTTGAAGAAAATCGATCACTGCCACTCCACAGGTGTGCTGTGGGTAGGGCATGGTAGATACTCCATTAATTAATGCAATGTTCTTATCATTAGTATTCAACCTTTGATCATTCCCCATTGCCTTTTATGCTGTTTGATTCAAACTCCAGGTCAGTGACACCAAAGAGCCCAGGCTTTTCCTTGATGAAGGCTTTGTCACAATTGTGGCTCTTTGCTCATGGCTCCCCAAGCCTGGTGTAACCGGGAATGTGTTTGATTATCAGTGAAGGTTATTTCTGATCCTGCTGCTGCAAGTGGTGCTTGAAACAACCAAGGGGGGGAAGATCTTCACAGTGTGCTCAGTCCTGGGGTTCCACTGTGCCATTCAAGTCAAAATGAATTAAGGCCATCCTTGACAATCTCTGTTTTTTTCTAATAATTTTCACTGCTGCTATCCTGGTCCAGTGCTTCTTGACACAGTTAATAGAAGTTCACAGGACAAAAGTGCCCACGAGACAGGAGGGGTTCAGAGTCAGCTGCTTGTTGGATAACCAGCTCAGACCTGGCTGTGACAGAGTAAGCTCCTTTCCACAGCAGGTTGGTGTGGGGAGATGGGAAAGCTTCAGAGCTTTCTGTGTTTGCTGAACAAGGCTGTTGCTCAGCAGCTCCCTCAGATTTCAGGGGATGGATATTAGTCCTGCAGCCACAAGCTTGGGGAAACACAGAGTCAACTTTGACAGGGACTGCAGTCCTGAATGTGAAAACCTGGGTGTCCCTTTACCAGTCCCCCAAGCCCTGTGTCTGCCTCTTTTATACCTCAAAGCCTTCAGCAGCACTTCAAAGGCACTGACCCCACAATCCTTAATCAAGGAATCAAAAGGAATTTTACTAGATTAAATCAAAAGCAGATTTACAGGATTAAAGACTGTAGGAGCAAGAATTCAGGTTGAAAAGGAGGATCTCTGAAGTATTCAACATACAGTAAAGAAATAGTCATCCTTACATATCTGGGATGGGAATTTCTAAGAAGTGTGATGCAGGAAGGCACCCACATCCCACTGAAACTCCTGGGAGCCTGGCATGTAATTGCATCAGGGCACTTTAAAAATCTCAGTCGTGCTTATTAACTGTCTGTCATAAAATTTAAGCTATATATTTGCCCTTCTGTTTTACAAGGCAATAACCCAATTAATGTGTGGATAAACTAGGAGGCCAAAGGGAATTGGATTATGTCTGAGGAAAACAGAGGAGCAATTAAAGTATCACTATTCTAGGAGAGATTGAATTATCATAGTAATGAAAACATTCCCGCCTGTTTGGGAGATGGGGACTAGGTCTCCAGTTTTGTGTCTAGGGATTATAAGCAGCAAGAGGCCTTTGTAATACTCTATCAATTGATATTTCAGCCATCATTTCATTGCATGTGAGGTGGCCCAGCAGGGAGACTGAAAGAGCAGGGATTTAAAGAGTAAAGGTTCTTGTAATTCTTTCTGCCCCAAAGCTGCATCTTCCCACCAACCTCAGCCTCCCTCTCACATCAACACCCAGCAGCTGCTGCCCTCCTACTTCCAAACAGTACTTCAGGTTTGAGTTCAAGTGAATGTTTCAATTAACAGAGAGCAACTTCTACCTGGAGCAATCTCATTAAACAGATGAATCCAACACTGGTCATGATTTGCCCTAAAAATGAAAATGGTGCCTCCAGGCATGACTGTCTTATAAACCCACAGAACACTACAACCATTAACCAAAATGCCTTGGAGCAACAGAACAGTTTATTTTGCCCAGCCTGCCAAGCTCATGGCAGGCCTGCAGTTCTGGTCCATGGGTTTGTTTGGCTTTACCAAGTGTAAAAGTGCTCACAGTGGTTATTGCTGGTTTATGGCTTTCCTTCTCCTGTCATGCCAGTGCCAGGGTCAGGCTCTCAGCCCTGACAGCAATATTGGTGTGCACAATAGTGGAAAATGAGTTATTACTCAGTGTAACAGGATGGCTCTGAAATCACAGTGATAATGCTTAATCATGTACTCCTCAGACTGTGCTCCCCAGAGTTATAAGGATGCAAAACAGTGCTGGAAATACATTAGCAGGAGACAGAAGAGCTTCCATCCCTCTCATGGGTTTGTTAAAACTCTGCATTTTGCGTTATCCTTTTTGGCAGTGTGAGTTTAGTCCTGGGAATACTTCACAAACTGACAAGCTAACGAGTTTTGCCAATGAATAGGATTTCATATTTGAGGCTAGGAGAGGGTTTGTTTTAATTGAGGATTTTGATAAAGGCATTTCAGTTGTGTGCTGTAAAGTACTTGCTCATACACCAGCGTGGATTATTTGTTTTCTCAACCAGAAAAGTAGTAGCAGAAAATTATTACTCATACCCCAACGTGGATTATCTTATTGGTCAACCAGAAAAGTAGTAGTAGTATTTCTGATCCCCTTGTGTTAGCAAATCTATAGGAAACATAGAGGGACTGGCTGTAAATCATGTGTAAACTAGATGGCAGTAATTTTTGTGTGTGTTTTTTCTTTGCTTGGGACCTTTTGTTTGTCTGGTTTGGGTTTTTAGGTTTGTACTTGTGTTTTGGTTTTTTTTTTTCAGGTGAAGACAAGCCAAATTTTAAGCCAGGTTGCCTCTGTGCCCTTTTGGGGCAGAATTTTCAATGTCCAGGCTCAATTTAGCACATTAGGCTGAACATCAAAGCCAGTTTTATGGATTTGCCTACTCAACTGAAAGGCATCAGCACAGCAAAATGAACTTCTAAGACTAAGGACAATTTATAGGTGAACAGCAGTCTTGGGGGATGTGACAGATTGGTCCTTACAGCAAAAAGATATATTTTTTCTAAATTAGAAAGTAAGGAAAAACTCTGATGTTACAGAAGTCAGGTTGGATGATTTAAATGGCTTAATTCAGTCCCTAAAATATACCACTATAATTTTCAAAGCCAGCAACATGAATACATGCCAGGATATTATTTAGTTGCCTGGGTATCTATACCTCTGCCTAGCAAGGTGTACATCAGCCAAGCAATTTTTGGGGTTTTTGCAGAGTTTCAGTGTTCAGGGTCTGGTTACAAAGTCATTGCCAGATGTCCCCTCTGACTCCCTGGTGTGCCAGGGTCAGAGCAATGGGCTGTCCCATCACAGTTTGGTGATCTGTACCTTTGTGTTCACACCAGATGGGGTGGGACAGGAGCTCAGCTCAGTCCATCCCCATCCCCACATCCCACTCAGGGCTTCAGTGGCATTAGCTCAACCTGCACTAGCACGTGTACAAGTAAACTCTGAAATGCAAACTAGACTAGAATGGAGGCAGATTTCTTGCTTAAAATCCAATCTAAATAAGAACTATATATGAATAACACTAAAACTCCAAGGCAAACATTCTCACTAAGTCTCCCACAGAATATGATGCGTGTGTCAACAGACTTCCCTATCTGTATGCTGCTGGGAAATGAAACAGGGGCTTCTTGGGATCCCAAAGCCTTACAGCTGAATGAGTGACAGTCTGCACTTCAAATATTAATAAATCCCCTTCCATATTTTTAGCTCCCCCTTCAAACACTTAAGCCTATCCTCCTAATCCACACTGATTAACAGCAAAAATGTCTTTAATCACAAGCAACCTAATTGAATTGTTTCAATATCTGTGCCTATAAACTATGAAACAAGCTAACGTTGCACACACACCAGCACAGTCTTTGAAAAGCAAAGGTGTATTGCCACTTTTCCAGAGAGCTCAGATCTGTTCCCAGGGCAGGATATCTACTCCACAGATTGTCCTGTTAACTTGTAATATTCACTCAAAAATTAAGACACTTCACTTAACAAATGTTCCTTCTTAACTCTGCTCCCCAGTGTAGGAACCAACAGCTGAGAGAGCAGCTCTGAAGCCAGAGGTCCTGCTGCCTGCCTTCCTGCAGCTCTGAATTCAATGGAACTTGTGCTGAGCCAGCTCTGGGCCAATTCTGCCAAAACCAAACCAACTAAAACTAAAAACCAAAACCAAACCAAAAACCACCTTTTCCCTTTGTTTGTGTCTTTATTTGTTTGTTTGGGGAAGGGGGGGGGGTGTGAGGTTAATTTTCAGTTGGTTTAACAGAAAGATTCAGCTCCAGGCAGGGTCCAAAAAGCACCAGATCCAACCCAGCAGAGGTAGAGAGAGCTGAAGGGAACAGGGCACAGGCCAAGCAATCCTTTCCTGTTTGGCACCAGCGGGTTGGACTCACAGAGAACCTGCCCCTTCCTTTAGTCTGTGGCAAACAAACAGAGACATCCCAGGCCCTTGCCCTTGTGCCAGTCTTGGTGGACAAACATGGGCTGGTTCTTATTTGAGAGGACTTCCAGTGAACAACTGCAGCTGCTGCCTGTGCTCAGCACCACAGGTCCTGTGATATTCCAACCGCAGCTTTCTCATCACAGATCCTTGTCATGGACTGTTCGGAGTTGGAAGGGAGCCACGAGGATCATCAAGTGCAACTCCTCAGTGAATCCATGTGGGAATCACAGCCACCACCTCGGTGTTGTCAGCACCATGTCCTGACCAGCTGCACTCTCATCCCAGGACCGTGCCCTGGCTGGCTGCTCTTACAGACAGACACAGCCTGAACTCAGCCCAGCCAGGCCAGCAAACACCAGCACACAGACACCTCTCTGCTCTAGAGCTGCTGGGTTTGTCCCTCACAGTTAAAGCTGATCTGATCCCGTTGGTTACACCATTTGGGAAGGCTGCAGGGAATGCAGAAACACTGGGAGAAGCCATCTCTGAAGAGGCCTAACCAGAGCTGGGTGATGGCTATTGAACAGTAAATATAGAAGTTGATTAATTATTGAGCATAGAGAAGCCTTTTTAATGCAAAATGTCCTTATCAAAATTGAATGTATCACCCACTGCAGCCTAGACATTTGAGCACTTTATCCTGGTTTTAGCCAATCCCAGTTACTACGAGTACATACATTATTCCTAAATATCCATCCGGTTTTGGATCCAGTTGCTGCATGAGACCATTACCAGTGCAATTAGCCTGGGCATGTGCACACCAACGCAGACATAAAAGACTGATGCTCATAGAAGCAGCCAAACAAATTTTCTGCCTCATTTGATTTTAAAGTGTGTAACAGGAAGATATGAAAGGACATTCATTTTTCCTTAAATTGAAGTGTTTTTAATCTTCCTTGGAAAGAAAGATTCTTCAGATGCATTCCTTACCTTTTTCTTTGCCTTCTCTCCAACAGCTGCCCCTCTGCTATTTTAACAAGCTCTCAGTCTCTTAACACTTCATTGCCTTCAAACATTTCTTAACAAGTGTCTAGAGAGAAAACAGGAAGAAGAAAAATTATTATTTTCAATCCAGTCCCTAGTCAAACTCTTACATTTTAACTGCACTTAAGATGAAATTCATTAGCAAATTATGAGTAAAGACTCAAAGCAGCTTTCTCATAGATGTTTCCCTGCAGTCTGCTAATTGAATATAAACATTTGTCCTTTGAAAACACTTTTAAAAAGGCTATTCCTCTACAACAGCAACATTTCTCTTTAAATGGTTAACATTAATAATTCACTAGTACTTAAGGGATTCCAGCATTTTATTTAATTTTTGAGCTAGAGCTTTGCTTTTATTTTTAAAGGTTTAAGTCAGCCAGCATATAGCTGAGATTATGTTCACATAAGACTGAGATCATTCTGCAGTTAAGGCCCTTCTAATAGTCAGGAGCTGTAAGTTCAATTCTGCTTCTGGAGTACATGTGAGACCCTGGGGAAGTAATTTAATCGGTTTGTTCTCAAAGGCACATTTCCTCCACCTTTTCTATTAGGTGATAAATAGAGCTTACCAGAAAACAAGACTTCAAAAAACAAAGCAAAAAACAACAACAACAAAAATTTCCAGGATAATTTTTGCTCAAGACCCCCAGTCTTTCAATGAAATTGAAAGCCTTTATTATTTATTCCATTTGTATGGGATTTTGGAAGGCCTGGGGCTTCTAGGAAAGCAGGAAATAGTGTCATTCAGATATGGATATGCTCCGTCAGAGGTCTGGAAAGTCAAGTCATTTCCACAAAACCACTCAGGTTTGACAACTGGAAAATTCTCCATTCAAGAAGTTCCCTGTGAGTCTTGTGCACAAGCTATAGCTGCAAGTTCTTCAGGACAGAGATGAACTCTGGCTACCCAAATGTGTAGCTGTTAGCAAAAGGATACCTGCCTTTTGTTGATACCTCATTGTGCTAAATGATAGTGCATGTCTAATGAGGAACAGGTTCTTTAATATGCAGGATTTGCACTATGAAATCAGGAGGAACTTGTTGGCAGCAGCCTCTCATTTACACTGTAAAAGCTGCTGCTTCCTGTAATAATCAGAAGGGAGAGGAAGCAAAGCACAGGTAAGCTGATTCTCTCCCCCAGGTGCTTCTGCACACAGCACCTGCCACAGCAAAGCAGAGTCACACGAGGCTGAGGGCAGAACTACTCCATAGAGAACCCACTGGAGCAGCCTTGTGCTCAGCCAGGACCTGCAACACTCCCTGTGCTCAGCCAGGACCTGGAATACTCGTTGTGCTCAGCCAGGACCCAGCACAGATCTCTGACGGGTGATAACAGCAGGTAAAAGCACAAGGAGAGAATTAACAAAGTTATACTATAGGTGGGAAAGGCAGTTAAAAGTCCAGGGTAAGCTGAATGAAACATTTGTGCTTTTCTAAGAGAGCCCAGGCACCTCTCAGCCATGAAATGATGCAAGCAAAGGCATACTTTTCTGTGTAAGAGGGAATTTAAATTTCCATTTAAAAAAAAACTAATTAAAGTTTAGGCTGCTTGTAAAGATTCTTATGTCCCAAATAAATTATTTTCTACTCCTCTTAAAGATGTGATTACTTTGGGAAAAAGAATATGATTACTGAAGGCACTTGTTAACAGCTATAAATCAGCCTTCAGTGAATGACCTCATGTTGGCTTAACCTTCTTAATCCTACAGAAACCACCAGCAGGACAGTTTTGGCTATCAGCATCACCTCCAGGAGAGAAGGGAGGAAACTAGCTTTATGAAGTAGATGGTAAATAATAGCAGATCCCCCCATCTGAGATCATCTCTGGCTTTGATACTGAAACATTCTGGGTACAACTGAAGTTGTCACTTACAGCAGATGACAATTTTTTTAAAATAAATTTTGACACCCTGACAAACTTCAGTTTCAGATGTACAGTCACAAAATAGTCCTAGGAGACTACTGTGCATGAGTATAAATCTAATTATAACCTCGGCCTTGTCCAATTAGCTTTTAAAGCACAGTTTTAAAACCACAGAATAAATTTGTTTGAAAGGAAAAGGATTTTTTAAATAACAAGATGTCTATCATACAATTTTAACAAGCTTCACACAAGAGGATGCCAACACTTTTCTGAGCCATATGTGGATTTCTGTTGTCAGTTAAAAATATTGAATACCTCATGCAGGAACTACTGAATAAAGCTGTTTATACTATAGAAGTAAACAGAAGAAATTTGGATGATTCTTTGTTTCATAGTCACTACCAACTTAAGGCCCTTTCAAACACATTAAAGTTTGTTATGTTCAAAACCCATCAAGTTTTATGAATAGGAGCAGGCATAGATTTAATGTGATCTTTTGAGCCAGCACAGCTGTAGCTGGCTGCAGAACTGAAGTTCCTCAAGCCAAGAGCCGAGTTTCCACGTTGTGATTACACAGTGCCTCTCACCAGAAGTTTATCCTTAAACCCCTCCCTCCTTTAGCATCAATCTGGCACAGGACTGAGCAGCTCCATTTTGCCCTGAAGCAAGTTCCTGGGACCCTGGTGTCCTAGGAAAGCTGAGGATTCAAACTTGCCATCACAGAAAAATCCTGAAAACAAGAAACTCCAGGGTGTCAGTTCCACCCCCATCATCATAAATACACAAGTGCGAGGGCCAACACCACAGCTCTCTGGAACTGAGAGCTGAAAGCCATAATCCAGCTGCTTTGGCTGGTGCAGCCCTTTAGTATCTCTGGAATTCCCCAGGCACTGCTCTCTCTTTGGAGTGGGATGAGCCTGAGCATTTTGTTTGTGCTCAGCCCCACTGAGCACACGGTGTCCCCAGCACACAGAGCCAGCTCAGCTGTGAGAAAACCCATCCACAGCAGCAGCCTGAAGGAACACCACTTCCCTTCCATAGCTCATTATCCATGCTTCTGCTTTCCTGGGACAGCTCAGCTCATCCCTGACGGTGTACCCAGGGTGCTGGTGGCACTGGGAGCTGCTCCAGGGGCACATTTAGTCGAAATCCTGGCAGCATTTGAGGCAGCTGCCCATGCACTGATGGACTTCCCAAACACCAGATGTTTTACAATCCATGGTGGGATTTTAGCAAAAGCCACTCCCCTGCATTGATGCTCACCTCAGATGTGGGGGCACATTTCTGCTGGAGCAGACATGACTCAGGTTAAGCAGAATTGTTAAAGGTCTCAGCTTGTACTTTGTAAAATGAGAGAACTGGGATTAGCATCCTGGTCGATGCCTGGCTCTGCTGCCAGTGTTTTTCCTGTTCTAACTATGCCCTGTGGTTTCTTGGGTGTGTGAATGGCTCTTTCCTGTGCTGGGCAGTGATTATTTATCCCAGCTCTGGTCCAATCTACAGAAAGGACCACTCCTAGTTACCTTCCTGGGCAGGGTCTAATGTTTCTGAGATGTTGCTGGCATGGAGGTGCTGCCAAAACAGGAGAGCCTGAGAGGCCATTTCCAGGCCTTCCACAGATATTTGATGTTACTGGTCACAAACACTTCTCCCTCCACCGTGTCCTCCTCTTCCTCCAGGGCACATCTCAATGCTTTGCCACAGGACTGCCCTTCCTCACTTCCTCACCACATCTTCTTCCCCATCCTCAGAAATGCAGTTCCTGTGGACATCCAGCTCAGTGTAGTCTCTCTGGATCATGGGCATTAAATGACAGCAATATACCAAGGGGTTTATATTGTACAGTGGATGCTGCAGTTCAAGTTTAGAGTCACTGTTTCAAATTCCTCTCCTGAACTACAAAAATCCTTCTGAATTTCTGCTTTTAAAAGAATTTTTACTGACCACAGCTTCCTTCCTTCAAAAAGGAATATAGATTTTTATCAAAACCTACTAATATGCAAATCAATGAATCTTTGCTATTTTGGAGAATGATAGTTAAGAGTTGACAAACACTCTACTCACCATCTGAGAGAGCTTGTCACAACACACATAAATTAATCCTCTCCCCCACAAAGTACGGTAATCTAAAAAAAATGGATTTTTCTTTTATTTTCTTCAACTGCAACCCATGGAGAATTTTCATCTTTCCAGAGCTTCTTGTGATGTATTGCTGCTCAATCATGCATGCACCTTTGAAACAGCATCACAAGTTCTTCCTGACAGAAAGGAATGTGTTCCTACTCCAAGGTTACCTTTGTTCAAAATATACAATAGAAACTGGATGCTAATGAGAAAATAAATGCACAGCGCAGTCTTTGGAAATGGCGCTGCTACAGCCATCACCTTGCCTGAAGCAATAAATTCCAGGCAAGCACAGACTGTACTTCTAAAATTTATCATCCCACAGACTAGCAAGCATTCATTGATTACATGTTTTCCTTTGAGTAATTGCCAATATCATTAATGTGTTCAAAATTACACTTTAAAAGAAACCACATTCTGAACACTTTTACAAAGGAGAATATGTTTGAAGAGCAAAGACTAACATTTCTCTGCCAGAGGAGGATCCTGACAAGTCCCCAGCTATGGTTAACTGGGACGAGCTCAGTAAGGAAGTAAGTTCATCACTGAAGTGAAGAGCAGTGAGATCAGGGAGAAGCCCTCAGGGCCCACACTGGGCCAGCCACCACCCCTCAGCAGTCCCAGCCAGCAGCCCCTGCTCAGGACCTTGTAAAGAAACAGAGCAGAAGCTCTGCAGCTGCTTCCAAAGCAGGAGAGTCCATCTCCCACAGCTCCTTTACCTTCCAGTGGAAGTGGGTTGTGTTTTTCTATGACTACCTAATTTACATCCAGTTAATTTAACCAAAAATTGTTTTGGAGGCTTCCTTCCCCTTTTTTCAGTGCAGAGAAGCCAGACTAAAACTCTCCTTCAGACCTGTTCCTACAATAGCATTTAACACTTAGGTCAGCACAACCTTCCACTGAAAGCCAAGTCATGGGCAGGGCACAGCAGTGGCTCAGTTCCCAGTTGCTACCAGGAGCATCAGTAAAAAAGCAAGGAGAGGAAAGCACCTTCTTTTCTCCCTGCATTTCAGAGGTGTTCCCTGGTCTCCGCCACACCAAGTTGCATCTGTACACAACAGCCACATGCCTCCATCTGGCTGCCAAAGAATTGACTCTTAAGTCGTACAGAAGGTACTGGCTCAAATTCCAGACCGAGCAGGTTCCTCAGCTCTGGGTCAACTGCATTAACAGTATTTCCCAGGGAAGGGCTTGCCCTGCCTTCCGTAGGAAATTCTGGGGGTGCCCTTGGGTCAGTGAGGCAGACACTTAGCAGAGAGAGGCTGTGTGGAAGCCCAACTTCTTAACTCTCTTTTACTCTAATCTGAAGGGCCCTTCTTGATCCTTCACACACCTTGCCCACTTCACCAGGGCTTACAGCATCAAGATGAGATCTGGAGTAGCATTTGTTGCATTTACCTATGTCATATTTCTTACACCGCCGCAGGATGTTTTCACTGAGATGCTTAAATCCTATCTCAAAGGGGCAGCAAAACCAGGAAAGTTCTGGATAGGACTGACAAATTTGTCTCCACACAGCATTGCAGATAATAAGATGTTAATTTCTTGATTTTCACCAATGTATGAATGCTAAAACTCCTTCGTTTCTAAATATTGTCATTAAACATGTCCTGATTAATTAATTAGTACAAAAAGAACAAACTAGCCAGTCCACAGTGCAGATAAGAGAAGTATCTTTGTGGAAGAGGAACCCTAAGAAATCTAGAGAACATTAGATATAAATCACATATTCTAAATTTAAGACTGAGTGTAGTTATTTTAATGTGGAATATTTAGTCACTGCTCACCCTACAGAGTTTCCCCCATGGATTTGAGTAATGTAGTAATGACAGCATTACCACTTGTAATAGAAAGAATCATTACAGCATCATTTTCAAGAAATTACTCTTGCAATTAGAAATAATTCCCACATTCACAGTCAAATAAATAACACTTCCCCCAATAATTCCCACATTCAGTGTCAAATAAGTAACAGTTTCCTCTTTAATTGAATTTTCCCTGTAAATCTAGGGTAAGCAACTTTTATCACTGTGTTTTAATACATCTGTCTTCTTTGTCTAAATAGTTCCTAATCCTTTTCTTTAGAAGAGTGCCATGTCTAGTCAGATAATTTCACAAAGATCAAACTGCATGGTCTGTCAGGTTTGCAGGCAGGTAAGAAACCAAATTCCTCATGTTTGACCTGGTTCTATAATGTACTCTAAATGGCAATCATGCCCTTCAGATGCATTTACAGCAGGAGAGGGATGATAGCTGAGGACAGTGTAAAACATCATCCTGTGTTCATCCAGTTATCTGCAGTGGCTCCTAACTAGTCCTGTCCTGGTGAGTAGCATCTTGCTGCTCTGTAATTTCTGGGAATACATTCCCATTTACAAGGGTTGATCCAAACCTGCTCAAGCTGTCAAGAAGAGCAGCCCAAGTTCAGAGTACAGGCCCAGAGAGGATGTGGGAAGTGTTTTAACTTTTTCCTCTGAGCCCACACATTCCTCCAGGGAGGCCCAGTGAGGTCTTCCATCCTATTTTATCAGCCCTCCATCACGGGCTTACCCCTTCCAGTTGGAATACTGAAGAACAATTTAGATAGGCAATTTTGTAATATCATGGAATCATTAAGGTTGGAAAGGACCTCTAAGATGATCGAGTCCATTCATTAACCCAGCACTGCCAAGGACACCACTAAGTCATGTCTCTACATCTGCACATTTCTTGAACACTTCCAGAGACATGGATTCCACCACTTCCCTGGACATCCTGTTCCAATGCCTGACCCCACTTTTAGTGAAGAAATTTTTCTTAATATCCAATCTAAACCTTTTCTGGCATGACTTGAAGCTGTTTCCTCTTGTCCTATCACTTGTTACGTGGGAGAAGAAACCAATCCCCACCTCACAGCAACCTCCTTTCAGTTAAACCTGTGCATGAGATCTTTTGTAGCACAATGAGCCACTGAAGCTCCAGACAAGGAAATCTCCATCTTACCAATACAAAGCAAAGATACAATGCAGTGCGGAGGAAGGATGAGAGTTTTCCTGGTACTTTCAGTGAGTCCACTGGAAGAGATTAGTTTACAGAAACAATCTGATGTTCCCTGGTTTTTTATCCTGGATAAAAGTTTGGCAATTCACTCAGGTAAATTTTTTTCATGCAGTTGCCCTGGTCTGTGCCATCCCACACCAGCTGTACTGAAGAAACTGCTGCCAAATTCAGAACACTGCACTGCCTTTGTACTGTAACTCCCCAAAATGCCTGTACTCAGCCCCCTCACTGCAAACATTGGGAGCCTGGAAGGCCAGGACACTGATCCGTGCCCCGTTCCTCTTGGCTGAGTGTGATGAGCAGCATTTCTCCATGGCAAAGCCAAGGAGAAGGTGCTGAGCACAGCCCTCCATTTGAGACACTGGCTGCTTTTTACAGGGCCTAAATGGGAGCTAAAGTCTTACCCTAGATATTGATGCTGAATTTCTCAAATCCTTTGTAAGTTCTAAGCACAAAGGGAGAACAGAACAACCAACCTTATGACACAGCCCATGTAGCACATTAGATGGATGTGCCAATCTTATGTATAATTCTATTACATTTCCCTTCATCCCCCAGCTTGTCTTTGCAGAATCCCTCCTCAGTAAGATCTAACAGCTGCTTTATCTGAAAGCTGATGAATACATTCATTGTTCTTACACAACTCCAAGCCATATAGTTCCTTAGTAAATCAGACATTCAATGCACACAGGAAAACACTGTAAAATAGTACAAGACAGAGTAAGAATTGGATTACTATCAATTATTAAATAGAAACCATTGGCTAGTAAATCTGCTGGTGTTCCTCATGTAGATTTTTCCCCACTTCACTGATGTTACACATTCTCTTTATTTCAGCTCACATTCCCTCAGGACTGCAGAGGATTTTGAGCCATCATAATTCAGCTATCACATGCTCCCACATCATGCAATCCTTCAGATACTAATCAAAAGCCAATTTATGGCTATTTCAGGTGCTTTGCCTGAATACTGTGAGCCTTTACCAGATCCCAGCAGCTCCCGTATTTGGAATCCTCCTCACACTGAAACTAAATTTATCTCAACTTGACTGTAAGTGTTCCACTCTAGTGCCAAGCACAGAAGTACCACAGCTGCTATGGTCCAAGACTAGAAGAAAACTAAATTCTTTTAGAAGAAGTAACATCTTTCAATAATCCATTCATACAGTGGGAAAGCACTGGGCCAACTGACAGATACATGGACCAACAATTCTTCTCCTTCCTGCTATCTATTCCTCTTGAATTTATAGTCAACAATCACATTCTCTCTTCACCCTTCATTTCACAAAGCAGTAAAAGCCAAGCTGTTTCTCCTGTGAGAGCCTCAACTTCCTTCTCTCAGGATTAGAAATTTCTAATCTCAGGATTAGAAAAGACCATCACTCACAGCATCCCTGTCCCAGACTGGGATGCATCTCTTCCACTCTACTCTTTCAAACAGTGAACAGCCCAGGGCCCACCAAAGGAATTCTGCCTGGAGGAACCAGAACTTCAAGCATCCTCTGAAATTATTTTTTTTTTTTGTTTTATTTGCACAGTCTTATCACAAAGGAAAACCATTACATACTCACATTAACAATTCTAATATCAGTAACAGATGCATGTTGTCTGAGCCTGAGTAATGATTTCCATTGCATGATACTTAAAACAGCCTTGAGTGATTTGCTTCTGCTCTGTAATAGTATTCATAATTAGGGATCCACTTCTTTCCTCTCTCATTGTGAAAATGTTTCCCAGCTTTAGCATTAATAGGAAGGACTGGTGAAGGGCCTGTCACAAAAGTCATTAATGAAACAAGTAGGAATTCTGCTCCTGCACCACTTGTAAAAATGAATATGCAGCTTGCTTCAAAGAAAGTTCTCATTCCTGGATGATTCTAACTCATTGCACTTTGTAAATCCCTGAGGTCAGGTAAGTTTCTTTGCTACAAGTGAATGAAAAGAACTTGGCATTCCTCCAATTATAGTAAAATGGAAAACACTGAGATCTCTCAGAGCAATTTGTTCTAGCAGAGTGCTCAGGCTATGGGACTTGGAGCACAATCCTGCAAGTCAAAGCTCTGCAAACAAAGCCCTGTGTTTATGGCAAATCTCCTCCTCCCAGTGTTGGAATTCCATCTTAGAAGTGCCATACAGGGACCCAGCTCTGCTGTGAGATGTTCCTGTTTTCTACTGTGCAGGGCAGTGGTGCTCTCAGCAACATTCTACCCAGAATCCTGGAGCCCAGGTAGAAGTAAGATGGAGACTGTGCTTGGGATCAGTTTTCTATTCTTAAAAAAAACAAGGAAAGGAAGTCCACACCCAAGGGAAGGTGTAGCAGTGGCCTCAATGTGCTTTGATTTCAGCTACAGAATTTGCCTGCCCCCAAGACCAACTAATAGATTTTTCTACAAAACAGCTTGGTCATTTGCAGCCATAGGAAACCATCTCTGCTCTGCCATTGCTTTACACAGCACCCAGCATGAGAGAGGGAGAGATAAGAAGGATTGGAGAATATTTGTTGCTGTATTTGTTTTGTGAGTATTTTGTTTACCGGGACAATCACTATGCTCAGCAGGCCAAGCACAGTGTAAAGATCATAAGAAGAACTTGCCATGAATTAAAAATGAACAATTGTTGAAGTTCCCATTTTCCTATTCTCTCGGCAGCATGCAGCAAAGCAAGGTAACTTTTCAAAGCAAGCCTCTAAAGTTCTGACACTTTATAAAATGCAGAGCCTGACCTGTTCACCATTTACATAGTTCACTGATCAATTAGGATGCAGCATTAAACAGCAGTGCTTGGAACACAGATATTCTCCACCTTAGCCCTCTTCGACCTCCTTGTGCAGTAATGAATTTTCTTCCTGCTTGCCCTGCAGAATGGATCCACCTTAATTATCCCACAAAAGACCAACATTGACCCAAATTTATTAGAAAATTGAGGGACTGTCACACTAAACTGAAAGTCAGATGTCATATCAAAGTTAGCTCAAGGCACTGTGTCCCTGAACAGCCAGGGCTGCACTGCAAGGGGCTCTCTTGGCAGCTCGCAGGGAATCAACACCACAGCACTGTTGGCAGTGACCTCCTGTCTGTGCTGCAAGGTCCCAGCACCCTCCAAAGTCACAGCTGAGATCTCACTAGAGCTGCTGAGTGCCATGAAGGTGAAAGACAGCATCCACAAAGCCAGCCTTCTGGGACAACAGGGTGTATCCACAGGCACAGTGCACTTGGCTCATGGAATGGATGACTGAGGATCACTGAGCATGAACTTGGAGCTGGGATACCAGGGCTCAGAAAAGACCTTGAACAAGTTATTCACCTCTTCTTTATCACAGAAGCTGAGATCATCTTCAGTAGCTGCTCCATTCCAAAATCTGATCTTAGATTAATTTAAAACTAGTGGCTACAAGGCAATAATGACTACTATTTCCATGTACAACTTCCACCAGTGTGAAGTCTAGATTGCAAGGCTCAATTAAGTATATAGGTAGGATCCAGACAAGAAAAGTTAATTAAAACTCAATAATAAATCACTGTAATTAGAAATAAAATAAATGTGAGAAATAGCCATAATGAGAGGGCTGCTCATGAATACAGAAGAGAAAAATCATGCAAGTGGGTCTCAGTGCAGAGGTTGTGCATTGTCCTATGAATTGCCTTTCCCAATGTCCAAGTTACAGCTGAAGTGTTTGGAAAAAGTCTCTGTGGCTTTTTGTTCCATTTTTTGGTGCCATGCCTGTCCTTGTACATGCCCAGAGCAGTGGCAGCTTATGAATACAATCAGTCTGGGCTGAAGCACATACAACCATTCTATTTAAAGTATTGCACTTTCTGAGCTGTTGCTGGGACTGAGAGCTGAGCTGGGGGACAGAGGCAGCTGCACAGAAGGTCAGTGCACAGTAGAGCTCCTTGCTGGGAAAACCCATGTTGTTTTATGTATGATATGGGACTATGGCTGGAACATCAAATGTGCACCATAAACACAGCTCACCATGCAAAGTGCCACTGCTGCAGCACTGTTCTGTCATGCAGGCAGAGGTGCCTTGATTGAACAGTGCTTTTTCTGGGAATTGATGGGAAATCATGATGTTCAGTGAGTGAAATAATCTTTGCATAGAGGGTCATTCAAGTGAAAGGTGCCAATTTTATCCAAATTATGAAGATTTATTACAAATCCTGTCTCTAAGATATTTTTTTTCTTCAAGAAACAAACATTCTGCATATTGAAGCAACAGCATTAAAATGCATTGGTGAGTCTGCCTATGAACAAGATCCTGAGCTGGCCTAACCCTCTGCTCCTGCTGGACCCAAGGAGATGCTCAGACCACAGCAGATCACATTTCTAAGGACATTTGAGGACCCAACAAGGTCACACGAACCAATACAGCCTTAGAGCTGAAGGATGATGAGGCTTGTGTTAGGTTTTGCACCTCTGGTTGAGTCTGAGGACTTCAAGAGAAAGACAACACTGCCAGATACCCAGCTCTTACTATGAGCCAAGCACTCATCCTGTGAAATAATCAACAGTAAATCCCTGGTCCAGGAAACTAGTACAGTAGGACTCAGACATGCTACACAGCCTCCTAAAGGGCCCTTAAACAGCATTTGAAAGACTTGTTTCTCATTTAGAAGATTGTTTATACTGCGGCAGTACCCAAAGACTTCAGTTAGGATTGGAGTGTTATCATGGTAGATACTGTATAAACACATAAGAAATTATCTGCCTCTGTGCCTTCTTCCTCAAGCACCTGCAATTTTGCTGGAGATTTACTGAAAATACTGGAAACTGCCCTAATGGGAACTCACAGACTTCAGCAATGCAGACGTACAGCCCAACAGGTCTGAAATGCTGACACCTTCAAAGCGACTGTATAGTGCAGACCAGCAGTACCTGCAGCTCTATGAACTAGCAGATCTACCCTTTTAGATGAGGAACCACTTTGAGTCAAACTGAAAAATGTTTAAAAGCATTTTTTTCAAACTCTTAATTCCATCTTCATTACTGATTGTTTTACAGTGGAGTAATGGAGCAGGAAAATTATGTACTTAATATACCAAGTAACCAACTGAAAGTAGCTATTTAAATTCATGTGCTGCTCAGCTCCAAAGCTAATAGAATTTGTTTATTTTTATTTTTGTCAGCTTCTTTGCTGGGGTGTATCAGTGTACCATTCAGGGGGTAATGCCCACTTTCATCAGATAAGAGCACTTCATGGTATTATCTGCCTGCCCAGAGGAGCTGGCTAAAATATCTGACTCCCATGAGTCATTCCAGTCTGCAGAAATAATTAATAGTAAAGTCTGATATCTTTGACACAATCCTCTTTGCCTTCAAATTATGTACAAAGCCTTGTTTCGCTTCACACCCCGGGAATGCAGCAGCAGGAGAGAGCTCCAAGTCCCTTTTCAGCCAGCAAAAAGCTGTATTCAGCATTTTCTCAGGGCGGTGCTGCCAGTGTTTGTCTCTGGCTGCTTACACAGGCAATCTGATGCTGCTCTGCCAGGGCACAGAACAGCACCTTGTGAAGCCCCTACAACTCTGAGTGGTGACTTCAGCTGGTGAATGTGGTGGGTGCTTTGCCATATGAAAGGGGACATCAGGGACTGATGCTGCTGTACTTCCCCAAAATGCAGCTCAACACAAAGGCTTGCTGTGACTAAGCAATGCCTGGATCTCACGCAATAAGTAACAATGCAAATTACACTTTCTATATAGCAAATTGAAAGAACAGGCAGAAACACAGTCCTGGGTGGCTTTCAGATCACTGAAGGGCTTTGGGGTGTGAGCAAATACAGAGAATATTGCTCTGATACTGACAGGACCCACCTCTGCCTGAAGCCTCTCCCCTTGCCCTGCCTGACTCAGAGCAGGGAGTTTCACTGTAGCCCTGTTAGCTGAAAGGACAATGTTTTGCCATTGTAACCATTTGACTGAGGCTCTCACACACAAAAATTTGAGGCACTCAGCTGCCTGGCACCAAAATAATGGCAGCTCAAAAGCACGGCATGGCATATGCTGCTTCTTTGTGTTCCACTCTTCTCTTGACACAAAGTGCTTCAAGGTTCAAACCTTGTCAGTGCTTTTTATTTATATTTATTTAGTTATTTATTTGTTTGTTTGTTTTTATTATTGTCATCATGTATTGTCACCATCCTAGTTCCATTATAGCCTACATGCTGAGGCAGCATCCCACTGTTTTACTGCTTGTTCCCTGACTGTGGGCTGCATCTCTCAAACATGCACTTACGTGCACAGAAGTCAACCCTGCATGAGCCTGCACAACCCTGTGCAAGTTGTTTCCTCACCACCCCACACTGCCGTGTTTTTCACATGGAAGATATTTGCATTCTGATAAGCATTTAAAAGCCCTTTTGAATTTGTTAGAAGAGCCGTCATCGGAAAGGTGGTATAAATCAATGTGCTAAGGGTAAGATATATTGATTTCTCTCTGAGGTTTATTTGCAGTATGGTTGAGAGACCTAATATTACAAGACAACAAATTGAGCCATCTCCCCCCTCGGGGCAGTCTCAAGAGGGCTACATGGGTGCTAGCGAAGCACAACAAAACAGGTACAGTGTTACCTGCAGCCAAGGCATGAGAGAAACACCCCCAGAAATTCAGACAAATGCCAGGAGCAGCAGCAGATTAGACCCTGCAGTAGAAGCCTCTCCATGCACAATGGGCTACACACCACATGAAAAAAGGCAGCTTTTTGGGGCTGCTGAAAGCACAGTGGGGGACAAGGGCAGGACAGGGCACCTTACCCTGCCCAAGGGGCTGTCACAGGGGAGGAGGCTCCTCCTGGCCCCCAGGCAGAAGGGACAGCCACAGGACAGCCCCCAGAGACTGCCCCTCAGCTCTGTGCCCTGGGCAGGAAAAGCACCTTTTTAACGTTCCTTACCTCAGTTTTCCTTTACTCAGGAGTGTGTCAGTGCCTTCTTTCTAAGGGTAGCTGTGGTAATAATAATGAGCCTGATCACAAATGGCGTTAGGGGAGTTACCTCAGGTAAAGCCAGGGGTGACTTATCCATGAGGACACACAGATCTCCTGTGTTCCTCCCTCACATCAATCTCCTAAGCTCCCAGAATGTCTCCTGCCAATTCAGGGCCCCCTTCCAAGGAAAGGAGAAGTGCAAGGACATGCCAGAAACACCAGCTTGGGCCAGTAACAAGAGTGGGGACAAAACTTTTCCAGTCCCTTAGACTGTGGGTCTGTTCCTTGTCCATTCCTGCTTTTTAAAGGGAAAATAGGATTTTGGTGTTTGTTTGCTCAGTCCTGGAGGAAGGGTTTGGAAGAGGCACCTCACTGTGCCAAGATGGACATGCCATGTCCTTTCAGTGAGCCACTAAAGCCAAGAAAACCAGCTCCAAGATCAGCACAGGGGACGCACTTCAACTGCTCCCAAAGGGAGGCAGAAATACTTCCAGGGGCTGAAATGTATTGGGCTGTGCAAATGTGGGGTTTAGTCTGTTGTTTCAGGAAATTAATTTCTACTGAATTTTACAGTTTCTCTCTTGCTCTGTGAGCCCTGTGATGGTCATTTGTCACCACTGCTCAGAAGAAAGGCGATTTTCAGGAGGGCAATGAGGCATTTGACAAGCTCTCCAGTTAAGTGTGGAAACATCACACACTGTCAAATAATAGAGCTGTAAAAGCAGCAACACCTCTCCAAGTTGTATGGTCACATATCTGGCTAGTGATGAAACCTCCTTTTGTTACATTAAAGAAAAAACTCAGGGACGATATTCTCCAGAGCAGGGAAGAATAGAAATAAGCACGAGAGGATTAGACACTCATAGACATCACGCAAATCAATTGGTGTGGACATGGGAAACCCCTTAATAGAGTCAAATTTTGCAGCCCCGACTCAGCCGAGCCTCCCTGCAATGGTTCAGCCTTGGGTCACATCCTGGTGACGGTATTGCTTTGCCAGTTTGATAATTCTCCTTTCTATGCACTCCAATTTATGTAACTGATAGACATACCCTGTCAATGACATTTGCTACAAACTTTCCCAAAGCCTACATGGAATGAGCTTTTCTTCCCAGGCAGTCCAGGCCTGTGTTGATATCCTGCAGCACTTCCTCACAGAGCAGCTGAGTCCTGCCTGACATAACCTGCAGGTATTTATGTAGTGCAAGAAACAGGCTGCAATGAAAGCAGCACCCTTTTGACCTTGTTGAGTAAAGGGATTGCAAAAATTTATAAATATTCTTTATTTCAGGAGCTATTAGTGTATAGCAACCAATCTCCTTGAAAGAGAATAGGACTCCCTCTCAGCAGAATGGGAACGTGCCTTCCTTGTCCTGGTAACCTCCTAACCCTCTGAATGCTGCTCTCCCATTTTCCCAGCTAAACTCCTCCAACACACAGAAGATTGAATTCATACCTTGGAGAGCACACAGAGGTCAGTGGAAAGATATAACATGGTGTATGTTACAGTAGGAATAAACTTAACACCCTGGCTCCAGCAGAGAGTGAAATCTAAAGGGAGGTACAGCCTCCTTCAGTCAACACTTCCTTATCACCACTTCTTGTCTTTCTAGATATATCCTGCTCTTCTGGCTCTTCATACAGAAAATACTCTTGCTCAGGTAAAATGAGCCAGTTTTGTAGTTATGTGGGAGTAATTACAATATATGTGGGTGTCAACCAAAGGGCAACAGAACTGGTTTAACTGGCACAAAATGGAGACTGGCAGAAGGTACTAATGACACCAGTTTTGGCTTAGCTGTGAAGTTACCATTGTCACCTCCACCACAGTTTACTAAGACATCTGCATGTTTTCACTCTTGCTAGCCAGCTCTTTCCAGTTCTGAATGGATAAAATATAGGGCTTATTTCCACGTTGCTGTGTGGAGTTCAAGATCTCATTTTGTAAAGCTCACAAATTACAGCCATTTTCCTTTCACATTTACCTGTGCCTTCACTTGCATTGCATCAGTAAAGGGCTAAAGTCCAAGGCAAAGTTTGATGTTTGTGATAGATGGGAAGATGCTGACCTTGGACATCAGAATTGCTCTCTTTGGGAACTAAAGAACACCACAACTCCCCTGTCTCCTATTCAAACTACCAGCTGTGTATTCTTCAGACTGACTTCAGCAACAGCCAATGCAAACCCCATTTTTAGAGCAGCTGAGAAGAGATGCAGAGAGACACACCGAGTCCCTCATGCCAGATGCTAAAGAGCACACCTATGGTTACAGGAAGATGCTCTGACACTGGTTTTGGAGGTTTTGTCAGAACCTCCATGGATAAACAGAAAAACGAAAATTCAGAGTGCTCATAATGATCACTTTTTCTTCGTGTCCCTGTTTCACTTATCACCAAATGAAATATTTCCTTCTCTAAGTTTCTGACATTCTGTCTATAGTTTGGGGTGTAAAAGCCACCTCAGGACAGCCAATATTTTGGATGGGTTTTGCTGATTCTGGCTGTCTCCAGAAGAGATCTGGTCCAACTCCAAGCTAATGTCTTGTGAACAGGCAGGTTGAACGATGGAAAGAAAAACCAAAAAACAAGGCATATCAAAAATAAAAGTAGTTTCCTGGAGGAACTAAATGGCTAAACCTTCAGATTTAAAGCTAGAGATCATCTGTGGCCTTAAATGAGTCCAGAGGAGAACATTTCTGAATTCTTGAGGGAGTAACACATGTGTACATTAAAGCTCTAACTTCCTCACCTGGTTTGTTCCCCAAACATCCACTAGCTCAAAAACGGTCCTGGACTACATCAGTGCATTGTGCATTTAGTTTTTAATCTGGATCCTCACAACAACTGAGAACTTGAGACAATGAAAAGCAGGAATAGGACGTGCTGGACTTGCTCCTATTCCCAGTCACAGATTTTTTTCCTAGCTCCTTTAATTTCAGCAAAAGCTGGATAAGGTTCAGAAGCACCAGTTCAAACTGGGACAACGCCTAAGCAGGTACCGGCTTCACTGGAGTGGGGAAGCCTCAGACTTCCAGCTGAACAGATCCTTAGGTGTGATTGCAAGCTGAATATCATTATAGAACTCCATGAGAAGGGAATCCATCCCTCTAATCTCAGACATTTTTAGAAGTGACACCTTTTTTGCCCAGGGCAGTATTATGGGTTGTCTCAATTTTTATCTGTTTGCACTCTGAGTGAGATTTGTCACATTTCCAGCTGTTCAGAACATCACGTCTCACACTGAAATGGCCATGAAACAAGACAGTGTTTGTAATAATTTAAAACAGTCACTTACCCCTAAGCAAGTAATTTGTCTCCGACCAGAACACCAGAGTAATAACCAGGATTAAAGATAGAGCAGTCAAGACAAAAAAAAGGTAAATCAATCACTGCATTAGGATATTTGAAGAATCATTTGCATGTACTCAGAAAGTATGATACTTGCTATTAAGCCCAGCTGTAGCAGTCACAAATTCATAAATATTCATCAAATAACCTTTTAGCAAAACTCTGCAACTCTGATGGTGGCCAGCTACTGAATTCAATCTAATTGAAAATCTGAGAAGTAATGAAATGATTGCATGTCTGTCTCTTCATTAAATCAGTGTGCAAATTTGCATAGATTAATTTGCGTCAAATTAATAGCTCTGCTCTTGGCTTGGAGCCAAGAGGACTTATGATCAATCTATAGTTTTAATTCAATTCTGCACTCCTAAAATGTTGGGTGGCTTTTGCTGTTTAGAGACAGAAAATCAGAGCTGAATATTCTTTTCACCACTTCTGTAATTTCTCCCCATTTCTTGGGCTACGATGATTAATTATAATGAAATGTGCATTAGAAATGTGCATTATTTAGAAGCAAAAAAATAAACTTGCAATCTGAGACATGGAGAACTGAGGTTTGGTTTCCTTCTTTGGAAGTCACATTGAAGGGCTCAGCCCCTCAACTACATTGAATTCAAGCACAGGGTGGATGTCTGGGGTTGAACAGGGTTTTGTGGCCCAAAGCAGCTCCCAAGACTGGTGGACCCTGTGTCTTTCAGCACAGTCCTGCCTGTCCTTCACCAGGTTCCCAGCCCATCATGCCCAACCTTTCCAGAGGATGCAGAATTTACTGCACCTATGCTAGATCCCCACAATGTTTTAAATCTCTTTAAACACTCTGATGTTCCATGTGCTGAGATCTGTCAGGAAAACAATTATTCCTTCAGCCTTCAGTTATTTGAAGTTAATAACAGCAATAGACAGTGCATGCATTTACATTGTCAGCTTGCTTTTATTTTTTAACCTACTTTTTAAAAAAGAAAAACAATCAGGCTTTAATTCAGGACATTTGATTAATCAAACTCAGACCATCTGCTGCAGTCCTGTCTCCTGCTGATCTGCATTGCCTGAAGTCAGTGACATGATTCAGGGCTGCAGTCTCACACTGTCTCTTCTCCTGTCAGCTGTTCTACTGCAAATCTGCTCCTTTCACCCAGCACACACTGACTGGGCTTTATTTACTGTGATGACCATTTAGGATAGCTCTGGTGCTAGACAATTTGTATCAAAATACAGGACACGTGCAAACTCTGCTTATACAACAAATCATTGTATCTGCATGAAAATACCACAAACTAAGGAAATCACAGCGACTCAAAGAAAATCTTTACTTAAAAGAAATAAAAATCTCTTCACAAACACTTCTAGTAGCAGTGCAATTTTAGTTTCATCATAATGTGTGCTTTAAATCAGCAAGGAATAGCTGCCTTTTTTTCTCCTGTGTCTGAACTTGCACAGCTTGGGGGTTTTAAGGGGATTAGATCAGTTTTAGTCTAACAGAGCATGTCTTCACACTGGATATGGCGGAGCTAAGAGCTGCAACTTCCTTATGTTTGTGGGTGTAAATATTACACTGACCAGGTGTATTGGGAAGGAAAGGAGAAAGGATGTGGCACTTCGACAACTCAATCTTCCAGGGGATTCATAGGATTTTTTCAGAGGCATGTGAGGATAAGCAGCATGTTTAGATGGCAGTAATGAACAGAATAAAGTTCAGTCACCATATTAAGACTCAGTTTTGGTGATATACAGGCCTCCTGCAGATGGATGAATGCCATCTCTCTTGGTATCAGATGCTGGAGTCAGCCTCAGAAGTCAAGTAGGAGCAGCACCTGGAGAGTCAGCCCTCAGTCATCAAAAGCAGCATGCAGATTATCAGCAGATATCAGTGTATCAGATATTGAAAATTTGGTTATCTCCTTTCCTGTAATTGCTGGATGACAGAGTATCAAAACACCAGTTCCCAAAAAGCTGAACCTGATTTTCACTCTTGTCTTGCTGGTTACATCCAAGACACCTGAGCCTGTTGGGTTCCTGAATGTCTGAAAATGGG
This sequence comes from Cinclus cinclus, assembly GCF_963662255.1. NCBI lineage: Eukaryota > Metazoa > Chordata > Aves > Passeriformes > Cinclidae > Cinclus > Cinclus cinclus. Next base: position 13,902,349 of record NC_085059.1, read on the forward strand.
ACTCAGCATGCAACTGTCAAGTCAGGAAACTTTCCAGGAGATTTATTGCTGCATTATCAGACGATCAGGGCTGTGCTGAATGCAGCTTGGAAGAAATGAGCCATACCCTGCCCTGGAAGCATATAGGCTAAATAAACAAATCAAGGCAGGAAAATAGCAGCCCAGGAAGGTGAAGGTTACTAGAGGAGTGATACTATTCTTGTCTTCAGAGAAAGGTGTCCCAATTCATTGCTCCCAGTAGTTTCCTCAGAAGCTGCTTTACCAACAGCATCTGCAGCAAAGAAACAGACAGAAGTCTACATTGCACTGACTACATGAGAAGCACGAGGAGTTTGCACCCTAAGCATTAAAAACAAAATAAAAATGCAGTCTTGTTTGTTATTTGCCACAACAGTAATCAGCAGAGTATTTGTGTCTCTCTGTACCTCCATAGCCAGTCAGAAGGCATGAGTGGCAAGGAGAGCACATGATTTCCAAACAGGATGAGTTTTAACAGGCCATGAAAGTACTACAAGATTTGAGTCTGGAGTCTCAAACAAAACAATCCAGATAAAATAAGTTTCTAGCAGTGGTCAGTAGCTGCCATGGGTAAGGCACAGCTCTGCACATCCCTGGGTGTGAGGCAGCCCTGGTACCCATGGAGCACCATAAGAACTGCACACCCTCTGCTCTCTGCAGGAACAGGACGAGCGATTTCTTTCAGTAACAAGCATCCTCCAGCCACCAGGCTAATGCAATGAAGTGAATTTCATTTTGGCATAAGAAAAGCCAAGGGAGCAACATGATGTATTGGCAAATTTTTAATCATAGAAGGCCAAAGAGGCAGCTTAAAAGAGTTAGGCTGTTATTGATCGGGTCATAGTGATGCAGCATTTCAAAACAGGCTTAACACCTGCTAATGTCATTTCAGTGCTGCTGAAGCTGAGTCAGCTAACAAAGCCTCTTCTGGATCAAGCACGATCAGAGCAGTACAGCAGTTCCTTGCCTTCATGGAAGTGCTTCCTCTCTTTGGTAAGGGCACTAAGAGGGAAGAGGGGAGTAATGATGATCCCTTCCCCCCTTCGAGCCTGCCTGTGCAGCCAGAGCTGAGAGGAAAGAGGATGAGAAGTATCATGGTATTGAAGAAAATCCCTTAGATAAGGGCTGTTATATTTGCCACACTAGTGAAGATACAGGAGTGTTTCCTTTTTCCTCCAAATGGGGACTGAAGCAGCTTGAGTTTCCCAGAGTCAGAGTAGGTCAGTGAGGATAGAAACAGACCCAGGCCCTGATCCCTGCTATTGCAGCAGAACACACACTCATCTTCTCATTGCCCTATAAACCCTGCAAAAGAGTTATCTCCTTGTTGCTCCAGTTACCTTTGCCCTGTCCTTGACTTTGGGAAGACAACATTGATCTCTGGATTGTTGTAGTGAAAGCAAGATCCTGATGTGAAGGAAGCTGCCCTAGAAATAGAATGAAAACTGGCACATCAACCAAGCAGTGTGGAAGCATCCAACTGCTCCTTTCACTACCCACAACCAGCTCAGCAGGGCAAATTCCAGTGGGACCAGGCAGCCCTGGGCAACAAAATTGGTTCCTTTCTTCTTTATGGAGGGAACAGTGGATGGGAATGTTCCATTCATAGTAAGCTCTGATCTTATCAAGAAGCCCAGGACCCAGGGAAGTTCATCTGTGCCAGAGATCCGTTTTTCATGTGCACCCTGCTCAGTCACCTCTGTTCCATGTTCCTAACCCTGTATGTGCTGCTGTAGCTGCCATACAGTGGTATCAACACTGCTGACCTGGGTGCCTTATGGGCCCCCAGGATAACCATGGCCCAGATGTGGAGCCAGCCTGAATCTGCCAGGGCTCATTAGCACAGGTACAACACAGTTGGAATATGGCAATACTGATGGCCTCACAGGACATCCTGGCTCTGAGAGCAGCTCAGTAGCTCCTGCTCACTGGTAAGAAGCTGTTCTATGTTAGTTCTCCTACTTGCAGAGTATCTTGTTGCATGTCAAGGAAAAGTAAAGATTTCAATAACTGGGCAGAGGAAGCAAATTTCATAATAAAAGGATTGTGGCAGGGCAAATAATTTATTTTCTTACTGCTTTCATTCTGTTTGGAGACAACTTTCATCCCAAGGCTAAAGATGAGAACACTGAGTCAGAATTTTATAATGGAAGCTATTTTGCATCCCTAACTACAACATTTGCTGCCAGTGGAAACTACAATGCTAAACCTGTGTAATAGCTCAGTAGTTGGCAATACAGCATCCACCTCCTCCTTGACAGAAGTGTATAGTAACAGCAAGAAACTTTGCAAATCATCCTTAATATACTGAAACAGGACTCACTTTAACAGGATTGGCACTTACTACATGCTTTCTGCTCCATTTATATGGTAAAAAGACAACTGTGAAATGACTGGAAATGTAATATGGAAGAATATAATTGGTTTCACTGGAGATAGATAATCTTTTATGAAAAGTAACCATCAGAAACAAAGTTGGATTGTCTTCTCAGTTTCATCGAGGTAAAGCAACCTGATTATGAGAACAGGGAATATACCAGATATTTACTGTCCAGAGAGATTAGGCTGATATAAAGCAAGTGTTTCGAGATTAGGTTGACATAAAGAAATTGTTTCAACTTTTTGGATGCTCCCATAGTCCTTGCCAGCCAACTAGAATTTTGACATGCAGTCTAATATGTCTAACTAAGTTCCAGAATTCTCACCAAGTACCTGAATCTGATTCTGATTTACTTGTGTTTTTCTAGCCAATAATTTCAGTGCTTATCACATATTGCTTTGTTGTTCAAATACAGATTTCTGCTGTCCTAACTAGAGGAACTGCCTGAACATCTCATGTGAGGTCCATTCCTAGCATCAAAACAAGGAACTTTGAGGTTCTAGGCAAAGATTTCCATTTTTACTTTCTGATATAATTTCATTAAAGTGACAGCCCCCCACCTTTGCAAATATCCCAGAGTTACAGGGCACAGAGCCCAGACAGTCCCTACCTGGTTGTCACACACTTGAAATATGCAAATGAGACACAGGGAAGAAAGTAATTTCTCTGCAGTGAGAACACTGAGCCCTTTGTCCTGGGGCTTGGAGAAGCTGTACTGTGAACCAGAGGTCCTCAACAAGACAACAAGACTTAGAGCAAATATTCAGGTCACTCTTAGTCACTAATTATAGACCAAGAAACACTTCACTGCCAATTCCATGCACCCCACCCTAACTCCCCAAGAAACTTAGTGTCACAGGAAACCAGATGAAGATTTACTTCTTCTCCATTTTTTTTTTCTTTTTTTTCCCTGAAGTCCTGGTCCTATGTAAGTTATCTATTCTTATACCAGGACAAACCACCACAAACGCCTATGAAGTCCACCAAGAGAAAACTGTTATAAATAAAAGGAAGACCTGGATAGCTTAGAAGTTCAGAATATTAGGAAAGAAGCCACAAAAAAACCCCTTTCTTATTTCAGGTGTAAAATGGGTCCTTGGTAAATGTGTCATGTATCCCAGGGCAGTGAGAGACAGCCCAGAGTGACAGGAGGGTGCAGCAGACACAAAAGGTCAAGTACTTCCCTACTTCAGGATCAAACATCTTTCTTCATCTGCTAAACTTTTTGTATTTTCAGAGCTGTCAGTACAGTGCATGTTGAGCACTTCTGGAAAATCACTAGGTACCTGCCCCCCCCAGAGCTGCTAAGTACTTTCATAACTTCACCCACTTCCAAAGTGATCGTTATTTTATAGGCACTGTATCAAAGTTCAAATACGATGATTGTGGGCAAGAAGCCAGTAGAAGCATGATAAAGAAAATTCCAGTAATACATGAATTAATTTGACCATATGTCACTGGGCTTTATTGCATGCCGAAGTAACCCACAAATAGTAACTGTGTTTAGTTTTACAGAAGATGATAATGCAACCATAACAAAAAGCAAACACAAGTCTCAAGGGTTTTAGCTGTCCATGAAGAATGGGAGAACCTCATCCCACTTTTACCCTTCCTGGGACACAGATATGCTTCCCTGGCAGATGGTCACAGAGAACTATATGAGCCTAAGAGCAGACTGTGGGAAAACTACCCACTTGAGCTCACCCACTTCAAAACTCACAGAAATGAAAGACTAAGTGAAAGCTGTCAGCACCAAATTAACCCAAGAACTGCTGCTTAGCCATGACTGAAGAGACACACATGCTGAAAGACAGCTTCAGAAAGAACACAGTGCAGAAATAAAAGGGGTAAAGTCCCCCTCAGACACACATTAGAACAGCTGCACCCCCTTAACTGCAAGGCCACTAAAGCTACAAAGCATCTGTGACAGATGTGTGGCAGGATGGGGACAGTGCACAGCTGGCAGTGAATCAGGGCTCCTCATCAGCTAAAAGATGTTCCCTCTCTATCCCCAGCTGCTGGGAGGGAGATGGAGTGACCCAGGTGAGGGATTGTTCACACCTGGAATAATTTAACAATTAATAGCTCTCAGAAGCAAAATGTAACCCCTCTTTAGATCCAGCAGAATGGAGAGGGCTTCACTGCAAAGGCAAAGGTGAACCTTCTGGGGTGTCTTTGCCTGGCTGTCCTATGCTGCAATTAGAACAGCTGGAACTGAGACACAGTGGCTGACCTGATTTCCAGCTTGATCTTTGGTATTTTATTGCCAGCAGTGCATCAGCCTGAGTTGCAGGACAGCATAGATGAGGTGCAGTGATGAAATGCAAGAGCTAGAGCAGCTACACACATTCCCTTGGGAGATTTTCCTTCAGCCTCTATCGGAACAGACAAGATGTGAAAGTGAATGAGTGTCCCATCAATACTACACGTCTGCCTGGGAGCAGAGAATTCCTGAGAGAAACAACCTGATCTCTCGAGGGAAATAGTTAATTTTTCAAATTACTTTTAAAGACCACATGACCCCTTTGTACTTTAGGTACAATAGCTCAGCAATAGTATTTATGCTTTGAATTTGAACTTTCCACCAGCAGTCCTAGTGTGCTTGAGAAACACTCTAAGTGGCCTTTTCCAGAGCATCTGTAGGAATTAGTAGTGCAAGCTACAGAATTTGTAATGCTTGAGGAATTACACTCCTAATGTTAACTTCCTTCTTGTGGTGCTTGTGTGACTTTGGTGTAATCAGGGCCAGGGTTCTCAGTGATGGTAAAGCTGGACCTAAAATTAGAAACACTGAATGATTCCTTAAGAGGGAAGTGCTGGTGCATATGAGATGTGATGCTCAGGGCTCCTCCTTAGGAAGTGCTGTCTTTCCCTGCTCCTCTCTGAGGGGTGACTCTGTTCCCTCTCTTCCCCCTGGTAGAATAGCCAAGGCCACCGTGAGGGTTTCTCAGCCACCACTGCAGCAGCCAGGCACAGAGCAATTCTAATTTATCACTGAATTTAGGGGCAGTGAGCTGCTGCCTTTCCTGTGGTCCTTATTGTGACAACCACAAGTACAATCTTTGCTAGAAAAAATGATTATTCACCACTTACCAGTGGCTTTGGCTGCTCTGCTGGATCAGGGCTCTGCATGGAGCTGGGAGCTCTGGTGGGAGCCAGACCTTTGCCAGGCTAATTTATATATTTTGTCAGCAAGCTGGAAAGGAGCCTTTGGATATATTTTCAGCTCATGTCAAAACACCACACATGTTTTTCTGATCCCAGCACTTACATTCTAAAATGCTTTAAATCTGCTTTCATATTTGATGTTTTTAAAGAAGGCGTGTTTACATACACAGCACCATGGTGACAGGAAAATAAAGTCAAGGAAAAAGTGCACAAGTGCATCAGACCCTGTTTAAAACACACACTCAATTAACATATCTAAATTAAATTAATTAATAAGTAGGATCAGGATGTCTTGTCACTACCATGTCAATCAATAACTGGATATGTATAGTGATAAACTCCCATTACAAATACCTTACAGATATTAAGGTCTCTGTCCAGTCCATCAATGTCCACCATACAACTAACCCCAGAGAATGTGAATCAATCTTTTCCTCCTGAACACATTCTCCAAGATCTTCCCCCCATCATGGGCTCCCACCTTCTGACCATGGTATTACAAGACAAACCAGAGCCCACATGATGATTCTTCCTTGTGATGTGCTATTGAGAACACTGAGCTACCAGTGCACGTGAGTGGAGCTCCCAGTGCTCAAAGAACATGAATAACACAAGTACACTTATTTTATAACATGAACATTTGCAAAACATAAATAAATGTCCTTAAAAATTTCCCAGGCATCTAAGCAAAAACTTACTTTCAAGACAGTTCTATTTTAAAACATGAGAAACACAGGAAAAAAAATTAAAAATAATAATAAAAAAGCACTGTTCTATGAAGTCCATTTTCATTGAGCCCTGAAAGCAAATTGACTGCACTTGCAGCAATACTTTTTAAAGTCTGGTAACAGGATTAAAAACACAACAATCATCTTCCTCCCACTGCCATTTGGTATGGGAGTAGTAGACTACAGTTCTACTACTACTTGGATCTTAGCTATTGAAGTCATAGCCCCTGAGGGCTGTAAAAAGTTGCTGCTGTCATATATAAATCAGTCTCCTTCATAAAAATGACATGTAGGGATAATATTATAAGGTAACTACCATGGAGGTTTCATGCTTGGATATGTTCAAAAAGATGTTTCTCTTTATCCCTGACCACAAATACTTATTGATGGTTTCTTGTCAGCTGTTTGAAAGCTTTAAAGAACTGCTGTCTCTGCTGGGGTCTGCTCCTTGGCTGAACTTTTCATTAACCTTTGATCACTCTTCAGAGTTTTTTTATAGCAAGCAACTGAAGAATTTCAAGTGCTGCAGTGAGTCTGTATGTGTGGGGGAGAAGAAGAGGAGGTGAAGATTTTTATAGATGTACATGTACATCTTGTACAAGTACCCAAATCCTCAGCTCTGACAGGACTAGAGAAAAAAAAAAAAACAAAAACAAATGGGTACTTCTGTTTTTGAGATTTTGCAAAAAAAAAAAGTGAAAATAAAGAGGTCTTATTGTCTCCAGTTAAGTTGCCTCTCTTCCAGCACCTTCACCCCAGGGAAAAGAACAGGAATGGCTTAAAGAGATTTGATTTAGTAGATGCAACTGGTGATGCAAATCTAATTAACCCAGCACTTCCTCTGCTGAGGGGACGAGCACTGGCAAGGCTGCTTTTCTTCCCAAACTGTCAGGTTTGCAAAAAGCTAAACTTTCATACACACCTCAGTAGCACCCAGCTCCCCATCAGTGTGGAAATGACGGGCGAGGTGCGGCTCCCTCCAGGAGCACCCCCTGTGCCCTGTGCCCTGTGCCCTGTGTCCTGTGCCCTGTGCCTTGTGCCCTGTGTCCTGTGTCCTGTGTCCTGTGCCCTGTGCCCTGTGTCCTGTGTCCTGTGCCCTGTGCCCTGTGTCCTTGTGCCCTGTGCCCTGTGCCCTGTGCCCTGTGTCCTGTGTCCTGTGTCCTGTGCCCTGTGCCTTGTGCCCTGTGCCCTGTGTCCTGTGCCCTGTGCCCTGTGCCCTGTGCCTTGTGCCCTGTGTCCTGTGCCCTGTGCCCTGTGTCCTGTGTCCTGTGTCCTGTGCCCTGTGCCCTGTGCCCTGTGTCCTGTGCCCTGTGCCCTGTGCCCTGTGCTCTGTGCCCTGTGTCCTGTGCCCTGTGCCCTGTGCCCTGTGCCCTGTGTCCTGTGCCCTGTGCCCTGTGCCCTGTGCTCTGTGCCCTGTGCCCTGTGCCCTGTGTCCTGTGTCCTGTGTCCTGTGCCCTGTGCCCTGTGCCCTGTGCCCTGTGTCCTGTGCCCTGTGCTCTGTGCCCTGTGCCCTGTGCCCTCTGTCCTGTGTCCTGTGCCCTGTGCCCTGTGCCTTGTGCCCTGTGTCCTGTGTCCTGTGCCCTGTGCCCTGTGCTCTGTGTCCTGTGTCCTGTGTCCTGTGCCCTGTGCTCTGTGCCTTGTGCCCTGTGTCCTGTGTCCTGTGCCCTGTGTCCTGTGTCCTGTGTCCTGTGCCCTGTGCCCTGTGCCCTGTGCCCTGTGTCCTGTGTCCTGTGCCTTGTGCCCTGTGCCCTGTGCCCTGTGTCCTGTGCCCTGTGCTCTGTGCCCTGTGCCCTGTGCCCTCTGTCCTGTGTCCTGTGCCTTGTGCCCTGTGCCCTGTGCCCTGTGTCCTGTGCCCTGTGCCCTGTGCTGGCAGCCAGCTGGCAAGACTGGCCCCGAGCTTCGCAGCAGCACAAAACCCCTTTGGGGGCTCAGCACGTGTGTCACAGAGCTGCAGCTTGCTGGCATTGTCCCCAAAGCATCCAACACGGGTTCATTCATTGGGTGGAACGCTCATTAGTGCTCTCTGGATGCGAACACCCATTGTGACACATTTCAGATTTTGTTCCGCTCCTCTGCAAGTTTAGCTTAAAGCATTTTCTCCAAAGCAAACACACACCACTTGCATTTGCTCACAGAGGTGCTTTTTTTTGCATTTAAGTACCTTCCTGGGATGTCACAGCATTTACCGAGCCCTCCACCAGTCATTTTTAGCATCCCTTTTCCTCCTGACAACCAGCGCATCAAACAGCTTGCAAATTTTCACTAGCTGAAAGTGCAGGGTTGCCTTGCAAGCTGGCAGCTGCATTGAATTTTCAGGAATACGTAGCAGCTGTGGCCATGGTTCTTCCTACTCCCCCTGTTTTGCCGAGGCAGGTTAATTGCTTCTTCATGCAAGCTGTCACCCTGGTTCCAGAAATGCCACTGGATTTGGTGCATGCTGGAGGCCGTAGTTTTTTGGAAGGTTTGTGTTTACAAGGAGGATATGAGACTGCAGTGCAGCTTTGGAGACTCACCCGGGGTTGTGTTTTAGATATAAATCTTCATATGTATCTACGAGTACAAGGTTGTAATGAATGAATTAAAAATGCCTGAAATTAAATATGGCTCTTTTCACAGCAACTCCACTGTTTCCAAAAAGGATTAAATAAGTAACAGCATGCTGCTCAGTCATAGCAGAATGTGGACGATTAATTGATTTAAGGATTTAAGGGCGTTAATTTTGTTTGGGGAAATGCCTAAAGAGAGTGCCATTAAAGATAAATAAATGGTTCCGGTCTCTAGCTGGCTGCTGGAGAATTGTATAAAGGTTTCAGATCAGCCTTGCAGGCTTTGCTTTGGGAAGTGCCTGTAAGCAGCAGAAGCAGCCTTTATCTGTGTCTGAAGATGTGGTTACAAGGACACTGTCCCCATCTCCATGGCAGGGGTCAGTGCCCCCCTCTGATGTGCTGAGATGTGTTTTCAGAGCACTGGGTTTAATCCACAAGGATCATATTCATGGGGAACCCCCCCCTCAAGGCACACGTGAGGGGATGGAAACTGTACATGTGGGCAGAAACAGGTCAGGAAGGTGGGAATGTCTTAGATTGGCTCAGCTGCAAGAGAAAATGCTTGAATAGCTGAAACCAGAGCGTCCTTCTGATGGGAAAAAGGCTCTATTTTAATGATGTATTTGATATGAAAGGGCACGGTGCTTCAGTGCATAGCTTGCAATAAGAGGAAATCAGATATGACAGCTGAGGCTTCACAATGTTAGAAATAGGCCTTTCAGACTTTAAGACAAGAAAAACAAACACCGAAGGACAAATTTATGGTTGGAATAATAGACTGGTGGGTTTGGGGGGACAGGCTTGAAATAAGCTTCCCTTGACAGCTTCTATATTTGTCTCATGCTGCCTACTTTTCATGCAGCATCCCCACCCCCACAAACTCCTCAGCTCAAGGTAGAGCTGGAGGTTTAACTAATTCCTCAAAGCACAGCTAAATTGTCTTGGGAATTATCACTGCAGGTGATAATTCTGTGTTGCAGAACAGGACACACCACCTCAGTTACAGCCTGGCTTTGCTGGGGTGGCAAGAAGGGCTGGTGGCATGCTCATGGTGTTAAGGGCCAGAAGTAAAATATACAGAAAATTGTTCACAAAAGGTAGCAAAATATTTTTTGGTCACTGACAAAAGAAAAAATAAAAATCCAGCTTGTATTCAGGGAGAGAATCATAGAAATGGATACCAGTTTAAGAATCTGAGGCAGGGTACTGTTGCCTATATTTATATATGGGAGGGAAAGGAAGACATTTAATATATATTTATATTTGGAGTTGCTTGGTTACTCAGGCAGTTTGACAGCCAGACACAACTTGGCATTTGTGCCTTTGGGAGCTAGAAAGGATGTGGAGAGATGGACAAGCATTTGATGGCAACAGAGGAGAATATTTTCCCCACTACCCTCCCCTGCCAGGCATTCTTCTCTTCCACAGGTTCTCCCAGACACATATCACATTGCTCTGCCTTACCATTAACCCCACAAATTAATTGGTAGTAGCTCTTTCTAGTACACTCAATATTCTATTTACTTTGAATAAGCCTCCCTCTTCCTTTTATCCACTTGAACCCTGGGGCTATTGTTAGTACTCAAAGTCACTTTACCTACTCTGTCTTAAAATTGACTTGTCTGTATCTGAATACTTTCTTTTTTACACATTGGCCAATCTTAGCCATTTAAGTGCCTTCTTAAATCTATTAGAAGAAAATACACCATTATGGATTTCTTTTACTAAACTCTTGATTTCTTCTCAATTTATTTTCTTTCCAAGAACTGCGTGTGCCTTTGCTTACCAAACCCTCAGCTTCAGGTTACTGACTTTTTAGACACATCTCTTGATGAATGAATTGGCAAATATTCTAAAATTGAACAGAATGTCTTTTCAATTCTTAAACATACCAACAAATTCCTTGTATATTGTGGCCTTTTTAAGTAATGATGAGTTTCATTTCTATACAACCACACAAAGCTTTGTAAAGAAACTGTGTCATGTTCTACATTTTGCCCAAAGTTGAAGGGGTAGAAAACTACCAGGATGACTGCTGAATAAATGACTGTACAAATAAAGCAGCTCAAGCGTGTGACACACTCAACTTTCACTATCTCCTGGTATGCCATAGACAGATTTCCATTAATAATTCTTTACTGTCTGGACCCACCATAAAATTTTCAGAGTTACCCATGCTCAGGTTTTTTTGTTTCTACAAAACAAGATTTTCAGAGAATTTGGCCGTATAGAAATATAGTTATGGCTCTTGCAAAGACTCACACATTTTTTTCAGGTACTGAGGCCTTTTACTGATTCTCATTTTCAGGAATGGGGCCCCAAGTATTTCAAGCTGTTTCTTTTGTCTAGCAGAGAGATAAGGATATAATAGAAAAAGGTCTAAAGATGAAAAAAACCTCCACCACATTTGGAATTACTGAAGGTTTGTTTCCTGGACATCCTGGGGATACAAAAACAATGATTTCCCTGTTCTTCCAGTTTTCACCCTTACCATTATAACTGTATTTTTCAGAAATACAAACTCTCTGTATCCACCAAAATATTTTATGTAGTAGTTGCTATTTACAGCCAAGGGAATATATCTGGCTGCTCTTTCTGCTGCCCTGTCTGGTTTCCTCTGACTCCAGGGAGTCTGTCAGAGCAGAGTCAGTGGATAGCCAGACTACTGGAGATACATTTTAGTCCCCCTGCTTTCTAGGATTACCCACATGCCTGTGATGAGGTTTTCTGTCGCACAAACGTGAGCAGGATGCTGCAGCCTCTGGCAGGAGGGAGAAGCCCAGAAACTGCCTGGAACACCAGTGCCCTTCAAGAATAGCACAGCTAGCAGAGATAACGCACACTCTATTATCTTCCCAAGTGAAGGACTGTATGTGCAAAGAATATTTTGCTTTTGTAGTATTTAATTTGAGGTTTCACTCTTGCTGTGTGTGCTGCTCCCTTTTCGTGTTAGAGGAGTCGAGTCAGTGCAATGAGCTCTGCTTCCAGAGCTGGGGGCAGAGAGAACTAAGCTGGTGCTCCATTCCTGGGGCGTACAGCCATCCCCTGGGAACACTTCACCCATGTGGTGGGATGTTTGACTGTGCCTGAGGACAGGTAGTGTCAGCTGTAATCTTTATGGAAGGGTTTTCAATGATGTCTTCCTTAAAACCAGTCAAGGGTGTAAGCTTTTCAAGATGAAGCTTAGATACTTCAAAGGCTTGATGATGAAGGGCTATTTCAGTAGTCAGGAAACTCTGAAACTATCTGTCTTTTAAAAGAACCTCTTTCTTACGTAACTTCCTTGCAAAAATATACTTGAACCTTTCAAAAGCAGCAACGAAAAGCTAAAATTAAATGAGTGCATCAGCTCCTCTGCTTTTGTGATAGGTGATTTTATATATTGGCTTGCTAAATAATAAAGCAAAATAAATTAGTTCCTCTCAAAATTTTCCTGAATGTATTCAGCTGGAGCTTATTGTTATTTATTCATCTGTTGGATTGCCTTTGTAAAAGCCAAAGCTGCTTTGAGAGTGTATGTGACTGGAATAGTCTAAATGGAGAAGCCACGAGTTGGGAAGGAAGCCAGCAAGTCACTAATTAAGGAGCTGTACAGTTTGCAGTCAGACTTCGTGTTTTGTGAAAACTGAATAAAAATCAGTGACTGAGCTGCTCCAGTTGCACAGGTGTCCCCATGGGGCTGTGCCCAGGTAAGCAGTGGTGGTTGTGCAGGAGCCTGAGCTCGGAGCAGCTCGGGGTGAGGGCAGGGCTGCTGATCCATGGGGCTGGATCTCAGCATCACCCATCCCACCCTGAGGCTGTGCAGGGCTCAGGGGAGTGTTACACTGCAAAAGATCAGCTTTCTGCTTCTTGCTTGACATGGCTTTATCTTCCTCTAAGATATAGAGGATTCTTTGCACCCAATCTATGCTGCCACGTCTGCATTTCTGGCCACGTGTAATGGCCACCACTGCAGAAATAGCTGGGAGGGAGATGGCGAGGCAAATGACACAGCAGCTGTACTTTAAAACTAAAACCATTTCAGATCCTCCAGGTCTTATTTCATGGTGTTACTTTTCTGTCCTCTCTCAAAATCCTTTTGTAATGCAGTTGGGAGACATGCCTGGCTAGCACAACTGGCCTTTTCTGTGTCACCACACTCATAACCCTTCTGACTGCAGTATCAAACTGTGGTTGATGCCATTTCAATGGCAGCAGAATTATATATTTAACTTATTCTTTATCTTTGTCATTTGAAATATGTACAGTTATCCAATTTGCATTTGAAAATGATGGAGAGGAAGATTCACTGGAGAACAACAGCTGCTCAAGCAAATGAAAATCATTTTCTTCTTTTATTTATCCTGGAACAGTGAGTGTGGATACAGCATCTGGTCCTCCATGAGGTCTTCACTTCTTGCCCAATTCCAGCTGGAATAACGGAGAGTCAGTGTGATCTGCTGACCTTCCTCAAGGTCTCCAGTGATGCCACCCAAAACAGAACAAAGCATCCTAGCTGGATGCCTTTCATGCTAATCCCTGAATCAATAGGTTTCCAAGATCATTATGGGGCTTTCATGCACTGCCAAAAGATTGTGTTCCAGCACTTCTCTCATTCTGTGTTGTGTATCCTTTCGAGCATTCTACATTATAAATCATTTTAACTCTCATTGTATTTTGCACTCCCCTTGTGTAATAATCAGAAACGTGGGAAACCATTCCTTCATATCTTCCCAAACAGAGACTGGAAATTTTGACGATAAAAGCAAGATGGAAGAAGAAGTTGCAGCTCAAATCCTTTTGAGTCCTTGAAACGAAGTAGAGTGTTTGGAGGGCGCTACCATAGCCTCACTTTCTGCTACATTCCTGTCAGGAAAAAACAGGTTTTTTTGGTTGTCTAACAGCAAGGCACCTGAATGACAACCTCACACGTCTGGGATATCTATTTTATGTTAAAAAAGACATGCCAGAACTTCAGCATCCCACAGGCGAGGAGTGTGCTGCAAATCCTCATCTGTTCACGGGATGGGTAAATCCTCCACGGCTGAACCTGCACCCTTGGGGCAGTGACTCTTGGCAAAAGACCCGTGGGAGGTACAATCCCACTGTCTCCTGGGACATCAGCGAAAACAAACTGCCTGTTAATTGTGAGCGAGAACAAAGTCCGGGAGAGCAGCAGGCACCTTTGTCTTCTAATTAGCACCGATGGCTAAAGCTCTTTAGAGAAGGGACTTTCCCACTGTGTGTTTGCACAGAGGGAGCTGATCCGATGGGGGCAGCTGAATGCTGCGGTATAAATAATGAACTACACAATAAACGCTATGAGACTGGTTCAGTTGAGGGAGGAAAATAAACACAGCAAACAAAGGCGTCCATCATGTTAGTTAGAAATGCTCTGTCAAGATCCAGAAGAGATTCTTGCAAGCTTTTTCAAGAGTTCGGGTTAAAAACTTTCTTCCATAAGTATAAAAAAATACTCTGCACAGCAGACATTGTGATGTCAAGCATCCACCCAAAAGGGAGAATGAGCACAGATTTCATTTTCTCTCTATATTCAGTGTCTGGTGTATGTCTGACATTTTGAAGAACTGGTTTTGCATATTCTTTCCAGGTGGCAATGAAGAGCTACTGCTTGATCTCTCCTCCAACAAGAAAAAAATTAACAAAATATTTATTTCAACAGTGGTTGTGTATTACCCAGGCAGGGAACCTTGTGGTGCACAGGGAAAACATTTCTGTAGTAAACCATGATAAAGGCTGAGAATACTGCCAGTGTTTCAGAGCTCTGGGCTCAGAGCCACTCTCCTGGCTTTATTCAGAGTTTGTTATTGATCTAATCTGCAGTGAGATGATCACAGGAGACACTCGTTACATTATTTAACTTGGATTTGGGGTTGGATGGGGATTTTATTTTTGTTTGTTTTGTTCTTTATTCTTCATTTGTGCTGTTATAAATACAACACATCATTAGTGAATTTCACAGGTAAGTGACTCTTGTCTCTCTTGACACATTATTAATCAAGAGTGATGAAGATGCTGCATCCCTCACACACTTGAGCTACGTGACCAACCCCAGGCTTGTGAACTACCTGCAGTGCACTGCAGGGACGAGCACACGGTGACTAGGGCACACAGGAACATTTTGTGGGGCAAGCAGGGACATTCTGTGGGGCAGGTAGCAAAGCAGGCAGGGTCTCCCAATTCCTACACTCCCCTGAAGTGAGCAGGAGCCAGCAGCCCCACTTTATGCAGACACACAGAGAAGCTAAAGCCAGGAAGGATATGTGAGATGTCAGCTCTCCAAGAGATTGATATCTGACAGGAGGGAAAACCCCCACCAAGACAAAAAAAAGACCTGCCATTCTGAGACCCTGCTCTGCAGAGATGTGATACTGGCCATCTGTTCATCTGCACATGGGTGCCTACCAGTCCTAAACTGGGGAGGCTCACATGCTGAACCCATTATTTGGGTCTGGCATTCCTGTCCCTGCTGCTCTCCAGTCCGATTTACTCAGTTTAGGCACTCACAAGCAAGATTTTGATGACAGCTGCAATCATAACACCATAGATGGAGGGAGTAAACAGACCAACTCTTAAATAGCTACTCGTGTTTGTTTATTTTTACAAACCAGCATTCCTCCTGGAACTCATACTGCAAGCAAGAAAATCCACGAGATTTCTAGAAGCAAACGATGAAGTTAAGCTCCACAGAGGCCCCTTCTAGCCAGGTCACTGAGCCAGTGGGCAGCCTGTGACCTTGGTCCATGGAAAGGAGAGCCTTTGTTTTCACATGTGCTCCCAGATAAATGTGGAAATTGAGCAAGAATAAAATGCACAACTGAGCTGCCAAATTGTAACGTTATCAGACTTTGTGTGTTGGCTGCTTGGAAGAGTTTAATGTCATTGGGTGTTAATCTGGGTTAATGGGACTGTGGTTATGGTGGTGAATCTGTAATAGAAGCTATATGGAGAGCACACAAGGTACCCCATCTTCAGTGCTTTCTTTCTTCTGTGTTTATTTCCCCCTTTATTCAAACTAGAAGGTGCTCATAATGAAAATACCTGTTTGCTCTTCATCTGTGGAAGGTCCTAACACACACCTGTGCTGCCACACCTCCTCCCCTGCACACACACACATCCAAAATGTTCAACTCCTCTCCTGAGCTTGTCAGAAATAGTTATCATCATAGCCTGGGCTCTTGAGCTTGCGAATGGTAATGCTGAAACATCCAAACAGGAGATGTCATCCTGTCACCATGAATGACAGATGATTACGGCCCTTTCTAGATGTCTGTAATTAATGTTACTTTTAAACTTGGTCATGAACATCCAGGAGCAAAGTAAATGGGGAAATTCTCCAGCAGCTTCAGATTTCTTTTTCTCTCCCTGCCTACTTACCCTACAGGTCTTTCAATAAATTAAAGAAATCACTGCTGTGATAGCCATTGCCTATAAAACATCTTAGAAAGGGAGATGAAATTCAGAGCTCCAGATAAACACGTGGGTAAGCAGCACAGCTAAGGCTGAAGCTATCCTTCCCTGTCAGTGTTCACACAGGAACAATGTGGGAACGGTGCCTCAGAGTCAGGCTGTTGTCTTGAACATCAGGACTGACTGCTACCAATCTCTCTTTGCCCTGTGCCTCCTCCTACTCAGTGCCATTGCTGGCTTTTATCACCTTTTTGCATCTATTTGTTACCGTTTTTGCTCCCAGCTTGTGGCAGGAGGTTTTGTTAGGGCCATGCAATTTAATAAGTGGTAGATGGGTGATGTCAGCAGTGGGCTCAGGTACCTGAAGACTGTGGTTCAGAATAACCTTGCTGCACATCCTGTATCCCTGTTTGACTACGTGAGGCTGAACATCAGTCAAAGGAGGATTAGGACTTTCCTGGTAATAGCTAAACAGCAAAATTAACAAGACGCCTAAGCTTTTCCAATAAAATAATGTATTTTTAGTCTATGGAGATTCAAACCAAGACTCGGCCAGTGAACAGGGGAAAAAAGCAAAACAAAGATTATTGAAAACTTATGTTTAAACAGTTTCAGCCCAAATATTTACTGATGACACACACACACAAAAAGTGCTGGTATGTTTTGCAATGAAGAACTAGAGCCTTTAATTGCATAGGAAGCCAGGCTTGGGGATTCAAGAGAAAGTAAACATGCCCCCTGCAGAATTCACTGTAAAGACTTTACATTTATTTACATTCCTGCTTTTCTTTAACCTACATTCCCCCTGACAGAGGGTTTGTTTTGGGTAATAATCTTTGCATATAGGCCAAGTTTACTAGAAACTATTTGCAATTCATTTAAAATATGGATTCTGAAATATACTGCAAATCTCTTTTGCTAAGATAAAAAAAGCAGAGAGAAGAAATAACATGCCATTTAATCTTTGGGCTCATCAGCTCCTGAAAGATTATTTTGACAGTTAATTTGATGTATTTAACTGAACTTCCAGTCTACTCTCCTTGAAGAAAGCCATCATTTATGACTTGCTGTTGTGTAGGAGCATCCCAGATATCTGCAATGTCTTTTGAAGAAATATTTACAAGGGGAGAGAGCATATATTAATGTTTCCTTGCTGCTCAGGCTTAGTTCCAAAATCCACAGTGCATCCTGTGTGCATTTCCCCTGGCTCATATCAGCTGCTTCTGCCTCAGGGAGAGGGCAGCTAGGGAGTGCTGGTGGATGGGCAGCAGGGAAAACAAAATGTATGCGCTCAGAAAAAAAGGCTGATCTCCCCATGGAGACACACAGGCACACAGCCATGGGATGGTGGTGCTGCAGATCAGGAAGAGCAGCATTTGCTGCTGCCCTGCACTGAGGCACAGCCATGGGAACTAAGCCTGCCCTTCCACGCTCTCCTCTTCTCTTGGCAATGTTGCCTTGCCAAGTGATGCTGCACAGGGACTGAAGAGCTCCCCCACCCCAAGGGCGTTTAACCATCTCTGTCCTTGCAGAAACAGGGAGGGGTTGTGGCCACACAGAGTATGATTCTGCAGTATGCATTACTGGGGGTTTGTGCTTTCAGGTTTAGGAGCAGAAAGGCAGCAACCCGCACACCCTTACAGCCCTGACTGTGGGAGGGCTGGTTCTGAGCTCAGGTGCAAGGAGAGGCAGGACAGAGATGCCAGGCTGGGGACATGTCCCAGCACATGTGCAGTTAGCTCAGCTTCCCATAAAACCACCTTCCTTCCCCTGGGGGTTTTTCTGAGATGAAGCTCATTGCGCTGCAAGACACTGGGACTCTGCTGGAGCTGCTGGGACTCTCGGGCACTGAGTACTCCTGCAGAAGCTCACTGCAAGTCAGAAAACAAGGGAGGCTTTTGTGTTACAAATAGGAAGTAGGTCAGATCCCACAAATGCAAACAGACAGGGAGGAAGGTGCTTGCGGTTCTTTACAGTCATCTTTGAGATTAGCTATGTAACAAGCACCAAAACCCTCAAAGCACTGCACCCAGGCACAGAGAGCTAGCTCTTGCTGGGGTGCTTGTATCTGGGCATCACTTGTGGCCAGCACACTCTCCTTGCACATCCACAGGCTCTGCTCCAGAGCCCACTGCCACACTCGTGTGAAACTCCAAA
Organism: Cinclus cinclus; assembly: GCF_963662255.1. Lineage (NCBI taxonomy): Eukaryota > Metazoa > Chordata > Aves > Passeriformes > Cinclidae > Cinclus > Cinclus cinclus. The sequence continues at coordinate 13,920,756 of NC_085059.1, forward strand.
AATAAACCACATCAGACTGCAGGAGCTGGGATCAGACGCTTCGCTTGTTTACCAGAGCTCCCTGCTCAACGGTGATGTTTTGCAGAACAGCCCAGTGAACAGCACTCAGAAGCATTTCTGGACACAGAGAGAAAAGCCAGGCTCAATTTGAGCTCATTAGCTTTTTTCAAATCCAGTTGATAAAGCTGTGTTATCCCTCTGTCACCTGTGTCCGGAGGGCTGGGGAGAGCAGTGATTGCCCATTGGTTTAACACAGTTTAAGTTGTACCTGGCATGGCTGTGGGGAGAGGGCAGGGTGGCAGCAGCCTGTGACTGCAGCACCATGTCCCCTCCTCCCTGTTTTACTGTACGTTCAGCCTCATTCATTCACCATTTTTCCCCATAATGACTGTTTTAGACCAACCCATCCCACAGCCTCTAGGCACAGGCAGTGCTGCCCAGGTGGGACTGAGAGCAGTGTCAGCTGCCTGCTCCAGCTCTGCTCTTTGCAAACCAGCTATGTCCCTGCAGAGTGGAGAGAGCAGGGGGGACTTAGAGAAGCTGCCATCAGCAGAACCAGGGTCGTTCTCCTAAAGCCCAGCCATATGCTGTATCCCCTGACTGCATTTTTAGGCATTTTTGACAAGCAAGTTCTTGACTGTGCATGTTCTTGTCTTTCCCTTTCTCTAAAAGCATAGTTTAGAGGAAATAAGCCAATGATTTTGCCAGGCAAGATTAAGACTGTAGTACCATTTAATTAAGCTGTTGTTTTAAATGTTCTCTGATGTTGTACCATCCTGTTGAAGACCTGGGAGATGATAAATACTTGTCTGCAACCTCTTTCTGTGTTCTGAGAGCACATTTTAATTACCACCCTCTATCCCATTTGCAGCCAGACAGTTTACAAGCTCTCCACCGTGGTGCAGATGAACGATGGTACTTTCTGCCCTCCAGACAATGCCAGGCACTCACCTGGGAAGCAGCTGAACAAAGAAGGCTCCTGGAGAGAAATAATTGAGGGCACCAAACAATTTACAGGACCACGTCCCCCAGCTTGTCTCTTCATGACATAAGAAACCCATAAATAGGCCAGATCTTCGGATACAGGGTTGTATTGAGCAAGGATAATAAATAGGAATCAAATAACAGTGACTTAATCATGTCCCAAGTCTCAAAATCTTTGGGATAAATTGTTTTGTTGCCAGACTTTGATCTCCCAGCCCCAAATCACAGCAAAGCCTGAAACATCATCAGCTTCAATTTGCAGAAACCACTCTAAATGAGCAGACTCCCAGGAATGTATTTCTCTTGTGCATATTTCCCCTCCAGATGCTGAAGTATCTAACAGCTAAAGAGCTGACTGTGGGTACAGTAGCATGAGAACAAATTCACATGGCTGCAGCCTTCCTTGATATAAATATTCCTCAAGCCTGGTTGCAAATCAGTGATTGCAGCAAGAGAAGTCAAAATTAATCAAAAGCATCAAGGCAGCTGCTTCTAGAGCATGATTTGGGATGATATACCAGTGATGTTTCGGTCACCCAGACTGGCAAAAAAATTCCTCTGAGTTATTCTCCCAGATCACAGAGACTTCCCAGCTTTTCAGGATCTTGGAGTGAACATCCAAGTGAGGTGCAAGTGCCCAGGGGTGTCTGAGCACCAGGGGGTTTGTGAACACAAGCTCCCCTCCTTTCCTCCTTTAATTTGTGACCTAACTCACCTATGTGGCAGGCACCTGGAAACCCTTTGGGCTGATCTAAGCCCTCTAAAACATCTTTCTGCTGTTTTGAGACTATTTAGGACACAGCTTTGCTGGTACCAAGCACAGTTGAGGTAAAGGCAGAGTTGTCTGGCTGAGAAAAACAAGCCAAAATCACACCTAACCATTCTGAAGATGATCAAAGGACAGTGGCAGGTAAGAATTGGTCCTGATCAGTTTAACCTTCACTGTGCTCATCCTTGGGAAGTAACAAATTAGTTAATCACAGCAGCAGTAAGAGAAAAAAAATTCTCACCATAAATATTCACAGCATCATGTGCAATACAGAAAATCCATTTCTAAATGAAGGAAAATAAATTAGGAGAAGACACTGGCCTGCTGATTAAAACTTAGCACACACTCCCCACCATCAGCTGACATTTGCCTGCTCTTTACATACTGCAGTCACAGACACAGCCCCTCTGGCTGCTGGTGACATTAAAGGATGAAACTCCCCAGATTTTAAGAGGAACAGGGATGATGGATGCAACACTTGCCAGTGTTCAGTCCTAAGATTCCTCCATGCACTCTGCTGAGCCCTGCCCAGGAAAGGTGCAAAGCCCAAACCCTGCCTGTACCAGGGCAGAGCATCAGGGCAAGTGAAGCCTGCAGGAAGGGCCAGGGCCATAAGAACCAGCTCAGAATTGTCTTGCTAATACCAGAACCCCAGAGAGAATTACTCTTCAGGTAGTGAATTTGTTCTGAAACTAATACCTGAGAAATATATTCAAATGTTAGTGATTGTTGGGCTCTAAAAACCTGATTTCACTTGAAATCACCCTTTGGCACGTGCCTATACTTTTTCCTTACTGTAATTAGAATCAAACTTCATGGCAGTTGCATCATCACTACACTGAAATTTGATTCAAAGAAAGCAGAATTTAAAAATAGGAGGTAAAGGAGCACTCCTTGCACTCCCTTCCAAGCCCTGATTAATTTTTCATTTACAATTATTTTCTGTGCAGCACTCAAGAGTTCAGGTAGTAACATTAAAAATTCCCTGTGTCCTCAGATTTCCCTAATTAAAATTGACAACCCTCATTTTGAACCACAAACATAATTACCCAGTCCTCCTCACTGACTTGATAGCTGAGGTTGTTTGTTGATAATTTATGAGCGTTGGAGAAGATGAACAACAAAGATGAGGCTCTGAGAAACCTCTCAGCTCCTGCCTTTGAAGTTAGCAACATGCTGATGGCAGGAGCTGCTCCGAGGCTGTGCACAAGGTCCCTTCCTGAGGCTGTGCTGTGCCTCTCACCTGTGACAGTGACATCCAGACTCATGGTCCCACTCCAGGGGTTGGGAGAGATCCCTCTGAACTGCTTTTCTGGGGTGTTTGCAGAAACATCAGGGCAGATCCTAAACTCCAGCTGCTTTAGGGAATGAGAGCTGAGCTGGGGTTGCCTCAGGACACCCCAAAAGGAGATGACACTTCTTGTGTGGTCACCTTGGTGTTTGTCTGTCCCTGTTTGAGAAACCCCTGCCATCACCTCAAGCCAGAAGCCCAGCTAAGCTTGGCTTTCTTTAACTGCGTCACACCACACATGCCAAGCCATACTTTCCAAGAGTCTGAAAAAAAGTTTCCCCACACAAGTATATAAATAAAATAAAAAAATTCCCCCAGGTTTTCCAGCATTTCCTTATCACCTACAAATCCCCCCCCATATCTCTGCACCTGCACAAAATCCTGGCTGCAATGAATACTTTCAGTTTGAGGTTGTGTAAAACCAGCCCCATGCAACCTCTTCATCCCTCATAGTCTGGGTTTTGGGGCATCTGTATTTGCTCCTGCCCAAGAACACAGTTACAGCTGGGACACACGATGCCACCATCCCTCCTGGGGATAAGGGGCCCAGTGGGTGCAAAGGATGTTAATGCTATTTAATGCAGAACAGCAAAGCCTTTTCTCCAAGCTTCTATCTTTCCTGTGTTTAAAGGAGATGAGAACATGGTGGTGTTTTGTCTACCAGCTCTTGGACAGCCCAACCTACTCCAACTGCCAGGAATGTGGGGACTGGGGGGAAAAAATGAAAAATAGAGAAGAGGTTAGAGAAGAGGAAGCACAGAATGAGGATTATTAGAAATGCATGTATAAATGAAATAGCATGCTGAGAACTAAGCAGCATCACGGAGCGATGCAACATGCAAACAGACAAAGCATTAATATTCCCTTTTTGGTCCAGGTTTTCCATACATTCACAGCAAAAGTAATTCAAGTGCACTCTGTTCTCCCCTGGACTTTCTCTCAACCTAAGGATGTTGTAGCTCTGCTTCTTTAAAGAAGCTGTAACTCTATATGTAAAGGGCAAAATTATTTTGTTTCCTCTGCTGTTTATAGGAAATTAATAAATTTCATTGTTTATTTGTGCCTGCTCATTGCTCCCCTCTGAACCAGGAGCAGCAGAGTGCCACCGCTGGCGAAGGAGCATTGCCTCTTTGGGTTATTATGCTAAATTAAAGAAGTTGATAAATGAAAACCAAACATGTGTAATTAAGATTTCCCTCCCCAGAGCTGGCCCAAGATGATCATAATGATGTTTGGTTGGATTCAGCACACACCAAAGTACCAGCATTTTTCATCTAAGCTCTGTCCACTCCAGGGTCTGCTAGGTCCAACATCTATAAACCCACCATTTCCTCTGCAACACAGGAATTCATCCACAGCAGAGAAAATAATTACGTTTACTATTACTTTTGTTCATTTGCAACCCCCCCAAAAGAAAGCAGATGCACTGAAAGAAAAAGACAAAAAAAGAAAAGTTTTAGCAAGCTTTCAGGAATCCAACACAATTCTCTTCTCTATTTAAACTGAAGTTATATTGCTCTGCTCTCAATCTGGTGCTGAATGAGATTTAGATTTTGGGGTTTCTTCCCCCAAAATCTGTGGCTTTCATAATAAAAGGAATGGAAAGTGATTGAAAGAATAATCAAAATGGCTCATTTTGAAATATTGAAAGAATGTTTTGACCTTCAGAAGAAGTTTTTCTTTCTGCAGTTGTATGAGGCAGCAGTGTGGTGAGGCAAAGAATTGGTGAAATACTTGGATATTGGTAAATCTACTGGAAGAAGTTCAGTTTAAAATACAGCATTCTTCTGCTTCTAGCCAATATAAGGTTTTTCCTCTGACTTCAGGTTGCTCCTAACGTTTGTGTCTCTTCTGCTGTTTTCTCTCAGGCCACTGCTATTTCATCAATAACCAACAGGAAAAATGACAAACTGCCAGAGAGCAATTAATATCCATCCATTTCCTCTTGCATTAGCAAAACACTCCATTTACAAACCAGCTCTGCATGCTGAAAGCAAGACACGTGCCACGACTGTGCCCATTTGTCACCAACCCAGAGCCTGCTCAGAGGGGGAGCAGGGACATTGCCTGTCCCCAGGGTCTAATCCTGAACTAAGGCCCTGGAAAGATAACAGTGAGGTTAGGGTATGGTCTATGGTCTGGATGAATGAGGACTGGGATTTCCCCTGGAGACTTGAAGAATTAAGGCTTGTACAAGCAACAGGGTACAGCTTAACCCCCAGCTTCTGAGTGCTATCAATCCTGCACAGGAGAAACCACCCAGATCTGTATCAGAGCTGCAGGGGAGAGATTTTCCTGCTCTGCCAAAAGCCAGGACAGGTGGAAAGTCACAGCAAATGCTTTGCTTTTCCCGCCAGAGCAGGAGAGGTAAAAGGAGTTGCAGAAGTTTATGAGGTGGGTACGGACAGGCCCTGGGGGAGTTTTGGGAAAGGACTTTTCTTCATGATCACATACCTATGTTGAATTAATAAGCACAAATCCTTGTGTGCACAGCTGCTGTCACCAGCCCTGATCACAGGTTTGTTTTCAGCACAAAACCCAGTTTTAAGAAGGTCTCATTAAAAACAACATGGGACAGGATTCTCCAGTCCACACAAACAAATTATACATCCCTGCTCCTGCTGTGTGTACGAACAAAAGAGCTCCTTTCTGGGATTGGGCTGCTACTCAAATGTACACGAATATGGCTGAAAAAACTAATCCCTGAAGTTACAGCACAGCAAGGGAAGCAGAGAGCTGGGCTTCAGAAGTTCCCACCGAGGTGGTTCCTTGCTTACACTGAGACCAGGCAGTGACCTCCCCCTGCTCCTGCCATGGAGGGGACTGAGCCATACTCTGCCTATCCCATCACTCCAGCACACAGCTGAAAATAGTTATTCAAAGTTTTACCACTGGCACCGTTGCCAGACAATTATTATATTTTTAATTCACCCCATACAGCATCTTAACTGTGTTAAATCCAAAATGCTGCTGTTCCCAGACCTCAGGGGATTTGGCAAGGGGGGCACAAGGAGAGTGATACTGCTGACAATGAGGCAGGAGTGAAACCTCAGCATCTTGTTTATTAATGGGAATAAGTTTGTGCTTTTGTGCTGATTGAGTACATGTATTTTGTTGTTGAGGCTTAGCTGTTACTGATTTTAGACTACATTTTCTAGTCAGATGTAGTTTACTTCAGCAAAGTGAGATGGAAGAAAATGCACTTTTTAGTTTTTACGTCATATTTACACTGCTCTTACCATTTAACAGAGTCCCTTACAGTTACCAATTACTTCTCTTCCAGCCCTCACTCTGAAATAGGACATCCTTGTGTCCAGCAAAGGATGATGAATGGAAGCACTGGAAAAACACAGCAGTTTGCAGAGCCAGGGGACTTCAGGCAGGGCCATGAGTGAAAAACAGGACTAGAACCAAAACCTAGTCCTGTTTTGGTTTTGGTGTTGTGGGGATCCCTCCAGTCCTGCCTGGCACCATTCCTGAGTCTCCCTGCACCACCAAAGGCAAAATCCCTTGTGAAGTAGCTCCTGAGTTACACTTCACGGCCCAGGATAATTAATAAACTGGCCGCAATTTTGCAGTTTTCGTCTGAAGAGCTGTGAACTCCATTTCCCTACCGTAAGTCCAGGGTGACCAGTAAGTCAGTGAAATGGGCACAGACACCTTTCAGTCCTGCTCAGGGCTGCTGATGAGAAATGTGTGGAGAATTTGCAGCACATTCACTGCCTGCTCTACCTCTTTCCAGCCGGAATTTTTTTGTGCCCCTTCCTGGACAAACCTGTCTGAGCAACACGCACCCTGAGGGCATGTTGGGCAACCTTCTCCTGACTCATGGTCCGTAGGAGTGCTCCGAAAGCACCACTGACTGCGTCCAGGTGGAACACTTCAGTGACACATCCCATCTGCCTCCCACCCAGGAGCTCCCCAGCTCTGCTCCTCAGCTGGGAACAGATTCTGCCAGCCAGGGACCATGTGCTGGTGTTTGTCACAGAGCTGGTTGTTCTCACCCAGCTTGGTCTCGTGGCTGATGGGCAGTGACAAATCCATCTCTCCATTTCTAACAATCCTATTTCTGCCACTCCTTGGGAGAGCAGCCCCCCTCAGGCCTCAGCTGGGGAAACCGTCACCGAACCACACCTTGCCCAAAGCAGAGCAGCTCAACCCCCAGAAGCTTGTTAAATTCACTGAATTGGCATCTCCCAAGAGCAGCAGTCTCAGCAGAGCCATCCCACATCACCCCTCGTACTCCTGCAGCCTTCACAAAGTCTGTGTTGGGGAACAAAGTCCCACACTGGGATGCCACAGCACAGGCCAAGCCACCCACCCAGGCCCGCACATCAGCACCACCAAGCTGGGCATTCTACAAGTCCAGATAAAAGGAAAGTTGCTGAAACTGCTGTAATTCCAAATGCCCAGGACTCAGGTGGGTGTTTTTAGCTGGCAGGGTAGGTGATCTCGTCACTCCTGGCCCAGGCAGGGGGACACGCAGAGCGGGGGGACAGGCTGTGACCAGTGCCGGGAGGTCGTGCGGAGAGCAGAGCAGTCGGGACCTGCCACTGATGCTTTGCTTTGTGGCCACAGGCCTCTTTCACTAAATAAAATCAGAGATGATTTCCTTTACCCCATGGGATTTCTTGATGCTACAATTAGCATCTGAGAAGATTTTAAAACTCAGGAGTGTAAATTTATAGGCATCGCTGTCATAAAGGCTGAAAAACTCTCATCCTTTAAATCACCAGCACCCTTGGTTGTTCAGTGCTGATACAAAACCACAGAAGACTGTGTGTTGGCAGTGCCATTCCCCGTGTTCTCGTAACAACTAAAACAGGATAATACACGTAATACAAATAAAACTGAACATAAAATAAATTATAACTGTGAAGGCTGCATTAAGATCTACACATAGGTTAGGCTTTCTATATAATTAAATCTATGGATTGCCTTTGAATGCTTACCTTGCAATTCCTCGAGCTCTGATGAAAAGTGTGCTGTTTGCAATGACAAGATTTATTGCATCTAGCACTCTATATTATAGCTGCTCTGCTAACCACAATAAGCAAGATATGAAAAGCAATCATACAGATAATGCCATGGAGGAACAAGTACCAGCTTTGTCTTTAACCCCTTCACCTGCCTTTCTGCTGGAAACTGCAGTCAGCATTCCTGCTGCACCATCCATTCCTGGTAGATTAAGGATTTTGTTTCTGTAGTAACAGACTCAGGGCTTGGGTTCCTTTTCCCTCATTTCTAAAGCACCGGTATTGCTGGGATAGTTTCCCTCTGTCACTACCAAAGGTCACAGTCCTTGTCTGGAGGAAAAATAACTAAGTAGAGCCAAGCCAGCTGCTGTGATGGGTGTTAGTGAGGAGTAATGGGACAGAACCATGTCTGTCCCTGTGGGACTGAAGCTTCGCAATGCTTCAATCCACACTTAAAAACGTTTGTTTCTGAATTCAAACTCTTTCCCCAAAGCTGGAGGTGGGTTCCCAGCAGAGCTGGGACATCCCAGCACTGCACTAGGCTCAGCCTTTTACAGCCCAGCAAGATGTTGTCAGCTCAGGACACAGTAATTTCATTAGTCATGTTTTGCATCACAGAAGCCTGGATTTGACCCTGGAGACGTATAAACATTATTTAAAGGGGCAATTTCCATGTCAAGGTCACAAGGAGATATATAAACTTAATCAAGACACAGATCAAATTGAATAGTCCTTCACTACCCACGTGCCTGAGAATATTTTTTCAAATCCTGCTCCCCACCTTTAAACCTTCACCTCATGCAGAAATAAACACTCCAGAGGCCAGGGTAGCAACCAAAGGCAAGAGTAGCACTGATAAAAATCTATTTTTTTGCTGTCCTTGTTCATGCAGTGTAAACAATGAGCCCATATTCCTTGCACCTAATCAAATAAATAAAGCCCTACTAAATATGAGAACATGGGAAGACAAGAAAGCAAGCAACTACTTGTTTTCTGCCTTACACACAAAAACCTTGGGCCATTTCAACCCAGAGGAATGAGAAATGCTCCACAAGTAGGAATTCACTGCTCTATTTCAGTATTTTCTGCCCCAAAACTCAGTTAACCATTTACAAACAGGATAAAGCACTTCTGTACTCTTTATTACTCCTTTGTGTAGGGACAACTGATTTCCTTTTTTTCCTGCCCATATTTTTTTCTGGTCTTAAGTCTGTCTCCAGTCAGTCAGAAGCTGGCACAATCCTTGTCCACACAGAAGTACCCCAGAATAATAAACTCCTTGTAAGTGATGCCAAAATCAGGCAGTGGTAGGAGAGAGGGCAGCAAGGTCTTGGGTTTAAGAACAGACCAAATTGTTCTACCCAGGGTAGAAAAATTAAAATATGCTGGAAATAAATATAAAAATAGACTAGGGTCTGCAGTCCAAACAGAGCATATATTTAGTAGTTGCGAATGGGAAAGGGCAGAACATTCCTGGAAATTGTTTAAAAAGCATCCAAGCAAGAATACAAGACTTCCAAGCAGTGATTCTGAAGGCAGGTTGCTATGGATGCTGGGAAGGGTGCTAGTCTCTGACCCTCATAACAAAATATGTTTCCCAAAAGCCATTTTTTCCAGGAACTGCATGGAGAACTTTTATTTTGGAAACCTCCAAAAAACAAGTAGTTTGGAACACAACACCCTGACACAGCACAGGACCTGGTGACAAATAACCCTGGGAAGGACCAGGAGAAGTGACCTAACCCTTTCCTTGGGCTGTCAGTCAGGGAAAACATTTCTGACTAAACTTATCCAGCTGTTCTTAAGGGTTTCTCGAGATGGAGATTCTCCCATCCAACCAAAGAAATCCAGTCCCTGCCCACACTTCTAATCCCCAGTATGTGCCTACAGCTGAACTCCATTGCTCCCTGCCCCACCCACCAGGTGTAAGAAAAACCACGTGCAACTAAGTAGGTAAAATGATTTTCTTCAGAAGTGGGGCAGCAAGAGATTAATCTCATGTGACAATGACACTAGTAAGGATCATGATTTCCTTGCAATTTTTTCCTGTGTTGCATGTCCCAAGAAGATCAGGTTTTGTAGCATCTGCTACTTTAACAGCTCCTGAGCTGCTGGAGACAAGACTTGTAAAAGAAAGTGAAAGCCCTGGCAAGTCTCACAGCCTATAAAAATCTGTTGGTGTCCAAGCTCTTGCTTTTACAGACAAGGTTTCCTGTGACATAGAATTACAGAATGGTTTGGGCTGGAAGAGGCCTTTAAGATCACCTTATTCTGAGCCCCTGCCATGAGCAGTGACATCTTTTCCCTAGACCAGGTTGATCAAAGCCCTGTCCAACCATTTCAGGAATAAACAACCTGTGGATTTTTGTCCCACCTGAGACCTCCAAGAGGTGTTTGCAGAAATTAGTTTTGTGATATTAAAAGATAATTGACACAAAAGTTGGTGGCAGGCCATGTGTCACTGGGCTGCTCAAGGACAATAAATGTATGGCATGTTTGCTGCTTCATCCCAGGCACTGGTGGCACTTGCTGAAGAGCTGTTTGAGCTCTTCATGCCCCACCAAGCTTGGATCTGAGATAAAACTGGCATGACAAGAAAACTTCTGTGCTGCAACCAAGGAAAATTAGACATTAAGGACAACATTCCTGGGGAAAGAGCATGAATTTATTGTCATGAAATAATCCTCTATGGTAAATGTTTGCATGAATGGGTATACCAGTTATACTAAGAACCCAAGAAAACAGCTGATTGGCACAGAAACAAAATAAAGTTTTGTTCTTGTAGCCCAAGGAGTGAAAAATCAGCCACCATAGGAAGCAGCCCAAAGCTGATGCTTTCAGAAGTACACGTGCTTTTTTGACCAAAGTGCTCCCACAAGCATTTGTCCTGGTCATAAAAGCAATGATCACTGTCACTTGGTTTAGGGGTTTAGTCTATTTGTAATTTAATAGGAGAATTTCACAGAGATTTCTGCCTTATTGATTTTGCCTAATGGAACAAGCTCATTTCCTAGGGGCAATGTGTACTCCACCCTGCACAACACATCCAAAGGGGAGGAGAGCACCTCCACCCCTGTTCTAGTAGACCGTCAGCATTTAATTAATCCAGGAGCTGCAGGGCAAATTCTTAGTGCAACATAAAAAAAGAGGCCAAGACAAAGCATCAATTTAATGCTCTGAATGCCCCTGTGCATTATGATCGTACTCTTGGAGCATTTAAACTGGAGGCTACAAGGCTGGACTGCTTGTAGCACTTGAGTGCCTGTCAGATTTCCCCCCTCTAAGGCCTCTGCCAGATACCCTTTATAACATCAAATGGTTTCAGTAGGAGGCTCTCTTTGATGCTGATTCTCTCTCTGATTCTCCAGGCATGGATAAAATAAGGTTGTTTTTATATTTGGAAGTGTAATGAAAGCCCTTGGCATTTCATTACCTGCATTCACACACAGAACAACAGAGCTGGGCAGGTTTTTCAGGAACATCCCATTGCACAGCAGTGATCAGCCCTGGATATCAGCACCCTGTGTACTTGTCATCCCCGAGTACAAATACAACCTGCGGGGGTGAGGGGGTGCAGAAGATCATGAACATCTTTTTTGGATTAACACACGTTTTATACTGCCTGTAAGATCACTGACCTGTTGTATCATCTATCCATCTTCTTTTAGCATCTTTGAAGCTAAATTTAGAATACTAACCTTTAAAAATTTAAATTGTGTTTTGGTTTTGGTTAAAAGTTTCACTCTCTGTTTCACTCATACTACACACTGTCAACTGCTCTGCTACTCCTTCCCAGCCCTGAAAATCAGTCCTGTCTACATGGATGCCACTGGTAAACACACTTGTTTGGTTCTCTTCAGGTCAACCAGATAAAACACATTTTTTAAAAGAAAATATTTTATAAGTTGTAGCAGCTTATCCATGCCAGAGAAAAGCTAATACACTGCCAGGAAACCACACAGATCAGACCAGAGCTCTGCAAACTGTCCAGCAATTTGAGGTCCTTGGGAACTCCCTCCCAGATGCCCAGAACTCTTGGCAAGGAGCATCAGCCAACAGAATGTCAAAAACCTTGACAGGGCCACCACACCGCCCAAATCTGTTTTCTGTCAGTTTGTGCACAGGGTATATGGAAAACAGCAGGCAACCACTTTTGGCGAGGAATTAACCGAAAGGGGGAAAAGCCCTGTCAATACGGTTTTGGTTTCAGTCTCCAGGACTTGACAGGGAGTGTATCATTTAGGGACATTTCCAGGAAATAAGTGATTTTGCAGCCTGACATGGCATACTCCAAATTTAGGTGACAATAAGCCTTTTCTGGCACAAAACACAGCCCAGAATTAGACACCAGTAGTTGATTCAGTGTAAAAAATGGGTGTTGTTTGCCTTGGCCTCTTCCAAATACATTGCTACCCAGAGATTAAAGAGCACATGGTGAGGATGTACAAAACTGCTGAATTTTACTGGAGTACCTCTCAGCTGCTGAGCAGCAAAACCAAAGTCACTGCCTTTAGTGTTTTCAAACTTGTATGTGCCTTTCTAGACTTTCAGAATCAGAGAGGTTTTAAAAGTGTGATAGCAAAACCTATCCCTGCATTACTGCAGGGAGTTCAAAGAGGGTTGTTTTGGTATATCTGCAAGCTGAATTCTCTTTTGTCTGCGACACCGTCATCACTGCACGTTCACCCACAGAAAGTCTTCATCCTTCTTTGGCATTGGAAGCAATAGGGCAGAATGGGGACCCACATATGGGAAAAGGCAGAAACCCAACACCCAAGTACAGTCTGTTTGTTTAGGGAGAAGCTTAATGGGACTGTAAGGGCTTACTTGGGCTAAAACCTCAGCCTAAGTGGTGACTGATGAACAGTAAGAGAACCACGGTCACCAACCGCCATTCATAGTTCCTCTGTGGAGGCTCAAGGATGGTCAAACTACTCCTTCAAAGTTACTTTGTGTTGTACCTCTTTTAAATGCTTGTGTACACAAAATATTGACCTTGACCAGCAAGCAACAAAGTTTTTGAATATCATGGGAGAATGAGCCATTGCAACCAGGATCTTGGTCTCCTGACCACTGGCTTTGGACAGACCACTTCCCTTTCTGCTCTGTTTGATGAGTCAGCAAGAACCTGCACATTCCAGAGAAGCAGATGGAGAGCTGAGACATCTCAACCAGAGCAGATATGATGCCCAATGGGGCTGCCACCATCCCAGTTAAAGTATCATGAAACAGCAAGAAGTTCCTGATGTGCCCAAAACCCTCCTGCTCTGTAACCCCTGCTGCCCATCACCAGAATAAATAATGGTTAAAGCAAAGTATTGGGTGCCTGATCTTTAGTTCTTACATTAAAAGTGGATGCAGTGGGGAAGAAAGTGTGCAGGAAAGTGCCCTACCCCAAGTTCTTTGCCATCCATCTGCTTTCCCAAGAGTTAAATCCCAGAGACGCCACCAGTGTGCAGATAACTGGATATTGGATTGCAGCCAGCCCTGCACAAGTAAAGGCACATTCAGGCCCAAGATGTTTTCTGGCATCAGTATCAAGCTTCCTTTCTAGCAACTAAAGATGCTTAAAGGGCATTATAATAGCTGTCTGAATATCAGAGACACTCCCATCACTGTTTGATTTCCTTGTGCAATAATAAGAATTGGTCAGATTCATACAAGGTTTGCAAAGGATCAAATCTGCTCTTTTCAAAGACAGCTGGGAATACCCCTGGAAAAATGTGAAAAACACAGCATGTGTTGGGACCAGTGCCTCTCCCTCATTATTCCATGTAAATACAAGCAATCTGACCCCTCCAAAGAGACTTTGCATTTCTCAGAAAATGACCATCTGTCAGGCAACAAAGGGCGCTCATTATTTAAATTAAGAATCCATTCCCTGCTGCCATTTTCACTCACTTCTCATTACAGCAGTCTCTAACACCCCATTCCCTTAGCTCTGAGAGCTGAGATCACCACTTATCCCCCCTTCTTCAGCAACCATCACCTATAAACACCCAGCTAAAGAATGCCACAGTCCGTGGGCCAAGAGAGCCCTGGATTTCCCACCCAGAGGAATCATGTGAATCAGAAAATATACACAAGGGGCCCCATAAACCGACTATGTAATAGTGACTTTTAAGCATATTATTATGAAATCTATGTTTTCTTAAGTGGTATGACCACAGAGGTCCATCCTCAGGCTGGGCTGGCAGGGATTGTTCCTCAACATTCCCAGATAACCTGCACTAAGCTGGTGAAAGTGTTGTTACAGACTAGCCAGGACACCCTTTCTTCAAGCAGGGAAGCTAATTCTTTATTTACAGAGCTGATATTAATAGGAAATAGCAGAAGGTACTGTGTTAAACCTAACTGGTCAGCAATACAGTGAAAATCATTGGTCGGTAAGGGCTGTTGAATATGTCTATCAAATTTTCTCTTTCTAGATATGTTTACATATTTTCTGCACTGATTCTTATGGGACAGATCTATTGTTTGCAGGTGCAAACTTATTTTTCTCTCCACAAATAGTTTTTTTTCTGTTCATTCTTATAATTTTTCCTTGTGGGAACTTACAAGCTACTTCTAGCTTAGCTAGAGTAGCAGGGCCTAAACCATATTTTATAATGCTTTTCTTTTATAATATTTCTACTTGTCTGCAACAGGGAAAGGAGGCAAGGCCACCAAAATATTGCATCAATAAGTCATCATCTGTGACCTACAGCAACACCTGCCATGAAGCTGCAGAAACAGAGGTGAAGGAAGCTCAGCAGAGCCCCATCTCTCCTGCACAGGTCTCTTGCTTTTGCAAGTATTTGCTGCTGAAGAAAAGTTTTCCTTGCTAGTTCTTCTTGTTAATCAAGAGGCTTCCTCTTCCCCACCCCCTCCCATCAAGCCAGAAGAATCATATCAAGAAATCCTTGATTTCTAAATGTCACCTGTCACAGCTCAGGGAAACATGAGCAAGAAGCCAGAGCAGGGACGAGGCTGCAGTGCCACAGCACCTCTGTGGCTTCCTGGCTCTGCCCTGGGCTCTCTTGAGCAGCCCCCTCCTCCCTCTGGGCCTCAATTCCCAGCTGGACAAGAGGAAACATGGAAAAACCTCAGGTCCTGTGGTCTGGGGGAGGTAAGTAAATGAACAGCTATGAAATACATAGATACTTCAGTGGTGTAAATAAATGAGGCTGCTCTTAGAAATACCCGATTCCTGCTTGGTTGGTGGAGTAGGTCCAGCCTCTAACAGGCTTCTGTCCTATCTGGAAATACCCAGAGATTCAGTGGATGAGGAAATGTCTGAGTTCCCTATGGCTTGAACAGCAGCAGGGCCAGCTCGTGCCAGCTGCGATTACAGCGCAGTGGGTTGGGGTTGACAACTGCACATGGCTGGGGGTATCTTGTGAACTAAGAGCTCTTTGCTGGAGGCAACTCACATAGCCAGACACCAGAAAGGATTGTGAAGTACTCATATTCTCTGCTGGAAAGAGCCTTGGGAGGGCAAACTATTTATTAAACAATAAAACCTATCAAACTGCTTTTAATATTTTATGTGAGGGGAAATGCATTTAAATTATTCTTATAAAGCAAGGTTTAAACATCTTTGGAGGAAAAGGAAAGGATATATTCAAAGTAAGGGTAGATTCTCCACAAGCAATCCCAGCCTGTGTTTATTATGGATATTGTCACATCGCAAGATGCAAAAATAAGACGCAACAAAGCACAGCCTACTGTGTCAAATTGCTTTACAATCTTTTTTTAAAAAAGCAAAAAGGGAGAGTGAGCTTTTGTAACGACATCAACTCTTCTCCTGATCAAAATCAAGACTGAACAAGTAGAAGTATGCAATCTTTCCCAAAGCTGGATCCTGGTGACCCCACACCAGGAAATTCTGAGAGCTGTGTCTTAGATTGAGCCTGACATCTATCAAGAAGACACAAACAAACATTCAGTGACTGCATGGAGATTGGCTGGAGCCAGTAATATGTGACCATAAATGCTGGTCAAATTCCAGCACTGCTGAGCAGCTCAAAAGCATGAGAAGAAATCCCATTAAATGTGACTAATCAAAGATTTGGAGGGAATGGTCTAGCAGGGCCTGCTGTTTGCCTTCAGCATAGCTTTTTCATGCTGCTGGATGCTTTTGAAGGTCTGCAGCCTGGTCATTTGTGTTTTCAGTGTCTGGCCACAAAAGCACCCTCTGCATGAGCTTGTTCTTGCTGCTGCCAGCTACCTTCTGGAGGAAAACAAGCAAGCAAACAAAAAAAAAATCTCTGGTACAAATTCAGGAGGTCTGGACAAAAATAAATCACAGAGCTCATCTCTGGAGCAGTCTTCAAAAGAAATCAGTTGAAAGTAAATCAAAAGTTCTCATCCAAAAACAGCAATGGAAAAACTATAATGTTGAGAGACACCATTCAAGCAGTCACTTCAAGAGCTGGGCAAATATTGGCAGGAGAGTATGGCACTGTGTGCCTGCCCTCTGGAAGTCTTTGTTTCTGTCACAAGATGCTTTGCCCCAGGGCCTGCCTCTAGGAACCAGCTGTGGAAGATCCCAGAAAGCCCCAGCTGCACACACAAACAGTCTTTGCTTCTCAACAGCCCAGATTGCTCACACCAGCAAAGTCACAGATGAAGCTCTGCTGAAAATGTGGGCTTTATATTGCCAGAACATAACCCTACAAAAGGGATCTTCCTTCTGTTTTGCTCTGGAAGAACGTCAGCTCAGTTACTGTGTCTAGCTGGGCGTGACATAACAAAGCCAATCTGAACAGGTGCAGAGAAAAACAAAACCTGCCTGAAAAACTCATGGAAAAAAGAGTGAACAAATTTGGGTTATTTACATGGGGAAAAAAATAGCAAGCAAGGAACATGTTACAAATGCACAGAGGACTTCCGTGACAAGATGGAAAGCAGGACCTAATTTCCAGTTTAAATTGCTGAGGAACATTTAATAGAATAATGGAATGATTTGGGCTGGGAAGGACCTTAAGGATCATCCAGTTCCAGCTCCCTGCCATGGTCAGGGACACCTTCCACTAGACCAGGCTGCTCCAAGCCCCATCCAGCCTGGCCTTGAACATTTCCAGGGATAAAGCACTTGCAACTTCTCTGGGCAGCCTGTGTCAGTATCTCACCACTTTCACAGAGAATTTCTCCGGTTTAAAGCCATCCCCCCTTGCATCCACATTTTTCCATGTAGCGCTGAGTTTTTGCAGAAAATGATGGAAAGCTGAAAAGTAAGATGTGCAAAAGAGGTCAGATGAGGGAGAGTGGGGCTCAGCAATGTCCAGACTGCAGCTCACAGGACCAGGGGACATTCACAGTCACACACAGCCCTGCAAGGCTGAAGCCTCCCATGCTACGGCCAGCCTCTGGAACCAGTGTCACTGTGCAGGTGGGGGCAAGGCACTTTTGACTTCTCACAGCACAAGAACTGCTTCCACCCATCTCATGGCCACCATCTACTGGGCACAGCTCCTATTTCCCCATGTGATTGGAGGGGAATGTCTGGGCCAATCCATATCCATGTCCCTCAGGACTTGCAGGTTTCTCCTACTTCTTCTTTCATCTCACATTTAAAGCAGCAACACATTATATCTTCCAGCCAGCAGAGCACCTTTACTAACAAATCGGTGGTTTAATGAAAATTCAAAGGAACATTTAAAAATTTCATCAATGCCACTTGGACATATGCCTTCAGGGTGTTTATCTTTAAATGAGATGTCACATGTAATTTAGTGGCTGTATTAAGTATTGTTTTTCACTTTTAGCTGCATTGCTGTGGGCAGCCGTGTATCAGTGCACACCTTCATTTTTCATTAGGGGAGATAAATGAAAATGACACCATTTTTCTGAATTAAAGTCCAAATACCTGACATGTCAATACCATCTAATGGAACAAAGCACTACAGATTCCTAGAGCAGGTGTTTAATTTGCATGTTATTACTGGACAAGTAAGATTAATGCTTTACTAAATACTTCTCCTGCAGTAACAAGAAAAGCAGAGGGGGGCTGTACTTAAAACTGCAAACAAGGACAAAATATTGTAACTCCCTTTCTCTCTGCAAGTGATTCAGCCTTCACAACAGAACTAAAGAATTACAGCTTTGTATTTGTTTCTACCTCCATGCTGCACCTTGCACATTTTTGGGCTGTGCCACCCAGAAGTCTCACAAGCTCTCCCTACAACCCAAAGCTATTGGAATGGCAGTGATGCTCTCAGTGGGAGCCGGGATGTTAGCTGCTCCTCCTCTGCCCTATCCTTTCCTTCAGGGAAAGACTTGGGAGAACTCATGAAGAAACTGAGTTTAAACCTTATCCCAGAGACACTCAGACCCCCAGGACATTTCTTTTTGCACCATAAGCTTGTTCATGCCAGACTGTTGCTTATTTATGCATTTAAAAGCAGAATAGCACAGGAGTCCAAGCTGCTTCTGGAATAATAACAATTTAAAAAAATCAGAACTGCAATTAAATTACAGCTCAGAGGCATTTGCTACACGGGAACTCTTTGCTCTGCAAAGACTTGCTGCAAAGATTCCTCTTGTTCTGAGTAACACCGTGTGAAATTGGAGCCTCTGCTGCTCTTCAGGACAGATATTCTGAATTTGTCCTACCACCATTGTTTTGACAAGGGAACTTGCTTTCAATTTTAAAATTTTACACTAGAAATTTCAAATTTGTTTAAGATTATAGGTGATGTGTGCTCAGGTCCTTTTCGCCTCTTACCAAGCTAGAAGACTTGTGCACCATCAGAGATGGGAAATCCTACAGCACAGGGCTTGCATTGAAAATATGCCATTTTACAGTGAACACACCATTTGTCAACCCCCAGGTATGGGACCCCCAGGTAATCAGTGCATGAAGAAAGTGGGAATTTCTTAAACACCAACCCAGCTACATCCTGTCCAAGAGCAAACCCAGAACAGTAGGTCAGACTCTAGCCTTGAATGAGCCAGCAAGGCTCTGCTGTCTTCAGCTGGAATTAAGAGTGGGACCTTGGTTTTCGGTGCCTCACCGCAGTGCTCCTGGAGGATTTTAATAACCTGATCCATTCATTTTCCAGAAAAGGACTTCTATTGTTTTGAAAACAACAAAATAAAGGCTACTACTCACTGGCTGTCAGGTTAATGGTTCAGAACAGGTCTGTGTGCATTGAAAAAAATGAGAGTTCAAGGCACAAACCCAGCATTAATTGCAAATAAAAAGCAAGGGTGATGTTCACATCCATCAGCTGCTATGTCAGTCGTGCAGCAATGCTTCAGCATTGCTGGAAAACATTACTCCCACCATGTAAGTCCAGCCCAGCAGGCTGGCACACAAGGACACCTGTGTGGACAGGGCTCATGGGGGGGACCAACCAAGCCCTGTCTCATAAATCAGACAGGAGGGAACAAAGCAGCAGGGACTGATGGACCTCAGCACACAGGGAGGGGGGCTCTGAGCTGCCACTTGCAACGAAGTCCTTCCAAGGTTTCTGAAAACCTGTGACAGCAACAACAGCATCTGTCCACTTCTACCCTTTCCCATGCCAAATGTTTCTGAAAAGAACCCAACCCCTCAGCTCCTCAGCTTCCAGACTTTCAGGATATGCCAACACTTCCCCATAGCCCGCACCAGTCCCCTCAGAGCAGCCACTTGCAGCCTTTTAGCAGAGCAAACCACAGACAGTGAACCCCTAGGACAGCTCTCCCCGAGGGCATGGGACGGGACAGAGAGTGCTGTCAGGACACTGGGGCAGGGATCAGGGGCTCTGAGGACACCGATCCTTACAGCTGTCCCCAGGGACACATCCTGTGTGGATCCCACTCTGAATGTTTCACCATGTGGCCACCAACCCATGGGTGCTCTGGGCCTCCCACCTGAGCCATCATTCTCACAGGGCAAATGCTCACCCCACACAGGAGCCTTTCACAAGCCCAGCACAAAGATTGCCAAGTGTCTGGTGAGGCATTTAAATACCTGTAGCTCCTCTGTAGTTTCTTATGTTAAGAAACTTCATTTTTCTCACCAGGCATGTCCTTTAGGCAGCTTAAAGGTCCAACTCATCAGCTTCACAGCCATTCAAAACTTGCAATCAAGACAAAAATCTTGATTCATACATCACAAACTCAGCCCACCTCCAACCTCTGCCGCACTGCAAACCTTGGGTTTTAGAGGCTGTCCTTTATTTATTCCCACCCCAGGGCCATCAGGTAGAGCGCTAAATTGTAGCAAACTCATCCCTGTTTCTGGGCAGCTAATGGCAAATTGGGCAAAGGATTTACTGGCCGTGAAGTGATTAATGCAACTGAGAGCACCCCTAGGCCAGAGGGTGCAGAGAGGATCCAGCCCCACCTGTCCCTAATGTGTCCCATGAAAGGCTCCTAGAGAGAAGGTGTCCCTGCTAAGCAGCACCTTACCCCGTGGTTAGTATTTTGTGAAAAGCCTCCCGGTCCTGGGAAGAAGACTCAGTCCATGCCGAGCTCCTTCAGCTCCTTTAGCTGCCTCGCAGCCCGAGGGCTGGCAGGGAACGCTGCATTCAGAGTCATTAAATAAAGCAGAGACCTGTGTTGCTGGCTTCCTTGTGCATTGCATATCATAGGAAAATATTAAGAAAAACACTACATTAATTACTGTTGGCTTGAATGTGCTTATGTTTCCCAGTGGCAGCAGCCAGTGGGCCAGTGGCCCGTGACATGGACACCTCTTCTTCCCAGGGGCTCAGCAAAACCTGGAGACAAACGGGGCACTCCAGCTTCTCAGCCTTAATGAAAACAGCTCATTACCCTGATCAAAACCTTCAGTGTCTTCAACCTGATCCTATCCCGAACACGCGCCTTCAGTGATTGCTTTAACATTTGGGAAAGTAAAAACAATTTTACCAAAAGCCCATCTGGGTTGTGGCACTGATTTCTCCCTGGAGCTCCTATGTCAGGGTGCTGATGGCTGAACTATTGCCATCAGTTATTCACACTATTTTATTATCCTGGAGGACCAAAAATAGCACAGTAACTAATTCTGCAGCTTCAGTTGTGGTTTTGCTTTTACTTTATTTATAAGTAATTACAGACTAGAGAAAAATGAAAGATAGCACATGGGCTCTATCTAAATAACTCCTCTGCCCACTACTGCACCCATATTATAATCTGCAGGCCTGTCTGCACTCTCAGTAAACTCTTTAAAGATTTAATCAAACAAATTAATCTCTTAACTCGCCTGTTCCCTCGTAGCTGTCATTCAGGAGGCAGCTTATTTTCTGATTTCTAAGAGTCTGATTTCTGCCAAGTGCAATTTTAAATGACATAGTCCTGAAAAAATGCCCAGATAAAATATTTGCTCTGAAACCCCCAGTTTATATCCTGGAGTTTGCTGCAAATGAAATTGAGATCCATTTAAATTCAACCCCATGCCACTGGGCTCTGTGAAAGGCAGGGCCTGCTCAGAGCTGTGGGAGGAGGTGATGGGATTTAGCAGGACTGGATCTCCTCCCAGCCCCACTGCTGGCTGTTCTGACCTTGGCCAAATCATTTAAACTCTCTACGCTGTTTAGTCATCTGTAAAATTAGGATATAACTATTTACCTACCTCCAAGAGATAAAGTGAAGGTCACAATTTGTGAAATACTTGGAGACCTTCGGGGGAACAGAATTCAGGTTGTGTCTGCTGGTTCCCAAGCAGCACCCAGAGGGAAACCCTACAAACCCCAGGTCTGTGGCTGATCTGAGGGAAGAGATCCCAGTGCCATGGGGTGAGCACTGTCCGGGTGAGGGCCAGCAGCTGAGATGGGTGTTTGTCAGGTTATAAACAACACATATATAAACCACAAATTACTACCTCTTGGAAACTAAACTGGATCAGCTCTGCAAAGAGCACTAAGGTTTAAATCATGAATTCAACTATTTTCACTTGAAATGACAAAATAAACAGTTCAATGCCTGCCCCAACTCTGTGATATTCATAATTTAAACAGGAATGAAGCTGGAAAACCTTTAATTGGCTCCGCCAGACATTTTTCCTGGAAACATGTCCCATCCTGCAGACTGCACAGGCACTGCTTGAATTGCTGATGGAAATGGCCTTGGAACCTGATGTACCTGGTGGCTGCTGAGCCGTGTCATAGCTTTTCCTTTTTACCCAGATGTTAAGGATGCAAAGAGATGCTAATACCTGCTAATAGGCAACAACAACCAAAAAAGCTTTATCTAGGAAATGTAAATTTAAATTTCATGCTTCAGTATCTTTCAGCCTTTTCTTTATAGCTGCACCCAAAAGTGATGCTCAAAGAGATTAGCTGGAGGCAGATGCCTGGGGTCTGGTGCAGTGCCCAGATCAGTCCTCTTACACAGTTTTTTACCAGTGTTGAGGTAAAGTTTTTGTCAGACAAGTAAGGACTCATCTGGATCACATTTAGGGGCTGAAGAGCTGGGTTGGGACTGAACCAAATAGTAACAAATACATTACACAGGTGGGCAGGCATATGATAAATAAAAGAAAAAAACCCCTTACACTACACTGATGGGCACTTCAGTGAGCCAAATCTGCCGAGGACTCTCCTTCATCTCCAGTGGGAAGGGATGGAGAACAGGCTGCTGCAGAGGCAGCTGAACTGAGCCACTGCTGGCTCCACATTTGTGCCCCTTCTTCCATGCTTTAAAGGCAGTTGTCATGTTCTTAAATCCCCTGGGTTTCTGTTGAAGAGCATTACACCAACACAGTACATTGTCCACCCAGCTTCTCCAGAAGCTGGGCAAGAATGAGGATATTTCCTAGGTGCAGAAATCCTGAGAATATGGTTAAAACCAAGTCCAGTGACACAGGCACCTGTCCACACAGACCTCTCTGTGTCCAGCTCCATGGGGCTTTTGCAGGAGCTGCTCTATCAGACACATGGAGCTTCCCAGAGAAATTGCTGTATCATTAACCTGAGCTTGGCTTTGAACCAGGGTTTTAAGAGTTTATACAAGTAGTAGCTAAAAGGCATTTAATAGTGCACTACAGCCAGTAAGCAATTAATTATTTAGAATATTTTACTAAGAATAATTGCTGTTTTTAAAGAGATTTTTTTCCCCATCTTCCCTGAGGCCTGAAAATGCTTTCGTGGTAGTAATAGCAAGTAAGAAAAAAAATCCAAAATACAAAGCCACCTAACAGATGCTGCCTGGGATCAACTAAACCATGATGCAGAGGAGGAAGAGTATCTCAAATATGGTTTCAGCACTTGTTTCTTAATTAAAGTAAATGCACAATCATAGACAATAAAGCAAACAGAGTGCCAAGAGACAGACTCACAGCCCAGCCAGTCCAGGCAGGATTGTGTACACTCTTACACACTTAAAGTTGTTGTAACTCCCCCAAAATACTAAAAAAAAATAAATCTTGCTGAGGTCCTCACCCTCAGTCTGAGATCCAGTGGGTTCTCCCCAACACAAAATCATGGGCAGTCCCTGCCCTGCCCTGGCACAGCTTCACTCAGCATAGCCATGACACAACTGTCCCTAAACACATTTGCTGCATTTTGTCTTCATTTTAGCTCACAGAATTGTCAAAAATAAGCAAAATAATTGGATTTTTTGCAGTTAATTGTATACTTTCCTTGTTGCTGATCTATAACTGCTCTTTGCAGTGGGTGGGCCTGAGTCTCTGGAGGTGAATTTTGTCACAGAGCCATTTCCCAGTGGACAGGCAGAAGCAGCCAAAGGCCACAGCATCAACCCTGCCTGGGTAGTGCCATGAACTGGGGATGGCAGGATGCCACAGGCTGGGGACAGCTGGGGGAGCCAGGTTTTTTCCTGGGGGTTCAAGCAAGTTACTTGAATTGCATGGAAGCCAAGTTTGGTGCTCATTTTACCCACCTGGCCCTGGCTCTGCTCAGACCAGAGCTGAGGCTTCTAACAGCACTTGGAGAATGCTCTGCCTGCCCAGAGCCCCCTCTCCTGGAAATCCATCAGCTGCTGTTGCAAAAACAACAGAAATGTTTGTTATTTATGTGCTACACTAGGCTGTGAGCAGTGCTGGGGGAATGGGTGCAAGAGAGGAGGATCAGAGGGTCACTGCCCAGTGATTTGAGAAGGGTTAAGCTCAAGCAGAGCTGTCCCTGGCTTTTGCTCACATGTTTTGGAAAGTCATCCTTTCCCATGTGAGAAAACTCTTGCTTCAAAACACAGGTGGGAAGGAGATGCTCCACTCAGGACACTGAGGAGTGCAGAAGTGAAAGGGAAAACAAACCCACTTCCAAAAACTTAGTTTAAAAAAAAAGAAGTCCAAGGATTTTCACCTCCCAGTCATTTTTCGTAGACCAGCAACTGCTTCCTCTAATTAATAGTACTCTGCTCTGTGAGTGTCTGCTAATGATAAGCTCCAGGCAAAAGACCCAGAGCAGGGAGCTCTCCATTGATTCTGGTATTGATTTTTTTTTTTCTCCGTTGTTATTGTACATGCAAATGGCTGGTAATGACTCAACATTACGACCACTCTCTTCAAGTGACATTTAGAAAAAAAAATGATTGAATCTGAGGTTCTAATATGCTGCTGTCCCTCTCTGTCTCCCGTGCTGGGCCAGGCTGGCCCTGCAGTGCTGGCTATGCCTCATCCCCCTCCTCCCTGGCATCATCAGAGCAGGACAGGGCTCACTCATTGTTTATCGTTATTCTCACCAAAATTTTGCCCTCATGTGGACTGAAACAGGCTACCCTGGTTCCTCATGCTCCCCTCCAGCCACAAAAACCTCCATGGATAGGGGGTGACGTGAGAGGAAGGCACTGACCCACCCTCAGCATCTCCACCCTCCAGGTAGAGTCCCGAGCCGAGGGGAGATTTCAACTCTGCAATGAAGCACAAAGCTCCAGCACTGGGTACAGAGAACAGCAAAGTCATGCTCCCAGGGCAGTGATTACACAGGAAGCACTCTCAGTCATGTACCTTCAAAACAGTAAATCATCGGGGATTTTGGGGCCATAATTTT
This sequence comes from Cinclus cinclus, assembly GCF_963662255.1. Lineage (NCBI taxonomy): Eukaryota > Metazoa > Chordata > Aves > Passeriformes > Cinclidae > Cinclus > Cinclus cinclus. The sequence continues at coordinate 13,945,698 of NC_085059.1, forward strand.
AAGCCCCCTAAAGCAATCACTCACTGCATTTTTAATATGCATTTTACTTATCGGTTTGAATAAGAACTTGAATTTATTCCTTCCACTGTTTTCTGCTACCTGCTTGCTTTGCCTAGGAAAAAGAACATGTTAAGCGATGTATCTCTTTCCTTCCCTCTTTCTTCAGTACCTTTGCTTGGGACTAGTGAATTTATGCTGCATTTTCTAAAAATGATAACAAAGAACTGCTAGTTTTCCATAAGTCTCCCCATTTTCTATCTGCTTTTTCCCCTGTAACATGCAAACAATGAAGCCATGTATCCAGCCCAACATACTCCTGTCAACACAAATCAGAGGACTAAAAATCCCAGAAGCATCAAATAAATTTTGTTGAATCTTGTTAAAAAAGAGCCCTGTGAGAAATGCCAGGTCTGGGTGTTGGAGGAGAGGCAGGACACCGCAGTCTCTGGGGCTTCTCCATCCCAGACAGCTCTAGAGTTCAGCTGGAAAGCCAAAGACTGATATTCTTGGGAAATTCCTGACATTTTCTCCCTCTGTATTGGCCAGCAGTTATCATGAAAGCAGTCTTTCCTCTGCTGTTTTGGTATGTCTTTTTTTGGAACAACCTCAGTGCAGATGGAACCTCCTCAGTGCAGACAGAGCCAAGTTTTCCCCGTGGCATCCATCATCCACAGCTCAGCTGGTCATGAGGGGTGGCAGAAAACCCACTTAGGTCCCTGGCTTTGCACTCAAGTAAATTACTTGCTAAAGAGCAAGGCATTGGGGTGGGGGTTTTAAAGGCAAGGCATTTTTCTCAAAATTTTGTAATGTTTTACAAACTGAATCCCACAACTGGGAGATGGTTTATTCTTGTCCCAAAGAGCAGCCTGGCTCAGGAGGCGGTGGGGACACTTGATCCAGAAATGGTCCCTGGAAGAACAAGCTGCCCCACCTTGGGGTATCCCAACACAGCAGTTGCTGGAGCAGATGGAAGTGTGCCTTGTGGCTGGGAAAAATGTTGGGGGTGGGGTCAGACCTTGGCTTTTCCTTGAGGAAAGGCCCAGGGCAGGGAACGGGGGGGGGGGGGGGGGAGGGGGGTGTCCGACTCCTCCAGGGACAGTGTCCCTGCAGCTCCCGCAGCCACAGGGCTCGGCCAAGATGGAGCGACCACAGCCCTGCCCCGCCCCAGGAGCGTTTGCAAAAACCCCTGAGCTCTGAGCAAAGTGTCGGCGAGGTTAATGACACGAAAAGAAAGTCACCATCACATGCTGTGCCTCACTGAAGAGGCGACCCCCGGCACCCCAAGCCAGGCAGGAGAGGAAGCAGTCGGTGAGAGGTGGGACAGGGGACAGCAGGAGCCCGGAGGAGCTGTGCCGATCCCTGGAGGAAAGCTCCCTTTCCCCAGCTGTCTTTAAGGCACGCAGAGCTGTGAACGCCTCCCGCACATCGCTTTAGTCTGATGACTCTCCGAGATGTCTAGACTGCTGTTGGAGCTCATAGGAAGCTGGCATCATCCGAGCTCTTTGCGCCTTTCTTGTTTTTCCCTTTTTTTAACTGGTAATAAGATTCTTTTCATATTATGCGCTGCTGGAAAGTCCCGTTCGCATGCAGACAGCTGCTGTGTTTATAGACACCATCCAAAATGCAGCTAAACCCAACAGCTCGCTTCAAGCCGAGCAGCAGGCGTTTGTTACCGTGATCATTTCCAGAGGGATCGCAGGAGCTCTCAGCATTTTCCCTATTTTAAAGTCAAAACCTCGTCCTTATGCAAAGACAAAAGTCCCACATGGAAACACGCCTTGAGAAGAACCTGAAAGGAAAATAAAATCCTTAAAACTGAATGACAGCCTGAACACCAGCAGCTCCCATTAGTGTTTACCAGAAATACAAATGCTGAACTAAACAGGCTGTTCCCTCTGAGGGTTTGAGGGTCATTCTGAGAGCACAAGAAAGACTTGAGCTTGCCTTTAGTGCTGAACAAACCCAATACTGGAAATACTTCCTTGCAGATCTGTAGAGCTAAAATAAAACCAAAGTAGGGAATTGCATCAAAACTGCCTCCATTAAAAGCCGATCTATGAGACAGGCAGTTTGGGAGGGCTCCTTCCAAGCAGTTTGCCCCCATTCTAACACAACGGGAGTTATTTTACAAAAGAAAACAAAAGACAAGAGAGTTAATTTGAACACACGTTTCCAGTGAAAGTCCATTCCCCCAGATTGAAACCCTATATTAAAGCAAACAGGCAAATTATTATTATGATACAAAACACAGTTGCTGAGGGAGAAATGCATCTCAAATTAAAGGCATTTGCATACATTTGGTGAGGATGCTTTTGTTGCAGAGTGATTCAGATGCTGCCTATGATGAAGTCTGGTTTCCCACCTCCCCCATGCTGGTTTTACCTTCATCCCAGCCCATTCCCTCAGCAGCCCCTCTGCCCCTGTAACCCAGCATCAAGTACAAAGCAGGTTTCAACCCAAACAGGCGTGGTGTGGGGAGAGGAGCAGGAGCAGCTCAGCACTCGGGAGCTTTGTCCTCGGAGCTTTTGTCCACGGCACGGGGCTGGTCACACCCCAGGGGCAGAGGGGTGCCTGCTCTGCGGCTACACAGCTTTCCACCTAAAACACACTCATCCCTCGGATGATGCTTCGGATATAGCCAAGCACACAGTGCCCTCTCCTGCCAGGAGCCTGTGTTTTTCAAATATTCCCCCGCACCTGTCTTTTTGCCTCCTTTTTAAGGGATATAAATAATTGTACGGTTTGTTTTTTTATAAGATGTTGGTTGCAACCATAGATCTTGAAAACAGGGTGGGATTTTTCCACTCCGGGCGCTTTAGCTCCGGCAGCGCCAGCAGCCCCAACCCAGCCCCAGCTGTGACATCTAGCGGGAGATCGGCTGAGCACAGCTCTTCTGCCGAGAGGAGAGAAAAAAAGGTCATTGCCCCCTTCCCACACGTGCCCGTAGATCTGACAGCAGTCCCAGCGGGAAGGCTCCGGAGCCCCGGCAGCCCCAGCCCGGCACTGGGGGCAGGATGGATGTCACGCTCAGCTCCAGCCTGCAACGAGCAGACAATCTAAAATGTGCTCACGGCTCTTTGCTGGGGTCACAGGAAGGAGACTCCAGCTCTATTTTCCAAGCAGCTTCCAGCGGCCCAAAGGCAAGCACCCTCATTTTCTGTGATGCTGTCTGGCTGCAGCCCTAGACCTTTATTCATGCACAAAAGCATTGTTTTGAAGACGGACAATAAATATTCCTGACAAGCCCCAGAGTTTAAAAAGCTCAGGTCCGTATGGCATCAAGCCACACACACCTGTTTCTCCTCTACTGGAATGTGGCAGCATCTTTCTACAGGAACATGAATCATAAAAAAAGGCAAACTAAGATTAAAAGTGTAATCAGATTTCCAAATCAATTTATGAACTTTTGCTTTTTATTATTTTGTTTCAATTTCTTTTTGTAAAAAGATTGATATCAAACAATACAAGCTTGTTGCCAGGAGTTTAATAGAGGCCAGACTCAGGACATGGGCAGGTGCCTGGGTCCAGAGCCCGTCCCAGCCAGGGCTGGTCCATCCTGGTTCTCTTTCTGAAGGTGCACAGAGAACATTGTCTTTGCTTTCCTTTATTCACCATATTTAGCAGAATAAATAGTTCATTCTGAGTTAAAACCCAAGTAGGATTTGGAAGAAAAAAAAAAAAATAGGAAACTGTTTTTATTTTTAATTTGGCTGCAAGAGGAAAACAAGAGATGAGACTGTAACATTCATTATTTCAACATCATGGAAGCCCAGGCTGAAAAAAAACCTAGCAGGAACAAAACTTTGAATTCATTAATGGCAAACCAAGAGAGCATTGAAGTCATTCTTTCCACACAAAGCTGTGACTGCATCTTGCAGAAGAGGGCAGCAGTGTTTCCCCATACCAGGACATGTTCTCCAGCCCAGCTGCACAAGGGGCTCATGGAGAACAGCATGACTTGGGAGCACGGCGGTGAGTTCAGGTTGTGCCAAGCCCAGCCACTCCAGTGCACACCTGGAAGTATATTTTAAGCAGCTCTTGGCTACCTGCACAAACCACATGGCTACTTTAACGAACTGGAAGAGCTGAGCCTGGCACAAGGAGGTGTCCTGCCAGCTGTGTGCAGACTTCCCTGCTTTCTCCCTTGCTGGCAGCTGAGCTCAGCTCTAACCCCGGGCTGAAAATGAGGAAGTGCTGATTAACCCAGTTTACAACAACACTCCAATGGTGTAGCTGAGAGGGACTTGGACAACGACAGGTGGTGACCAGACAAGAGGGAATGGCTTAGAATTGGCAAAGGGTGGGTAGATTTTACATATTAGGAAGAAATTCTTCCCTGTTAGGGTGGTAAGGCCCTGGGAAAGGTTGCCCAGAGAAGCTGTGGCTGCCCCATTCCTGGAGCTGTTTAAAGCCAGGTTGAACCAACCCCAGTGGATCAACCTGGGATAGTGGAAGGTGTGCCTGCCCATGGCGGGGGTTGAAACTGGAATACCTTCAAAGTACTTTCCAATCCCAACCATTCTATGACTTTCTAACTCTTGTCATCATTTTTTGTGTGAAGGAAGTTGTGAGTTTTTATCCAGACAGTGACCCCAAACAGGCACAGTCCCAGGGCAGATCCAAGTCCCTTTTGGAACAGTCACATCTCATCTGTCTGCAGTACAAATGATACCCCACAAAAGGCACAGCGAGGGGACTCTGGTCTCTCTTCTAGAGCTCAGAGGCAATTCCAGGGGAACAGACAACTGGCACAGGACCAGAACTGAGGGAGGCTGAGTCCCACAGCTTGCCTGGAGGAACTATTTCAAGCATGTTAAATTTTAACCACACATGGCAGCATCTCTGCGCTCCAGGGAGAGGTCATAACAGAGAATCACAAGCTCCATCCCAAGTCAGTCCAAAATAAGAAATAATTTTTCAAAACATCCCAGCTCTCTGCAGGCTGAAAATCTGGAACAGAGTTCTTCCTCTGCCTCAGGGCAAAAAAAAAAAAAAAAGAACAAAAACAAAACAAACAAAAACAAGCAAAACAAACAAAAAAAAACCCCCACAGCTCTTTTCATTGCTGACCTTTACATTGTCAGGAAACTAATACAAGCAGTCTTCTTGGAGAAGCCATAGGGAAGGTGAAAGGAAAACATGGCATATGAATAAATGTAAATCCAGAGGAGTGTGGGGGAGGAAATCAACATTATATAGTGCTGTTCCTCATCAAGACCATAACTGGGAGAGGAAGCACAGAGTAATGAGATTCCAGCTGTGACAGCCCACTGATGTTGCTCTGAAGTACTCCGAGTTCCTAACCTGGAGCTTGGTAGCCACCCTGTGAAAGAGGCACAGGACTAAGGGTTGCTTGTCCCCAAGTCCCAGCCCCATGTGCTGCAAATCTGCTGCCTCCAACAACTCTCCCCTTGTGAATACAGTAATATATGGGCTTGGGGACTAAGACCAGAGGTCAGCTCTCCAGATTTCCACTGAACTCCCCGATTTCACCCACATCTTGTTGTTTTAACAGTGTGACTGCAATGGGGACCCTGAGGTCAGACTCCTCCCAGTGCCTCAGCCCTCAAGTGGGGACCCCTTGGCCTCCCTGCTTCTCCATCCTGCCTTAACAGAACCACCAGGCCAGCTCCCTCCCAACCTCCCCATGGCAGCAGTGCCAGGATCGCCCCCTCACCAGGCAGACAGATGTGCCTGTGGAAATCAGGTCTGTGCAAGAACAGCTGCTGCTTGGCACAGCTGTGCCTGTCCTTTGGGGCAAGGAGAAAACAGGTTAATCAATGAAACTGAATCCAGTTCATAAGAAACTACAGCCATCTGTCATCTTATTAATAGACACAGAACTCCTCTAAAGCACTGCCATTCTCTGGGAAGATCTTTGGAGGAAATTTAGGTTGCAGCAACTGCAGCATTGGGTGGGGAAGGGTGGTTGATGGTGGAATTTAAACCAGTTTATCATTTCACTTCTGCTAAATCAAATTAGTGGATTCCTCCCCTTCCTCCAGTACAGCATCTTCCCCCTCACACAGCTAAAGCCTTATTTACTTGGCTTTTACATATTACACCCCAGGCCTTCTTTAGATTCCCAAAACACTCACATGCCTGCTCATTTCTAAGGATTCTTCCTACTGAAGGGAGTGAAGGTTAAGGTGGGACAGCACCTCAATAACCTTCCAAATCCAATTTCTGCTAGGAACACATCCCAGCTTTGTTTGGTGGGCAGAGGAAAACCTGAGGAGGATTTCAGAAAGAGACCTGTAAAACACAGAAATGCAGTAGCACTTAAAACAGCTCATTTTCATTTCTTGTATCATGAGACTGAATATGTGGGGATGAGGGAGAGGAAACATGTTTCCAGATTATTTTAAACTATCTCCATTATTTCTGAGACATGCATTTAAACTGCAAGGGTTGCTCTTCCTTTAGTTATAACTGAGTTATTTTTGTGCTGTACTTGATTCTCTTGTGAGAACAGGCAGCTAAAATAAACACTCTGTATCTATTCATATCAAAGTTTTTCCAAGAGGAATTGAAATATCGCTGATGTGGCCTATTTTTCCTTAACCTCCAGCTTCTTGTCCTTGAAGCATCGTGACCAGAGGAGCTGCCTCCCTTGCTGCACCACTGTGATTTGCCTGCTCTGAAGCTGACACAGTGGATGCTCCAGGGATGAGCAGCATGAGCCATTTCACATTTATGCAATTTTTCTCATGCCTCACCAGCTGGATACAGCCAAACACACGTTACAGGTATCTCTCCTTAAGTGTGGGAATGGGAATGCAAGGAGCTGTGTCCCTGATGCCTGCAAAGGGGGTGCCCTCCTTGCCCTGTACAGCCCTGGGACTGGGACAGTCCTGCAGAATTTCCCTCCCAGACAGGAGGGGAATTGAACCATTTAAATGATTAAACCATTTAAGGGTGCTCAGCTCTCAAATGGGCTACCTGCAGGTGTCAGACACCAGAGCCAGTAGAGCCAATCTACAGCCAACAGAGCTGGGGTAGGAAAGCAGCAGTAGCTCCTGGAATGATGATAAACCAGCATAAGATCCCAGCTCTGGCAAAATGGACCCTTTCCAAGTACTTGAAAAGCTCCAAACAGCTGGAGGGGAGGAAGAAAACTCCCAGGACCTGTGGCAAGTCAGAGCAAGGCATGCACACAAACAAGGTCCCCAGTCAAGCCGAAGAGGCACCAAGCAGGTGACAGTGCTGGGGGGCCTGGGGACAGCAGGCTGGGCAGCTCACAGGCTCCTCCTGAGAAACCATGACTGAGGAAAACTCTCAAGATACGTGACAAAACTTGCCTGGCTAGAAGATTCCCAAGAAACTAAGACAGCCCTAAGTCATGTTTTGTGGGATCAGAAAAAGACAGGACAGGTCCCAGGAGAGGGCACTGCCAGCTTCCCTTGTCCTGGGGACTTGCCAGCAAACCCTCACAGCACCACCTGGCAGCTCTGAGGATGCTGATGGCCAGACAAAAGGCTGAGTACAAATATGTAACTGCAAGGTAACGATTTTAAACACGATGAGGCTTCAGGGAAGGCATCCCTTTCCACTGCATGTAACCAGGAGCAGGGTCTGTGGATGCTGCTGCAGTCAATGCCTCCCTGTACCACTGGGAACGGCACCAGGATAAAGCATTACAGGATTAGGTAGGCAATTATTCAGAGTCATCCAAACTCATTTTCATCTAAGGTGCTTGAGGAACTCCAGAGCATCTAAAAAGGTTTTTTGCAGGGCTGCACAGAGCTCTTGAAAACCCTCTGGTCTATTGTGTATCTTCCCTTTTTGCCTTAATCCAATATCAAGCATTTCTCCTGGGAATAATGTGCAGGCTGCTCAGCAACATTAGCAGTAAGTCATTATTCTTTACGAATTGCAAGTCATGAATTTTAACAGCTCTGAGGAAAGTGTTCATTAGTATTTTCCCAATCTCTGAGATTAGAAATTGAATGAAGATTTACCTATACCTTGCTATCAAAGCCAAAAGGCAGCAACATTTCCAGGCTTCACTTTCAAAAGAGTGCTGCTTTGCTATTGTGTAGTTAAAAGGAATGAATATTTTAAATGCAACATTGTTAATTAGTTAAAAGTTACAAGTATGTCATACAAATTGACATAAACCATAAAATACCTCAACATGCTGCATTTCAACAGATGGCAAGTGGGTAATGTCAAATTACACTTTGCCTTGTGTAAAGAGAAAGATCCATTTAATCTTACTTTTCTTGAAATATTCCTCAGTTTTTTCTTAGTAAAGGAACTGTTAGTAGGATTTTAGTTTTCTTTTTTTTAATACCTTTGCTATATTCTTCTGTTTTCCCATGCAGTACAAGGGAACTGCAATTTAAGCAGAATCACCAGTGACTCCTAAAATATGTTGCATTGCCATTTGCTGTTACACTACTGGAGTATTCCTCTACAAAAACAAAACCCTAAAAAAACCAATCAACCCACAAACTGACTCCTTTGGCCATATGGTTATTTATACTTACTATAAATTAGGATAACTAAAAATTGCAGCTTTTAATGCGTAACACCAAAGACTGGAAACGTATTGGGGGTGCCAATACTTGTGTTTATGGGAACATATGTTTGAAAAGGCTAACTTTCAAAGACTAGAGCTTTTCTAAGGGGGCAAATAATCTTGTGCTTTACAGTATCTGTATTTCTACCAGCCTGGAGTTTCAGGGGATGCTTTGGAAACTGGGACAGCAGCTAAGTGGTACAGGATGGGGAAGATGGGGATGAGAAATGCAGAGAGCAAAGGAAGATGCAAAGAGAAGAAATGAAACGCTCAGAAATGAAATTTCTCAGAAAGAGAAATGGAGGATTTCTTTGGAACTTTTGGGGAAATGCACAGCTGGAAATAAACAGGAGTGTGTCACTTGGAAGTGGAGCTGAGGAGAAAGGCAATCCCTAAGGTCAGTACATGCTCCTGTTGAGGTGGAACAGGAACATTATGGGACTCCCAGGAGCTCTGTACTACCCTGCCAATCTCAGGGACACTTTCCCTTACTACTGGAAAGATCTTTGGGACTTTTGGCACTACCCCTCCCAAGCCAGCCTGTGCAGTGCACTGAGGCAGCACTCTGGTAGTTTTCAGGTGGCCCTGTGATGCTCTAAATGCTCAAGTGGATTTAATCTCAGGGTGTCACACTTGCTGGAGTGTTTTAGCAGCCATCCCAGGGGTGCCATAGGTATCACCTGGGCTTTAGGACATAGCTGAGCTCCTACCTGCACCCCAAAGCAGCTCTTTCAGGTAGAGACAAACACAGAAACCAGGAGACAACACTGCACCTCCCATCTGCACTGTGCCTGGGATCAGAGCTGCTGGACCTCTCACTGAAAGGATATTCATTCATGGAGAGCGAGGTCTCTTACAAAGCCATCTGCTTCTCTGGATTATAATCAGCCTCCCTGCAGAACTCCCATAGGAACACATTAGTCTTAAGAAATACAGCAACTACCTTGATAGAGCATTTATGACACACAGTTAAGTATCAACAAAGTAATCACTGTTCTTTTAACTCACTGCAGAACTTCCACATAAACAAATACCATGTTAGTTAAACCTGTACCGATTTAAAACTATACTTTGTACATAAAAATATGTGGTTTGTTATTTGCTCTTCCAGCCAGATTAAATGTAAGAGTGGCCACCTACCTGAGAGCTGGGTGACACCAAAGCTGCTGGTGGTGTGCCAGCAGGAACCACACAGATGTTTTTCTTCTTCCCCAGAGAAAAAAGCAAGCAGATTGTTCTAAAAACAAATATGAATGACTCAAAAACCCAGTCTTACCTCACAAGACTCATGGAATGAGACAGCCCTGCTCTGTTCCAAGCCCCAGGCAGCATTGCAAGTCTTCATTCCCAAGTGCCTCTTGGCCAACCCCTTCCACGCACTCATCCAAGTGCTTTGCTGAACAAGAGCTTGTTTCATTGCCACCTCACACCAAGCAATCACAGATGATTTGAATTCCAGCATCTGTATTCTTCTTTTTTCTACTCTCTCTTTTATAGGCCTCATTAGTATGACAAAAATCAGTTTCTGAAGTCCCACTTTCCTCCAAGTGTTGTTTAATCACATCACTCCCTCCTTACTTTTTAAAAACTGTCCTGCCAGCATCAAGAACTTGCAGAAAATATAAAGAAAAGGTATTGCATAAGCAAGGAATATTCTTGGATAATGATTTGCAAAGCACTTCCCTGCTCACACATCATCATCCTGCTTATTTTTTTGTTGCTGTTGGTGTGTAATTAATGGATTAGATCCTCCTTGTAGCTCAAACAGCAACCTGAAAAATATCCCATCATCTAATACAGGGATGATTTGGGATGTACTGGGCATCCCTGCTTTATCCAGGTTACCCTGTTGCAAAGCCTTGCAGAGAAGAGGTAAAACTTCCACGTTCTCCACACAAGAAACAAACATTAATTTCAGACTGTTCCAGATGAAGCTTTCACAACACCAAAAGCTGGCTGAGAGCCCTCACCGTGAATCTGGGAAGGCAGCTGTTAATCCTCCTTTTAATATCAGAAAACCTTCATTAAATCCAGTCAATCAAAGCAGCAGTTCAGTTTTACTTCCCATTCCCTGGAGCCAGAGCAGACATCTCTGCAAGGTGCCAGGAAACCTCATCACTGTCTTTGCAGAAATACATCATCCTCAAAAGAAGCACAGTGGATTTTTTCAAGCTTCTGGCACTTAAATAACAATGACAACAACAAAAACCCTCAAATAAGTTTCAAAACACACTCGGTAGCAAAACCAAGTGCTGTTAATGTGTCAAAAAATTCCAGTTGCTCTTAAAGTATTTTTTCATTCATTTTTCATGCCGACACCTATGTTTTGGTTAACTGGAAACTAAAGTGGCACCTGAAATTTCATGTTTTGAAAGAAGTAATCTATACATCAAAAACACATCACTGGTTACATAAAACATTCTACTTCAACATAGAAAGAACCAAGAAAGAAAAAATATAGCAAATGAGACAGACTGCTCAAATCTTTTATGTATACATATTTATTTGTAATTTTACAGTGGCTTTAGTACTGTTTTATGATAACATTTTTGGAAAGAAAATAAAAACAAAACAAACAACCAAAAAGCTTCAGAACAAGGCTTTAACTAGAACTACAGAACTAGTTATTGACAGTTTTCCTTATGAAATTCTAGTTTCCCAAAGAATCAGTCCAAAAAAACCAATGAAGCATGACTGCTGTCCATAAAAAAAACTAAAACAAACGCAAAAAATTTTTTTCTAGTCACCCTGAAACCAAAGAACAGCATCAGACAAAATTGCACAAGCATCGAGAATGAGATCTGACAATCAGAGCCTAATTCCATAGGCAGAAGAGGCCACATGTATCTATAGTTAGACTTCAAAGCACATCTTTCTTCTGAAATTATATACCAGACTATAACTAATGTTAAGGCCACAGAACCAGAACACTGTAACAAGTGACAGGGCTTGATGCTACTTTTGGTGACATTTGGTTAAGAGGAAGTGGGAAAGAGGACCAAACCAGCTAAGGATTCTGAGGGGAGTTAAACTCAAAGGCGTTCAAAAGAAATTCTCAAAGAACTACATTCTGGAGGGGGTTTATTTTGAGTCATTATATAAAACTGGATTTCATAACTAATCACTCTCTGAGCCTATTACACTCTTTAATAGCCTGTGTTCTGTAATACATTAAATAATATATTTTCTGAATTTACATTTAATTTGTATGAAAACAGTTAACTATTTCTGCTTATTATTCCCTCTTTAAAATAGATGAAGCTTCGTATAATCTTTATAAATTATCTTTAACAACCAGGTAAGGCTTCAATGTACTGAGTTAACTGCACACAGGTATCTTTAGCTTGCTCTTAATTAGGCATCTGGATCACACTAAACTGCTAAAATCACCTGAGAAACCATGTTGTGATTTAAAGAAAGGGATAGTCAGGTACTGCTGTCTGTTCTAATTTTGTTCATTTGATTAGTGTATGAAACACCTGAAAGCAATGGCTCCACAGAAGCAGTATCCACCATGGACATTTAAACATTTTACTTCAGGAAAACCTGGGAATCTGATGAAGCTGAAAATGCACATTAGTAATTTTATAAAGTTTGGCTTGCTACCAGTTAAGAAAATATAGGTATCAAAGACAAATACAGTGCTAATCATCTGTTACATTTTCTTTTAAAAAATTAGCACCAATTTAAGCATCTGAATTCATAGAAAAGCTTGTGACACACTTGGGTTTTCAAAAAATGGTTTACTCTGTTAGAAGACAAGACAAAAGCACATGCTCAGGGGTATAAGGAGCTCTGTGATCAGCAACAAACACAAGCTGTGCTTCAGGCAGCCAGCACCAAATGTGCTTCCTACCTGACTCCTTCTCCTCTGCTGTTATCCTAAGGAGCTCTGGAGTGCTGAGCTACTGCCCAGCCGGGGAAAGAAACACAGGGACTTGCTCAAGGATGCCCCACAAATACCAGGGGTTTGGTATTTGGAGCACTGCAGAGCAGGGACAGTGTCCCCGTGCTAGTCACAGAGCATCTGCTGCAGGGGAGTCCCACAGAGCAGCTGTCCTGGCCTTACCACAGCACATACCACCTGACAATGCATAGCCAAGAGTTAAGAAAAGTTTATTTGTTTAAAAAAAGAATCCCAGTGCTCACAGCAAGCTGCCCTTGCTACAGGAACAGACATTGCTGTGTCCTTTTCTAATAAATGGCCAGGTAGTCACACTGCCAATCAAGTCACCCACTCAGAAGGTATCTCTCAAATGATCTCTTACCATGCGTTAAATTTCAGCCCCCAAAAGGTTTCTGATTTCTAATCTCTGAAAACTGGTTTAAAGAAACAGGCTGATCAAATCTATCAGAATAGCAAAGACCACAACCAAAATTTAAACACATTAAGCATGTTATGTCATTTCTTTTCATACCATATATGGTTGTGTTTAGAAGAATCCTAAAGTGCTTCAAACCCAGCAATTAATAAAGTTGATTTCTTTTGTGCAAAAATGCAAGCACCTTTTAAAAAAATAAGCAGCAACATCAAGGAATAAATTTAAAATAGTTAAATGTATTTTCTCCATTTAGTTTTGAATTCTTGGACTGAAATGATTTGCCAAGTTTTCAATGAGAAATTACAGACGAGTGCATTTTATTAGTTTAATTTTATAATGGACTTGTTATACACATGTTTGAAATAGCGGACCCAGGAAATTTATATCCACAAAGCAACATTGAGATTGAAGTCCAACAACTGAAATTTTAGCTGCAAAAATAATTTTATAAAACAAAAGCAGTATAAACGTTTATCTTTCACTTTCCTCCAAAGCTAATATGAGAAAAGATGTTTTACTTAAAGATTCTTTTAGCTCCAGACATTACTTTAGCATGCAGAGCGGGCAAAAACCAAAACCGATTGGACAACTTGTGTAAGAAGCTTTTAGAACATCACTCACGTTAAAGACAATCTAAAATATGTAAAATAATGAACCAGAATACACTTTTTTGTCATATTTCAACACGTTAAAAAAATAATTCAAGACACTCTGGAAAAGCAAAGAAATCACTAGATTAATTATAAAACTCAAGTTCAAATTTTGCATCTGGATGCAGGCGTACCTGGATCAAAACCAGTTTTGAGCAGGAACGACACAAAACACATCCCAGGAAATAATCTGGTTCCCAGGATATGGTCTCACTACGTTTAGCATCAAGCCCTGCTAGAATCCATATGATACAGGTGGAACATGCAGACAAATGCAGTTCAGCATTTACCCCAAGCACTCTGTGCTGCTGCAGGGCTGAACCCACGCTCCCCAACAGCCACAAAGGTTTGTCTGCACCTGGAGCTGTGACCTCCCAGCTCACTCCCAGCTGGAGGGTGGCCCCTGTGACAACACAAGGCTCACCCACCCTGTCCTTGGAGACTCTGTATGTCAGCTGTGTTTGGAATAGCTAAATCCTACTTCATTCATAAAATTATAATTTTAAGGAAAGTGATTTAGCATTTAAGGTCCTTCCTTTAAGAAAGAAAAAATTAAACATATGGAATTGCTTTTTTTCTTTTAATTAATTTGAAATAAACACATATGCTCTGTTAGGATGTAAAAAAAGACAAAACCTCAAGAGCCCTCTGGTTCCTAACAGCTTTTGAAACTCTCCAACCAACTAGTTAATTTCTAGTCAAGGTTGAGTTTTTCATTATTTTGACAAAAAAATGCAAGCCCTGTCTGGAAACATTACAAAACTTCAAAGGCTGTTTGCAAACTGTAGTTTCCAGTCCTAAGACTAGTTTAGTTTGTATGATCCATGCAGAGACAAAGCCTTAATTTTGACATCCGTTTCTCATGTTTTTCCATAAAGACCTAGACTTGTCATATCACAGTATTTCCTCAAAGTACACTTAAAGGCTGCTTACCCAGATAGCAAAATGCCAAGCTTCTCTTTCTAAGGCTTTTTTGAGGAAAGATGATATGAGCACAGATGAAATGAACTGTTTAAAACATACTCCATTTCTGCAATGCCATTCAGCTACTCAGTGTTCAGATGTTTAACAAGTTTCTGGTAATGTATCTATTGACAGCCAAAGATCCCTTTCTTTTTCAGGTGAGCAGTTAAGATTACAGATTGTATCTATGCTGACCACTATTTATTTTAATCATACTTCATAAATTGTCTATGTATGCTGCAGTAGTGTTAACACTATACAAAGTCTCTCAAAGGAAAGTAACGTTCATGTTTACAAAACTGAGCTGTTTTCTTAATATATATGTATACACACACATATTCTTAATCTTTAAATACATATAAATATTTATAAATGCCAAAGTGCAAAAAAAATATCAATTGCATCACTTTACATACATAATTTTAGTATTAGGAATAGAAGTGATTATATTGCACACCAGACTCTCTTAATTTTTAAACCCCTGTCAAGTTACATTGCATTTTGTTTTCCATCAGTGAGGAGATTCTTGTGGCATTCACAACCATGTCACAAACCTGGCACTGAATTTCTTCTGCAGTCAGGAGCAGTGATATGGGGAGAAGCTGCATGCAGTGCATTGAGGGCCTTAATGAGCAAGGTGTGGTAGCCTGGGAACTGCAGCATGCACCTGGCTGGGTTTGGTGGGTATTGTCTGCACGTGCCCTCTGGAGATCCATGTGCATTTGCACTTCACTTTGGAATTAAACTGGAGTCAAAATCCACAATATTCACAGACATTTCATGCATGCTCTGAAGGCATTCTGTAGCTAAGCTTCAATCTATGCCATTGCAAGAAGACATCAAAAAAAATTAGGGATGAGACAGCTTTTCCTACAAGACTTACAAATAAACTCATTTAATCTTAAGGTTGGGGTTTCTTTTCTTGTTCCAAGAGCGTATGTTCAAGCTAATAGTATGTACTAGGAGAAGGACAGATACCAGTTCAAGTCATGAAGACAGGACAGCTTTGTTAAAAACATTAAAAGACAATTTGAATCACAGAATAATTTTAGGTTGGAATAGACCTGGAGGTGATCTGATCCAACCCTCCATTGTGCTGAGCAGCCCAAGTCCAACAGGAAAAATTCAACTATGTGAGAATTGAAATCACATGGGGAAAAAGAAATAAATCTCTAAGTCTTCTAAAGAAGAAACTGTTAAAATGAACATAGCAGTGTAACTTCAGATGAAAAAAGTAAAAGTCTTGAAAAATTAAATTCATCAGATGATTTCCATAATGAATCACTACTGTTCATTGTGAATAGGTGCCTTCAGCTGTTTTAACTTACACAAATAACATGGACTAAAAAAAGCAAAAGAACAGCAGAGTTTACTGTTCTGCTATATGGTAAATAGGTATTTTTAAATGTTTTTCCAGTGACAAGAATACACTAAAAATATTTCACATATACTGTCAGTATCCAAAGATAAAAGTAAGTTATCCATAGGTTGAAAAGTAAACATAAGAAAAAAAAAAAAAAAAAACAAGCTCCAAATCTCTTGCAATTCAATTAAACAGAATTTTAAAAATCATAGATGCCAGAATACAACTCTGAAGTTAACAGTAACTACTTTGTTAATTGTTTTTGCATCTTCTGGGACACTAAAATCTTGGTATTTTTACCACAACAAATTAAGCTATTAAAAAGGGGCAAATTTTTAATATGCATAAGGAGAAAGTGCTGCATTTTGAGTCATAAGGCCTGGAACAATGGACAGTTGTGTTGTACAAGAGAGGTATGTCAGTAATGCCAGTAATGCCAGTATACTTTACAGGTTCTATTTATATATGCAAGACAAGAGTATCTGATCAAGAGTTAATATAGTGCCTTTAAGAAAGTGGTGTTTTACCTCATCTTGTACATGTCTTACTCTTACAGTTCTATAGTTCAATCACACACATGCACACAGGACATCCTTTAGCAAAATTTCACACCTGTGCACTCCAGAGTGAATGTGCACAACGTCACAAGTGTGTGCTACAAAGCTATTTAAGCCCTACTCTACTACAAATGCATTTTCTAATTCAACAGATTGTGCAATGTAACAGGCAATTTTGTATTATCTGATTCTGAAAACTGTACTGATAAATCTGTAAGGAAATAGCAAATAACCTCCTCCTCTTGTATGACACTGAATTTAGAAAATTTGTATTTAAACATGGTTTTCTTCTCAGTACAAATAGACTTTCCTCGGGTGATAACAGAGCAAAGCTCTGGTAACTAAATGCTTAATTTATGAGTGACTCAGAACTACTGTACTTTTATTTCTTTAATTACTCACTTGATAGAATGGACCCATTAAAAAAATGGAAAATATTTATGCAGCTTTTTGAGGCTGCAAGTATCTCCAAGTCATCACTCATTTTATCAGTTTGCAGTGAATAAAGAGCATCACAGATAAAAATTCTGTTTCTGTTTGTTAAAGGATGAGCATCACAAGCTAGAAAATTCAGAACATTTTAGCACTCTCCTCTTCTAAACAGGCACTGCTTCACATATAAGTCACTCATCCTTCAAGATTTTTAAAGCCATTGTATCTTCCATCCACATTTAAAAGACTGAAAAAGTTAGAGACACTCAGGTGAAATACAAAGTAATTATGCTTTAAATGTCACATTTATCTCTTCTACAAGAAGAGAGAATTGCTGAAAAGTGAAGCTAGAAAGGTTTTGATTTAAAAAAAAAGTGCTATGTGGAAGAAAAATTGCCCCCTTTAAACACTACTGAAAGCATTCCCCATGTGAGCCCACACTTGCATACAACACTCGGGTCATTAAATAAACTGCCACAGTCACCCAGTAAAACAAACTTCATAGGGACTATACATTCAAAAAAACTACTAATGAGCAATACTGTACTAAAATGTAAACAACCACTGTGTCACAGAAGCCTGCCAGCTGTGACTGGAGATTGATGAACCTATTTAAGAGTAGT
Source organism: Cinclus cinclus (assembly GCF_963662255.1). Taxonomy (NCBI): domain Eukaryota; kingdom Metazoa; phylum Chordata; class Aves; order Passeriformes; family Cinclidae; genus Cinclus; species Cinclus cinclus. The sequence goes on from NC_085059.1 coordinate 13,963,132, forward strand.
TATTGGCTAAAAGTCTATTATAACTGCTCACCTGAAATAGGCTGAAACAAAGAAAAGCCTATAATAGTGCCTAAATTTAATTTTCTTTGTTCTTTAGACATTGATTTGCTTCCATTCTACAACATTAAGCAGGCAATTTCATAACAACTGAGTAAAAAAAAACAACAGGCATTACTTTAGAACATGCAGAACATGGAGTTTTTCTACTTGGTTCCATTAACTTACAAGCAATTCAGGCCCAATGGAAACAAGAGTTCTTTTCCAAAGTCAAGTCTGCAATCATGGCTAATCATCGACATCCTTCAAGGGGTCCTGTCAAGGCATCCAGGCTGCTGTCTGTGTCTGAGGCCAGTGTTTGCTCTGTTGACATGGATGAAATGTCATTGATAGATGATGACTGGGAAGGACTGGTGTTGCTATTCACTGCTGCATCTGTGCTAAGAAAACCAAACATAATAAAATCTGAGGCAAGACAATATTACAGTCACAAATAACCACGCTTCTGGGCTGTGAGCAGCACTTTCCCCATAAAAATCCTAAGAAAATCAAGGAATAAATAAAAAAAGGAGAAAAGCAAGCACTAAGGGCCCTAGCACTCAAAAGCCAAGGTGACCTTTTAAGAGATTTTTATTTTTCTCCCTCTCTTTGGAGGAAAGAAAAAAAAAACTAAAAATGCAGAGTGTGAATAGTGACTTGAGTGTCAAGAAATCAAACGGACAGAGTTAATAAAAGACACTACAATATTCTGATTACTGAGCTGTGAGAGCAGCAGCAAACACAAGGATTCAAGCACTGGCACAAATACTTAGCACTGTTAAGCATCCTGAGGGAGCCCTAAGGCTAATGAACCCTGAGGGTTCAAGGGGCTCATGCTGAGGCTCAGAACACCACTCAGCACAGTTACCTGAGCACCAGGTGAGGTAAATGGTGCTGATAATTTCATTTGATGACTGAGCCCTTAGGGGAGAAGGCAGCTCAGAGTGTGGGATACACAATACCAGTGAAGTTTTTCTACAAGTTCAGAACAATTAAAAAGCAGAACACACGGATCTCCAAAGGCAGATCAGTCTCAAGAGTCCCAAGTAACAAAAAGTTTGCCTACCTGGATTACTGAGCAGATTTCTTCATTCACAGCACTACATGTGACAGGTACAGAACTACTGAAACAATGACTTACCTGAGGGCTGATCTTTTACCACACCATTCTTGCTCCTTTCTTCCCAATCCATAACTTCTTTGTATATTAATTCTTATGAGAGAACAGTGGGACAAAAGAAAGAAGAGAGAGAAAAAGTACTGTAAGATCACAGAGGATTTGTATACAGTTCACACTTGTATCAAGGGACAAGGAAATAGTTAAGGGTCAGTCTGGAAGTAGAACTGTAGAAGGATTTATTTGCCCTCTTTGCAGCCCTACAGCAATGATAAGAGAATTATACAGATATTTGCAAGCAGAAGGACATCAAGACTGTACCAGAATCAACATATATAAATAGCATAGCTGTCCACCTAAAAATAAAAATATCTCACCCCAAAATTTTATGTATACCTACAATGCACTAATATTGACTTTAAAAATATATTAAAAATCAAATTTGGATTCAAAATAAAACTCCCTGGAAATTTTACTTTGATAACAAAATTATACACAAGTATTTAAACTTGAAGAATCATCTCCATGGGTGTATTGAGGAAAGTCTGGATATTTTGAAGAAGGTTAAACAGTCAAATTATTGTATAAAAACCCTCATTTACTAATCAAGGACAACTTAGGATACAGTCACCTGAACAACACCCAGAAAAATCCAGAGCTGTAATTTAAATCAAAGAAGCTTGTGTATGTAGCCACAGTCTTAATGTAACCGAGATAACAGTATCCAAATAGATGGAGGGCTCTTCAATTCTGAGTAACAATGTTTGCAAATGCATTCAATTACATTTAGCAATTATATTTTTCAATAGCAATTACATTCAATTACATTTTTCCACCTTGCAGTAATCAAAGATGATTTGAAACCCACCTACCTGTGCAGGCATGCCCTAAGGATAATGGATGTATAGATCAGCCAGAATCAATATCTGAAATTTAGAAAGCTGTTTTACAAAAGCAAGCAGCTTTCAAAGTAGTCATAAAAGATGTCCATTACCCTTGGTTTTGTGATGGCAGATGTTAAAATTTTAACTGCCTCACCATTTAATCGTTTTGACTAGAACTGTAAGGTGGAATTGATTTTAATACCACAGTGCTGTTTATTCTTTTTGTTTAAGTCAACAGTTTACTCTATTTGGTTAATAAATAAGCAATGAGATTAGAGGAGAATAAAAACTACACTAGAGGACTCTCCTGCAATTTAAGATTTCTAGAACAAATGAACTAGTAAACATTGTCAAAAGATACAGCTTAAATAATGCACACTGAGAAGAGGCATGTTTCTTTTTCAGAGAACTCTATCAAGGAAAAAACTATATAGATTACAAGCAGTTAAGAAAAAGAGAAGGGGAAAAAGAAAACGGAACCATTTTGTTGAACAGATTTCAGAATGTTCCATGTACATATGAGCATTCACACATGTAGGTATGCATTCACTCCACACACAACATGCTTCCATCACTGATTTCTTTTCCTCTTGCCACAGGGAGTACAGCTTATTTGGAATAGTGGGCTCCAAATAAGCACACGCTGCAGCCACTCATTATTAACACAAGATACTGCAATAAATGTAATTTATCATGCTCACTCCTTACCTTTCCATTCTTCAATTGCATGTTCTCTTTCTTCCAATTGCGCATCATAGATTTGAGGTGGAGGCTACAAAGAAAAGAAAAATCTATAGTGCCTGCTACATCAGGTTAACACACCCAATCTTAACTAAAAAAACTAAAATGACAACTTTTTTAGCATTTTTTACCTTCACTGTTGACAGTTTATTCCCTATACCTCAAAGACACATTCATTTTACAACTCCAGAATCTGCTTTTAAGAACTACCTCACACTGAAAGGCTGTTTAAAAGCATCAACCAAAATTAAATCCATTGTAAGGCTTTACAGGGCCTTAGAGCAAGACCCTGTTTCAAAAAGCTCATGACTGCCACCAAACAGGAACCTCTTTCTGTAAGTAAAATGAAATATTAGCAACCACATTCAAAATTACATCAACTCCCCACCAGCAGCTGTCCTTCAGGTGATTCTGCCCCTAATGCTCATCTGAAGGCTTCCTGTGTGACTCCTGCTAGCCAACGAGGTCAAAGCATGCTCTTGACTAAAATTAAAGTTATTTTTTGAAATTATTAAATTGGAATCTTAAAAATTTATTTTAATTGCAAACTTACAGCTTCTGCTTCAGCTGGATCATACCAGACAGTAATATAAGGGTGACGTAAGGCTTCATCTACAGAAATTCTCTTGTCTGGATCTACTACAAGCATTTTTGACAATAAATCTCTAGCTTGGCTGGCTAGAAAGTAAAGGTGAAAAGAACACACATGTAAAAGAGCTGTAGAGTTTAATGTCTGACACAGGAAAAATTACTGGGAACACAGGACATGCACTGAAAAATTTCACTTCTGTTCTACAGAATATAATAATATGGACTGTTGGTTTATTTTATTTTCTCAGTAGCTATCTAAAGATAAAGTATAACCCACATGAGCTGCATGCACTTATAAAAACATGATTAGCAATAATTTCAATAAAAAGTATTACTTTTGGAGAACATTAAGTGACAGACTTTATTCAGTGGATTAAAATTAAGAGAATTTAACAGAATCCTGGGACAGGGAAAAAGTATGTATTTAGTAACTACTACTAAGATCTGAGAACTTGTCATAAATGAAAGAAACAGAAGGTGTGCAGCTTTTAATGTTGACACCTACTGCAATAAATATTTTTATTGGGCTTTAAATTAAGTGTGCTGCAGACATTTTAAATTAACATCATTGAAGAGAAGAGAGGAAAAAAGTCGCCTTACTTTTTAACTTGTCACGATCAGATTCTGATGGAAATATCCAGTCTGGGAAGAGCTCTTCAAACTTAATACCAGGGTATTTTGGCCTGTTTTCTACATAATTCCTCACAGTAGGTTGCAGTTTCTTCATGAAGTCTGCTGATGGTGTTCCTAATTGTTCAATAACTTTATTCCATTGATCAATATCTGCACCGTATCTTTAGGAAAATCAGCTGACAAATTTGAAATTTGCACTCTACAAAAATACCACTTACAAAATCTGAGAAGTTAAAAGAAACTTGAACAGAGGACACAAAGATGAACTTCACTGTAGCATCAGCAGTATTCTGAGCTGCCATGCAAAAAGCTACACTGACACAAAAATAAGACTCAGATTTTGTATTCTGAAGGACAGGCTGAAAGTGCTGCACAATGCATTACCCTTAAGTATCTTTTTCTAATTATAATACTTCTCTAGAATCCAAAAGGAGCTTTATTTGGCAGTCGTATCCCTAGCAAAACAACTCTAAGGTCAGAAAAGAAAGGCTGTTGTGGAATCTTCTATAGTGCAATGTAACATTAGAAACACTGAAGATTCCTGAAGGTAGAGAAAAATACACAAAAATCCCTTAAGCACAAATGCATTCCACCCAAAGCAAGGAACTTTGTACCTGTCTCCTAAGGAAATCAAACTTTGACCTGGAGCATTTTGCAAGAGTGTAGTTGCATGGTTGGAGGCTTTTTTTGGTTGGTGTTTGGGTGGGGCTGGTTTATTTCCATTTCTCAACTTCAGAAAAGGTCCAGACAAGATCTGAACAGGAAATCCATATTCCAGAAGATTCTATAGCAGGTTCTTTTGTTTAAGTCTATCAGTCATGATAATACTCACAGACAACTCTGTTCTTATAATTCTAAATTTAAATATTTTATAAGAATAGTATTTACAAGTCACAAATTGAAATTGGGCCTCATGTTTCTTCAGGACTGTCCTTGTCTCAAGTAAAGGCATTTTCCCCAGCCATGGTGACACTGGTTACAGAGATACCAAAACCTGTTCTGAACCAGCCCAGCTGGGGAAACAAAGCTCAGTTATCACACTCAGGAGAGACTGCATTAATATTCCTTATATTTAAGTCAACTCAGATCTACACTTTCCAGTTTTTCCTGATAAAAAGAATGTACAATTCCAGCACAGTCTATCAACGGACCTTGCAAACATAGTTAAACTCACCATCTTGCACTTCAATCTATCCATTCTCATAGACAGACTATGCAACTAAACAACAAATATGCTATACTTTGAATTAAGATGCATTTAAAAAACACTGAGATGCTTCTGTTTCAGTTAGTGTGTCAATACAATTATGAATATATGTATAGTCACTGCTCCATCCTAAGACTTTAGACTTCTGATACAAAGATTGAAAATTTTATTTGCTTATTGAATGCATCCAATGGAAAAGCTATATTAAAATCAAAATTAAGAACTGAGTATTTTTAACTGTCATGCTAAAACAAAGCACAGACAAAGTTAACATACATCAGGAAATTTTGTTCCCAGCTGAGAAAATGATTTGTGAGATCTCCACCAATCTAGATTCAAGAAGATGCTTTTACTTTGCGTAACAGCAGCCTGGTTAGTCAGATAATCTAATCAGACTCCAGTTTATTGAGGCCTCAGAAGACTGCAGGAAAGGGCAGCAAACTAAATGACCCATCCCACTTTAGAGGCAAAAACAGGCAAAAACAAATATCCCAAGTGGGATTTCAGTATACAGCAGACAGAGTAAGCTCTGTGACTGACCTGGCAGCCTTCACACAAAGCCACTCTCCCCATTCTAGAGACTTCAGGGTCAGAAGGAACCAGGCATTTAATCCATGCCAAGACTATTTGCCTTTTGGGACTCTGGAAGAAGAGAAGTTGAAAATAGAGTCCTTATTACCATCACAACAAAGCATGACTTTTCCCAAGAAAGCACGAATACCCCTCATGCCTTTTGCATTGGTCAGGCAATCAGTTTCCTTCTCCATATGGGCAAGTAAGAACATCAAAAGCACGCAGCTGCTGCCAGCTTTTCCACTCTTCCACCTTAGGTATCTACATTCCCTGGTTTTTCTCCATTTCTCATTTCCAACTGCGACTGGCAGTAACTCAGGCCTCCCCAGCACAGTCAGGAGCAGGTTCTGTGCTTCCATCACCCTGGCAACACAGAGTATCTCATTCCACCCAGAGCACTGCTGCAAGCATCCGACATTTCCATCCACCATCTGGGCAAATAAAAATTACTGAATCTAGGAGCAGGTTTTCCTCAAGATAGTCAAGGGCAAGCACTGGGCAATATACTGAACTTGACTCTCTCCTCTAAATGCCCAAATACTAAGATATTTTAAAATTTAACTTTAAAAAAGCAACCAAACAAAAGAAACCCCAAACACAATCAACAAAAGGAAAGCTTCATGTCCACACACAGCAGCACTGCCCATAAACCACCCTGCCAAGATAATCCTGCAGCTGAAGGTGACAACCTGACCCACACAGTGATCATTCAGGAAAAGCTTCCACAACACAAACAGTTGTCAGTATCTCCCATTAAAGAAAACTGAAACTCTTACAAGAAACAAGAATCTCTGTAAGCTATGCACTTCCCTATCAGGGGAGGAGACTCCTTGAAACACAGACTGGTGGAGTTTCAGGAACCCTGAGAGAATCACAAATGCTAACTTGTATATTCAACAAGTATGAACAAAATTTCCTTCATTTATTCATGAATAAATCAAAATAGCCCATGCTAACAACATGCAGGTGAAAGACACATAACATCCATGAAGAATTGTGTTAGGTTGGTCTGAAGGCTTCAAAAGGTAAAAAAGAAATAAATATAGAAAAGAAGAAAGGTAGGAGAAAAACAACTTATTTAACATTTAATCATTTTACTACTAAATAATGTATGATCAACTGCTGAAGATTAGTGTCATGAAATTTATTATTAGAATTGGAAATCCTCCTCTATAAGATACACAGGTAATTCTGAACAGGCACCTGATGTTTTAGTGGTGGTTGCTCTTTGCTGATGAGCAAAAATATTATATTGGCTTCAAAAACTTGGAGCAGTTATGAAGACAGGTTGCCCAGAGAAACTGTGGCTGCCTCACCTCTGGAATGGCTCAAGGCCAGGTTGGATGGGGTTTAAAGCAACCTGGTCTAGTGGAAGGTGTCCCTGCCCTTGGCAGGGGGGTTGGATTGAGATGGTTTTTAAGGCCCCTTCCAACCCAAACAGTTCTGAGGTTATGGCTCTATGAAATCTTGGTCAAAAGTATCAGAGGGAGAAATGGAAGAATAGCAATCTTACAGAAAAAGTAAGTCCAAAATCAAATTTACATAAAATGGAAAAAAAAAAAAAGAACCTCCAGAAAGTTTTTCTTTTTATGTTAAATAATAATAAAAAAACCTCATGCAGTGTGCTTGCCAATAGGTCACCTTTGCCCAGCAAGCGCTAATAAACAAGAAAAAAATCTGATTAAAACTCAAAATATTGTGCAATAAAAAAATTAGTCTACTCTTCAAACAAATAATAAGCAAAATCCATGCATAGTTAGGAAGTAACTTTGTAGGCTTTTGCTTAAAACACTTATCAACAATGAACAAGAGTAAAAAAGCAGTTATTTTTCTATTTTCAAACCTAGCAGTATCTGTCTTTTAAACTACAAAAGTTGAAGCTCATAACACATTGGATTCAACCACTACAAATTCCATGAAAAGTAGTCTACTAAGAAAATAAAATGGAAAGCTCAACAATTTGGTTAATGACACCAATTTCAAAGAGTACAGTGGATCTAGTAAAACATTACTGAAAATATTGTTTATGCTTTTACATAGATCTAAAGAACTGTGTTTCTCTTGGAAGTGGAATGGGATTCAAGGATGACTAGGGAAGGATACGATCAGTGCCTTGGAATATCACACAACCTTTCACCAATTCTCCCATGATGCACCCAACTGACCAGATATCAACTGAAAATAAAAGTGAAATGATCAAATCATGAAGTATCATGAACAAATGTGAGGAAAACAAACAAAACCATCTGCATATACAGTAAAACACAACAATGTGGAAAACCAAACTGCTCACATGAATTTTCAATCATATCAACACCAACTGACTGTTCCTGAATTCTGTATTTTGTAAAGCATAGTCAGTGTTTACACTTGTGAAATGACCATGAAGAAGGATACAATCTCTTCCTGGGAACAGGACTTTATGGAGGACCATTTCTGCCATAATGCACCCAACAGACCAGATATCCACTATCATATGTTAGGTGCAACAAGGACAAAAGATTAAAGAGATTTTTTTTTTTTAATACCACAGTTATTTATTTGAAAGTTCACATTGTATTCCCACAGTCCTGCAAATAATTTATTTCTGTCCCAACCAGAACAATTTCTGCTGAAGTTCTGATCCACATCAGCACCTGCTGTACAACAGGCTGCCTTCAGCACTAAACAAAGTGTTATTACTATCAAGGGACCAGCAAGTTCCCACAAGTCCCTTGTCTTAAACAGCCAAAACCACAGATACACAAAACCATGGCATCCACAAGCCCTTGTGATAAAGCAAACAGCATACAAGCCCAGTGCTAGTAAAAATCAGCAGGTAAAACCCCAACAATTCAAGGACAATTTCATTGGCAGCAATTTTGTTGGCTGAATGTTCAATACATTACAGCTGTGTTGGTTTTAGTAATGTAACATCTCGCCTCTTTGAGCACTATGCAGACTTCAGAGAATATAAAACATGGTTTATGGCAGGAATCTGCAGCATACTTTAATAATCACAGAGGCAAAAGCGGACACACTGTCAAAAGAAGATGTTTCAGAATAAAATTGCATTGATTAAAGGGTTTATTATTTATATTTTTTTTGTTTTGATTGTTTTAATACCAGCCAGCATCAGCATCTCAACAGTTTTTGAGAATAAAAAACATGGCAAAAAGATAATAGGTGAATATATGACAATATATAAATATAGCAGGGGAGAGTGAGCAGTCAATGTTAAATGAAGAGAAGCACACAGAAAACTATTACATTCTCAACAAAAAAATTACACCGTAATAATTTTGATTTCCAATACCATGATTCGAATACTTTAACAACAATCTTGAGAGGGGGGGAAGCAGCCCTCCCTTCTCTTTTTAAAGTAGTTATGTTCCAAGAGAGACATACTTTAGACAGAAGATTTAAAGCATTACTCCAGCACTTACCATTCTCTTTGTATCCCATTCCCAGGATAACCTCTGGTGCTCTGTAGTACCGTGTTACTACATATGGAGTCATCATGAAGTTAGTGCATGCTGTTCTTGCCAGTCCAAAATCAAGGATTTTTAGCGTGCAATCTGATTTCACTACTATGTTGCTAGGTTTCAAATCCTAACAAGAAATTATTTCAGTTAAGGAAGGATTAACATACAGAATAATACCCACACACTCCCCTCCACAATCAGGATAAGCCAAAAATTAACTTTACTAATGACTGCATTTTCCTGCCCCAGTGCATGTGCTTATTTATACACCCCCTCCCCTCCTCCCTGTTTCACAAAATCTGTGTTCACAAAGAATATTGTTAATGATCTACTACTACCTACTCTGTGGATGATACCAGCTGAGTGGAGATGCTTGATCCCACAGAGCATTTGGTAAAGAAGGTAAGACATTCTTTCATGATCCAATTCCATATGAATAACCTGGCACAAATTTGCATCCATCAGCTCCATAACCAAATATCTAAAGCACAAAAAAGAAAGAATTAAGAAAAATCAAGTCTTACTTTTCATATGGGTTTAAGCTTAGCATAAGAGATATTTAAAAAAAAAATACCTCCTTTGCTAACCTAATTGTGAAAAAGCCAATGATAAAAAAAACCCATGCAAGACCACAAAGTAAAATTACTTATTCAAAAAGTCCTATTATTAAAAATTAAGTGTTGAATATTGCATCACAAAATATCAAAATTCCACTAGTTTTATAAACAGTCATGCAAAGAATAATTCTATCTTTATGCATCATGAAAAACTAAGACTGAAGTTGATACAGAGATTGCAGATACTGCAACACAATTGCTTTCACTGTATTTTACCCTAAAAATAAGAAAACTAGGATAATCACAGTGAAAACTACAAATCATAAAATAATTTTTCAGTTGTCATCTACTTACCCTCTTCAGACACAAACACTCCCTCATTTACCCAAGGAGTCTATTCACAAACCACAACAGCACATTCACTGGAACCTAGGGATACCCCACCAATCAAATGGCCATGAATCCTTTCTAGACCAATGCTTGAATAAGAAACAAATATAATCAGTTCTGAATTGAGGCCAAAATAATGTTGTGCTGATGTGACTGATACAGTAAAAAATTGCTCCAATGGTCACGTTAGCCAGGTTATTATCCTCAGGTGATCCACGGAGCTGAAGCACACAAACCAGATGCACATGCAAGCAAAGTATGGCAAACAGATGAACAAAAGGTAAGTATCCCCTTTTTACTATCCACTTCAGCTTTTAGCTACTCTTCATTTTCAAAGCATGAAGTCTGTAGGATATTGGCAATCCACCTCTAGGGGGCTTAGGCCAGTATTTGTCAGAGAAAAAAAAATCGAGTACTTACACATCCTGAAATTCTTCTAGTGACTTCTGTGGTGTAAATACATTTAATAAACTAATAATCTATAAAGTAAAAGGAAACATTAGAAGAAAATTCTGCTGCATTTTACATAAAACTCCACTACTGCAGAAGTTACTATGTAAAATAAAGTGCACATTGTTACTCTATACATAATTTGAATGTTACTTGGCTGCACTTGATTCACATACGCTGAAAAACTGCCAATTCAGAAACAGTTCCGAACTGCAGCATGTGTGCCAAGGGAACCAAGATAGGACAAAATCACTTTTTAAGGTATATGACACCTTCTAGCTCCCTCCCCAGTGTCTGAAATACATCCCATTTTCCCCAATAAATAATAACCTCTTATTTTAAATCATATGCTGTGCAAGGAATTTTAACCAAGGTTGTCCAATACCACGTGCACAGAAGTGCCCCGTATCACCCCATTAAACTTAGATTATGATGTACTATTTCCAGAACTATTAAAATTGCTGTACTGCCATCTTTAATAGCCACCTTGCTTTTATTCTACTACTTCTGGCCCCCCCAAAAGCTTACTTAAAAAGCAGCCCTGAAGGGTAAATTGACTGCAGGAAGTTTGAGATTTGACTGGACAACTTCATTGACCAGCAATGTTTCTAGTTCATGTTAGTACCAGCACACAGCAGTCACATAAACCTGATGTTCTTGTATTTTTACAATGAAGTATTGACATCAAGGATCACTTTGGAAAATTTAGACTTCAAAATTCACAAGTATTGTCCGTAGCATTTCACTTTTGTAGATAGTGCTGCACCCCTGAAAACCCCACCAGTTGAAACACTATTTAATAAAAATCTTGCCTAAGCTCAGAAGATTTAAATACAGTGAAGTTACAATGGTCAAACCCACAAACCATCTCAATGCCAAACAGGCTTTGCTGCACATGGCTTAAAAAGGGCAAATGCAACAGAGCAAGGCCTGGTCTCTAATGCAGATATTAATGGCAGCCCTGTAGCAACAACACAGCAAAAACCTCCTTCCCCTTGGTACTCCAGACTCCAAGCAGCTCACCCAAAAAGTGAGCCACACATTGTGGAGAAGTGCATTTGCCCACAGCATATCTTTCCAGCCCATCACTATTTCCATTCCTATGGTTACTAACAGCAAGTGAGAGAGCAAATCATAAGCTTTTTTGATAAGTCAGAGTAACAAGAGAAACACAAAGCCCGACTCACATTTTTGTGATTGACACACTTTAAAAGAACGAGCTCTCTGTAGGCCCTTTTGGCGTGGGTTTGGTTCTGAAAAGGTCGACTCAGCTTCTTCACAGCAACATTGATTCCAAGCACTGTATCGAATGCAGCGCTAGAAGTGTTCAAAGACAAACAAGTTGAAGTCTGTTTGAGGGAGAGGGGGAAAAAGGGAGGCAGAAGTGAAGAAGGAAAGAAATCAAGATTTAAGACAAAGTATAGCCATTAACCTGTTGGTACTACACCTAATTTTAATTCAGAAAAGAAACGTCATTTAAAAACTACACAACCTGTAATAAATACAAGTCAAACAGAAGCACTGACATTCATCAGAGGTCTTCCTGCTCTCCTTTTTGTCTTTAGACTGAAACTGCTGACTCACACCCAAAATTGCAAGATCTAAAAATATTTTAGGCCTGTTTAAAATCAAGAAGCATTGCAGCTGCCTAATCTGTGTATTTGGAATATTTTTTGGACACTTTTGCTGACTGACAATCAATTAGTATTTGCAGCAGAGATTTCTCTTCGCTAAAGGACAGTCACAATGTAGTCTCCATGATCACTTCTGCAAGGATCAATATTCTGTACATGGATAGTTTGCAATGATAAAAAGAAACCAAAAACTTAGTGCCTAGCAGAAAATTACATTAATCATCACCTTCTGGGTGGAAAACAATATACTGAATTGAGAAATAAGGAAAATTCAGACTGAAGGGAAGAATACAAGAGTTTAAAAGTGACCATAACCATCAAATTTATCCTGTTTTTCACCTGTGTTTGTTTCTTCCCTCTGTATTGAGGTCAAAGCTTAAACTTATTTTAAAGTTGCTTTTTACTTTTTAGCTGTAAGAATCTAAAGCTAAAGTATCTGTATAAATAAAACAAGACTAAAGTGAGAATAGTCGAGAATAGTCTTCATTAGTAACAGACTATCTGGCAAAATATATGTGAATTCCTAGCACATGCTACTCAGAAGTTCTAGTCTTTAGACAGTTTCAGTTTTAAATAAGGATTCCCACATCACTCGATTTCCATTTAATGTTACTTTCATAGGGTAGGAAAGAATTCTCATTCACATTTTTTCCAAGCACATTTAAGCTCTTTGTGAGTTCCTTTCCTATCTCATCAAGTTATATGTGACACTGGAATTAAAAGGGCCATCACACTACAGTACTCCAACAAAAAGTACAGCTTCCCTGTGAGTACAACAATACTCAAATTATATCAAGTTTCTCAGCATAAAGTCACTGTTTTCTCTCCTGGAAAAAGCAACACCACCACAAAGCAGGGCTCACCCAGGAGATGTGTCTTCTCAGGACATGCCTCCCAATTTGAGCCAATGTGCCACTTACACTAAAGACATGCTAGAATTTATTTCAGCTTATCTGTGAAATGCACAAGTCATTACTGAACGTAACCATCAGTCTGATTTAAAGCCCTTATGCCTGTGCAAAAGGAAACACAGAGTGGGAGGAAAACAACTGGCCAGGCAGTTGTAGAAATTATTTTCCTCCCAAACATGAAAGCACCGATATTTCAATATTCACCCAAAAAATGTCACATGTAAATTAATTTTTAAATGCCTTTGATGTTTAATAACTTCCATATGTTAATGACTATACCTGTGAATTAGTATCAGATCAGTAACCAACAGGCTCTGCATGAATTAGCTGTAAATGACAGGGCAGCAGCAAATAGAGGAGTAATTTTATGGGAAGTGTCCCTCTGTGATCTGACAAATCAGATACATGGCAAGCCTCAGCCTAAGTACATATGAAGAATGCCACCTTAAACTCTTATTTTGAAGATTGACTAGAAAATTTAGGAAATCAAGGACAAGAAAGGGGGAAAAAAAGATGTCAGGCAGTTAAAGACAAAAGTTATTTTGATTCAGTCTAAAATAGATTGTCAGGCTTCAGATGTATTAATACTTAGGAAGAAAGAAGTGCAGTAAGTTAAATATGTGTGCTTTGTACACAAAATGCAAAAGGTGCATCCAGTTTTTCTCCTAGCCTGTGTTCAATGTGACTTGAGAATATCCTCTGCATAACAACTGAGTTACTTTTTCGTCTTCCTTGAGCTCTCATTTACCATTTTTCCCAAGTACATATTTTTAAAATTACTTATTTTTCCTACATTTTAATATCAAAGATAAAACCACATAGAGCAATACTAATGGAGTTTCCCATTAACATCATGAGGAAAAAAGTGCAAATTTAGACCTCTCCTACTTAAAGTGACACAGGCGGTATTAAAAATTTCTCATAGAAGAAATGAAATCCAGACAGAAAACTCTAGAAAAACTTTTCCTAACTTTTATATTAAACAGGGGATGATAAAAAAGCCCATCACATCTGTGTGTTACCCTAATGACCTGACAATTTTTACAGCAACACACAGCAGGACAGCACTCATCGTAAACTGAGATTTCTACATTTTACTTCTTACTTTTTCGTATCTTTCCTTTGCATAAAGATTTTAGGAGAAACTAAGATGTTGCACCTTGTTCAACTTGAGCTATTTAACAGAAAGATGAAAATTTATGCAATGTTTCACTCTGTTCCACAAACCAAGTAGTTCCAAAACAAGTCCATAAATCAAATAATTTTTCCTCCCAACATGTAGACCTTAACACTACCTACATTTCATTCTGAAGCAGAGATCCAAAGTAATTTGGCTTAAAAATGCTGAGCTTCTAATGAAAGGAGAAACAGTTCCAAGCAGCCCAAATTCCTGCACATCATCTAAACCAAGCATAATTCTGAGAACACCAACACCTGGAAAATGCCAGTACTATACTAAATCTTTCCCAAATCCTAATGACCAAGACCTAGGACCCGCTCATCACTCAATCCACTGAAGAGAAATGAAATATGGTGTTCTCATTTTGACTGTCACCTATCAACAGAGGAAGAGGGATAGCTCAAAGATCTTAAAATAAAGGCATGCTCACACAGAAATGCACTCTTTCCCTACTTATATAACTTATGCTTATGAAAAGGCCAATAAGACATGGGCAGGTGCTGTTAAGGAGTTGTTCACAGTACATGAGCCATCACACTTTTTCTGCAGATTCTATGGGTGAAGACAAACTGCAGGGCTGGATTCAGAGCACAAACAGCCCACCATGTGTTGGGATGAAGTTAATATCACAGAGTTCCTGGGTACATCTGTTTGCTCCCCTGTTCATGGAATGAAAACCCACATCAATAAACATTTCTGCTGTTACCAAGTAAGTTTTGTCCAACAAAATACGGGCTGGCACTAAGTTGTGCAGAATGGATTGCTGCAGTCTAAAAAACATTTGAAAGTGTTTACCTTTAGCTGGCCCAGAGGTGTGGTGCCATACAAGAGACTAAGGTTCAGGATCAGCCTAAGGACTCCCACGTCCTGGGCCAGTGGAGGCTGGACACAAAGCTGGGGTGACACACCAAGGGAGAGCCGGCCAGCCCAGCCCCTCACACAGCATCCCCTTTCTGGTTAATCCATGGAGTGACAATGACACTGTTTTGCCTCATCCTGCCAGTTAATGGCAAGGCACTGCATTGATGGCTCCTAGAAAGGGACAGGAGTGATTGGGAATAAAAGAGGGGGAAGAAAGGGGGCCATGATGAAGAAACGAGTAAAACCCAGAATCTCTCACCATTGTCATACCTAACACTGCAATATCACAACTACAAGGGCAATGGGAGAACTAGAAACAGAAATAAAGTGGTTAATGAGAAGGGAAGAAATTTGTTGACCATTCTAATTTATGCAGTTATCCAAATATTAATTTTCCCTAAGACAGAACAAAAAATAGGTTTGTACATGAACAACAGCAAGCATTTGGTTTAGAATTTATTTAGTCCATAACCCTGTAGCAAGAGAACTTATTATCAGCGTTTTATGTTCTGGTACCTCTATCAGAATGACATGCAAACTTTCTTTGTATCTATAGATTTCATATTAAATAAAGTATTTACTACTCACCAAACAATGCCCTGTGCCCCTGATCCTATGGGCTTCAATTGCTGGTAACGTTTTAGCACAGTGAATGTTGAATCTGCAACTTGAACACTGTAAAATTGACTGTCACATTTACTGTCAGTCATGGTGTAGTGTCATGTAGTTTTCTTTCTCAGGGACCTGGCAAAGTTTTCAAGATCTTAAAGAAAAAGAAAGAAAACAAATGTTCAATATCTGACTAATTTCAGGCAGACAAGATCAGAAATATGATACATATTTTCATACATATGAATTTTTCAACAGCACACCATTAAACAAACATTCTTTCCATTTTGTGCATTACCACTGCTAATGAAAAAATACTTGCAGACAAACAGCAATTACAACTTTCACAGCTTCAAGGAAATGCATGTTCCTTTTTCAATCCCTCAAACAAAAAGCATCTAAGTAAACAACTCTAAAAACAAAACCACCCAAATACAACTCTACTCCTTGAAGGCTACTCCATAACATAGAACTGCTATGTGTTAGGACTGTACTAATTTCTGTATTACAGGGGGAAAAATAATTCATTTAAACACTGAGAACACAGATAAAAGTGACAATAGACATCCATGGAGGCCATGGACAGAAGGAAACAGGGTTTAATAAAAGACTTGATTAAAACAGCAAAAAAAGTTGAAAATGAAACTGCTCCCCAAATCCCTGTGGCTGCTGCAATTTCCCCAATATTCCCTTCAGCTTTGTTCAGTAGGAAACTTCAAGGTCTCTGACTTCTCACCTCTGCCAGGCAACCCCTCCCTGATCCAGACCTATGGCAACACATTCTCCTTCCCATTTCATGCACATCACAACACCCTACACTATCAGTCAGTGTCCTTCTAGTACTACAGAATAAGACTTTTGTGCTACAGTTTAGAAGAGACCTTCCTGCCATAATAGAGAGTAAGTTAAATTCATCTGTCAAGAATGAATCAGAGGTAAGTAATTACATCCGAGACCACAATATTGGACTCACCCTCTATATCTCTGAAGTGCTATAATAATGAGAGCACAGACCAAGAGTTTTCCTGAGTGTCCATCCCTCTTCCAAATCTTATAAGAAAAATTACCTCAGTAATTACTGAAGAGCTCTCTAATAAATTCTCCCCTTTATAATTTTGCATTCACTACGACAGATAGTGCCATTAGAGCCCAGAGTGATTTGCACAAGCAAATCACTTGAAACTTGCTCCTTTAAAACGGGAAATGCAAGCAGCCCCTTTCCCCAGAGCAGCCGTGCTCTGTGCTGTCTGCTTTGGTTACAGGAAGAACAGCTCGTCTCTCTCTTCGCTGGCCCCACCGAGTATCTGTGAGCCAATGCAAAACAGAAAAGCCTCAAGAGCAACCCATACATCCACCCTAGAAGGGCACAAAGCCACACAAATAACTTTTGGTTGCTTCAAGAATTAGAATTTGGATTTCTCTCTTCCTCAGTGCATGTAGGAGGGAGCAGCATCTTTTCCATGTTTTAAGTCAGCTGACCAACTCAAGGAATCTGCAGTAAAATATGTGGAAGACCTCCAAGCCCTAGTAAAGACTGAATTTAAACCAAACTGTAATAGTCTTAAGAGATTCTCAAGAAATGTCTAGAGTCCTTTTACCTTCTAGTTTCTCAAAATCTATGCAGCATTTTAAGAGGCAGACATTCACCTGGGTCATATCTAGCAGCAATTTAGACAGTCAGTTTACTTGCCATTTCCTCTTAGAAGCTTTAGAAATAAAGCAGAGGAGAAAGGATTAGCAAAGGGAAAATGTGGGCTGATGACTTTCTGCCTCTGTCACAGGGAGAAAAAGGAAGAAAACAGTATCTCCTACACAATAATATCAAAGGCAGTCAGATGCAGTTCCACAGCCACAGCCAGCTAACACTAACATGAGACCAAAGGATGCCTCAAGAGCAGCTCCCAGACTTTCCTAGTACATCTCACTCTTCTTTCCATCCCTTTTCATTACCCCAAGGCTATGTACTCTGAGGTACCAAGTGTTTTGATGAACAGCTCCTGAACAGCCATGGTACTTTCACCGAATCTTAGCGAATCTTTAGTATTATAAGAAAGGTACAGCTGGAAGATCAAGATCTTCCCTCTGCAAGGACTTAAGAGACAAAACCAAAAAAATGCAGATTTTGCATAAACTGGACAAGAAGCTACAGGATATCAACTTGTTAGCTATACAAGAACTATGCTGTACCTCTTCAGGAGTTAATGAAACACTTTTCTGTAACAGGGATAAAGAAATATATGAAAATTAAATTATCCTGATCCTGAAAAACCCCTCCCTTTAAGAATCATTGTCTGCACAAAGCCATCTTTCAAAAACCACTTGGAGATGAAGACAAACTCTTTAGAAAAGCTCTGAAGAGAGAAACAGGGTATCAGAACACTCAAGTTTTATATATTTCAACACATTTGCAATTCTCTGTGCAAAGCACCTCTCCGTGAGTCTTGACTTTCACTCGGGCTTCAAACTGCCTGAACGCATTACTATAGATACACACATTAATATAAAATTAGGTGCCATGGGATTGTAGCTGCTCACAGGACTTCAGACAATCCATTCTAGGGGCAAGAACCCCCAAATAAAAATAGATTTCCTGTTGTGCAAGTAAGAAGTAAATCTGTCAAAGAAGTTTCTTAGTACTTACCTGTTATTCTCCTACTAGAAAAATAACCAACACACCACACCTGCCAGTAGTAGTTTTATACACAATACCAGTAAGAGATCTTCAGAAGCTGAAAGCAACTGCACTGTAGAATATATCCTGCATTAAACAGTCACTTTCCTAAAATATATTTATTAAAATGGCAACTTATTAATAACCAGATCTGTACTCTGGATATCTTCAAGTCAAAAGCTTATGGAAGATTGAGAACACATTCCCAGGGTTGTTTTGGTTACAGAAATGTTATTACTGACAACAAAACACAAGAACAACACAAACCTTGGTTTAATTTTTAAGCCTTAAGCTAAAATTCTACTGCTGACAATATTAGCAGTGAATACACACAGACACACGCATGGATTTATGAAAACATACAGAAATTCTGTGCAGAAAATCTCCCTCTATTCTTATTCACCTTTGCAAAAGCACTTCTAATTCAGGTGTGCCCTTTTAAGGACTATCATCCAATGCTGTCAAGTGTTTTTTGGGTTTTTTTTAACCTTTACAGCGATATATATCAAAAGGTAAGAGTCCAACTACCAAATGAAATGAGTTACACCTCACTCCTCTACTCACAACCTTTAGAACGAAAGTTTAACAAAGCACTAGATTAATAACGCCGAAGGATTACAGCAGTTCAGAGGTAGTTCGCAACTGGAAACTCGTGGAAAGCAGACCTTTTTCTTCAAGCAGCATTACTACTGACCAAACGAAGATTTCACCACTACCCATTACAGTATCATTCAGCTGTTACACACAGACGCAAACACTGAAAGGATCTCAGAAGTCTCCTAGGGCAAGTTCGTGGAAAGAGAGAAAAGTTTAAACATGCGTGTGTTGTAATTTTGCTGTTTATAGAAAAACCGAGCAGAAAGAGTCTTCTCGCATCTTTCCTAAAACTTCTGCTAAGAAATCGCTTCGGCTCCCGGGAGCCCGGGCTCGCCGCGGCCGCACCGCCCGGGACCCGCAGCGCTCGTTCCCGCTCCCCTCCCGGGACGGGGCTCTGGGGCCGCCGAGCGCGGGCCGGCCGCACACGGGCACCGGCGGCACGGAGCGAGACGGGAGCAGGACGAGCAGAGGCGGCTCCCGCGGGGCCGGCCCTGCGGCACGGGCAGGGCGGGGGGCTCGGCCGGAGGAGGAAGGGCCCGGCCCGGCCCGGACCCGCCGCTCCCCCGCGTCCCTCCGGCGCGGCCGGGCCCCGGCAGCGGCCCGCGGGACGCCCCGAAGACTCCGTCCGGCCCAGAGCTCGTCCCGCCCCGGCTGCAGCCCCGCCGCCCCAGCACGCCTCTCGCGGCCGCCCCCTCACCTGGGTCGGACGCGGCCGGACCGGCCCCGGCCGCCGCCTCCCGCTGCCCCAGCCACAATGGCCTCCCGGCGCTCCGCACGGCGCCGCCCTGACCGACAGCCGCCCTGACCAATCGCAGACCCCGCCGGAAGAGCTCAGCCAATCGGGCCTGGGGGCGGGACCTGCTGGCCGCTATTTTAGGGAGGGCGCTGAAGGGCCGCAGTGACGGGGCAGTTCGGCCTCTGCCCCCGGCGCTGTGTGTGACGTCAGCATGTCACGATAGTCGTGATGTCATCGCATGACGTCAGGCCTTCACGGTAGTTATGTCATTGCCTGACGTCAGTCTGTCTCGGTAGTCGTGACGTCACCTCACAGCAGCAGCATGTCACGATCGGCTGCAGTGCCGATCCTGCTGCCGGTTCCTGAGAGCTGCACCAGGCCGGGAGAAGCCCTCGGTGCTGTAAACACGCCCTGGACAAGGGGCCCCGGTGGCTCCATGGCATCACACGGCAGCAGCCTCAACCACCGCTTCTGCCATAGCACATGGAGCATGGGCTTCCACAGCTGTTACAGAGGGATGGCTCAGGAGGGAAGGGATTTATTCCCTCCCAGGACTATTTTCAACCCCACTCAAAAATCACCAGCCCTCTATCCATTACATAGCCCCTGCCTTGGCACGAGGACTGTTTTTAAAACAGGTGCTGCCTAAAAATAAACTCAATTTTCCACCTCTCCTAGGACTGAGGAGAGGTTTCATTTCTGTAATTTCACAGCTGATTTTAGAAAAACGCACCTGTAGTTTTTTTACTAAATCATTGTAATGTCACACATAGACTAGATGACATCAATATGCTTTGACAGTTCTACTTTTTTAATATTAAAAGAATACTAATTCTAGATTGAAAGCGAAAGGGGCCTTTTCATCACTTACCAAAATATGTTAGATATACAGAGTTACATCTTCTTGGCATTTAGGTCAGATTAGTAATATGTTTTTCATTATGATTTTGGTTCTACTATGTGGTTATAAAAAGTACTAGGGCAGTAAGTAGCTCCTATTATAACAAGCTATAACACATTAAAGCTCTTAATCTAGTAAACATTTGAACACCTCCATTTAGAACCAAGCCTGCAGAGGAATATAATTAAGAAAACTTCACTAGTGAGATACTTAGTTTATAAAACTCAGAAAAATTAAGTACTGTGCTTTCTTGACATTTGGAAATAAAAACCAAACAAATGAGTAGAGAACTTCTTTTGTTTATCTACCTTATTTTTTGCAGGTTTATAGGTGCTCCCCTACTGCAAGTTTGTTTACAACTAGCAAAGTGTGCTTTTGAAAATGTATATGATAGTAAAATAGGACTTTCTTCAGAACTGAGATAGAAGTCATCAGGTTTAAAAAATAAAAAACAATAAAAACCCAAACACACGGACACATACACACAAAAAACCAAAACTACAAAATAAGAATTATATAAACTTTTAATTGCGTTGTCATTTCATTGTACCCTCTTCAAACAAAAATATCACTTGAAAGACATCCAGTTCCCTTATTCTGTTGCACTATACATGTTATGCAAATAAGAGCTGGGGTGGCATACAAAACAAATGTCATTCTGGCTTTTCAAAACAGTTGAAAGAAGCAGAAATTTAAAACATAGCTGGGAATTTACAGCCACAGAAGAACTTTTCAAATGACTGGTTAAATATGAAGCACAGATGCAACGGGGGAAGGGAAGCTGGGAAAAAAGAGGGGACAAGTTTCCAGTTTGAGGCTGAAGAAGGAAAATCTCTAACAACTGTACATAAGTATCAACATGCTCAGTATTTACATTCTGAGCATTACCAATGTTACAGATAAGCAATGTACTAAAAAAATAACTTAAAAAAAGCTATACAAATTGTAATTATAAATACTATATCTTTGAAACTTGTTATGTAGTGTAGGCTAAAAAAAATGTTCACAGTTACTCTGGAGAGAGCTGTATATATATATATATTGCACAGTAAAAAAGTTCATTCATTATACCATGTGTAAACAATTTTTATCTTCTTTGGCAATTTCAGAACTTAGAGGAGCATTTGCTGTGAGCAAAAGCACTTGGGTACAAGGCACATCAAAAGCTTTTAAAGCTGCAAGATAAATTCTTCTGACACTTTCCAGTTAGCACTGTCATTCTCTTTAGAAAAAAAAAAACCATTTACCTATGAATTCAGAACAACACATTCTACAATTATAATTTAGAGGTCTGGTGACAAAGACATCAGCTGTTCTTGGCTATTACTCTACAGTAACAGATTTGGCCAAATTTCTTGGAAAGTCCACCTAGAACGAAGAGACAGGATTTCAGTATGACAGAGTAATACTGACATTCTGCATTTGACAGTTCACTTAGTGTACTTTTTCAGACTTCCTAATGAGTTCTGCTTTATTCTAGACACATTAACACACACAACACACTATACATCTGCAGACAGTGACTTGCAGCTGAATTCATCTGTGCTTCCAAAACCCTCCTAACAAATACATATTTGTTTTGCACAGGGTACCTTTCCAAATGAGTCATCATTATCAAACTGACACACCAAAACATCAACAAACCAAGCTGTACAAAGCACTGACCTACTTCAAGTTAAAGTACAACATCGCATTTCAAAATTAGGTTCTCTGAAAAAGTCCCATTTGCACTCTTAACTAATCAAACTAAGCAAAAGGGCTTTATAATTCTTTTAGAATGATACTAATTAAAAAAAAACCTGAAGAATCAGCACTGAAATGCCACCTCTATTACCACACTCACTATGAGATTGACTAGCTATTTTCATAGCTAGTGAATCTTAGATATGCCATATAACTGGGTCTCTCACTTGACACTGGTAGGAGGAAGTTCAAAACTGCACTAAAAGGAGTGTTAAATATAGAAAACACTTACATCATATCCTCTGAGAACAGCCAGGTGGAATGAAAGCAACTGAAGAGGAATGACACTCAACACTCCTTGAAGGCAGTCAACTGTATGAGGCAGCTCAATGGTTTTATAGGCAAATTTTGAGCTTTCAGTGTCTTCCTTAGAGCACAGAATGATTGGACGACCCTGAAAATAAAATTTTGCACTGTTAATTGAAGAGCTAGCCTAGAACTGCTTTGAAATATTCTTCATGGCATGCCTGTATGTGTTTGAAGACACTCAAGTAGCTAATGAAGGCAATGCCAATCTTGCATAATGGCTCTTGATTTTCACTATATTGTAAGATTTGAATGTTTTCATCCTGTAGAGTTTTAACGTTATTCCATTTGCTTCAAAACAGAAAAACCCCAAAACAAATAAGCCAGCCATAAGAAAGCAGTTTTCACTGCTGACATAACTTGTAATAACAAGCTGCAATGCAGATGTAGCATCTTATTTATAACTTAATAATTAACAATAATCAGCAGTACATCTCTTTCCAGGTGCACAGTGAGCAGCAATGCAGTGTGCACAATCTCTTTTCCTATAACACAGTAGAAATAAATTAGTTAAACACTGTACCTGTCGAGCAGTGACCTGTTGCAGAGCATTCTGGCACTTGGTGAAACAAGGATCCTTCATGATCACCATGATAACAGGCATTTGTTTATCTATTAGGGCTAAGGGCCCATGTTTCAGCTCACCAGCTAGGATACCTTCTGAGTGCATATAGGTGATTTCTTTTATTTTCTAAAAAAGAGAAAAAAAAAAAAAAAAAAAAAGGAAATGCCTCAAGTCAGTACTAAATCAGCTAAAAAACCAACAGCCACAAGAAGCAAAACACCAAAACACCAAGTACCTCTGCCACTCAAATACATGTACCCAGCATCAAGTATTAGTGAAAACACACAGGGAGCTGCTGGGATTTCTAGCAGGCTGTGGGCAGCAGCAGAGCTCACCCATGTACACAGAGTAACCAACAGGAACTTTAGGAACCAAACACCCAACACAACTTTGGCTATTGCATTCACCTTTAACACATCAAATTCCTCTGAGAGATGGATATGTGTCCATTTTGCCACAATGTTCATAATATAATTCATGACTTTCCTGCATGAGCATGTCCTCTCAACATCAGCATAATGTGTTCTTCCTGATGTTGTTTTCAAATGGGTCAGCAAGTTAAAATCAATTAAATACTGTGTTTATTATGTGAAAGAAGCAGGAAACTGATATAATATGCAGGTTCACCATAAGTACATGTTTAATTAAATGCTTCTAGTTATAGAGAGCAGTTCTAGGCAGTAGAATTAAATTGCTATAAAATATTATAAACTATCATGCAGAAACAAACAAAAAAAAAAATCTCATTTTAAATAATGTTAAACAATATTGAGAAGTTCCTACCAAGGCTCCTTCCAGACAAGTGGCATAATTATACCCACGACCCATAACCAGCAATGATCTTTGTTTGTACAGTTCAAGAGCCAGATCATGTATCTTCTCATCCAAGGACAAGACTTCTTTAATCATTTCTATTGAGGCACAGAAAAGAAATCAATTTTTTTTTAAACTGGAAAAAATAGTTTGCTTGTAGCAGAATGTTCTAATTATTTAGTAGAACAAATACACTTCATACAATTCAGCCACTAACTTAGCAACTTTGACTGGAATTTAGGGCTATTTTCTCCAGCCTTACTTACTAGTAATAAATTTAAAGCAACTGTTGGTTTAAGCAGTGCTCATACATCCCATTTGAATTTCTAAAGGAAGTTGTGAAATATCCATTTCAAAGTCACCTTGAATTAAGTTTCCTTTTATCTATCTGTTTTAAAGTGGAAATCTTCAACAATTTCAAATTATGAATTTAGGAGATTAAGTAATATTTCACATACAAAACTACCTTATTGTAATTAGAAAACCCAACCCATGAAAATTCCATCTTCCTGCCAAGTTTCTTGGAAGGGCATTTGTAAAACTGGGAAATGGTGCAGAAACAACCAGACCATTTTTCTCATACTGTCTGCCTTTCAGGATTAGGGGGAGACCGAAACTTAAATGAGAAAGAAATATCCCTGAGTAGTATTTTACACTGCCAACAACCTCTATGCCTCCTCAAACCCAAAATATCAATGTACCTGGCAATGATTTTAGTCCACTAATGATTTCCTGTCTCCTTTTCTGCAAGGAAATTCTGTCTTCAGACATCATTAGGCCAAACATTACAAGAGACACAAATTGGCTGGTGTAAGCCTGCAGACAAAACAAAAACATTTAGCAGCTAATTCTGCAGAGAGCGACCATGATCTCAGTTTGAAGTGCTGCAATTAAAATTTGAATTGTATTCCACAGGGCTGAAAGGGTGACAGTCAAACACTGAACAGCGATTACCTTTGTGCTTGCCACACCTATCTCAGGCCCTGCATTGATGTGCACACCACAGTCAGTCTCCCGGGATATTGAACTTCCAACTGTGTTTGTGATGCCAACTGTCAGAGCACGGCGTTCTTTACAATACCTCAAGGCCATGAGTGTATCTGCAGTTTCACCTGGAAAACATTCACACCTTGACTTCAGGTTGGCAGAGCATAATAATGATTCCTAAAAAGCATCAAATTCTACACAAGTGTGTTCTAAATAACTGTACCCACACTTACATGATGCAAAGTGCCACGGAAAGGAATCTTATTGCACTTATTCATCAGCAAATGCAGCTCACCTGACTGACTTATAAAAAAGCACACGTCATCCCTGAATACAGGTGTGTTTCTATCCAGGAAGTCACTGGCAAGTTCCACCATCACTGGTAATTCAGTTAATTCTTCCAGGACTTGCCGAGTCTGTATTCAAGCAGAACACAGTATTTGTTAATATTGCTACCCACTAACATTTGGACATTTTACAAGTCAGAAAATATAAATTAATTCTTATTAGAAAAACTGCTAATTACAGCTCACCAGTGCTTTAAATACCAAGGTGGAAAAAGTTAACTTCTAGCATGGTAATTAATGGCATTGGAGCATTAATAAAGAATGTGGCATTAAGGAAAGCTAAATAAAAGGGTGAGACCCCTCAGTGAAAGAAAGTCTGAAACAGAAGAAAAAGCAGATGCAAAACTGTTGTCTGAAACCCCAGCAATTAAGTTAGAAGTGCATTTCAACCATGGCTGGGAACATACAGCCACTGCAGCGTGGTAACTGGTCCCACAGCCAATAATGATCAGTCTTCGGCACCTTCTGATTTCTTTCAAATGATCCTTCAGCCCCCCCAGCAGAACTGCAAACAAATAAACACACATATATCAATGGTGTTTTTAATTTTCTAGATATTTGCAACTTAATGCAGTTTGAAGGGCTATTTGCCGTTACCTGTGCTGTTCTCAAAATTCACCCTGCCTCTCATTGTGTTGACAACTGACTCTGGTTGTTCAAAAATTTCCTTTTGCATGAAGGCACTGAAGTTACCTGTTCACAAAAACATGACATGGCAATGCTTAAGTTTATTTTAAGTCTATTCCAGTTACAAAGAACTTCTAAGACTAATTTGACTGAGTTAACCTAAATAAAAGCTTAGAATATGCAAGAAGAAGGGAAGGATGGATAGATCACTATTTGGTTGGTTCCATTTCCCAATTCTGACAAGGTAAATAAATTATTTCATAAGGAAACGTGTGCTCCTTTTCAATTCTTAATTTAGTCATACCTTGCCAATAACTACATGTTAACATTAGTTATATTTTCACTAGATACTGAAACAAATAGAAGTATCTATGCCTTTTCCACAGCTAAAATGGATAGAGTCCCAGACTGCCCATCCTCTCTCCCTCTCAAAACATGAATTGTCAGCTTCCAGTAGAAACAGCCTGAATAAAAGTTAGTTGTCACAACAAATTAACAGTTTTCTGCCTCATCTACTACACAAACAGCAACTATCCATCATTGATAATATTCATTTACAGATGTTTCAACCCACCCTTCATGATTTGCTGCAATTCCATCTGCAAGGTCTGGATGGCCCGGGAAGGATCACCACTAGCTGAACGCTCCAGACGGTGAATTGAGAGCTTCCCATCAGTTACAGCTGCAATGTCGTCATCTTCTAAGAAAATCACTCTGTTGGTATGCTCAATGATAGCACTACAGAGAAAAAAAAATAGCACAGAAGCAGACACGTCAGAGTTGGTAAGAGCGAAGCAGTTAAATATGCCACAAGAGCACTTCCAGCCCTGCTTCTCTCTCCCTTTTGGATGCAAGTACAGACAGAGCCATCCTAAAGGCAATGGCTCCATCTGCTGCTCCTTCTGCACTCTCACAGCAACCCACAGCAGGAGGCTCAGGAACCACTGCATCCATTCCTGCTGGTCTGAAGGTCTCCCAGTGTCCTTGATGGATCCTGCTAAGGTCATGCTCTTGTTCCCAAGATAAATGTGTGCCTGATCTCCAGGCTCCTGCCCAGCTTGGAACCACACCACCATTTTCTTTCACCCATATCTGAATTGAAAACATCACAACCCCAACTGTAGTCTGCCCAAATGCTCAGCTGATGAGTGTCATTTTACCCGAATTACTTTCCTACACTGGATGTTTTTCACATAGAGGTCAGCAACTGACAGATATTACACTTGTGAAGGTTTGTCAGCAGCATTTGAACTGCAAACATTTCTCAAGCACCTGAGCCTGGGGGTTTTCTGATGTTACCTGGATGAAAAGCTCTTCTTTCAGAAAGCTGCTGTACAAGAACAAGGCATCTTAGATTTCCAGAACTATCTCATTTTTAAACAAAAAATAAAAAGTATTTTCAGCAAAGTTGAAGTACTTTTACTACCTTGCATCTGAAGCAAAGAAGAATTCTACTGCCTTATCCCCAACAGCATGAAGGCAGGTTGAGCTGTCCAGTCTTTTCATTTGGGAATTGCAGATGTTCTTCACATTCTCAATGTTGCCTGTTAAAGAAGTGAGACATTCTAAATTCAAAACCAGTTCTGTTTAAGTTAAAATTACAGTCTACACCAGTTTAGGATATCACAGTTACAGAAATAGGTTGGGGTATGGGACTTTCACATAAACTACATATTCAGTAGTATAAAAATATCCCCAGCCAATAAGCTATTTGGGGCATTGGCTGGTAGTTTTATGGTACTAAAATCAATTAACCTAATTTCTAATCATAAAGTAACAGTAATTTTCGTTCTTAAAAATAATGCCATTTGATTTATCAACTTACATGTTCTGTACAAAACTGGAATCTGTTCAGTTGAGAGCTTGTACTTGCTCCGAACCCCAATGAGCAAAGGACTCCCTCTCCTACAGAAAGGAAAACACTCAAGTTTATAAAGAGAAATGTGCATACAAAGAAGTTACCAGACTTCAGTGAAGCTGAAAAGACAATATCCCATCTAGCTTCCTAAATCAAACGAGCCTCCTTCAAGCATGATCCTAAGGCCATTGCATGACAGGAGTCATACAAACTTAGTTCTTCTGTAAGATTCACCAAGTATTATTATATAAGTAATTACTATGTGCATTGGTGATTCTTTACCTGTAAACTATATCCAGGGAGAGGAAGATGTACATGAACCAGATGTTATCTTTCCAGTAATTAGAAAACAGCTTAGTACAGGGACCAATTTGAACCAAAGCTTACTTTGCCTCTAAAGTGAGACAATAAGCTCCATGCTCTTTAGAATTACAATATCATTACACTCTTTAGCCTTTCAAACTCAGAAACATCAACCATCCCTACTGCACCTCAAACTGTAGAATATTAAGACCATTTTTTAATTATATAGGTTACATGTCACTGGAGACCTTATTAAAAAAAAATATCACAGGAATGAAAGAACAAGTCACATTCAGATTAAAAGATTCACTTCTCTTAAGTCCCTCAGCCCTAAAAACCCAAACCTGAACCACATATAGAATGCTTCATTTCAGAAGAAGTTCTCCAGTTGAAGTGATGGTGCAGCTGGCTTTTTCAAAATTTTAATGCAGTCTTATTTTAGAACACCAAAGCAATGGGCATTTTGGGTTGTAATATAAAACAGTCTTTATCCCCATCACTTACTATTTTAATCACTTGCTACATCACTTGCTATTTTAATATCTTTACATTTCCTGAAAGTTTTTTTCAAGTCGTAAATAAAAGTAGAACTTACACAGAAAGACACCATAAATGTTATGACAGCTATAGAACACCATTTGTATAACCTGTTACTGTGATGGTCTTCAGCCAACATGAATACACTTATCTCAGTCTTTACTCAGTGGGAACTAAAACTGAACAATATCCCTTCCCTCTGCCCTTTTTGATGTAGGAAAAATGTTAGCATGCTCTTAATACAAATTTTGAAACACAAGATACACTGAGATTCTTTATTGACTCACTGATTTTGGTTAATTAAGCACTTTAAACATCAATATTTTAGTATCTTTAAGAGAGGTCGACTTTTTTTTTTTTTTACCCTAATAAAAAGCATGCATTATGTATAAAATGGACTTTTACTAACCTGGTAGCAACAGCTTCACCTGGGTAATGGATGCTCTTGAAAACCAATGCAAAAGCACCTTCCTGGAAGCCATGAACACAAAGGAAAAACAAAAACAAAACCAAAAGAGATCCTAAACAACTTGTCTCAAATAGTTGCATGTCATTAAATGGGGGCCCCTCTCTGAAGAGGCACTGAAGGAGCTGCTATCAGGAACCTCTTCCTGGAGGCAGGCTGCACCTTTAAAGGAATTGGCCATGGAGCAGAACAAGCTGACATGCACATTAACAGTGCAACAGATGAAAGATCAGGAAGTGAGCACTTAGCCTCTCTTTGTAAATAAAAACAATAAACCCTAGCGCAAAGGTTATGAAAATATCAGAGATGTTACTTGTAATCAACACAAAGACTGTTAGACATTTACTTTAGCTAAGCCCTTCAATCAGACTTTGCATGTAGTGCATTGCCCTGCAGTTCCAACTAAAAACCCGGAGTTACTATTTCCAGTTCAAGCAGCAAATTCTCATTAACGTACTCAAAAAACAAAATACAAACCACAACACCAGAAAGAAACGCAGAAACAATTCTACAGTACTAACACAGCCAGCAAACTCCTGGAGGAGGATTCCCAAAGCAGGAGCCAAGGCCCCCCCACCCTGCCAGCAGGACAGAGATGGTGACATTCCCTCCCTTCCCAGGGCTCCCCTCAGAGCATCCTGCCCCTCTTCTTCTTCCCCTCAGCTCTGTGGCTGCTTCCTCTTGACCCACACAGGCCTTGATTTGGTGCAGATTCCAGCCCTGCTCCAAGGAATCCTACAGAGCTGCTTTAAAGAGGAGACAGGAGGTGAAAAGAGTGTAAGAAACTGCAGGAAGGGGAGGGAAAACATCTGCCCGGAGACTGGGGGAGGAAACAAAGCCAGCTTTCTCCAAGTTTGCAATGCATCTATCAAAGTTGTTAAGCATTCACATACTGAGTAACAGTAGATTCCCACTTCACAGTTTGGAAACCAGTCCAGCTTGTTAGATCTATTTCCAAATAGGAGAGCCAAGGCATTAGCCAAACTTGAATCACAGCAGTGTTTCAACACGATCAGAATAACCTTTAGGAACACAGTGCCATTTATGAGAGATTTTAACTCCCAGAGGCTCCTACTACTTTTTTTTAAATTAAACTGCTTCATTAAAAAAGCTGTGTTAACTTCTTGCTAAAAACAAAAACCAAACAAACAAAACCTGCTGCTACTGCAATTTAAAGATTTAACAGTGAAAAGCCTTTGAAGTATCCAAAATTTTAATCATGTTTCTTGGTCTATTAAGCATTATTTAGAAGCCTGAAAATGTTATTTGCAGCACCTCCTAAGAACTCCTGCAGAAGATCTAAATGCATAAGGCAGAAAGCTAAGAAACCCCTGCAAGTAGCTTATACTGTTGTACAGGGGAAAAAAAAGTAATTTCCCACTTACCAGCTGTTGAATAACTCTCTCTACCAAAGCTGAAAAACTGGTGTCTTCACTCTCTCTGTTGTCATACATGTATTTGATCAGTTTGGGGATTGTTTCTGTATCTGTTTCAGATTCAAATTCATATCCTTTGCTCTCCTGAAATACCATAAAGAAGAGTAAAAATTCTGTCCCTCCTCAGTCAAGAAACACTGAAGAGCCTCTCAGCTGCCTCCCACAAGAAACTGCAGTCAGAGCTCAGAGCACTACATTGGACCAGTGGATATAAATCACTGTAGATAAAAAATAAGGATTTATCATGTCATAGATACTCTTTGGGAAATACTGGAATAAGACATAGTAAGACTTACTTAGCATCTGTCAAGCACCAAGAGACAGGAGGGAGCCCACTCCATACACCCTCTCAGAGAATCTCAGCACAAACTGCTACTCTACTCATCGATACTTTGCATTTAGGATTACAGGAACATATTGCAGTTCACCAGCTCCCGAGTATCTTTATTAGGCAGACTCGTTCACACAGCTTTTTTATAGATGATATCAAGAAACTTGAATTCACGTTCCACCAAAGTCATAAAAGATCTGATGGTAGTTTGGGGGAGTATTAACTTTCTAGGTTTAGAATTGAGTTGCCACAGACTCACCAGAAATTTTCTTAGGTCCTTATAGTTTGTGATGATTCCATTATGGATGACAACAAATTCTAAGAGAAAAAATAGATATATATTAACGGGCAACAAAAAATTAAGATATTTAATCCAAAACACAAAATTACATGGGAAAAAAAAGTAGAAGTACACTTGTAACCACCTGCTATAGCTTTCAGACCTATAGTTTACCCCAATACCGACAACTGAAGGCAGAAACTTACAAATCCTGAAAGTACACAAAAGCAGTTCCAAATTATTGAGAGCTCTAAGCCACACCTAGTAGAGCACCAAGCCATCTCAAATAAAGAATTATATGAAATCTCACTTTTCTGGACCAGGCAATATTGACACATACATATTTTTAGTCTTACCTTTCAGAACAAGAATGTTGTACTTTAATTAACTTGCAATTTTCAGAGAACAGATCTCATTAATTTTTAATGTTACTTTAGCTTGAGAAGAGGCTATTTCATATTAAAAGTGTCTGAGCTAAATAAAATGGCAACAGCTTAGCCCTAGCATGAAAAATAGATACCATGTAATAGTAAGAATATATGTGCTCTGTGGATTTAATCACTTCAGATTCGTGTGGTTCAGGTGCTGCAGAGATTGCTTACCATTCCTTTTATCTGATCTCTGAGGGTGACTATTTATTGCACTTGGTACTCCATGGGTCGCCCAGCGAGTATGAGCAATTCCAAAATGTGTATCAAAATCTGTTTTTGAATCCAGGTCATCTTGTTCTATACAGGAGAAATTCAGTTTACTGAATAACTAATATTGCCTCTCCCCGCCGCCCTTCGCACACACACACACACACATACACATGATTAGTAAAACAAAGACAATTCCTACAGGCAAAAATCTAAATGCTATCTTCTAGGGTTTTTTTAAGCCATTTGCTTTCTTGACATTACACTTCAGAAAGTTCAAGCTACTGTGATTAAAACCTTGTTTGCCAAGACATGAGCATTTTTAGCCAATAGTCACAGACCCCATTACTACAAATTATAATGTGAATGTATTAAAACACAACTTCAGCCTTTCACAGATGGAAGCACTGCATAAAGCAGATTGTGATGACAGCCAGCTGCTTAAATGGTCGTAAATTCTGTTGGAGTGCATGTTTCAGCATTTCAGCCATGCAGCACAGAAATCACATAAGTAAAGTGCCAAAGGAGCCTAGGTTTTGAACAAAGGAGCAACCAAAAGAAGGGAGTACAGATTGAAAATCTCACAGTGATCTGAAGATCAGCTTGCTTTTTAAATACAGATTTGAGCAGCACAAAACAATTGGCTGCTTGGATTTCTCAATGCAGTTACTTCTGATGCAAAATCATAACTGCAATTTTATGGTCTGACTTTCTGCTGAGATGCAGATGGCATCTGACTGGGAGGCCAAAGCAAAGGGGTCATTTTTAACACTTACTGTACAACTCTTCTTCCAGGGCCTTTACTTTTCCTCTTTTCTTTACCAGTTTGATGAATCTATCTTTATCTTCATTATTATTTCCATCAATTGCCACTCCTACAGCACAGGATACAGTCATAAATGTTGTTTAAAGCACGAAGTATACTAGAATGAGGAAAAGGCTGAGAAAATACGTACAGGCACACACCACTGAAATGAGTATTGTTAAATTACCCTTTAAAGGGATATATTTGAAGTTTGTTGCTAGACCTGTGCATGCTCAAATGAAACTACCTCAAGTCCATATCTACTGCTCAGATTAAAACATACACGAACCAGCTCAAATTGCATTTGACAACAGACTGAAATATTTTGCCTGATGAAATGAGCCAACTCAAATTTAAGACAAGTTTAGTCTCCCCCATCCTTCACTGGGATTCACATACACAAAAAAAGGCTGAAGCACAAACTACATAGCCTTGTATAAAGATCTTTTTCCATCCCTGTTTGTTTTGCTTACGTGTACTAACCTCAGCTGTCTAATTACAGAGCTAAACACCCAATTTTAAGTCCTGAGGAAAGCTATAGCACTCCAAGAATCAAGTTAATTTGTTCTGATCTGTTAATCTGTAGAAAAAAGAAAGAAAAATCCAAGAGGCCAGACACTGAAAGTACCAAAAACTCATTGAATGAGCTACTGGTTCTTAAAATTAATTCATTGAGTTGGTTAACGTACCTGCAGAGTCATATCCTCTGTACTCCAGTCTCTGTAATCCTTTTATCAGGGTTTCATATATTTCCTTCCTAGTGCGAGGCACTCTGTAGTTCAGATAAGCAAAAAT
This sequence comes from Cinclus cinclus, assembly GCF_963662255.1. Classification (NCBI taxonomy): domain Eukaryota; kingdom Metazoa; phylum Chordata; class Aves; order Passeriformes; family Cinclidae; genus Cinclus; species Cinclus cinclus. The sequence goes on from NC_085059.1 coordinate 13,996,712, forward strand.
TCCTGTTAAAGAGAAAGGGGGAAGGAGGGAGGGAAGAAGCAAAGGGGTTATTTTAAAAATGTGCATCACTTCACACTCAATTTAAAACTCCTTAAAACTAGTATCAGGGAGAAGTCCTAGGGGCACCCAACCCCCCATTTAGTACAATTCCTTCTAATGCATTTTTCGATGGAAAGAACTCAAATACAATGAAGGACTCGGAAGCCTCATTTCAACACACAACACAAAATTTACTGGTGAATTTCACTCTCCCCATGTTACCCAGCAAGAGTTAAACAGTTAGGAGAGGTTAAAAAAACTCTACTTTTCACTAAAACCACAGCTGAAAATGGGAACATTGTGATCTATTTCATATCCAGGCATTCAAAGAAGGAATATATTCACCAGTACTAACACAAGGAGACTTTTGTAATCCAAGTCATGGCCTTAAATACCCATGGGTAGGTACGAGGCACAACATCTAATTTCTGAAAGGCTCCAACTTAATCCCGTATGCAACAGTCACTCCAGCAGAAAGAGACTGGGGAAGAAAACACCAGGAAAGGGCAGAAGTCAATAGGGTAGGACAACAAAGGACAGAAACAGAAGGTACAAAACAGGGTCACCCAAAACACAGGCGGTGCCCCAGCACAATCCTGCCAAAGCCAGCCGGGCACAAGAGCGCTGTGCCTGCCCCGAGCTCGCTCCCTGCCCACGGGGCCAAGAGCCTGCGAGAGACAGCCCGGCAGTCTGCTCCTCTTCTCCTGAACAGACCTGTCACCAAGGACAGGCTTTTGCAGTTGAGGGCTGAGCTCCCCATCCTAATTTATTTTTTTATTATTTTGGAAGTACACAGGCGTTTTTTAAAACAACATCCCTTACACCCTTCTAATTATCTTTAGAAAAGGTGTAATAAAAGAGTCACCTGCAAAGGAAAGGAGCCATTCCTTTCTCTGTCTACTGCTCTTCCTGGGACTCCAGTATTTATATGGATACATTAGGCCCTTTAATTAACTCTCGCAAATCTGTGCCCCAGTAAAAAAGAAACAACTAATTTCACTGTTTCAACAGTTTCTGCAAGCAACAAGTCAGGACTGGAGACCACAGTTAGGAAAAAACCAGACTTTAAGAGCTCAACAGATAAGTAGTTCAGGCGAGTGTTTTAGAGAAAGCCTTTGTTTGAAATTTAATACCCTCTTCCCCCTCAATTAAGGCGTTTGAACTGTAAATGGCCATAGTGAAGAAGCTGTTATAAGGATACACCAATAAATCTCCCTTATAAATAATACTGTGAATTTGGTTATTCCACTGGTTTATAAGACATTAAAACTGTTGATTTGACAGTGAAACAAAGAGTATTACATTTGCCTCTGAATTTATTTAGGAAAGATTAAAGGGTGGATAATACTTTTCTGCTTCAGAAAAGAGATTTATGAGGATCTCAGCCTAATTATTTCTAGCGCATCCAACATTAACAGAGACATTAAGACAATAGTTGCATTTAAGGAGGTATTTGGGAATTTGAACTGCTTAATACTGCTCTTCATGGATGCCTTGAAAAATAATGCCTCTGGTTATAAGCGGTCGCTTTAGACTGAGAGCCTGTTGATCATTTTTCCAGGCAGATATTTACCATTCACTGGCACTAACCACGAACCTCAAGAGCAGCATTCTTCAATTTCTTCAATACAAATTTCTCAACATCATTCCAAAACATTGCCACACACCTCATTTCAAATCCAGCTCTACTTTCTAGGCCAGATTTCACAATGAATTTAAGCCTCAATATCCTTATATGTTCCATGCGGCATCTTTCACTGCACAGAGCTCCAGGAAGAACCTTCCTCTGGGACCATCCTTACAATGCTGCCAATGTGCTGCAATTGTTGAAAAGATCCTTGTTTCCAGGGAATTGGAGCTGCATTTCCACACACGTGTATTAGAAGATGCAGAAGTCACCAGAGGCCACTTAAAATGAAAACAATAGCTGAAGCCTGACTTCAAAGAACATGTTATAAACTCTTTCAGTTAAGGGAAATAAATCTTACTTTAAGCACTGAGAGTAACACTTTCTCTAGTACGTTTCTGTTTCATGATTTATCCACTTACATATTTTTTCCCTTCACGGTCATAATTTGGCCAGATTTAAAGCACATTACTCAACTCATGTAGAAACAACTTCTGATAAAGACTCCTTGTATCTTAATTCTTTCTGGAAGCACACCAGGATGACTGATTCTCAGTTGAATCATACTTATGATAAGAGTTTTGTGATGCTAACAAGTTCCTTTTGATGACCTCCTCAAGGTATTAGGTGCCTCTGCCTATTTCCAGATCTTGCTTCCCTAAGAAGATTCAAAAACTTAAAATCCAGGAAAAGCACCCAAGAAGTGTTTTACTAGGACATTGCCCTCTTGATTGAATGTTAAATCTAGTTTATAACTTTCCATAATCACAGTTTGCTTAGAAGGATGAATCATGTATGGTTTGCCTTTAACAGCAGATACTAAAAAGAGAAAGAGAAGGTTGGTAAAACATTACCAAAACCAGCTTCCATCACATGCAGACACTGAAAGCAAGGCTCTCCCTTTACGTGCATATCAAGACTTTAGAGCTTCCTCTTTCAGGATTTACAAGCAGAGCATCAAAAGGAAGAAGAGTAATTTGAGTATTTTTCGTGGGAAAATTCCACAAGAACTCTTGCAATTGCAAGACTTTACCAAAATCAAGAAGGGGGCAGCCTATACTTGAAGTTTTAAGAAAATTATTATTTATTTTTTGAAAAATAAAAGGATATATCTATTGGGTAAGCACATTGTTGATGCCAGAAACTTTGCTTTGAAAAAGTCTCAACTTCATATCCTGATGAAAATTACCTTTGATTTAAAAGAGGTCATCAGTTTAAGTGCATCTTGACTGTTTTTAAACCCTGAATACTTTTGCTTGAATACTTTTGCTATACTGTCCTACATGTGAGAGTGATAACATCTCAACTTTGCTTCCTTACAAGCATGTTTAGAGAAGTATTTATGATATTCATATATTTTCAAAGCATAAACCAAGAGCTGTAACTCTTCACGTGCTACCTGAAGCCAAAGAAAACACATTAGCTGTCTATTATCAGCACTCAAACCTAGAAATATATGGGGGGAGGGAAAAAGCAACAACAACAAAAAGTAATTTTGAAACTGCTAGTTGCAGTCTCAAGAACTCCTACACTCCCTACAGAGATCAGCATAGCAGGCTGGGGGCTATCTTTCATAAAAACAAAAGTAATATAAAAGGTCTCTAAATGCTGATGGGAAAAAAACCACAACAGCTCTACTCTCACCCTTCATGAACTGCTGCTCTTTGCCATTTCATACTGAGTCACTTGCTCCACCCCAAGTTCTACCGAACTCCTTGAACGCTGTTAACACCCTCACTTCCCAATCAATACACAGCCCAGACATGCCAAGTTTTTGATATTACCATTATGTGTCTCGGGGCTGGCCGTGAGTACCCGAGGGTGGCTCAGGCACTGAGCCAAGTCCCTCACCTGGAGGGGTTTTGTTCAGAGGGCACCGAGTTTGTCTCATTGATAGTGATCTGTCACACGGGAGCTCAAACAATAGGAGCCCAAACAATATCACCTCGTGTTTCCATTCAAGTGAAAGAGGATTCCTGAGCTCCTTGCTCTTTCTGAGGTTACAATTAAAAAGGATGTGGAGGCAAGGAGAAGATACCTAATTCAGAAAGTACAATTTTGGGAGCAGTAACTCTACTCACTTTCAGCCTGCAGCCCACAAAAGAGGTTTTGTTGTCGACGACTAAGAAGTACAAGTGCAAATTTTTATACTTTCAGCAGACCTGACAGGAGATGTCAGGGACAGATTGGCAAAGCTTCACCAAACTTTCCTCCATAACCAAATACAATCGCATTAGCAGCTTATGAACCCACACTTCGATTTCGATGTGATCCGAAGCATATCTAAGCAATTATGTACACGCTATAGGAATTATCTTTACCATCTCATCTTTATTAGATAAAATGAGGTGAATAAACTCACCACAGCTAAGAAATAAGGTCCTTCACTGCCTTTGTTTGAAAACCACACTCTCCCTTATCGCCGCAACTCGGAAGTGAGTCACGATTAATCAATCCCTAGTCCCGGATTAGGAAAAACAGAGCCCAGCGCATCCCGCGCATTACAGGCAGCGGCACCAGGAGCAGAGGTTAACCACGCACCCCGGGCACCCCCGGGGCAGCCGAGCGGTGGGAACGGGACGATTTCCATCCCAAAACCCGGGGACACGTCGCCAGGCACCGAGGGCTCTGGGAGGGAGGGAGGGAGAAACGGAGCGGCGATCGCCGCTCCTCGGGAGAAGAGGCGGCCGGAGGGGCTTAACCTTCACCTGCCAGGCGCTCCCAGCCCTTCACACTCCCCCCGGATGGATGCAGCGGGGCCAGTCCCGAGCGAACCCGCAGCCGCGACACCGCTGGGCTCGGGGACAAAGCGGCCCTTGTCCCTTGCTGGCCGGGCTCGGCCCGCCGGCCGTCACTCACCGCACATGGTGGCCGCGCACGGTCCCTCCCGCTCCCGGCAAACGCGGCTGAGGCCGGACCAGCCCCGCCGCCTGCGGCTCTTATAGCTCCGGTTATAGGGCCGGGCCAGCCCTGCCTCCCCCCGCCCCCTGCCCGGGGCCCCGTGGGGGCTGAGCCCTGCGGGGACCGAGCTCTGCGGGGACCGAGCTCTGCGGGGACAGAGCCCTGCGGGGACCGAGCCTTGCGGGGACCGAGCCCCGCGGGGACCGAGCTCTGCGGGGACAGAGCCCTGCGGGGACAGAGCCCTGCGGGGACCGAGCCCTGCGGGGACCGAGCCCTGCGGGGACAGAGCCCTGCGGGGACCGAGCCCTGCGGGGACAGAGCCCGGCGCGGCCGCGGCGACTGCCGCCCTGCAGTGAGCTCCGCGCACGGGGAGTCACACAGCCATTCCATTAAGCTTGGGAAAGACCTCCCAGATCACCAAGTCCAGCCTTTGACCGATCACACCTGGTCAAACAGAGCACTAAATGACACGTCCAATAATTTCTTCAACACCTCCGCACCCTTGGGCAGCACGTTCCAGTGCTCGGCAACCCTTTCCGTGGAGAAATTCTACCTTGATGTCCAACTTCAACCTTCTCGGGCACAGCTCTTGGTTACATCGTCTAGTCATGTCAAGACAGGATGAATCCCGTGTCCACCTCAGGCCTGTGTGACTCAGGTGGGCTCAGGGATTTTCGGGGTGACGGGAACCCCAGAGACGCCTGGCTGTGTGACCATGGGCAGCACAAGGAGTGGGTTTTGTGCACTGATTCTGGTTTTCCACCTCGCAGTGCCATGAAGGAACAGGACAGGTCTATCCTGTCAGGGCGGCCCCTCTTGGAGCTGGGCAGGGGAAGGTGTCCCCCATCCTCCAGCCACAAGAATTGACAGACACACTCAGCAACCGACTGTGTCTGCACAGGAGCACCTGCTCAGTGCTGAACGTGGTCACCAGGTCACCTGAGTGAGAACCTCAACTCCTGCTTAGCCCCTGTGTTCTCTTCCAAGTACCTGGCAAAGTGGAAACTGCTCCAGGAGCCCTGTCCAGCCTCTACCTCCTGGTCCAGGCTCTCTCCTGAGGGCAGGCACTGCAAGGAGGAGGAAAGCCAGAGCCCCTGGCATGGGTCACGTCTGCAGACAGGGCCCATGCAGAGCCTCCAGCTTTATCTTCTTCTAAAAGTCATCTAATCTCAGAGAGCCTCCTCCAAACAAAAGGAATGAATGGTGGCTTTTAAAGCAAGTGCTTTGCAGCACGCTTGGACTGGCAGAATTCACAGAACAGCTGAGTCCATTATTCAAACAAACATGATTTTTAAAAATATGTGAAGTTTCATGAAATAGTTTCTTCTTCCTTGTTAAAAAGTACCAAATTATTTTATAGAGGTGATCCTAGTTATGCCATAGAGTTCTTGAAATTCAAGCGCAAGGCATCTTATTTAAGACAGAATTTAATTACTCTTTTCCTCTGGCATTTATTTTTCATGTCATTTTTTACCTAAAGTAGTGATTCGCTCAAACTTTGTCGCTTTCTGTCTTGATGGAGAAGTTGAATGAAAGATAAAGATTGGAACATTAACATTTCAATTACAAAAAAACCCCAGGTTTTGTGCCACTTTAAGAAAGAGAAACTTTGTCTCAATTTTAAGGTAAAAAATAGATTTAAAATATTTTCAGGTCATTAATTAAAATCATTTAAATTCTCTTTAAAATTAGTTTATAAAAAGGGATAAATTAAGAGTATTTTTCACTTAATGTGTGGACAACTATGCACACCGTGCTCCTTAAAAACCAGTGTTGTGTTCCTTCCCCCAGTCTCCCCAAATAAGACCAAACAGGTCCATGATTTGTCACCATTGCAGTCCCAGCTCTGTCACTGACCTGCCATACAACATCACATAAGTCATGTTGACACTCCATTCCAGTTTTTCTTCTGTTTAGGTAACTCTTCCTCTTCTAAAGTAACCTCTGATCTTGTTTCCCCCAGCCCAGCCTGAGTGAAGAGGGACACTCCTAATCACAGCTCTGTGTGTTAAGTAGCATTGCTATTTATATTAAATTACAAACAATAAAGGAAGACTTCTTATTTGCTCCTGGTGGAGCATTTTAACTAATGAGTGATGCAGACAGTAGGAAACACTTCTTTTTTTTAACATCACTGCAATACTAATTGCCAAAGATCACAAGTTAGAGCCCAAAATTCCACTCATGCAAGACACTTCATGTTTCCATGTGACATTCCCAGGAAGAAAACTGAAAAAAAATGAGATTCAACTGCTAGTAAGAACTGCATTAATTAGTGCTTAATGCATAACCTTGATAACTTATCAGTCAACACTTCCCATCCGCATCTGTCTGATGCCATTTGGCTTTTTTCATGACTTTTTGGAAGTGCATTAGAGAGTACACCAATTCTTTTTACTGGTGGGTTTGTTTGGTTTGAAGGGCACATTTTACAGCACTCAGATGGGATGATCAAATTGATCCCATCTCACAACTTCTTAAATTCTAAAAGCCAAAATATTTGAAAGCATTACCTAGTGTATTCAACATAATAAGGATCTAGAAATTCTGCCATGGTCTGGAAAAGTGCTCTTCTCACTAGACCATTGAAAAAAACAAAACAAAGCAGAGCAGTTTTGACAGAGCAGTAATTTGTAAATTGAAGGTTGCAATTTTCCTGTCATAAGAGACAGGCAACTGATGAGCAATAAGGAGGTCACCTGGTGCAGCTCCCCACTAAGGTCTGAACACAAACCTGAAGGGGCACCCAAAGGGTCAGGAACTTTTGCCCAGATACATCTTTCTCTCCTTTTTTTTTTTTCTTTTCCCCTGTCTTTACACAAGTGATCAAAAATAGAAGTAGGAAATAGTAGGGTACAGGATGGAGATCACTGTGTCACTGTTTTTAGTGTCAGGAAACAAGGAATTTGCCTGGGCCACCAATAGGCAAAGGTGAGGGGAAATGAAAATCATTGAGCATGTGGGTGGAAAGAAGAGAGATTTATGTTTAGGCTCCCTCTGAGCCTAATACAGGTGCTAGTTCTCACAGCATTTATGGTCTACCCTGAAAAGCAGCCATCAGCATTTTAAGGACAGATATTTCAATCTGCATTTGCATACTCAAGAGGTCCAAATACATCTCTGAAAACCTTGTTCTGTTCCTTTACACCCATGGGAACCAAATTTCCTGGTGAGGAGTTTCAGTAAGTTCCCTTGCCCCAGGGAGTGAAAGGACCAAATCCCTCTCATTAGTAAATAGGGGCAGGAAAAAAGTATTGGATGTGAAATGCAAAAGAGAAGAAGTGTGATAAATATCAGGGAAAAATTAGGAAGAGCAGTTATGCAATGGGACAGGCCCCACAGGCTGGCTTATGGCCCTTTCACTGGTGATACCACTGGAATAGACCCTGTCCTGGGAGTCACCACTGAGTGACCTGTGTGGTGTGAAGGACAAGGGGTGACCAAATGGCAGTCCCAACTCCAGCACTTCCATAATTATGGCTGGGTTATAAAACTCCTTTTAAATTGCCTTTTTGAACTGATGTCTGAGTGGCTACAACATTTTCTGAGAACTAATAGCCTGTCTCTAGATTCATACTAGAATACACAGCAAAGTCTATTAATAATGAAATCCATTCTTTTCATTTATATGATACATTTATATATTGCATATAATTATCTATTATTTATTTAGAGATTTCTTGCTTCAAAATGTGGAAGTTGAGAGCCTAAAAGCAGCAATTGTACATTACAGATCATTCATCCCCCCCCTTACCAGGCTTCTGCAGTTCTGCAATTTTTATATATTACTCTGAATAAAAATATTTTAAACATGGACAAATTCTGAACATTCTCATCACCATCACTTTTATTTTAACAAAATGGGATAGAGTTACTCCTTACCAAGTCTCTCAAGAATATGGCTCAACAGCTTGGTCTGGGTGTCTTCGATTTCTTCCCAGTCTGATAACAATGACTGCTGTTAACCAGGAGTCACTCCAGTGATGATGAATTTCAGCAATAGAAAATACAGAAATGAAGTCCTGACCTTGCTGGAAGGCCAGGTTGAGCTTCAGGACACCCTCTGCATCCATCTCAGCTCCACAGCGAGTTTGGAAAACAATCAGCAGTGCCTTTGAAGTGGAAAAAGCAACATCTTTCTTCTGCTTAGAAGTTCAAAAGAGAGGAAAAAAGTGTTATTTTGATGGTTCTCTCAGTGAAGGTGTCAACTAGCTGCTCAACTAGGATCTGTATGGGGTTAAGGAATTGGTATTTTCAGTTTAAAAGTGCATAATAGTAATGAATACCTTTTAATTTGAGAACAAAGGAGAGTTAATCATCATTTGTCACTGTCAAACTGTTGACTTTGAAATGATGAAAAGTATGTATGGTAGGAGGAGTTACATATAATTTGAATCAACATAATACCTATGACTGAGGATTAAGTAACCATGATTTAATTCAGTGGTGACTTTTCAGCTGAGTGTGGTGAGGTGCATGTGAAATGTAAAACCAACCCAGCTAATTAACGAGATCTTAAATACTTCAAAAAACATGAAGGCGCTTTTAGTAATAATTCATGTAAAGCATTGTGTTTTAAAAAGCATTAAATGGTTTCCTGAGGTTTTGATGTAAATTCCTCATAACAGGAGCTGCAAATAAATTGATGGCAAGTGTCAGAGAGAAAAATAAATTATTGGAAAAGTCTGTAGATTTTTCAAGCAAGCCAGCTTTCAGTGCTGGATTAGTTTTCTCAGCATATTGTGTGGTCCTTCAGGTCAAAAGTGAGAAATGCTGATAGACTAACACAGATATCTGCTTACTTGTCTTCCCCTGCCCCATTTCTGGGGCTCAGGTCCATCTACTCAATATTATTCATAAATTCAGGATTCTCTCAGCTTACACAGGGTTGGAGGGAGCAAAGCTAGCTACTTAAAATAGTTGCAGAAAGCATGCCCATGTCAGAAGTCAAGAAGCTTGAAACCCAAAGAGGAAAAAAGCATTACAAGAAGATAATTCTCTCCAGTAATGCACCAAATGATGGCTTGGGTGAAAGTGTTTGAGCAAGAAACTGGTCAGAGAACCAAAAAGGTGCTGCAGCTCCTCCGTATGGCTCATGCAGCTCCATCACATCCCACACAGGCCACAGCATCACCTCTTTCTCCTCCACTGAAGGAAAACCTCACTCTCCTTCCCCAGTCCCTGCACCAGCTCCCTGTGCAATAATTGTGCTCTGCCCCAGCTGCACTGACTCACTCTTCACACAGAGCAGAGCAGGGTGAAGTGGAGCTTCTGCACTCTTCTGGGTAGTTTTATTTCTAAGCCTATGAACCTGGCTTGCTACTTTGGTAAGAACAATTTCATTCCGTTCTTCTCTCAATTTGTTTCCACAGCTTTAATGCTTTGAAGATTTATGCTGACCCTTGAGAACAACACCTCTGAAGCCAGAAAATGGTTTTGCTGCAGGCTGCCCTCTGGTTTGCCCTTTAAAGAGTTCTCTGGCAAGAAGATTCTGATTTTGCAAATAAAAACCTGTTGTTTTGCAGAGCACATACCTATACTCTCCACAAAGCCAAGCTGAATAACAGTCCAATTTTCTCCACTGTCTCACCCCTAACTCTGTTTCTGTCACCACTGCCCAGCAAGAAGCTGCTAGAGCAGCAGCTGGAATGAGCTGAGGGAGGCAAGGTGCTGGGAATGGAAGTTACTTCCAAACAGCTCCAGCTATCAGCAGCTCTAGGCTGAAAAAAAAAACAAATCTGAGTTTCTAAAAGCAGCCCATATAACAAGAAGCATCTGGCTTTACCTCACACATTCAAATCTATTTGTTTTATCTATCCCTATCCCCATCCTAATCTGTCCCTATCATTTCCTTCTAGTTAGAGATAGGCATCAAAGGACTACATACTGGGAATTTAAACACCATCTATTTCCCTCTTTTCTCCCATTTGTGATTAAAATAAAAAATGGGGGGAGCCAGATTAAGCTACAACAGTAATTTTTAGGACTGCCACATTTAACACTGCAGCTTCAGTGTTACTATTTATTTTAGAAGAGGGTGAAATAAAGTACCTTAAGTCCAAGCACAGGCAATCAGAAATTTCCCAGCTTTAATAAATAAAAAACAGTTATGATAGATACATGATGCTGTTGTTTAGCAACTGATACAATATTGAACAGAACTCTTCTCACAGGTGAGTTATTTTCTGTCCCAGAGTCACAGCTATTCTGATGATGTCTGCTCTTGCCTACAGATTCTATATTCCTCCTTCTGAGCTTGACACAAATCACAGCTACAGCTTCTTCAAGTTTTTCTAATAGCTTGTGATCTTGTTCTTTTGGCAGCTTATTCAAAGAAAAATGGCATTAACTCTGCTTAAATAGAAGCAGTCATTTTCCTTCACTGACAATTAATGACTCATCTACATCTCTGTTTCCAGGGGTCTGGGGTTATTAGATCTGCCATAATCGACCAGTTGTCAAAATCAGGTTTGGGCATATCAACATTGGTAGAAATGAAGACACTGCACACAGGGGATTGCAAGATAACTTTTCTATCAGCAGCCATATGCAAAACCAGTTCCGTTTTCGTGCAGTTCTTCTGTACTAGAGATTAGGAAACACCTAAAAAAAAGAAATGCAGAGCATCTGTTTGTTTACTACACACACAGAATTGCTATAGAACAGTGTGATAGAGACCACTGAGTAGAAGTAACAAGTTGATAATTAACAGAAACAGTGCTCTACAACCTGTGAAAGTGTGCAGGATATTATCCTTAAGTTAGCCTGGACTGCAGGAAAAGTTGTGCAGTGGAATGGCAGTTCCCCACAGTGTCACCTCGAGTGCACATCCCACACCACCTCCTCTGCTGCTGCTCTCCCTCAGGCTGCAGAGGAAATCTGTTCCTGACAGCTTCTGCCAACTACACAGTGAAACAGCTCTCATGACCAAGCTATGAATTGCACTGTTTTACTGCCAGTAAAAATTCCATGTATTTTTTTTTCTTTTTTTTTTTTTTTTTTTTGGTTGTAAATACAGTTTTCTCCTATTAAGCATAGGACTTCTGTATTACAGTAAGGTTAGAAATCCTCTTTGGGTTTCCCTCACTCAGATGGACTCTATCTAGTCCTAAAAGGTCCAGTTAATAAATGGATTTAGAACTTCATGCTTAGAGTATGCCATGAGATGGATGCATGAAAGGATGGCATCCCTGTGGGGGTGTTTATGCTCTTGCACTGCAAAGCTGCCTTTGGCAACTGAAGTTCCTGTGGTATTGTCATTGGGCTCTGGGTACTTTGGTGTGAACATACCAGATGGGGTAAGCTGAGGATGATGTTTTGCTTCAAAACTGAGTTTTCTGCTTTTAGTAAATCTATAGTTTACCTCATCATTTTAATCTGGGCAAATGGGAGACAAGATGATGGTTTTGATACTATACTTTCACCCGTGCTTCTTCGAGTTGTGTGCTGAAACTGAGCATGTACTTCTTAAATGTTTCCTACTATTTCTGCAATCCAAAGAGAAAAAAATACTAACTCGTGGTAACTTGGGCAAAATTTAAGGAAGAGTTGGGGAAGTAAGTAAGAGAAAGTCACTAGAAAACTAAAGAGGAATAGATGTTTCTGTTTTCTGTATTTTTTTTTACATCTTAAAATGAAGGGATTTACTCTTAAAAATATTCTCCCCTAGTCAAAACATCTTATTTCAATTCAAGCCTGAAACCTCTTTTACTGTGCTGTACATTTTGACAGCAAAGACAGTCAGTTTTCAACTCAGTTGACCAAAACTGGCTGGCAAACTTGAAACCCAAGCAGCTAAATCCCTTATTTGTACAGCTGCAGGCACTGGGCTGTCCTCCACCCCCCTCAGGTGATTGAGTTGCAGGACATCAACTCTGCATCAAGACAGTAACCTCAGGGTCCTGCATCAGGACATGGAATGATCACAAGCCTCTTCGGTCCTTACAGCCACAACAGTTCTGCCTATGTTTTGGAGGGAAGTATTGCTAAAGTCTTCTAACCATAGCAACGTTTAAACTGGTGCTTGTACAGCTACAGGCACAACATTGCTGTAGTCCAAGAGAGGTCTGAATGCAATATTGTCAGTCCGGGCTCAAAACTTGGGTATGTTGTTATAATACAGCTTGATTATGTTTTAAATTAACTCAAACACAGGTAGGTGTTGAATTAAATGGCCAACATTTCATATGAGTCTGCACATTCATGAATCCAACTATCACGAAAATTTGAAATTACTTCTAAGCAATCTAAATGAGTGCAGTTTTAACTTGGATATCCTAAAATAATCATAAGTTCCTGAAACCTTTTCAAATAAGGAACTATTGTATTTTATATCACATATCTTCTGAGTTCATTTACAAGAACCAGCAGTGAAAGAAAGCTGAAGAAACAGCTTCACAGTCTGTCCTGCATCTGCCACTGAAGTTACAACAAGAATTTTCATGTTGGAAACCAACAGGAAGCATGTCAGTTCACAAGAACCAGCATCCTTGGCACCAAGGACCAGAAATTTGTTACTTTAGCTTTGCAGTGAATTCTGTGGAAGGTCATTTGCTTCCTGAACTGTGTCATGCTAAGGAAATCCAAGATAGGAATCTTTCTCTTTTCCAAGAAATGGGGAGTTATCATCTGCCATAATTACACATTACAGTTTACAGAAAAAAAAAATTCCAATTTCGTGATTTCTTAGTCACAGTGTTAAATGGCTGTCTGAGTACAGGGAACACATATGTTAAATAGCCAGCTGCAGCACCTTCTCTACATATTAGATTTGAGAAGAGGGCTGCCAGGGGTTTAGCTAGTCCTTAGTCTAACTGGAGAGTCATCATCCTGTCTGGATTGGGGCAAAGCTTTCTTATGACATCACTTCTACTTCGAGACTGTGACACACCAAATCTGCTTCCCCATCTGCATGGGAGGGTAACACCTAACTCAGCTTGGAAACCCAAGAGGCCTAAAAATGAGAAACAGAAACAGGGGACGTTTTAATTTTATTTTTTAAACAACCAATTCCCCCAGTTCTAGAGAAATTTACCTAACACTTCTGAAGTCCCAGACAATGCAGTTTTGTTAACCTGTATTTATCTAAGGCTTAAAGGCTTTCCCAGACTAAGTGTGTGTAAATCACCTCATGATTCACAAGCAGCACAGCTTCCAGAAGCTGGTGTTGAAACATCCTTTGCAGCAGATCCACAGTGTGTGCTGAAAGATTTTAGCGGGAGAGGTTCCACATGCCTGTTCTGTCTCTCCACAGCCCCTTTCCTTATGGAAAACAGCTCTCCAAAGCTGCATTATTTGTTGCAGTGTTGTTTGTGCTTGTCAGAAAGCTGCTGGCCCTGGACCAGAGTCTAGGCTTTCCCAGGGCTCAGCATCAGAGGAGTGTAACAAGATAGAAAATATTTGTTGTCTGAAGGATAATGGGAAGAATAGCAGGGAAGGGTGGATGCTGGGGCAGGCTTGGAGCACAAGATCTCTTGGAAAACACTCCAGAAAGAAGCTGCCAGGAGCTGAGACAATGCCACTGTCCCCCTAAAGAGGGGGAGCCTAGAGCAACAAATCTGGATGGTAGGAATGGTGGAAAAACCAACACAGTGGAAGAAACAGGTATGAGACTCTGAGAAGGGAGAGCTCAAGGCAGAACCTGGCTAAGAGCACTGCCAGACCAGCAGCTGGGCTGATGCCTGCCTTGGGAGGGCTCAGCACTGCTGTGCTTTTACTCAAGCAAAGAATTTTTCATTCTTGCCAAAAAAATTCCATTTCTATCTTCTTCTTCTTCTTCTTCTTCTTCTTCATTGAAATGCTGCAGTCAGCTCTCACTAAATGCCTAGCAAACAAACTCAAATCAATCTGCTCCTGTCTCAAGTCAGGATGTGACAGGTTAACATTTGCTGTGCAGTTTCTATTCCTGAGCAGGAGAAAAAGTTCCTTGGAGGGGAAAAACTGTACGGTTTGAACTCTTCAGTGAATAAATTAACATCACTTCTCTGTCTCCTCCCCTTTCCTTTCTGAGGTTAGTACAACTGCAGGCTTTAGTTGGTGTTCTACAAATAAACCTGAATTCTGGAGAAGCTCTTAACAGCTCCTCTTCTCAGGAAAGAGTTTGCTGTCACAAATAAAGCAAACCAGGAAAAAAGTAATTTTCAAGTGATTTTCCCGTCCACTCACTTCTTAGGTGAAAGAGAGCAAAGAAACTCTTTAACACCCCTCGGGATGAATTTTCAGCTCTGTTTGTTTTGACTTTTTGCAGCTCAGCCAAAAAATAATTAAGAAAAAACCCAGAAAAATAACCTACGTCTGAAATTTTCCACTAATGAATTCCAGACTTCTGGCCTGCAAAACCATCAGCTTTCTCCCAAGTCATGTTGTCAACAACTAAGCACAGCTGTATGAAGAGTAAGAAAATATTGCAATTACTTGTGTTTCTACACCCCCAGATTTGCAGGGTTATTGAGGAACAGCAGAGAAACCCACCAGGTCCAATGCAAGGCTTTATCTTTACCTTTAAATTCGCAAAAATCAGCAGCATTACCCTGATCACATTAAACAGACAGGTTACATAGGTGAAACATTTTCATTGTTTTAGAAAATTCTACAGTAAAGAGCCAGTGGATGGCAAAGCACTGCCAGGGCTTTCACCATCCAGCCCGGGAGGCAGGAATTGGGATGCTGCACATTGCTGATGTTAAATAGCTCCATTTCTCCTGTTGTCCAGGCAGCCCAGCAGCTCCAAGGAGACAGTAAATGTGTGAATTAGAAGGTCCATTGAGCCGATGGTGTCTCTCAAACCAAATCATTGCATTAACACTGCGAACAAGACAAATGGTTTTGTCCAGCTCTGCTGCCATCGGGGCCATCCAAGTCTGCCCATGGCTGTGTGCAGAGTATGGGCAATGGCTTGGAGCTCCCTGAATGTGCTGCTGGCACCTGGAGCTTCCTCTGCCACAGCAGCTGCCATCAGCCTCGGCCCCCATTGCAGCATTTGATGGGGAGAACCTGATGAAAGCTTTAGCACTAAGCCCTGTCCTCTTTGGGAAGACACTGAGGGATCTTCAGTGACTCTGAGAGGTTCAGGCCCACCTTTCTGTGCCTTCCTGCACACAAGGAGCTCTAGCCCCAGAGGCACAGGGATCCTGCTCACACACTGGGCATCATCACTGACACTGACAGCGAAGGCACCAACTGAGCCAGCCCCTCCCTGTAAGAGAGCTTCCCACTACAAACCACACCAGGCAGCCTGGTGCTCCTCTTGAATAGCTCAGAGGTTTATTTTTTGCCTTTGGAAGGTGGTCTCTAACAACACTTTCTTTAGACAGACACAGTTGAAGCAATTGCTTCTTACCTTCAGCTCATTAAACACATCCTCATCAACTGCAAAGGCAAACATTGTGAAGTAAATAAAGTTTTAGCCAAGTCTGATTCTGGTATCTTTGAGAGCTCCATCCTTAATGCTAACTTCTTCCTAAAAGAGTCCTAGATGCATTTACAATTTTAAAAGAAGCACAAATTAATTGATCAATAGACTTAGTATAGTAAAATCAATTCATTAATTAGAGGTCAAGGAGAATTGATGCAATGGAAGGCTTCCTACATGCTGCTAGAATGTTTTTTAACTTTCAAGTTTCCTCAATTCCTTTCTTTCCGCTTTTTTTTTTTTTTTTTTTAAATAAGGCACAGGGGAAAGAAAGGCTTTGAGATAGACATTTAGAAACTGAAACCAGATATTTAACATAGAGCCTGTCAAATATTTCAAGTTAGAAATACCCACCAATGTATAAATAGCTTGTGCTTCAACTGTTACAGCCTACATGAAGACATTTTTTCCAGATAGGCTGGGAAAAAGCACAACTCTGAATAGAGCACATCTTTCCTCTTCGGGACAGAGGTCCTATAAATTTTCATGAACAGAAACAAATATTACTTTGGTTATTTTTCTGACCGGCAAAGTAAAAACCCCAATACTAAATCTTCCACTCTGTACTCTGTTAATGGTGTAAACCACAGCTTATTCACTGCCTTGAACCTGGTGTCTGCTAATACTTAACCAACACAAGCTTCTTTCTTATATTTTAAATTAATGGATTTAAAATATCCAAAAAAGCCCACAAAACCAAACAACAAAATAAATATTTCTCCTTCATAGGTATAATCAATCAGGTAAAATTGGTGATGACTACGTAAATAAACAAAATATAGCTAAGGGTCACCCATGAATAAGAGAAGTCCAGCCACACCACAGAGCGATCTACCTGATCTACAGCAGCTGAGTTAATTCATAGGTGGAGACTGCAAGCTTTTCAAGCAAAGATCCCAAATACACAGCTGCTGTGGGAGCCTTAGTTCTATTTTCCACTCAGTTGGTTTGAGGGGTTAGGGTGAGATCTGAGCTTTTGGAAGCATGAACTACATTTGTGAATGCTGCATCCATCAGGCCATTCTGTAAAGTGGCTCAGAAGGGAGCAGCTCTTGTGGGAGTGCTCAAGAGCAGCAGTGGCACATGGGCTGTACCTGCTGCACCACCTGGGTGTGGCTTTGCAGGTCCTGAGCGTGGCCCCAGGCTCACCCTCTGGATTATCCCTTGAGTTAACATAAGTGAGGATGAATAGATGAAGCCTATTTCTCCCTTTCTTATTCAGACAGGTGGATGCTTGGGTTTAACTTCTTATCAGCTCTGGGCCAGGTGATCACTGGCTATATCCAAGCCTAACTGTTGGCCTCAGGGAATCTTTTCCCACTGATAATTTACATCCAGTACCTGTGTGTCTGCAGATATGCTCATATCTGTCACCTTTCATTAGATAAGCAACAAGTTGCTAGGAGAATTCCTAAGAAAGCAAGTCTTTATTGCTAGAAGTTCCTAAGAACAAAAGGATAGTGCTGGGGGCAGTGAATGCACTTTGGGGTTGGGGCAGGGCTGGCTGTTACAACTGCAATCTCAGATCTGTGCCTATGGCATTTAATGAGCAGAGCTGTATATAAAACAGATTATTCACAGCACCTACAAGTCAACATTTGCATTTGGTTTTAAAAGGGCAAAACATCTGCTGAGGAGATAAACACATATTCCTTCTCAGGGGATAAAGGACTTATCAAAGGTCCCAGAGAAAGCCTGAGGCAGTGTGTGATGCTGAGGATGGAGTGTTTGTGGTGTCTCTGTCCCAGTCACAAGAGTCCTTCTCTCACCTCTAAGATCACACTTGAAAACCAAAGGTAATGAAATATTTCATTTTTCCATACAAGAATTCTGTCAGCTGATCTAGTCAGGTAGGACTTAACCTTTACAAATTTTGCTTCTGAAGACTCTTCTTACCTCGCAATTCTTGCTGGTGTGTCATTTGACACTTGAGAAATCATCCAAGAGGAGACTGAATGCTTTTTTTGCAGCCAACAAAAGTAAAGGAGCAATTCCAGTACCCATCTCTTCTTTACCTTCTCCTACTGAACTGTAATGTGCATTGTTGTGAAACAGTGCCAAAATGCAGTAAAAGCTTTGGCCTCTTGGCAACAGAAAGAACTAAGAAGTATCCCCTGGTAAGCTACATCCAGTTCTTGTTCCCTTTTTATTAAAGGACCTCCCCTCACAAATAGCATTTATTGACAGCTTAGAGGAGGTTTCAGTAATGACAGACACTGGTGCATATTTAAATGGATCTGAGCACTCTTTCCTGGGCAGAAAATTAAAAGGCACGTCTGCAAAATTGGCAGGAAATGTATCCTTTTCTCGTTTGCAAAAATACAATTTTTTACTATTAAATTTGGCTTAGATTTAACAAAACATATTATACAGATAGAGATTTCATTTAAAAACAAATTAACCATCCTAAAATAATCAGGATTTAATGGTTCTGGTAGAACAGTCAGATACAAAAGAAACTATCAACCAATATTAGTTACATTTTCTCTTTTAGACTGATGTATTGTTTGCCAGTAGATTGTGTTTTATCTGGGCAAAACTATTGGAGTAATAACACTAAAAGGCAAATTTCAGACTCTGATTTTATGAAAATGTTTACTTTCAGTATTGGTGGTTCCTCTGCTTGTCATGTTTTGATACAGGAAAAGAAATAAGATGGATTTTAATCCTGCTCAAAATGAAACTAAACCAACAGACATTTTGCAAGGTCTTTTGGAGTAAAGCAGTATCCTCACTGTTTGCAACCAGCCTTTCTGCTTCCTTCCACAAAGTGAGGCGTGAGAAGAACGCTGTTGGGGGAGAAAGTATCAAAAGGGAGGTATCTTCAGAGGAAATAATTTCCTTCTCCAGACTGAATTTAGATATCTAAAAAGCTTCCAAGAAAATGGCTTAGCACATGAATTATATCCCCCAGCTTCCCACTGTTAGCAGCTGCATGCAGAGTTTCAGCAGTCATCTCATGGAAATACAACAGCATTTTTCACTGAGACAAGAAGTATCAATGGATACAGAGTAGGAGCCCAATTTTACAAGAGACCCCCCACTCCTCCTGACTTTCCTTTGAAGCACAATTCCCCTAGCCCAGATGTTGGAGTTCCCTGTCTGGAAACTGTTCAGAACAGGCTCTGAGCTGATGATTTCCTGACCTTCACAAAGAGCTGTGAAAGCACAATGTACTCCTTCAGGGACATGAAATATCTATCAAGTGTGCTTTCTGCTTAGGGGTATCTCCAAGGTGAACCCTAGCACTAAGCCTGTGGTATTTTCCTTTCGCTCTAAATCCCCAGTTAGACCAGGGGAAGATGGTTCAACAGTTAAATGGGTTTTAGCAGGTCCTATTTAAATCTGATGCTCCATCACTGATTTTTTTTAATAAATGTAGGGAAGTCACTAAAGTCTGCATCATTAAAAATACTCAGGTACCAGTTTCCTTGGTTTTATAATGCCTTGTGTTTATAACCTGGGAATTTAAGTCCTGAGCCTCTAAAAGCACCTTAGCAGCTCTTTCGTCCCTTGGTAGCCACATTTAAAGTTACACATGGGAAGAGCACAGTTAAGGAGGAAAAGATGTCCTTTGGGAAATAAACCCCACTGAAACATCAAATCTACCCATGAATGACCTAATATGAAAGATGACCAGATGATAAAGCAGATGCCCAATATATCCCTCTGACCTGATGTGTATCTGAGACAAGGAAGAGTTCCCTCTGCCAGAATAGCTGTGAACCCTCTCCCAGATGTGTGTACATAACATATCCATTCCCTACCAGCCAAACCCATCCCATGCCCTCCTCAAGTCCCCAGCTGCTCTCCAGCTCCTCCTTTTGTGGGTGCTCTGTCTCTTTCCTTCTAGATGTAGGAGAACAGATTCAACTTTCTGGTCCCCACCAGTGACCATTTCTTCCACACTTTC
The DNA here is from genome assembly GCF_963662255.1 of Cinclus cinclus. Lineage (NCBI taxonomy): Eukaryota > Metazoa > Chordata > Aves > Passeriformes > Cinclidae > Cinclus > Cinclus cinclus. The sequence goes on from NC_085059.1 coordinate 14,016,602, forward strand.
TGCAGGAGCCATATGAGTTCAGATAATGAAGATCCATCTGCACAAAATGGGCTTTATTCTACTCTTGCTAGAAGCTTCTTCAGCTTTAGAGGCTGACTATAAGTCTGAATTAATCTGTTCCATGCAAAATTGTCTAAATATTAAAGTTATGTCCTTAAACTGCTTTGAAGTCCTTTGGTGAAATCTAGTTTGGAAAACATTCCACATGACTATGCCAGTAGCGTCTCAAAACATTCTCTCCAGTGAAGGGAGTGACATAAAAATTTTAATTCCTTCCTTACTACTCACTCTGCTGTCTGCCCTGCGTGTAGAAACAGTGGAGTGACGGGATCATGTGCGTCCCAGTGACGCATCCAGCTGAGCTAATGCAGGAAGGGGTTGTACCAAAACAGAAATGACCCATTCACACTGCAGCATCAGACCTTGCCCTTTTGGGATCCACATTTCATAACCTCCTGCAAGAAACAGAAGCTCAAGAGTGGCGTCAGCTGAGCAAGAGGCAGGGAAAATATAACCTAGAGAAAGTCCAAATCATTGTCTAGCTAACAAATTCAAATTGACAGATTTGGACTGATGAGTAAGTAGAATTGTAGAATGAGTAGAAAATAGACCAGATACAATCGTGCAGCTACCAAAGAGTTGTAAAAGACCCACAGAGATATTCTGTCTTCTGTGTGTGTTTGCTGGAAAATTACCTGTAGCTTTGTTGCTGAGCTCCTTGTAGATCCTCAGGGCAGAATCCAGCTGGTTACACGGAAGTGGTGAACTGACTGGTGGCATCTTCCTGACTTCCACTGGCCATGACTTGCCTTTGTGCTATCTACAGCCATAATTCAGAGAACCTGGCTCACTTTTACTGGGTTATAAACCTGTCTAAACAAACAAACTTGAAGTGTAGCTGGGTTAAACTAACAGTAGAGGTTAAAGACAGGGCCTCCAAGGAAAATAACTGAATAGCACAATATGGGAAAGAGCTAAAGCTGAACACTGTGTTTTGTTCCCAGCATTCCTAATCAAGAAGTAGAAAGTAGAAAACCTAACCTAAAGAAGAAAACCTAGAATTGTTTATATCACCTCAATAGGAAACTGAGTAGCTTAAGGATTCTGCAGAAGAAATGAATCCTAGAAGATAGCTAGAGGCGATTTCAAGTATCACCATTTCTAAATGCTCAGTTGGAGTCACTGTCCAGATGAAAACACCTCTGTAACACCTGGTGTTTCATTGTGACTCCACCCCTCTGAGAACACCACTGCCTTTGCAGAAAAAGGTGTTTAGGATAGCAGTGAGGACAATGCTTTAAACAAGATAGCAGACAATAGCATTAGGTCTGAAAAGCTCCTCAGAGAGACACTGGTTTACAGCAGGGTGAGCCACACCTGGCACTAATTGCAGCAGATTGTGACTTCTTCAGTGACATTTCACACAGAGCTAGATTTTGGGGGTGGGAGAGCTTGAATTATGAAAGCTATTGACCTTTCATTTTCACTGCAAAGCCTATCAGATTTGGGTTTTTAATCTGACACTGAAGATTACAAGCAGTTTTGACCCTCATAAAAAGAATTTTCTCCTTGATCTTCACCATTCAATTGAAGCAGTCTTACACTTCCCCAGCAGGGCAGACTGATGAAGACAGGCTGCTATTGGAGGTTCTGCTTTCTGTGCAAATCCAGACTCGCACATTAGCTAAACCATATTTGCTGCAGAGGAAGAAATTTTTTTTTCTTTCCCATCCCACTTTTCTCTGGGGCATCCATCCTAACATCTTATCCTAGCACCCTGAACAACATCAGGGCATGCATGACACCACCAGTGACACCAGGAACATCAAGAGCAGCCAGGACTTTACCTCTGAGCAAAGTTACTCAGTGGCCATCTGAACATTTACACTGAATGTTTTCTTTTTCAACTTCCACCAAAGTGCATTTGTTTTTATCCACTCCTTTTATTTTCTCAGTAGCAGCAAAGATGTTTTGAATAAGGCAAGGGGAATACTCCTGATTGTTTGGATTCTGTTCAACATAGACAGATTTATGTGTTTACCCTGGAAATGACTTATTGGATCATACTTTGAGCAGAGCCAGGGAGCCCCCTTGTCTCCACCCCCCCCCAGCCAGTCCCCAGGGCTCTGCCATAATGTGGTTTTCATTATAAGCAGGAGCATTTTCTTCCTTACTACAGTATTTTTCATTATGCAGGGAGGACAATAACTAAGAAACTCAACCTCTGAAGGAAAAAATTGATTAAAATTACTGAGGGGGTGGGCAGTAAAGGTCTTTTAGACTCATATGTGTGCAGTGGTGTTAAAGATATGATGATGGAGGGTGATGGCAGCCTTATCTCGTGTCTATAGTGCAGCACTATGATAAAATAAGGATTAGTTTAGAACAGACCTCGAGACTCAGTTTGGATCTTTGGTGTGCCCAGGCATTGCTGCAGTTCAGGTGAATCGATTTGGTTTGGTTTCTTTCAGTGGTGATCTTAACAAGGGAACATTCCTGCCTGGCACCACCCTGGGGCTGCCCCTTGCAGCTGTGTGAAAATGATAAACTGCTTCTAGAAAGATGAAGATGTTGATGAAATTCCTCTTCAGTTTCACTTCTATTTGGGCTTTTTTTTTCATGCCTTCATTATATGAGGGTTAATCAAATCCAAGGTACCTCTCTTTTTTTTGTCATGTCCCTACAATCTGCTCTGCAGGAATAAAAGAACATAAACTTTTTTTTTTGCCTGGAGAAGGAGAAGACAAAGATCCCCTAGGTGAAGAAGTAATTTCCACCTTTTAGTGACAAAAATATTCATCCCAGTAACTTGCTAAGTGACTGAGCTTTCGCAAAGCTTTTTTGTCAGCTTCATTCATGTCACATTTGCTCTGCTGTGAGGGATTAGAGCCCAACTGCCTGCTCAAAAAAACACTTTTGTGGTTATATTTTTGTGTGTTATATTACCTGTAAGAAGAGCCAGGACACCAGCAGAGAGATCAATCTTGTGCATGTGAGCCCCATTCACTCCAACTCCCAATTCCTGTGCCACAGCAGCCCCCACACAGGAGACCACTCGCTGCAGACCCCAGGAAATGTGGGTTGCTGTGAACATTTGAGCACAGTTTTTTGTCCCATGGAAGTATCCTAATAAATCCCAAAAATAGTATCAGAGCTTGGAGGGATTCCTACCTCTGCAGCCCCTTGATACATCTCAGTTTCAGAGGCTGATGTGTATCGAATTACCAGAGTTAGTATCATGGTAGAAGAGAAATTCCACTGGATGACAGAAAGATCTCCTGTTACCCTCCTGAGGGGGGGAGAAATGGAGGTCTGTAGGGCAGAACTGCTCTTTGACATGTCAAGTTCCAGCCACAAGAGGTTATCTCAAACATCTGCTGTTGATTTGCATGACCCTGGAGGCAGACACATTTCACATAGCAACTTTGCTTCTGCATTTGCTGTGCCTTTCTTTAGCCTTCTATTTTTCTTTCTCATCTCTCACTCCATCAGTGCATGTTAAAGTGGAGGAAGTTTTACTGAGTGATTTCCTGGTTTATATGATATTTTTTACTTTAATGAGGATGAGAGAGGATGAAGCTGAGCAGTGAACAAGTCTATCTGAAATTCTGAGGTTCCAGTGTGAATTCCTGGTGTGGGGTTCATGCACCCCTCCTACAGCAGACAGACATGAGGAAGCCTTTGATGAATGAGACATGACACAGTCACCTCTCCACAAAAGGAGACATTTCCACATTCATATATTTTCTCTTCAGATACTTCCTTTTCAGCTGTAGCCTTACATGAGATAACCCAATTCCATTGGTTTCTAAAGAAAACACAAAAACTAGCAGATATTATGACTGAGGATATTGAGCAAGGAACCATTTACCCAATTGTAACAACTTGAACCATTTTCCAAATGTTGCTAGAGCATCCATACCATATCACATGGAATCTTCTGTAGCAGAGAAGACCAGCTGCCATGCCTGGGACAGAAAGGAGCACTGCTGAAGCTCTTCTAGAGACATTTTATTAGACATTTTCAGTTTAACAGCAAAGCTTGGAGCAGTGTGACATTTCTTGCTTTGGGTGGGACGAATGATATTTCATTAATCATTGCTTGTTTTGGAGTTACATCACTGTCCATGAAATTAAAAAACAGAGTGCATTTTGTAGTTTCATAGGCTTGACCATCAAATTACACAAGTCATCTGCAGTAGGAAAGTGAACAGGTCACTCTCATGGTTACAACGCCCAGTGTGGCTTTTTTTCCCTTACTAATATCTTTTTCATTGAACGTAGCTGTGCCTAAATCACGTTGAAAATGACACAACTAAAAAATTTTGTCAGTGACTTCAGCTCTACCAATGATAATATTGAAGATGCAGACTGTCCCAGAAAAAAAAAATTCTATTTTTCATGTGTTAAAAACCAGGCATAGGCTGCTAGAGTGAGGCCTGGTTAAAATTTGTCAGTAATATTTTAAATAAGTGACATTAGGGAGTTTTGTATATTGCCATATTTATGTATGGGAAATGCACAACCAAATTTCCATCCCCCTTCAGTGTTACAAAGCAGCACTGGCCATTCCACCCATTTCCAGCTGTGACCTTTGCCCATGCTTGTACATTGCTCAAGGACAGTAAAATTAATACCACAGGGATGGATGAATTCTTTGTGGGATCCAAGCTATGCTCTACTGGGTACCCGGATCCAGCCAGCTGCCCTTTGCAGCAGGGGCTCCTTGTTGATGTGGGCTCTTCTAGGCAGAGAGTTTCTGTGTGCACAGCAGAAGTCAGGATCCTGCAGGAGATGCTGGAATTTTCTTGCCAACTATAAGCCTGGGGAGGCACTTGGAGATTTGGCCAGTACTTGTTCCTGTTGAAGGTAATGGATTTTGACATAACTCTTGATGGGCAGCACAATCAGCCTTCTGGGGGGGGTTTTCTCCCACAAATGTGATTAAATGTGTGTACAGGCTCCCGAGTCAGTATTTCACTGGTCATTCCTCAACTGAGTTTGTACTTTTCAGACATACAAAACAAACATTGATTTCCTCTGTTAAACGGAGAGCAATAAACAGGGGTTGCACATTTTTATTATCAGGAAATACTGTAATGCCCAGGAATCAGAAGCGTGCGGGTTCGTGGGCTGTACCGCTAGCCCTGGGATGAAAACTTCCCATTGCCAGTATTAGAAAAAGACTTTGCACAACAGTGTTCATTCACATACATGTTTATATTCATACATGAAGCAAGATGTGGCCATAAAAATGTAGAGAATTATAAGAAATGATAGAGAAACAATATATAAAATTATAATTTTCTCCATCTACAATATTCAACTACATCTGTGTTGGATCAGAGTTTGGCCGCTGAGGATGAACTTTCAGAATATGTAGTTCCCATTTTTGGTTCTTTGGGGAATTGGGAAGCTTTTCCTCTGAATTTTCATAAGCTCTTCCTTTTATATGGCTAAGAGCTCAACAATTACAGAGTCACAGTGTGGTAGACAGATGGGAGAAAATGCAAAATGGAATTTTATTCTTTACATTTTTTAAAATTCATGTGTCCACAAAGCCTTGGGCAGAAAGCACCTCAGCACATAGCCATTGCATGGCTGGGAGGCAGACACTCTCTGATTTCTGGAGTGGAAGAAACCAAGATGCTGGAGCCTGATATGCTACTGCAGAGGCCAAAACAATAATTAGTGAATAGTTACCACCCTGAAATTCCAGTATCCAAATATAGTCTGAGACTACTGCAACACCAGGAATGGAGCTGAGGAGTCCCTGTAGTAGCTTGTAACAGAAATGTCTATTGAGAGACAAGGTTTGAAGTAATTGAAGAAAATATGAAAGCCAAGAGTACAAGTAGCTGGCTGCATTTTAAGATTTTAAGACCCAAGACTCAGAATACACAATCTGTTGTATGTTGATCCTTAGTGAATTTTTGTACAGTCCAGTTCTTATCCCTCTTTGAAGATCTATCATGTATCAGGTAGAGTAAAAAAGCTCATTCGCTCCAGTTGTTTTTTAACAGTTCATGGCCAAGAGTTGACCACGTCCATTGAAGTTGCTCAAAGAGTGAGCCTATAATTGAGAAATGGCCAATTTCTGTGTGCTTGAGGGCCCACTTCATTTCTAGCCTTACATTCTCATGGCATTTCATGTAACCCAATAACACCTGCCCGACCCTGCAGCAGTCAATATTTCTAGCAGCCAAATTAAAATCCACAGGTTTTCTGTTTGAGATCCAGCTCCTTCTCCTAAACCATAACTATATGGTTGATTAGAATTTGGAGTTTCCAGTAACTGGGGTTGTGCACTGAGGACTCTGTCTAGGAGACCTCTTTCAGTGTGAGGTAATCAGCCCACGATGAGCACAGCAGTGATGCTGGAGGCACCAGGACTGCAGTGCCACTCCTGACAGTGCCTGGGTGGAGGTCAAGCAGTGAATGCTTTCAGCATAACAGTGAACATTTTCAGCTTGACAGTGAGCAGTCCAGGTAATGCTGGCTGCCCTGTCCTGTTTTCTCTCTGTTATTTTTAATCCTTTGTTGCTATGGGAGGTCTTGCTGGGATGTTTCTGATTTGGAGAGCAGTGCTTTGCATCATTTCTCCTCTAAACCAGACTTGCTTTCTCTGTTGTGGTAAGCAGTGAGACATCATAGTAGTTCACATTTGTTTAGGTTTGTGGATTTTTTTGATGATAACTACTTACACATCCCCTTTTTGCAGCAGCTGTTTTTCTGTAACTTGCATCTGTGACATATTTTTGAGGCCAGGAGATAACAGATTTGTTGCTGAATGCAGACATAATGTATGTTGTCAAGGCTCATACGCAGTGAAAATCTGAATTGCTTCAGAAAAATGAACCAGGGTTTATTTGTTTTCTCAGTTCAAGCCTCCCTCAGTGATCACTTGCTGGCTGGAGTTTGGCATAAATTCTATGCCAGGAACAAGGGAGCTGACAGCTCAGGAATATTTAAATCACGAAGTCAGTTTGGGGTATTGAGGGGGCAGGGAGGGGACTTTTATTCCTACAGCTGTGGTGTTTTAAGGTACTAAAGTACAGGATTGTAATAGGACATTGTTTTTTTACGACACTTAAAATATTCACAAGAGGACACAGGAGCAAACCTTGGTTTGTAGCTGCAGAGAAAGAGCTGTTTGGACTGTGTGGGGCTGTCCTGCTTCATACCAGTGATTTGCCTTAGAGGATGTCCACAGTGGCCAGCACGAAGAGCAGAATGCAAGAGACACAAAAGACATTCCCATGTCACTTACACCAGGCTGGCAAAACAGGCCGAGCTCTCCAAATCCCACATTGAACCCAACCTGGTTCCCGGGGCTTTGAATCTGAATCCCTCCCGTCTCTTTGGCGCCAGGCAGCTCTGACCAGTGATGGGCAGATCACATCCCTTCCACTCCCAGAGGCTCATCAGACATGGGCAGAGGCTCCTGCTGCTTATTTTGCTGCTCTGAAGTGAGAGCATTCATGTTTTCTGTTGCAGTAGTCCTCCTTGCTCTCCACCAGCTGGCACCAAACCCCCCAACTTGGCAGCTCACTAGAGAGGGGAAGGAAATGTGACCGGAAAGTATGAAAAAGGCAGAAATAATGGGTTTTAGGGGAGGGTCTCCTTTATCTGACCTACAGCTTCATACACCCTGTCAAGACTCATGTCTTGACATGAGTCATACAGCAAAGAAAAACCCAAAAGAAGAAACACAGAATTTTTTTGCTTACAACCCAATAGAATGGAGGATTTTCTTAAACTTAACATCCAAAGCATTTTCATTTTGCTTTAAACCCCATTTCCTGATGCTTTATCTATCTTCTGAAATATTCCCACACCTATCTCCTTCAAATCTCTGCCTTTAATCACTGCATTCCATACATGAAATAACCATTATAGCACCTGAATGTGCCTGAAGTCTCATTTCACATTCAGATGTAGAAAAAACAGATGGTCGTCTATTACAAGTTATCAAAGGTAACACCAATTACATTCTCAGAATCTTTCCTTGATTTCTCATTTCCTAAAAGACAGAAATGTGGTAGATCTCACCAAGATTTCAGTAAAGGCTTTGGTTAGGTATCACCAGGAAAATCAAAGAAACTGAGGGAAAGGGGCATTAATAAGGAACTGTTGACAAAATAATTTCCCCAGCTAAAGAGAAAACATTGATTTTGCATGAAAAAGGGAAATACCAAGTCAGCAGCAGAAAAAGGAACTATTGACTGCTCACGTCACTTAGAGAGTCCCTCAAAGACAGATTTTGAGAAGTGACATCCTCAGTCTACACAAGTGAGAATGGACATTGATTGCTTTCTATAAATACTTGGAAAGATAATGTCTGTGAGAGAGAAGAGCTATTTAAGAGCAATTTTGGCAGGGAAACAGATGAGGTTAGGTGACCACCGACCAGTCCAGGCTCAGAATCAAGTACCATCTGAGCAGTGGAGTTCTGGAACAGCCTCCAACAGGCAAAGAATCCAACTACCTGCACCACAGATTGTAGCATTCCCCAGGAGGGAGCTGTGCCAAAGGAGGAATTATCTATTCCTAGATTTATGCCACTGCAAACTCCTGCAGGATGTGCCACAGAGGTGGCAGCTGTTTCTTAGCCCTACGAGTATCACAGACAGAGCCACAGCGGGTGATGCTCCAGCTCCTCTCCCTGTGTCCTGTTCTACACTCTGGCCTCTGGGCATTGCCACTGAACCCAGCCTCTGGCTCCTGCCTCCTGCAGCACGGAGGTGTCAACTTCCAGCTTCTGAAAACCTCAGAGAGAAACTTGTCTCTGAAATAAAGCGAGACTGAGCTCAGCAATGCCAAAGGGGTAAAAATCCCCATGTGCTTCCAGCATTCTGGGAGCACAGGAGGACTGGCACGGTCTCTGGGATTAACTGAGGGTCCCTGAGCCCGTAATGCAGCCCACACCCACCCTTTCCACCACCTTCCTCTCTCTGCTCTCTACCCTTCCTCCTGGTGTGCATTCCCCTAAGGAAACAAGGAGGCAGACAGCACAGGGATGACGCCTAGCACAGAGGTAGACATGGGATTCTGGAGAGGTCGTTTTCCATCTCCTCTGTGGTCTGTTCACCGCCATGTGAGTGGTATAAATAGGTGAAATGAAGTTGCACATCCTTCCCAGGCAGTGTGGAGCTGTGGCCAGTGCTATTTAAGACTGGCTTTTCTGGGCACGGTGTGCTGGGAACAGTGGGTGCTGTTGGGAAGGGCAGGAGAAAGGAGATTTCTCCAGCTCCTGTGCAAGGGTCACAATTTGACCCTCAAAACCAAAGAATGTGAAGTCAACTTGTGAGGGTTAGAGATGCTGGGATTCAGATTTGTTTTGAGTTTTCCTCCACGCTTTAGAAATCCCACAAGCATGGAGGAAAAAAGTGCGCCCATGCAGTCTGAAATTCTTCTGGCTTGCAGCTCAGCTCAGGGTGACTGTGGCACAATGGATTCCAGATGCTGAGTTTCCGGCAGTGGCTCACACACACACACAGAGTTCCTCAGCTCCACAGGCTCAGACATAATCCCAGACTCCTACAGACAGCAGAGACTGGCAGCATGAGAAAGAGAGACATTACAGACTCCCAAACTCATTTCCCCCCAGACCTGACTAGCACACAGTCAATATTTTGGGTATTTTTAGGAATGTGTTGGTGGGATGATGTCCCCTGCCTGTGGCAGCCACAGAAGAACCCAGCACAGAGCACCAGGAGCACCAGTTCATCGAGTTTGGAGCAATGTCATTTCCAGTCCCACAGGATTGCAAACGGCATCAGGATCAGGCCTCCAGAGGTGTAGCTCAGTAATACAAGTGGCTGGTTAACCTGTTGGTGCTCGTAGGAAGAAAATTAATGAACTGATTCCAATTATAAATATTCCAGAGAGGGGTAATGATGATTAATCTGTTGTTACTGGATTAGTCTTTTATGACTCGTTATTTATTGCTCATATGACTGTACTCACTTGTGACACCTGTTCCTCATGGAAATATCTATCACCTATTAAATCTTTGTAAGTAGTTTAGTAGGGTAACCATCATGAATAAATAGTACTTATGTCACTTTTTAATATGATGAATGACACTAGAGATAAATTGGAGATAAATGCATAACCCAAGTTTACAGAATAAAAACCACCAGATACATTTTACTTCTTGCATTTTGTGAGGCTGCTGCCCAGTATCAGTAACTAGAAGCAATTAAACTGCAGCATCTCTTGGTGTGATGATGAAGACCATCTCTACTTGTCCCATGCAACACAAATCAGTCCTTGTTGCAGATGAGAGATTCCAGGAATACCTACAGGAAAAGGCCCTTGCTGGGACTCAGCACAAGGTCAGAGGAAAACTTATTTTATTAGGAATTTTTGCTATGAAGATATAAACTTGCAATAGAATGTTTGCAACAGCTTTAGCCTGGAATTTTACAGAAACTTAAGGGGCAATAGGTCCCCAAATCCCACCAAACTGGTACTCTACTCTTACAGGTTTCTCTGAACAGCCCAGCCTTCATTCTGACTCATTACCCATACAACTGCTATTATTTCTTCATAAGCTTTTGTTTAAGTTATTGTGCTCTTAATTTCCTGTTTCACAATCCTCTACTGATGCCAGCAAAATATATTAATTCAGAGTTCTGGATTTGCATTTGAGCATTTAAAGGATTAAAATTAATCACAGCTTCTCATTGGCTCAAGGAGATCAAAGGTTCAGTACACGTATTTCAGATTAATACTTCTCCTGACTGTGATTTTTCAAAGCTCAAGTGAAGGAAAAAAGGCAACTGGATCTTTACCAGCCATGTAAACACTGGGGCAAAGCCAAGTCTAGTACGAGTAGGTGAGCCTCCATTAATTGCAGTGCAGATGTGCTAGCTCATGTCCAGCTTGATCCTAGACAAGGAAGAGCATGGACAGAAGTCAGGCTGTGCTCACAGTGAGTAACACACCCCCACAGCCCTCTGACTCAGGGCTGCTTCCCCAGTATCCTCATTATTTCATCACACGTTAATTCTCTTTTTTTCTTCAGCAAGAAACCCCTTCTCCCAGCAAATGGACAAAAACAGGTTAAGTGAATGTAAAACTGGGCATGAGCAAAAGATCTGTCAGCAGAAGTATCAGATTTGTAGGAAAGGTTTGGAGACACCCCAATACCAGTATTTACTTCTGACTTGTGCCTCCAGAGCCTCTGTTATGTAAGATTTCTCTGCAGAGTGCCCAGAAGTGTGAAGGGAAAAAAATCCCAATGGCTGTGAAGCATCTTGACTGCCAGGAATATCTGATTGTGGAATAATTCAAGTGCCTCCAGTGAGCCACACAGACAAATGAACTTGCCCAGATCACCCAGTGGGCTCATGGCCAAGCTGGATTGAGATCCCAGCCTCCCAAGCCCCAGCTGGCTGTGCATATCTCCAGTTAAAAGATTTTTGTGGACAAGATAATTTTGCCTAGTGTTTTTCAAAGTTTTTTTCCCCTGCTACTTGGTTCAGTCTTCCCTCACCAGTTCAGAGATGGAATCTGGCCCTTTGAGTCTCATTTCCATTGCAGAATCACAAACATCTTAGTAAGGAGTCTGGTGTCAAGATGTTTGTTGGCTTTGGTGGTCTGGTCAGATAAGAATAAGGGAAGTTAATTCTCTAGGGGCATCTGTGTGCAGCCCTAATTCTTTCTTCTAACCATGTGTCCGGCCAGACAAATCCACAAACATGTGAGTTGGCAACAACTGCAGCCAATTGAATTTTTCTAATTATTTTTCTGTGCACAAGATCTAGTGTGTCTGAAGCTCACATTCCATTCCAAGTGTGTTCCAGCTGATGGAAAGACTCCTTTTGGCTGCAGCAGTCTCTGGGTTAGGGCCCTGGGACAAGAGGCAGAGCAATGGCTCCATTTGCTTTAGAAATTGCACCCATCAGTGCAACACGTGTTGGGGGAGCACCATTCCCTCGGCATGAGACAGCTCTGAGTGCTCTGGCTTGTTGCTCCAGCCACTGCTCCAGCAAGTGATGTTCTGGTTACATAAATAATTACCCTTTGGACTCAGGAGGCATCACTTCCCCTGCCAGGCATCTCCCGCCCCTTTCCCTGCATCTAGCACTGATCTACAGACCTTCTGTGAGCCTCAGGTATGAAAACCAGGCCAGTTCCAAGGCATGAATGGAAACTAGAAAACAAACCAAGCTAAATAATATATCCAAGCCAGGCATTTTGTGCACATGTAGCAACGTGTGCTGCTATCCAGAAAGCCTGAAGGCTCTCCTAGATTTTAGACAATGAGCATATTTACTGAAGTAAGAGGCTTTTGGGCTATTTTCTCTTGCTCTACCCAGCAATGAAGAATCGGTATCAAACACCAAGAACCACTCCTTTTCCAATCTGATCAATATTTATAACCTCTGTTTTCTTAGTTATGGAATGCAACGTTTTCTTAATTTTAGGACATACCCTGGAAAGTGTTAATTGTTGAGTCCTGAAGAGGCAAATGAGTTGGTTTTTTTTCCTTTTTTTTTTAAGTTATTTTAAATTTATATTCATTTTAGTGGCTTGATAAAGCCAGCGTTGCTGGAAGCTTTGCATAAATCCAAGAAGGATAGTTAATATCCATCAGGGCTTTACTAGGCAGCATCCAAGCAGCTCAGGGTGAGTCAGCTCTTGTATTGGAACCAGTTGTCTGCAGGGGAAAAGAATGGGAGGGATGGAGCAAAGGAAGGGGGGAGGGAGAGGTAGGGACCATAATTTTGCCCAAGGATGGGGGAACACTTCCTGTACCAGGTGATGCTGTGGTACAGTTTGAAATCCCCCTGCCCACCTCAGAAAAACGGTGGCTGTGTTACTGCCAAATTCCTGATTTATGGTGCTTAGACACCAAAGTGCCAATGCCAATCTCTGCAGGTGAAGGTGTGGCCTCCAACCTGAGACCCACCTGCGTGTAATCGGGCTGCATCTCAGGCAGGTGGCCTGGGGACACCTTGGGGTCCACTTGCCTTCAACAAAAGCAAGAGGGAGGAAAGAGGGTGGTGGTTCAGGTTTGGTGAAGCTGATAAACCTGGGGATGGAAAGGAAGGGATGGCCTGGCCAGCCTGACCTTGGTCCAGGTGACATCAAGGAACAGGTATTATCCCCATGCTTGGAGAAAGAAATGAAAGTTGAAAGTGAACAGAAGGGAAAAGCTGATTCCAGCAAAGTTAATGGCAAAGCTTTCAGTGACTGCACTTAATTTCATTAAAATGTCACTGCATTTCATAAAAATTCTCTTCCATGGCTTACACCCATGGTTATTAAGAGTCAGGTATACTGCTCATTTTGGTGGATGCTTAAATTGATACAATTTATTGCATTTATAGTATTAGTAATGTTAAAGCCTACAAAAATGAGGTATTTTGAGGAAAAAACCTCCTGAAAATTTCGTTAACACAGGACAAATGTTTCTTCTCTTACTGATAGTCAACAGTTCATAATAATGGAATTTGTTCCCTTTTTAATTAAAAAGGCCAGTGTTCACTGAAAGGTGAATAAGAATAGATGGTTGGCAAAGGATCTTATAATGTATTTTGAAAGAGGTCTGTTTTATTTCCAAACTCGCTGCTGCTCATAAGTCTAAATCTCTGAACTGACTCTGTTGCTTTCCCAATTAAATGCAATACATCCCCTTATCTTCTCGCTTTAAAAATCACCCAGCATTAAACGTTCCATTGTGCAACTTCATCTACTCCTGCACGGGTGGTTTTGGGTTGGATTAATTTCTCTCACTGGAAAGCAACTGGAAACAATTTTGCATTAGAGTGCCATGATTTGTCATTTGACATGGGGCAGAATCATGCAACTTTCCCCTCAAAACATCATGCAGCAAAGGAGACTGATGCTTCCTGGCTCCAGACTGAGTCCATTCATTGCCTGCTTCCCTGGCTAATCCACCTCCACAGGAAGGAGCCATGGCAAACTGGTTTTCAGTGTGTGTGGTCACATTTCTCCTGTACTGGAGCAGAAGGAACATCTCAGAGTTTTGACAAAGGAGATGCCAAGCCAGGCTTGGCAAGTGTTGGGGAGAGGGAGAGGAAGAGGGAGAGGGAGAGGGAGAGGGAGAGGGAGAGGGAGAGGGAGAGGGAGAGGGAGAGGGAGAAGAGGAAAGGGAGATGCCAGTGAGGATAAATGCAGGAGAGGATAAAATTCCCAAGCTGGCATGAAGAAGAGGCTTAACTGTTATCAAGCACAGGGGAACCAGTCCCTTGACAATGAGGATGGGGCCAAAGGATTTGTCAAAGGGACAGACACTTGGCTGGGGACTGAGAGCCTGAGTTATTGGTTAGATAAAGGGAAGAGATCCAGGGCTGATGGGCTTCCCATCAAGATTTCCTGGAGAGGAAAAAATCTCTCCAGAAATCCTGCTCTAACCTTTCTCTGCGCTCTTGCATCGGCCCAGAACTCACTGGTCTCTTACCCAAGACAGAAAGGATTTACCTTGGCACTCAAGACTGGATCATGCTAGCTGTTGTTTGGGCTTTTCAGACTTAGGGTTGGCTAGAAAACAGCATTATATTTAATAATACTAATATTAAAAAAAAATAAATGGAGACTTCAATATTTATTTCCTTATTTCTTAGAAATTAAATTGAAACTTTCCAAGAAAATTTGCTCCCCCAACTCACCCTCATAAATTTGTCAGTCAGCCTGACCTGAGGGGGGGTATTCGCTGGCATTTTTTGTTTTGTTTTGTTTTTTTGGGTTTTTTTAAGTAAAAAGCATAATCAAGTCTTTTTTCTACTATGGAAGTAGGCAGGGAAAGAGACTGAATGGATATTTTTAAACTTTGTAAAGCACCCCTAAAGAATTTGGAGGTCTAAAAGTTACCATATTTCCTTGGTGAGGGACAGCTTTCACCCCAGCTGGAACCAGCTGCAATTAGAGATACCAGAAAGAGACAGAAAAGCCTATGGCAGATGGCATATAAACAAACAAATAAATAAATAAATGTGTCTCTCTGTGTATACATACCAATCCATACAGTCACCCACCTTTGCAAAATGTTTTGTGACCCCCAGATGAACACTGACATTTTAAGAGCAAAATATTAATATTGCTTCATTGTGGCAGGAAAGCAGCTTATCATCTCAAGAGCTTTATTAGCTAATGGGGAACAAAAATAATTTAACTGCTTGCTAGAAACACGGGAATTAATTGCACTCAATTTCATCAAACTCCTAGGGAAAGAATATTTAGTATTTTAACAGCTTTTAAATAAATGGACTGCCAACTGCAAACAGCTGAGCTCCAGAGAGAGGGCTTGGCTCACAGTGGGAACCAGCCCAGGGCTAACTGCTAACGTGGCTTTTATTCAGTGTTTTTTTCCAGGTATGGCTGTCGTCCAAGAGGATGATAAACTGCAACACCTTATAATTATTACAGCAAAAACAACTTGGAAAAATTCATTTGAAATTAAAGGGTGCCTTAAAGATAGAAAGAGTGGTGAATATACTTTCAGTACCTTTTTGTATTATTCTTCAAGGACAAAACTCTTGTCTTCTCTACAATTTATATGAAGTGAGAGAAAATCTGACAACTCCCAAAACTACTGGACACCCCATGTGCCAGCAGTGACTTTGGCTGGGTTGTTCTGAACCGTTCTTCCCTCAGGCTTATCAGTGGAATATGGCTAGCTCCCCAAAAATATTCTATTTACACTTATATCTTCCAGCACTACAGAGAGCCTCTCAGCAGATTTGTGGGTCTCCAGCAACTGCAGTCCATCAAATCCATTTAAGACTGCAAAAAAACTGATAAGAAAAGCTGTGGATGAGATGCTGGGCTGGGAGTCAGGAGGGTTTGGTGCTGCTCCAGCACAGCCAGAGACCTGCCAGGCAGGGTGGGGGAGCTCTCCCCACCACCCCACTCTCCCCTCTCTCTTTGCTTCATCCATTTAGGGTATGAAGCCTTTTGGGAAAGCAGCGTGTGTGTGAGGCCAAAGGCAGCACCGAGCATGAAGCAGCTACACTCTCACATTGGGCTTTTAGGCATCAGTGAAATATCAACAAGAATATATTGACTTAGACAGCAGCATTCCCCTCCTCTCCATCGCCACTCATGCGTGCCAAACACAACCCAAAACCTCAGCAGCACCTCCCCAGACTCAAAAGTACCCCCGAGCTGCTCTGACCCCCCAGGAGCTGGCTCTGGAAAAAAGGCTCTGCAGCTGTGCCAGGAAGGTCAACAACTTCTGACATTTGTTCAAATAAAGGCTCAAATTCATCTGACTGCTGTGGTGTCTTAGGGCTTCCTGAAATTGTGTGGTGTTTGTGTGTGCCCATGAAAATACGATGGTGAAAGGTACCAGGCTTATGTTGGGCAGGATTGTGTTCATCAGAATATTCTTCCTCAAGCAGCTGCTGTGCTGCTGCCGCCTTTGGAGAGCAGGAGATCGAGCCTGAGGAATTTAGGAGATACCTCTATTATTTCTGAAAGAGGAAAGGAATTAGGATATGAAATGAAAGCTGAAGACAGGATTAGGGCAGAGGGAACTACAGGGTAGGCATGTTGAGTCAAGTGTCCTATTTCTAAAATCTCTCCGATGTTTTTAAAACAAAGTTAATAAAAACTTTTCCAGCCATAATTCTCTTCAGATTTCTATTTTCTTCTCCCATTATTTGTAGCGTGCCCCACAGTGGACCTTGTTATTATGAGAAATGTGAAGGGATATATGTGCATTAGGAGCACTGAAACTCAAACACAGGACTTTTCTCATAGAACCTCAGAAAATCTGTTTATTTTATTATATCCAATTACCATGGAGATGTGAACACCCTGTGTTATTCACAGGAAGATGACATAGCTATTCTTTTGCAAAACAGAAATTGCTTCTTAAGTATTTCCAATCATAAATCAGGAAAACACCCAAAAATCCACGTTCCACCCATGGGCCAAAATACCACACCCTATTCTGTCAATTTAAAATAAATGAGTGTGATAACCTTCAGCTCAATGTGATCATAAACTATTGATTTGTCCTTCTGGGAATATACAAGGAAAATTGTCTAGAGAGTGCAAGCTTCTTAACAGGAACTTCATTTTTCTGGTTCCCTTGCCAACTCCACTTTCCATTACCTCAGAGTGAGCTATGTCCTATTTGCATTACCTAAATAAGGGGATGTCCCATCTTTATTTAAAACCAACAAACCCCAGCGTGCCTCAGTATGTCACTGAGGTAAGAGCTGATGTTGACTGAGGTACCACCCGTGGTGGCTGCACACCCCCAGCATCTCAGGGAACACCAGCACACTGCTTTAGAGTGGCTCTGTGAGCACTGGGAGGGATGTGTTGCTCCTGGGTCCCCTGATCTATTTGGATAATTAGAACTCAGCTCTATTGGGAATTAATTCAGCGCCTCCAGCTCTTGCAACATTACAAGGACAATTACCAGGTACAAGGTTTTCCTTTGTAAAATGCACCTTTAGTCTCATAATCCCAGCCGGATACTTTGCCCTCCAGCTATTTCCCACATTTTTCAATGATTAAAGTAGACTTTCGATTAATCTGTCTTATGGATCAGATACCACCTGCAGATACAAATATAAGTATTAAAAAAAGGAAAAGTGCTCAAAGGCTAGAGAATAATCCCATACTTTGTCACTTACTTAAATCCAACCATCTTGATAGAGAGGCTGTTGCTGGTGGCTCTGGAGGAGGCGAGGTTGAGTTTTCTGTTTGCTCACCATTCAGCACAACTTCCATAAACACCAGCACTGCTGAGTTCTGTGGTACTGTGGGACAGGAAAGCGATCATCCTATAGATGAGTGATTTGTTTAATGCAAGAAGATTACAAGCATGTATGATAATTCATTTAAAAAATATTTTAATAAACAGCTTCATATCTCCTTCTGGTTATTTTTCTGCAGGATCGTACACATTGGTGAGTGGGAGGGAATTCTGCTCTCTTACACCTTCACACCATCGGGAAAGCAACCATCAAAATCTGAAATGATTGGCTAATATTATCAGAATAAAACTACCATTGCAGGAATTCCAGCTGACGCTAGATAAGATGACTTATCTGGCTGCAATTTCCACTGGTGGAATCACAGGTTTGCACAGCTTTACCTCTGGCAGCCCTGGCCACGGGCACAGCCAGATGAGCTCATTAGGGCCCACAGCAGCAATGCAAAACAAGAATTTTGTAAGTCTGTGAGATAACTTGTCTGCTCTCCTGGGAGAGAGAGCAGTAAGGTTTCAGAGGACTTCCAACCTGCAATGTAGTATTTTCTTGGGGAGGTCAGTCAGAGGCGCACAAATGTTTAAGATTATACAGGCTGTTAAGTGGTCTGGAATACACAATTGCAAATGTTTGTGTACTCTTTTGCAATCTTTTACCAATGAAAGAATTGTATAATATGGTATGTTCACACTAGAAAAAAATCAGGTGGTCACTAAGTTAAAAGAGCTTTTCTTGGCTTAGTCCTGAGTTTAGCTCATCAAAACTTGGTCTTACCAGCTCTCAAAGTTTTGTACCCACGTGTGTTTGGTGTCTGTGTGCCCCTACCCTCCCTTGGCAGGTAAATTAGGGTGCCCCTACCCTCCCTTGGCAGGTAAATTAGGGTCTGGCAGGGCAGGGAGGTGACAGCTGGCACATCATCTGGTCACACATCTCAGGCTCCCCAACACCTGCTGTGTGCACAGGGCAGTTTGCTGACTAACAGCCTATTCAGGCCCAGCAGTCACAATTAGGATCAAATCAGGATCCCACTGTGCTGAGGAGTGTGTTCTTCTGGAGAGCTGCAAATTTATACATGATGAGAGCCAGGAGCACAGAGAGCATAAAACACATTAATGTTTTGAAAGCATGTAACATTCGTGGAGTGTTTTTCTCCCAAATTAACACAAATTCTCCTCCTTTCTACTTTTTGCTAGATGTCCATAGCTAGTCAGTTAGGCGACACAGCAGCAAAAATAAAGACCAGAGGGAAGTCTGAGGGTGAGGAGTCCTGGTCTTCAGAGTGAAGTAGGGCAGGGGATCAAAACACTAAAGCCAGGAGAGAGACAAAGGAAGGAGCTGCCACATCAAGGAGGAAGTACCATATCACTTTTGGAAAAGCAGGGCAGGAACCGACACAAGAGGACAGTGACAGAAGAGAGAGGGGCTGGTTTACAAAAACCCTGGCAGATGGGTTCACGTGTGCATTAATCAAAACAATACTTTGTTTTTTACTTTTTTTAAATAAGATTTACTAAGAACTAAAGGAACAACTGTTGGTTGAAAGTAGGTATATATCATTTTACCAAATCATCTTACCTTCAAATTAAGAACTTAGGAATTACTATTAAGTAATAATATGCTTGTAACCAGGTCGTAAAATCCACCCCTTTCCCTGCAAAGGCAGCTGTGATAACAGAGTTGATTTTCCTTCCCACTTCTTACAAGCAACTGAACGATCATGGAAAATCCAGTGATTTGTGTAAACTCTGCTTCATGGCTGGCCCAGCTGAGCTGGACTTTTTATGGAGTGTAATGTTCTGTGTGGGGAAGCTCTGCAGTGCCTCACTGCAGGCACAAACAAACCACAGGACACACCAGCCTTGCTCCTACTGCTGCTGGTTTTGGAATAGGGACGCTCCTAAAATACCCCACTGGGCAATTATCCTGGGGCACTTCACCAAAGGCAAAGGCAGGCTGGTTTGTAGAAAGAAAACTGCAAATATTTCATACCATTTCTCCTGAGAATTCTTTGTCTTGGGTTATAAAGCAGGCAAAAATGACAATTGCTCAGTCCCCTGTAACATTCTGAAATCCACCTTTAATATATTAGTAAGCTATGTATGAGGCAATGATCTGTTCTGACTGAGAAGAGCTGGAATTTGTGTGTTCAGCTGTTACTTGTGATATAGGAAGGAAAACATCTGCATCAATTCAGTCACCTCTGTTAGCAACAGTGTAGATCAGACACTATACATAGCAGGCAGAACTTGTATTAAAAATCTGATGATTAGGACATATTTATGCAATATTTTTTATTTTTTAGTACATTTAAAAACATGGCAAACAACTAACAAACAAATAGCAAGTCTTTTATGTCTGTCCACAGAAATATCTGGGGTTTTTTACACCTTGGTTATATGGAACATCACTTTTCCTGTGCGTAGCAGTGCAGCAGTTCAAAAACAAAGATCTTTTATGGACAAGCTACAAGCCCTTCAAAATACTGCCCAACAGTTCTCCTGCCAAATGAGAAGGATTTTACACCATACAACATACTGTAATACACCCCACACACCCTGTGACACACCAAGGAACTCTGTGTCACTAACGAAGTTACTGGAAGTGATGCTAACAGAGGTAGTTTTCTTTAAAAGTATTTTTTCACCCTGAATTATCTGGGTTTTTTTTTTTTATCTGGCCCGAAGAGGTGGTCTGAGAAGCCTCCTTTGAATTCAGTCAGTCAGCACAAAGGAAAATTTTCTTTTTCAGAAGCTTGAATGTTTCCATTAAATCTTTTTTTTTTTTCTCTCCTATAGACTTTATAACCATGCAAAGCACTCCAGCACCGAATTTATATACACTGCCAGTCTCAGTAAGACCAATGAAATTATCCACATCCATTGCATAAGCACTGAAATGCTCTGTAGAGCTATGATGAGCCCATACACAATAAGTACAACCCAGGTACTTTGATCTGAACCTACACATGTCACGCTTGGAGATAGCAGGATTGAGGCTGCAGTCTTCTTTTCAGTGACAACTGACAGAATTCCTGAACCCTCCCATCCAAGAAACAAAAGGTATTTCTGCAGCTTCACTTTGTCACTGCTGGGATCTGGAGCAGATGTCCCTTCTGCATTCCTGCACGCTGATCACCTCCACTCCCCTCTGACATCTGCAGCTTGGCCTGCTCCTCCTCTTCCAGCTCTCCCGTGATGATGAGCCAGAAGGTTACTTCACCTGCTGCACTGTATTAAGATTTTCTTCATTGAGTTCTGTGCTGGAGAGATACAGTTTGTGACAGGGACAGTGTGTTCCTTAGGGCTGTACAAGCCTACAGGGATGTACACTAGAAAAATGTACATAATAAAACAATGAACAATCCTGACCTCTGCAAGCATCACCTCAGCACCACAAATACTTAAATGAAAACTGTGTAAAATGAGAAAAACACAGGTATGTTCTAAATCTCTTCAGGCAAAGTTCCAGCTGACAAGCTCTTTTTTTACTATCAAACAAGACTCGCAGGATCTGGGCTCTGTAGGGAAATTGGCCACAGCATCCTCTCATAGAAATGAAAACCTTTTCCCTCTGGCTGGCCTCTACAAAACCCACCCATCTATAGAAGACGACTCTAAGTACATTTTCAGCTTGCCCTTGTTTAGATCCACTTGGGAACACCTCAGATTCACCATTTCCTTAAGTTAAACATTTTGCATCTGAAAGCTGCAGACATCAAAGGTTAGTTGTGAATTCTTATCAGCTTTACCAGAGTTTTCCACAGGAATCTCCCATTAGGGTACTGTATCTGCACCAGATAGGGTGGAGTTTCTCTGATTACTAATGCTCTCCTTAGCCCCATCTATATCTAACAGCAGGACACTGAGGGAGCTCCTGCCTGTCCTGGCCAGGAGCCAGAGAACTGAACCTTTGACATCCTGCCAGGAATCCCATCAGCCAGAGCTGATGCACAGCTCTGCTAAACTAGGGAAGGACACAGCCTTTAACCTGCTCACCCATCAGCAACTCTGTTCTGTGCCAAAACTAAGTGAAACATCACTTCATTCTCCAGGCATACCCATTTGATCACTTGGCCTACAAAAGAGCACCAAACAGCAGTCAAGGGACACAGTTAAGTATTATACCATGTGAACCACCACCAAGAGGGTGGAATGGCAAGGGCTTCCCAAATTAGAGAAAAACCTGTTGGCCTTCCAGACTGAAGTGCTTTTGCTCCTGAATGAAGGTCTGTGACTTGTCTCTGAGAAATTCTATTTATTTTTTTTAAAGCCAGGACTGAGAAACAAAATCATTTACACTGCTAAGCAGAACCAGATTGTCCCAGTTCCACCTCATTGCTAGTGTTTGTTCACAACTTGGGTTCTTTTCCTGGGAGGCACAAAAGACACCACACAAAGGAAGGACTTTGTCCTGGACCCCAGTCCAGCCCCTGATACCATCAGTCCCAGGTATGCAAAGATGGAAGGGAGATTGAGGTTTTAGGTTCTATTTACAGAGCTGGGCAGGAATCCTGCACATCCTTTTTCCAATTAATAGCATGTTCCCTACTGTACTGAAATTAAATAATAAAGAACTGACCTGCCTGCTGGGGACATCTCTAATAACGTGAGCCATCTGCACTCCTACAATGGGTGGTTCCTCCCACATCACCTCAGTGAGGGTTACTGGCAGGACACCCAGTCTCCTTCAGGGCTTGTTCCTAGAGCTTTCCTATCATCCCATCCTGAAGGGAATTTTACTTAGACACTCTGATATTTCTGCAAGCACCACCCTTCTGAAGCAGCATGTTGCAATTACATGTCAGAATTTGGCTAAGTTCAACCAGCAATTTCATATCAGTTACTACTTCTACATTCACTTTAGAACAAGTAAGTCACTGCTAACAAAACCCCTTCTCTACTTCAAGTGTGTCTTCCATAGGATGGTTTACTAGAGAGTATTTTTTTTCATGTAAACTTTACAAAAAAAATGCAATGTCATTGAGGAGCCATTTTTGCTAATAACAGTTACCATGTGCTTTACCAGCTACTGGGACACAAAATTAATATTCGCTTTTCTGGAAAAGCTGGAATTTGGCTCAACTACAACTCTGGAAAGCAGGAAGACTGCAGAGATAATTCATATTCTGGATTATCCACATGAAAATGAATGATGTTTTACTGGTAAAAGTTTAATGAAACAAAAGGTTATATTGCCACATAAGGTAATAAGCACCTGCCTGAGACAGGTGCTTATTGGCACTGAAAAACAAATGTTTCAGTTGGCACTGAAAAACAGACGACACAGTGACTAGAGTGTATTGAGAACCAATTTAAACTACTCAGAAGTTCTGGAGGATTTCGAATTCTGGCCAGTTCCTTGGGAAATTGTTACTTTTTCTAAATTTCTAAGTTGGGAACAGAATCCCAGTCTGCTGCTGCAGAAGAAAAGCTTGGTTTGTCAAAATCAAGACATAAAAGCTCAAAGGCAATTAAATTACAATAGGCTTATATTTCCATCCTGATAAAACCTGAAGAGTTCAAAACAAGTGGAGCCAAGTTGAATCACATATTCCTGTGATGGTATCCATTTCCTAGAGCATAAAATGCTGGCATTTCTGCTCTCCCCGCTATAAATAGATATATATAGATATAAGAGATTAGACCTATAATATTTTTACACAGCCAGCTATACCTGGAAACATGGGCCACATAGGAGGATTCAGCCTCCTGGAACTCATCAGCTGGGCTCTGGCCCAGGTCTGACAAGGAAACAACTCACTGGTTATCCCAGTGGCCACACTGCAGGTGATGTTGTCCACATGTGGGCATTTTTATGGGCAGTCTGAAAGCAATTATAAACCCAGTCAAACAAGAAACACTAGGTTAGATTGTCTTAATATCATTTAAGACATGTGATTGAAGCTCTGCTTTTCAGGCCATAGTAGACTGTCATAACATGTCAGTTAATTATATAAGTCCAGTTATTAAAAAAACAAACAAGTTTTCACTTTTATTGGAGCTGAAATACTTCCAAAGCCAGCAGTAAACAAAGTGCCTGTATTAAATAAATCTCAGGATGAATGTATTGTTGACACATGGATTAACTGGGCTGGAGATTTCAAAACCATGTCTGTACCTTTGCCCATGCAGACACTCTCACCAGGCCAAGAAAAAGTATTGTCTTATCACAAACCCTGCAGGAATATTTGTCTGAAAATGCTTCCATTGCTCCTGTTGCCACTCAGCTTGCAGGGGAGAGGGATCTGTATACTTTGTCTGCCAGATGGAGGGTGGGTTCAGCCCTGTCTGTCTGACATGCTGCCCTGGCTACCTTCTCTCCTCTCAGGAGGATTTTGGGCTGGAAGAGAGTTTCTCTTCAGCAGCCCTGGTAGCTGATACAACCAGTTTAACTCAGCTTTAGTTCAGGTCCACAGAGTCTGCCTGAGCTCGCTGCTGTTCCCAACCCTGGTGCTCTGCTGGCTCAGCATTACCTGTGCACTTCCACAGGGAAATTATCCAGGAAGGATTCAATCAAGCCGAGACAAGCTCTCTCAGTCACATGGTGAAGGAACTCATGGAAAAAGTGTCTGTAGAAATGTCAGGGGCTTGAGCTTTCATGGAAAAAGTGAAAAAACTTGGAAGCAAGCCAGGTGCTCATCCTCTTTGGAAGCAGCCTTCCCACCCTTTCCCTTTCTAGAAAATCAGATGAAGGTTTGCAAAGCCTAATTCTTAAATAAAATCCCCAAAAGTGATGAAATGAACATGTGCTACCACCTGCTGTCCATAATTTGGAAGAGCAGGGTCCCCAGCAGGGCCTGGCACCCAACAGTCTCTCCATAGCCCAAGTCCCACTCTGGCCTCAGGACACTGAGAGCAGCTTCAGTACATGCAGGAGCAGTCTTGGGGAGCTCATGGGCATCAGTCACCCAGGAGAGAAGACATTTTGTTGAATTCTCATGAACAAAGGAGAGGAGAGAATTAGGAAATGAAGTTAAAGGGAGTATCAGAAAAGTGCCCAGGCTGGTGCAGTTTCCTGAGGTGTCAGATCCATGGACAGACATGGAGGTACCAAGATGGAGAAAACAGCATCGGCAGCTCCAGACATCCACGTCCTGGGTGCTCTCCTGGGGCCTCTCACCATCCACTGGCACATCCCTGACAGGCAGCTGCTGTCACAAACAGCCATTAAGGCAAACAATTCACCAAATAAATATGGGTTTAAATAGACCAATTTTTATACAGGTCACTTCACTTCCACACGTCGCCATCAGGGACTGGCAACTCAGATCTGAAGCAATAAATCACCTCGGGCTGGCAAGAATAATGGCCCAGAGCTCACGAACACAAAGAATGCATTTAATCCTTTTCTGTTGCTGTGGTGAGCAAACAGAGTGTGCCCGGTGCATTAGGCAGCTCTCTGTGTTAATGTATTACCTACAATTACTTGTAGAACAAAACAGAGACCAGTGGAGTCAGTCCAGGTACTCACCAATCACTGCAGCCAAAGGGCTCCCAGGAATCATCATCTTCCCAAAGTCTTGATGAAGAAAGAATTAAGGGAGTTAAAGGGTTTGGTTCTAATTGTTGTAAAAAGAATGACGTATGTCCTGAACCATGGCTACACAAAAGATCTTACAGGAAAAAAAAAAGAAAAAAATTCAGACACATAAAAAAATCTTCCTTTATCCTTCTCAAGCTGTGCAGAGGTTTGTCTTTCTGCAAGGGCCCTAGGCATCAACGTTAGCCATCTCAAAGTCTTTTTTTGAAACATGTCACTGGTCCATGGTGTCTCCCATCCAAAACCCTCAAAATACCTCTACAACTGATTAATCAATCACATTATCTTACAAAGATTAAATGAACTAATGCCTCACATACAATGTTACACAGCTGAGTAGCAGATTTCAAACAGCAGCTCAGTGCAGAACACAATACAGACCTGAACAGCCAAAGCACTCGGTTGTGCTGGCAGAGACCACACGTCAAACAATTCTGAATAAGAAATTGGGAAGAAGTTGCCTTTTCCAAGAACATGTGTCAAAATAAAGTGTGGCTAAATTTAATTAATAAATGACTCAGATATAATACTCTGATCAGCTGCAACAGAAGGTTGGATTGCAGCAGATATTTCATCGGTAACAGCCCTGGGCTTCCCCAGCCTCTTGCAATTTGCTCTGAAAGGAAACCCCACCAGGTCAGTTTGGAAGGGATAATTTCCATAAGTAAGTGTACCCCAGTTTTATCTGAAACCACTTCTGTACAGCCAGCATGCTGGGGCAAAGGAATAAAAAGGCCAATACAGCATGAGTAAAAGTAGAAAGGCAAGACGTAATCAGAGAAAAAGTAAAAAGGCCAATAAGTTAATGTCAATCTAAGCTTTACAAACATGTCAAGAGTTTTTCTCTTACTTTCCATCTGCCATGGAGACAAGTAAGAAACATTCTATGGCAAAATAAAAATGAGCAAAGGAAGACAACAACGTGTGTGTGAAACGCATTTTTCCAAAGCCTCGACGGCATTTCTCTGCCACAGCACTCCACATCTCTCTGTAGGCTTGAGCCAGCGAGCGGATGCTGGGTTACTTCACTCTCTTAGCATGAACTCGTACTCCTTGCTATTCTCAATCTGTCACATTCAACAATCACATGCGAAAGTGACTCAGGCTGCCAGTTGTCTCCATGTTGTGCTTGCTGAGCATTTGCCAGTTCCTCAGGAGTAGGCTTGATATTGAAAGCCACACTTTGGGAAATGCGATTTAGCCTGAGCCTGCTGCATGAGGTTCAAACATTTTGATTTGTTTGCATGACAAATTTTTGTCTTTTTTTAAATCTTGCAGACCAACAATTCTGACACAAAGGAAACAACAGCAGTCAGATCGGCAGCTTGTTCAACTTGGCATTTTGTCCCTCCGGGGGCATTTATTCAAAGTGCCCAATATTTTGGAAGGAGTGAAAAAGTCTTTAATGTACCACACCAATAACCAGCTGTGAACATAGGACAAATTTTCTTCCTGACACCTGCAGTGATCACCTGGGAAGCAGGCAATGATTTCACCCATTTTCTGAGCAGAAGCTGCTCCGTGGTGCAGCCTTTTAGCTGTCATGGCTGCAGACACTGAGTCACCCCCCACCCTTCGCAGCAGTGAATACCCTGCCTTCCCTCAGCTCAGTGAGGTCTCCCAGTGCTTGGAAACAAAACTCTTCCACTTTCATCACCTCAGCCCCAATGCCTGCCTTCAAAAAGAAATTAGAGCTCCAAGGTACTGCAGTCTCCTCTGAGTGCAGGGGCATCCTGCAGTGAGCAGCTCACCTGCATGGATGTGCCCACATGACTTTGGATGATCCTGCTCCAGCAATGGAGTGTCCCAAAGCAATGGATCTGGCCCTCCAGGTGGGGAGCAACCTAATGTGGAGCTCCATGAGAGGCTGAAAAGTTTTCATATTTAATTATTTTGGCTGTGTTGGTGTTTGACCCAATACTATGTTGTCCCCTCTCTCTGCCTACCTAATGTACTAAGGAAAGTATTTTGTCAATTCAGACAATATAGAAATAGCCACATTTAACTACCAGCTAAATTTATTCAGTCATTCAGTCATTTTGTAATTTTTTTGCAACCACCAATGAAAAAACCGCCAAGAACAGTAGGCCTCTAATAGCATCAAGATTAAAGTGTACTTTATAAATTCTCTGGAGGGCTTTTTCCCCCACAGAGACTGCCCGTAGCCAAAATTCTTCAGATAAATAATAATAATAGTCTCCTATACAAAACATTCAGCAATGAGGACATTCAACATCTTGGAAATGTGAAACACATTGCATAAAGAAGACTATGTATAACTGTAATTAGAAATTTTATGGAGTTACTTGTTGTTAAATGAGCAAAATTTGGGCCTAAGATTTGACACAGTAAATAATAATATTAAGAGATTGATTCCAAAATCCTTGTGCAACCATTTTATTGTTTTT
This sequence comes from Cinclus cinclus, assembly GCF_963662255.1. Lineage (NCBI taxonomy): Eukaryota > Metazoa > Chordata > Aves > Passeriformes > Cinclidae > Cinclus > Cinclus cinclus. Next base: position 14,044,251 of record NC_085059.1, read on the forward strand.
CAAAGTAATTAATCTAATTTGCAAAAGGTAAGCAATGAATCACTTATTGTGTCCCTCAAATACCAAAATCAAGATAATGGGACCATAAACAAAGTTTGCTACATTTTCTAATATTGTAGCAAATGGAGTTTTTCTTCAGGAAGCCTCTCCAACGTCCCCCAATTACACAGATAGCTGTCTGAAAGCATAAGGTTTGTGTAAAGCCTGTGTGTACCATATGCATGTATCACTTCACTTGCCACTGAAACAGTTGTGTCATGGGTGGAATGTGGCAACTCTACCCACACACAGTAATGTGATACAACAGATTAAGATAGTGGAAAGCCGTGAAACTGCATGGAGAAATTTAAGTAGATTGAGTCCATCTCTACTTCAATGGGAATTAGATCAGGCCCCAAATGAGAATTTATGCATGACAGCTGGATTAACATATATATTTCCTGAAAGACACTACCTTTATAAACTGAAGAGTTCCACAGTGTCACACTGGAGCATTAGTTCATTTTTTATTAAGAGAGAAACCATCATTTTGTAATTCATGGTAATTTCCTCCAGGACATAGGTCTTCTTAGTTATCTCTTTTGAGTCCTGATCCTACTTAATTTGCAAGGAATGAGACTGCAGCAGGGACATCTTAGTGTATATTTGAGTTATGGTCCTCATATATTCTGGTTCATGAGCAGGAAGCAGTACAAGCACAAGAGACCCAATTAAATTAAAAGTTCAGCACTCTTCCATTTCAGGGAATGGTCAGGCAACAAATTATTACAGTATTATTTTCTTACACAAAAAAAACCTGCCCACCCTCTTTTAGTTAAAAAACCCCATGCCCAGTGGGCAGTGCTGTGCCTGCCTGATCCATGGTGTGAAATCCTGGCACTCCGGAAAGCCGGAGCTTCCCACCCGTCGCAGGAAACTCCATCAGACATGCAGTGCCACGGCAGGGGGAAGCTTTACAATGCAGGAGCACAGATGGGATCAGCTTGCAAGTAAATATGTTTCTGTTGCTAGAGAAAAGCATAGAAAGCGATGATGAATAAAGATGAAAAATAAGATGCCAACAGAGGAAGGGGGAAAAGCCACCAAAATGGGTACAAAGGGAAGAGGATATGGTAGAAAATACCAAAGATCCGGATGGGTAGTTTGAATGCTGGCTTTCCGCTAAAGAGAATTCTTCCATCTTACATCAGTAACGCCATTATTTGGCATTTAACCTCTCAGTTGTGACTCCATAACTGGGCATTCAGGTATTTCATAGCAATTTGCTCTATTCACTCACATACATAAAGGCTTTTGCTGTGAAAGGCAAAGCCTTGTGCTCTTTTTCCAGAGCTCTGAATGCAACCAGGGGCTCTTCCCATGTACTGAATGCAGGCAGGTCATACCATTAACATTTCCTTTCATATTATTAACTTAGTTCTAATACAAAAAGATGGATATCTTCACTGAGAAAAGTTGACCAAGTGTTGAAGAGGGGATTCTAGGTAAAAAAAAACATGCAAGAATCAGCATGTGTCTAAAAAATGACAGGTAAACAACATCATGGTTCATAAATCCAGCTTCTTAACAGCCTTCAGATTTTTATATTTGATTAGGACAAGTAAGAATTATGGCATTTTAGATCTGTTACTTCACTGCTACAATATAGCAAAAATGTACACACTAGGAAGTATTAATGACTCAATGCTCCACAGCCCTGCATGCCTGAAATAAAGATTCAATGCACATTTTAAACTGCTGCAATCCTGACAGTTTATCAAATATCTAAATAATTTTAAGAGTCATCTAAACATAGTACACAAGCATCTTGGCTGGTGGCAGAGTTATATAGTAGTATCCAAAAGGCAAAAAGGAATGAGAAACTCTTCTCTCACTGTGGAAGTCTTCCTATTAAATGCAGATATTTCCAGAAAGAAAGCTTCTGATAATATTCTGTTTCTTTCAAAGAACTTACTGCACTTTTGTCGAACAATGCATATTAAAGTAATTCTAAGGCCGCAAAGCCCTTACCTACAAATTGTGCCATCCCAGGATTAAAATTCCTGAATTCATCTCTGCTGTGGAAATACATAAGGGGAGATTTCAATTACCTTTTTACATAAAGGTCTTCTGGAAACCACTGAACTCCATTCCATGCAGAGGAAAGCAGGAATATTAATTGCCTCAATGCTTTTTGTATGGAGCTTTCACTGTAGTTTTAATGCTCAATAAACATCAAAGATTTATCTTTACTATCCAGCTGTGAAAGAAGATGCTCTTACATTCACTGGGTAGATGGAGAACAGGCCATAAAACTTAAGGCTGAAATCATTAAAAATGCAATGATTTCAGAAGCACAATATGAGTGCTCCAAGTCCTCATTTTTCAGACTAACTGTCATTTTAAGCATATGCCATGTTCAGAGCAGCTATCCCACCAATCTCAACAGCCATGGAAGCCATCCTGCAGTTCAGATCCCTGCATCTGTACCCATGCAGACTGAAAATGCAGACCATAATTAGGCTCTGCCCTCCTATTTGGGATCCCTCTCCATCTCCCAGTTACTCCTTTCCTCCTCATTATTTCCCTTGCTTTACCATAACTGTGCTCTCCCCCCCGCCCGATTCCTTTCCTGCCTCCAAGTTGCATTGCCTTTGTCACATTTCCTGGGCACAGAAAGTGAGGGAGTGGTTAGGACTGAACCTTTCCTTGGTCACCTCTTCTGTAACGCCAGATACAAGAGATCCCACAAGCCACAACCCCTCTGTGCCTGCTCCCCCTCAGGATGGGTGATGTATGAGCCATGCAGGATGAAGGATGTCCTTTACTACAAAGAACTTAGAAGTCAAAGAAGCCTCTACTGTGCAACGGTATACAGATATTTCAAGAGTATATCTTTACCAAATTTAGCAATTTAAATAAAGCAAATGATTACCATCGGTCAGCCACAAAGACAACTCTCTACCAGAAGTTTCACATCCCTCTGTCAGTGCACAGAGGCACCAGGACCTCAAACCAGCTGTAAGTGCTGGTCAAATGGATCCAGTGGTCCCCCTGATGCCTCCCAGGCACACTCCCTGCTCCAGCCTTGGACGAGTGCATTCAGAGAGGAGATGGTGGGAGGTACTGAGGTTTTTAAAACCTGTCACAGCAAATACTTCTATCTTCAAATGTAAGGTGAGAAACGTTGTAGGACATTCACCTTCATAGTGTGGGACACACAATTGTGTGGGACAGGTTATTTGGCCCAGCTGAAAACTTAATCCACAGCATAAAAAGGCATTTTTGGTTTCTAGTTAATGAACGAAAATTCACACTCAGAGTACAGTACATCTAATGTTGTGTTTTAAACAGTGGCTAATTTCTACTTAACCTGGTTGTCTCTGATAGCACTACTGTCCCAAACTCAGCACTCAGTGTAGCATGGTGGGTCCTGAGATGTATGGAACTGTCATGGACAGGTAAAAGATTAATGGGAAGGGCTCTCTTTTGATTGATGAATCTGTGACCTTGAGCAACCAGAGCACTTGCACCAAGTATATCTGCCATGTGAGACAGACAAAATGAAAGAAGCTCATGTTACACTCTCAGATCTCATTAAGCACCCAGACCAGAAACACCGATACTGGCACTGGCCATCTGCTCTGCTGTTTGCCTGGTTACAAGTCTGATAACATTTTCAGGGAGGAAAAGTTAATCAGATGTACACATGAGCAACAGCACTTCTGCACAGGAAATTCAGTGGAACATAACAGTTTCTAAAAAAGAAACCCCACATACCTGTTTTTACTTCATTCTGCTCTTCCAAACCACACAAGCTGGCAGTAAAAAAAAAAATATTGACATAAAAGGTTGTAATTTTAGGCTCTTCAGATTTTGCTGGTTTTTTATAAATAACCTGTAAAGTCATAATAAAGTTCAGTAACTTGAAATCTGCCAATTTGCTGCCATGTCCTCTTAATCTATATGATGGACAATAATACAAAACTATTTTTAATTACTTTTAAATCATTTTCTCTAATGTCCTTGTCCTCATTTGCTTATCTCAGTTATTTGAGAATTACAGTATTTTCTGCCATTTGTTCTCCACTTTCAGCGTTGAAGGTCTTTGCCAGTAGACCTTTCCATGTTTAATGTAATATTACCCCAGCGTCCATCCCTGAGGAATGAAGGTTCCCTGCAAGCATTTTTTGAGAGACTTATGATCAACTGAATTTTCTTTGCTGAGCAGCAATTCCTGGAAAATCCTGCAACGTATTCAAAGACTTTCCTACTGCTTTTGGAGAATTAGCTCTGGGCAAAATGATATAGTCTATTGAGGCCATATCTGACCCAGAAAGTATTAACTGAAGAATGTGCAGGACAGCTGCTTATCGGGAAGAAAAGACATGCAGTGCAGGAGAATGACATGTAGAGCGGCTCGAGTTAGTTCTGAACGATTGTCAGCTCTCCAGAGCCAGCCAACACGGGGAAGCAGATACGGCATTCTGCCGGAGCCCATGCGTGTCCGTAATGGAGCAGGCTCGGATATCTTAGCACAGGACTGCACCATGTGGAGAGGAGATAGTTTATCATCCATGAGCATTTCAGATATACGATATGATAAGGCTGAACAGAAATCTGAAGTATAGCAGGATTATTTCCAACCAAGTGTCAACCTTTCCCTGGAGGACGTTCTGTGAGCAGGTTTGGTCTGCAGCATGCCAGGGTCATGCTTTCCAAAGCATTTGCCTCGATGGGTTGGGGGTGGTGCTCCTCAGAAGCTGGTCCTGGTACCATCCTCTTTCACATTATGTTGAAAGAGAACGCCTCACTGCACAACAGTGTGAGTGCCATTTATTTCCAGCTACATATCCAGTTATAACTAAATGGAGGCCTCAGTTCCTATTCAGCTTCCCCAGATCAGAAACAGGGCTCTGTATCTGGGACAGTGTCTTTGTCTTCACAATTCCTTTGGATGAGGCGGTGTGTACTAAGTGCTCATTTGCTGCAGCATCATCAATGTTTCAGCATTTTAACTCTCCTGACAAAAATTGAAAAACTGACAAAATCCTTCATTTGGAAATAATTATTTAGAAATTTTGCTAATATTACACCATTGATGACACTTTCCCACCATCATTTCACTTGGCATCTCGCATCATAAACTCTTCTTGTGCAGGGACAGTAATAGTAGCACTCAGTGAGGAAATACTTAATTTTTTCTAAATATCTTGGTTTGCATCCAATATTCAGTTCATGAAGAAAATGACGTGAGCTTCAACCTGAATTTCAGAAAGGTGCTGCTGGCGATTCTGGGGGACATTTCACAATAAACATTGTTTCCGAGAAGGTCACAGTGAAAGATCCTCGGCACTGGCTTACCATTAAAGACACAAGCATGGAAGAAATGTTCTCTTTCCAAAAAGGCATCCGGCCTATCACCCGTACGGTATCTGACTCAGCTCATCCACTTTGAGGCCGAGCTCCCCACTTGGACTTTTGCAGGAGAATTTAAAAGTTCTTTTCCAAACAAGTGACTATTCCCATTCGCCTTCCTTGGGCTCCGGCTAGGACCCCTTGTCTGCTATGCACCATTTCGCACGGGTTTCGAGCCTTACACGGCAGCCCCCTCGTTACTTTCACCCACGTTTCCCCCCGCCGGGCTCCCGCGGCCGTACCCCCAAACACGCTCCCAGCTCCTCCCTCCGCATCCCCCCGCGGCTCCCCCGGCCCTGCCGCCCCCTCCCCGGCCTCCCTCCACGGCCGCGGAGCGTGCGCGCAGTGCGGGCAGCCTGGGCAGGTGGGGCGGAGAGCAGAGCGGAGCGGAGCGGAGGAGGAGGAAAGGAAGGAGGAGGAGGAGGAGGAGGAGGAGGAGGAGGAGGGGGGCCGGCCTGCCCGCAGCCGCCGCCGCCAGGCCGCCATGATGCTTGTTTGCTTTCAATGAGTGTGAGGAGGAGGCGGGGGGGAGCCGCTCTCCCGTCCGGCCCGCGGCAGGAAACAAAGAGCCAGGCAGGCGGCGGAGCGAGGGCGGCGGGGGGACGGGGATGCTGCAGCCACAGGTAGGGGAGGCCCCGGCGCCCGGCCCGGAGCGGGGGGCTCTGGCCGGGGTGGGGGGAGTGCGCTGAGGGGGGGACCGGCGGTAGCACGGCGAGGGGGGGGAAACCTCCCGGGCTCGGCGGGGAGAAACCCCCGCACCGCGTCGTTTGGGGGTGTCGGGGGGACCGAGGAACCTCTGGGCGTGGGGGGGGGTTCCTGGGGGGGGTGTGCTGGGCCTGGGCCGTCGCTGCTGCGGGGACGCCCGGGGGAGGCTCCGCGCCCGGGGAAGCGGCGAGGAACGGCGGCTCGCGAAGTGGGGGCGGCGGGGAGGGGGTTCCGCACCCCCGGGCCGAGCCCCGCGAGCGCCCACCGGCGAGCGGGAGGCAGGGAAGGAGGCTGGGAGGGAACCGGGCCGGGCGGCGCCGCGCAGGAGCCCGGCTCTGTTTGCATCGGTGGGGCAATTAAGAGAAATTAGTATAATGGCATCTGGAAGCCTGAAGTTGTTTTTTTTGTTGTTGTTATTGTTGGTGCTGGTGGGTTTTGTTGTTTTTGTTGGTTTGGCTTTATTTTCCTCACCGTGCAATTGAGTTTAAAATAATTAAACAAAAGGCCGAGGGAAATGACATCAATCGGGGAACTGCCCGTCCACCCTCCACGCACGGCGCCCCGCGCCGCTGCCTCCCCGGAGGCCGATCCGCCTGGCTGGGCGCGCACCGAGGGGCGGCAGCGCTGCCTGTCAGCGGAGCGCTTCGCCTGCTCCGGAAGGAGCCGCGGCAGCTGCCTGCTCGCCCTCGCGTCCCTCCCCGCCCCGCCGGCAGCGGGAGCCGCGGCCGCGCCGGGGCCGGAGCGCCGCTCGCTCGTTCCGGCGGAGGGAGCGGCGGGGCGGGTGCGAGCCCTGAGCGGCAGCGGCGGCGGCCAATGCGGGGCCGCTGGGGCCGTGAGTGGCGGCGGCGGCGGCCAATGGGAAGGCGCGGGGGGCGGGCGCGCGAGGCCGCGGGACAGGCGCATGCAGGGATAAACAGAGGGAATTGGGGCGGGGGGCCCCGGGGTCGGGATCGCAGCGGCTCCCCCGTTGTTCCGTTACCGGGCGGGGCCCGAGCGGGGTCACTGCCTCGGCTGGGGCACGGGGAATGAGCTCCTGGGCCGCCTGCGGAACTGCATCGCGCGATGGAGCGGGCGGTGGGTACCTCCCGCACCCCCCGGTCCCTCCTGGTGCTCAAAGGACAGCCTTTCCTCCTCCAGAATTTTACGGGGAGCGATAAGCCTGGGATCAGACAAGGCTTTAGGAAAGGAGATGTTTATTGCACCTGTCTCTGTCTTGGTGTCTGTGGTGAACACGTATTTTATTAGCAATTTTACCACAAACGTTAAAATTCATATGGAGCCTACTAGCTGTAGTCCTAGATTTGACTTGGTGATCTTGGAGGTCTTCTCCAACCCGATTCTGTGCTTCTTTGCTTTGTGTAATTTAAGAAGTATATTCAAAACAAATGCAGTAAGCTAAAGGTTTTGTTGAGGTTTGTTTTGCTTTTTGTTTTTGTTTGTTTGTTTGTTTTTAATACAGCCATCTGTATTTCCAGAAATGCATAGAAAATTGTATCACTGAAAGTAGAACTTCGTGGATGGGTATTTGCTTTGTAACTAGAGTTGCAGATTGCCTGTTTTTTTTGTTTGATTTCTGGGGCTTATTTTCATAATCTAGATTTCACCATAGTGGGTAACAAATTCAAAATCCAGGGGATTAAGAAATACCTGTGGTATTTGTCTGGCTTAAATACAGAGATGTGCATGTGTTGACTGGTAATTGTGTTGTATCTCGCATTTTTTTTTTCATTCTAGAGCAGGTCTCGTAATTGGGAATTTATCAACATTTCCACTGGGGTAATTTTACAGGATTATCCGCCCTCTGTTCTTCCTGCTGGTTCATCTGGACTCTGTGGAGTTTGCTGCTAGCAATGGAGCCTTCTGTGGGGGTTTATTCATGCTATTACTGAAACGGAGCCCTTCGCATTTGGATTAACTCTTTGTTCACTTTTCACCTGAATCGCTTGGATCAGCCCATGTTTAAAAAGGATCCTACCATGCATCTCTTTTCTGTTTGCATTCTGAAGTTGAACTCTGAATACAGTCTCGTGTTCAGGCTGTTTACTGTGCTTGAATTTTAGAGGAAGAACTGAAATATAAAGATAGATGAAACTGTAATACTGCATGGGCAGGTAAATACATTTGACATTTTATACATGAAGACTTGAAAACATCTTATGTAGGGTCACAAATTAAATGAGCATGGTACCTTGTCAAGATGGGGCTGTGCTAGATATTAGGAAGACATTCTTTTAGCCAAGTGCGATGTTTGTGATGGAAATTTCAACTCTCTTTGAAATAGTTTTAAGTCTGAGCAAACTAAAAATTCTTTCCCAACATATGAACAAAGGAATCTATAGTTGAAAACATGGCTGTATAAACAAAAATGGTTCTGTTAATCTGTTACCAAAAAACTTAAATATTAGTGTTTGTAGTGCACTGTGCCATACTGCTTGGCTCACCACTGTGCCAGGAGTCCATGTGGTGAACCAGAATTCTTCCATCCGCTTGTGCAGTTCCTGTTGCAGAGGCCCTGGTTTTGTTTGCTAGCAGACTGTTGAGTTTTAAGTTGTTATTATTATTATTTTATGATTTTGTCATGTCCTTTTGGCTGGACACTTGTATATGTGCAGTCTGACCATTATATCCCAGTCTTGAACTGGACCACATTAGGCAAAGAGTCTACACAGAATCTTTAGGAATGAGGATGCCTTTCAGTCTTCAGAATTGAAGTGATGTGCAAGAATTACTTCTGTAGGGGTCTTATTTTTCAGGAAGTATATGTAGTATTGAAAGATTACAGTTGTGTATGGTGGGCTTCAAAAAGTTACCAGTGACCTACTCAACCACCAGATTTTAGTTCTAGTTGCATGAGGCAGTTGCATGCCCAATTGCATATAAAGTATCTGGAGTTTTCAATCCCTGTATCGAGGTCTTAGACTACTTCCCATGTCAAAATACTGACTTTACTGATTCCAGTCTAAATTTAGCCTTCTCCATGGTGTGATTTTTAAAGCTTTATGCATAAATTGCTCAAACTGAGTCACTGCAGGGTTTCATCTGTTTTGTTCCTTCTAAAGTGTTGGTGCTTCACACTTGGAAGTGTGATTATTGTACAATACCCTGCAAGATTATTAGCATTGTGTTAAATGACATAATTTATGTTCTTACATTGAAATTGGGTTGTACAAGTCCTCTCAACAAGGGAGTCTTGGCATAAGCTTGGGGACCTGCAGTTGCAATTTCTACATGAAGCAATTTCTGCAGCTGACATCTTGAAGAGTTTACAAATGCTTAGGCAGGTCCCAAAGAAAAAGCTATTTAAATGCTTAACATGTACTTTTAGATGCTAATTGCACTTCCAAGATGGTGCTTGCTTTAAAAAAAAAAAAAGATTGGCAACAACTCAGTTTTTCCTTTTGTAAGACTGCAACATGAATCCTTTCGTTAATGCCTTGGAGCCCTTTTTTCTAGTGTATGAATCAAGGAGGGACCAGGAGCAGTAAATATATAAAGTTGTTTATTTTAGAACTAAAATACTTGCTGTTAGTATTCCAATTTATGCTACAGTGGAGATCTGCAGGAAGAGATTTATTTGACTTTAGATTTTTTTTTTTAGACTGGGAATGCTGTTAGTTGCTCTATGGAGGCTGCCAACTCAACATTGTGATCACAGCCTGATGTTTGGATGGCTCTCTTGTGCATCTGAGTTCATGTTCCTGGTATGCAGCCTTTATTCTGAAAGTGAAGGGGCTCCCTACCTGAAGACCTCCCTGAAGTTTTGTTTCTGTTTTATAATACCAATATCTCCAAAGCATCCTTTGAGCTTCCCCCTTTCCTTAGCAAGGCAGCAGTTTCAATTGGAAGAGTGGGGATTTCCAGAACATGCTGTAGCAATTTGAGTGATGGATCCTGTCATGAGGGTGGAGCATCTTGCCGTGGTTAGGAGACCAGGAATATACAATAATGCCATATCCTGCAAGTTACAGATAATATGCAGCTTTATTGCTTGAGCTATTTTAGAGTGTACTGATGGGTGAGATGTGGATCCTGCACATTGATCTGACTTAAATGCTCCACAAAAGTATCTCTCTGCCTAGATCTGTTTGCAGAGTCAGAGATCAGTTAAAAACTTGCTTCAGAGACAGATCTTTCATGTGATTTTTGCAACAGAGGCCATGTTTAGTCAACATCTAGAAAGAGGGAAGGCTTGAAATTAAACTAAAACACCACCATGATTGGCCATGTACCATGTGATGTGTATCACCTGTCAGAGCAAGGAAATGGCATCATAATGGCTGAATATAAAAAGTATTGAGAAATTTTATGCCACATTCTGACCATTAGTACTTTTAAAATATTCTTTTAAAGAAGTTGCTACAGTTTTCACCCAACAGAGGAGCTTTTTGTGTCAAAGCAAAGGTCCTGTGGATTAAGAGGAATTTCAGTGCAGCATTAATAACAGTTCATGTGCAGAGTACTTTGAGGAATGAGAGCTTGTAGGGACTAATAATAATAGTAAGGAATCCTGTTTTGATGAGGAATATGATGAAAGATCCTCTGGAGATTTGCAAGGGCCAGTCATGGCACAGGTGCTTTCTGTAGTGGGAGCGGTGGACTAGATCACCTCATGATTTCTTCTGGTTTGGTAGGTCAGGATTTCTCTCTAGTGGCAGAATTTGGAAAGCTGCTACTTTGGTTGCTCATTAAATCCACATCATCTGTGTCAGTACAACTGTTGTCAGAGTAATGCTCAAAACCAGCCAGTGACATGGCTGAGTGGTGATACTTCAGTATTAAAAAAAACCAATCCCCACAACCTCTAAATCCCACTTTCTTTGCTGAGAATCATTGCTGGTTTCCAGTATTGTCTCACAAGCAGCTGCATCAAAACAATTGAGAGGTGCAGTGGAACATAGGGACAGGAAACAAGTCTTGAGTTGGCTTTGCTGCAGAAGACTGTGGTTGCAGAAAAACATTTTCAAGTTTGTTGGTTAAATTTGAAGTAAAACCAATCTGTGAATAATTTGTTTGCCGTCAGGATGTGGCTAGATGGGTAGAGCATCAACTGTGTGATGAGTGCTGTAACATCCTGACCTTCACTTAGTTTAGCAACACTAATACTAACAAGAATTTAGGTATCTAGAAATTGTGTTTTAGGAAGACAGGGATTTTTGGATTTAGATCCTGACCTTTCTTGTCAAGCTCTAGTTCAGTTCTGTGGCAGGAATGCTGAAAATGAGCTCATGTCCAAACTTCGTGTAAAGTAGACAAGTTCTCTCTTTGTCCTTAGTTCTGTTGTAAGACTAAGAAATAGTGTTTTGTCTGGTGATTTTTTGTTTTCCCCCATGAAACAACAGTAATGTGGCAAGCATTCCACAGACACATAAAGGAAAAAGTGGTAAGGAACGTGTTGGTGCATGTGCCAGTATTTAGAATAGCCTACTGAGTTGGACCAAGATAAGTAATTTTGTACTAGGTCCCCTAAACAAGAATCAGTGTTCCATGTACTGTGAAGGATCATAACTAAATTGTCAAATATGATTGGATACAACCAGTGTAGTGGGAGTTGGTATTATATTAATGTTTAAGCGTGTAAAACTATTCTCAGCTTTCTAGAGACATTTGTAGGTGAAGCTTTGAAGCCTTGGTCTTTCTGCCTATGTTTATAAAACCTGAAGCTAAATGTTTTACAACACAACTCCTATTTTTTAAAGCTGGTCTTTTAAGTTCCATCTGTCTCGTACAGTATACAATTCTGTAATGCAATGCAATTTATTTCAATTCTTAAAATAATTAATGAACCTGACATCTCTTTAATATATTGGCATTTCAGAATACACTAACAGAATGTGCAAAAAAGCTGAATGCTGTGTGGTACTCATTAACTAGCCAATGTGATTCCAGGGGTACCAGTTAAGGTCAGTCTTTGCTTTGCAATTTGGTTTTGTGTTAGTGTTTGTTTTGTATACAGCAGCCTTTTACTATAGTCATTAATTAGATGCAATTTCTGATAATTAAGTATTCTAATCATCTGGACCATGTTTGCAACACTGAGAGCATTTGGACATTGTATTTCTAATGATTATATGTTGTGCAGGGTAAGGGGTGGGAATTTGAGGGGTTTTCTATCACGAGTCTGATAAAACATGTCTCCTTTGGAGATCTGTCAGGAGATGGAGCAGCCAAGGACCTCTGTTTTCAATTGTGCCTTTTGTACTCTGACCATTTTAGAGTTCTCTTCTGGACCTAACCTAGTTTTTGTAGCAACTGGACATGAAAGTGGCAATTGCTTCTTTGCATTAGTGAAATGATGGTAAACAAGTTTTTCACACTGCGCAAGGTTTAGAGGATTGCACATACACCATTAAAATATGGGGCTGCACATTGCTTATCTGTGGGAAATTGTAATAAGCAGGGGTTGTATAGAAAAAGTAGAAGTTGGGAAAATTACATCCTCCCTATGCCTGCCACTGCCAGCTGGAACCAGCCAGTTTGTATTTCCATAAACAAGTAGTTATGAAGGACAAAGACACCTTAATTAAATTTGAAATACCTGCAGGTCAAAATTTAATATGCTCTTCTTAAAAATATGAAATTACTGAGTTTTGAACTTAACAAAATTTAAAGCCTGTTCTGGTCAGTGCTCTCTGGTCTAATGGAGCCTTCCTGATTTGAAGACAGCAAGTAAATCCTTTGACATTTATGGCCCAGTTTATCTGAACCAGGATGCTTTGCTTGAGTTTCAGGAGGGTTATGTTTCATTTTAGTCACCTTTGGCAAGATTAAGGGGGTTGCTGAACTTTAACAGCATTATAGATTTTTAAAAGAATATTAAGGCATTTGTCAGGTTCTGAGTTTTCTCTAGTAGAAAATACATGTGCAAATTCAAATAACTCATCTGATAAGTAATATTCCAGATACACTTACATGAATTAATGGATGTTGACTTGATCAGTATTTATTTATTGTATTTATTATTACAGATGTTCACATGCATGTTCACATCCCTACAGCATTACCTTAAGTCTGAAAAAGAGGAAGGGTAACTCGTGGGTTTGTATGGGCAGTTGTGTACAATTACAGTTTTAGAAGTCCTCAGAATAGGATGGAGAAGCATTACATCCGTGGTGAAGCTAACAGCCACTAAAATGTGATCTTAGCAAGTGAAAAAGTACTTGGAATTAATCAATTGACTTAGTGTTGATTCAACAACTTTTTAATATCATTTTAATTTAGATTATTCCAACATTAGGCTATAAATTGGGTTAAAGGGATCTTGACACTTTCCCACGTTAGTGTTGAGTCTCTTGGGAGGGGGGAGTGTTCCAGGAGTTGATCTTGTGCTGCTGCAGTTCTGCCTGTGTGCCCACAGCTGGTACATGCCATCCCTCCTCACACTAGGCAAAAGGAAATTTTTAACTTACAGTATGTGTTCTAAAAAATTCAGGTGTTGGCCTTTAGCTGATTTCCCAATTGGATTTTTCTTAGCCTTGTTTTTTTCAGTACCAAATACTTATTGAAAAAAAAAAAATTACTTCAAGAGCCTTTTTCAAATAAAATGCCAAGAGTGTTTGTACTTGTCCACAAATAATAGGTGTTTACACAACAGACTTGATATTTGCCTTGAAGTAGCATACTAGTAGGGAAAAAAATAAATATGTGGTTTCTTGCAACACTGGTGTTTTCTTTGTATATATTTCAATAGAGCGATCTGGTTCATGCCGACAAAGTTAAATGTAAGTTTGTATTTCAATAGATAAGCAAGTCCTTAAATTTCTGTTCATTCAGCCTCAGAATATTTGTGACTTTTAGTTCTAATGTATGGATTTCTCAGTTCAAAATTCAGATTTTTTTTTTTTTTTCTTTCGGGTGATGGCTCATACCTGCTTTCCTGAACTTCGGTTTATCTGCTTGTGTATTGTAGCAAAATATATTTTGTAGATATGTTGCATGTTCCAATACATTGCAGCAAAATACATTTTGTGTACAGTACATGTATAAAATATGTGTAACATAAATATATATTGTATATTATATTGCAACTAAATAGGCATTAGGTAACAAGTTATGTTTCATAGCAGACTGCGAGTATTCTTCCATATTTTGGTGTATACCTGCTAGTAGTTGGGAAATAAGAAATTACAGGCATGTGTTAAGATTTATTTTTTAAAAAAAGTTTCAATTTAGTATGTTTTAAATAAGACATTTATAGAAATAAGATAACATTAAATTTAGAAGGCTTTTTAGGAACAGTATCAGGATACAGAAAAAGTACCCAGTTTTCTAGTTTCATGTCTTAGGTGTGTGGGGTGATGCCAAATCATTTAAATCAAAAATTTAGCTGAAATACATTAAATGTACTTCACAGGGCACTTGAGGTTTAGCTGGGATGCTTTGGGTATTTGTTTCCTTTCCTCATCATGGTATCTTGCCCATGAATATTTTTCCATCAGTTTTCAGTATTGATGTCACTCTCGAGTTTGTTGCCCAGGCATGGAACAGGGTGAGGATAAGTTCAGTCGTTGACTCAAGTCATCAAGTCAAACGTGTAAATTCTGCAGGGACTGACCTTTATCATAAACCCTGTTCAAGCCACTGTGGCTTTTCTGTGAGGAGGTGCCAGATGTTGCACCTTGTCATCCTGGCCAGGGACAATGTGGTTGTTGTTTATTTGTCTGTACTTCAAGCTGAAATGTAATTAAGTTCCCATAGAAATTCATGACTTGCTGAGTAAAGCGCTACCAGTGAGGGGACAGAGAAAGCAGCAAGCTTGATTCATGTTGGAAAAGCACTTTTTAAAGAAGCTGTAATGAGTCTTTGAGTAGGAAAGGGCAAATCTGCAGTTTTATAGTAAAACTGAAATACAGCGCTATGAAATTATCTCAAAGATTTTTTTTCCAGAGTACAGTAGTTTTCTTTTAGAGGTACTTCTGTTCCCTTTGAAGAGTGTCACTGTTTGGAAAGCAGAAATTCCTGTTAATTCTAATAAAGCTCCACAGTAGAAATTAACCCTTTCAATACATATTAATGCATCTGATGAGCCTATACATTGCTAGACCTGCTACAGCCTTAAGTTATCTAAAAAACAATGTACTTTGCCTTCAGTTAGAATTTCAGACTTTGTTCAGTGTTACTGTTTAACTGGGTGAGGGTAGCTGGAAGCAAGAGTTTGCTTCCTGCTGTGAGAGAAGAGATTTTGTGCCAGTGTGGCCAGAAGTGCCATTATGGTGGTGTCCTGATTTCAGCAGTTGCAAATTCACACATACATTTCTGCTATACAGTAATAATAACACAGGAAGCTAGCCTCCCTCAAATACATATTTTTTAACTCTTCCCCCACATAGCCAGTTTAATTCTTTTCACCAGCTCCTTTGTTATCAGACAAGTTGGTGCTCATGCAAGAGTGAAGTGGAAATACAGAGTCCTGGGGAGGAGGAACTGCAGCAGGACCTGCTTAGTTCTGCTTCATGCATTGTAACACCACAGTGCAAGTGGAGGAGGGTGTGGAGGATCCTAAATTAACTTTGAATTCAAAACAGACCAGTCAATTTAAGAAACAGTTATATTTGTGGGGGAGGTCATTGGAACCCATTTTTAAGTGAAGCTTGGATTGCATGGAAAAGAGCTTCAGGGTTAAAGGCACAAGGTTACAAAAGAATGGGTCTGGGGTGAGCTTCCAATTGAGGGTTTGGAGAGAGAAAGAGAAGAAGCATCTCTCATATGTGCTATTGTTTTCTTATGAAATTTTGAGCAACTTAGTAGATTGCTTTCTATCCTGATACTTTTCAGCAGTTGAGGAGTAATTTATTTGGCAAGCCATACTGCACTGCATCAACAAATGGAAAGTATTCTCCAATTGTTTTGTTGCTTCTTACTTTATTAGACCTAGATTTGCATCATTTATTCACTGTTTTTAATTAAAGTAGCAGAAAGTTTGAGTAATTCTGCACTTGATCAGGTGTGGTGCTGCTTTGTTTACTTTCATCTCCTGGCTGTCTCCTGATCTGCCTTAGTGTGTTAGTGACAAGTAAAAGCAAGTAAAGGGGAAGGAGGGGAAGTCTGAAGAAGTCACCAACATGTATTAGGAAGTTTAAGAAGCAGAGCTGTAATGCTGCAGCATTGTGATGTTGAAGTATTTCTAAAGGTACTCCCAGATTTGTAAATGGGTTTTATAGCTAGTTCATAGTAAGTATGGAAATAGTTATTTTGGAATAATTGATTGGATCAGTTGAAGTTACATCTGAGCACTATGTTGCTCTTACTTGTTCATCATTTTCAACAAAGTTTTAGAATTCAAGTTTTCTTTTCCTAATTTAAAGATCATGTTTTAGGGGCAAACTTGATATCTACATCCATAGTAATAGTATGAAAGATTTTACTTGGCCTACAGGAGTTGTCTGATATGTTTCATTTTGAAATTGAGTTCATTTATCGTGGTATTGTACAAAGCATTTCATGAAATGAAGAATTGCTGTAGTATTGGGGTGCTTTAAAAAAACCCCAAAAACCTTAATCTCACAGTATCTGCTCACCTATTTATCTTATTTAAATATTCCTTCTCACCATCTTCCAATTTCATAAACCATGGCAGAAGGGTAGAACAGGAAAAATGTTGTCATCTTTACTGCCCTGTCACTCACAGCAGAGTCATTTCTCCATTTTGAAGACATTATTTATTGGTAATTTCCATAGTCACCTGGAGCATTAACTGCCTCATAGTCCAGCTCCCACTTTGCATATGTCCATAGCCAAGGACACTTATCATTCCAAATGCCTTGTCAGGCAAAGAGCTGAACTCCCTTTGTTCTCCTGCAGGGAGCAGTGTATCTAAACCAGCTTAGCCTCCTTTTTTAGGCCAGCAGCTCCTCCTGACGTGGTGCCCTCTGTGGTGCTGCTGCTGGGAGTGCACCCCAGGAGCTCGGAGTGCACCCCAGGAGCTGGTAGTGCTGGTGATGACACTGTCACTGTCATTGTCCAGGACAGTCCCAGACCCATGCCCAGCCTGGCTGCAGTCGTGGCTGTCGTCTGGAGAGACAGGCAGCAGTCGGGGCAGGCACAGCTCCACATGGGCACATTTGGCTTTGTCTCCAGTGGTCTGTTCTGAGGGAAGCCAGAGCTCCATCACCCACCTGCTGTAGTAGCCAGCTTTGTCAGCTCTCTTCCAGCAGGTTTCCCTCCCCTGACACAACAAGCTTCAAGTTTTTCCTTCTCTTTCTGATCCCTGTCACCCTTCCCTGAAGGGGCTGCTGCCCATCACCCTGTCCCAATGCCTGTGTCTCAGCACCCTCTGTACAAACGAGGGCTTAAAGCAGTGTCTGCACTGGAGGCTTGAGATCTAATTCCCTGTGTCAGACCCTGTGTACTGTTGACCTCATTGGCCTTGCTTGGCTCAGTTTCTTTGGGGTAAGGGGTGTTAATTCTGTGTGGGGACTGAGTGACCCAAGGTGGAAGTGGGCAGCCACACTCAGTACAACTCTCAAGCTCTTCTGTTTTTACAGTTATTAAAATGACAATTTTAATAACCAGGTTATTTCATTTACATTCAAACATACTTAAATACCCTTTTCAATAAATTTAAGTAGTCTGAAGCGTGTTCCAGGAATCCATGTCATATCTTTGTTATAAAGATTTTTCTCCTTTACAAACTGATTTACTGAATGCAATAAGAACCTAACGATAATGATGCTTCACCATGTGTGTTGGTGCAAGTGAAAATTACAGATGGTATAAGCTCTTTTGAAAATTGCCATGATGATTGTTAAAAGCTGCAGTAATCAATGGTTCTAAGGATGTTCAACAGTATTTTATGGGTCTTACTATAAATTGCTTTAGCGTCTATCACTTAATCTGATGTTTACCTCACCTTTTATGTTTTGCTGTAGCAGCTCAGCAGGTGCTAGATTTGAATTTGGGAGGTGGAGAAAGGAGACAGTAAAAGAGACTGATTTTCTTGAACTACTCCATGCTGTGAAGTTTTGAAATGCAATTCAAGGTGTTGTGCTTGTATTTTATGCTGTACTATGAGATACAACCCAAATTTAACCTTGTTAGTTCCAGAGACATTTTGAGTTCTGGGTGATAGATGAAGATATGTTAATGCCTGGTGTGACAGTATCTTAGATGTGGCTGGTGGCAGTGATGCTCTTGGGCAGCAGCAGCAGCTTCTTCAGCCAGGAGGCTCTCAAACATTTGCTGCTTTTTTGGCACCTGGTAATCCTAAACAGCAGGGATTCATCCTCTAAGAAATGCAGCAGTGAGAGGGAAAACCATAGAGAGCAGGAGCTTTATTGAGAGGGAGGGTGGTGCCATGGAGCCACCGGGAGTCCAGGATCACCAGGAACTAGTGTTAAACCCCAAAATTCTTAAATCTCTAATTGTTTTAGTGTACATTAACAAAACCCACTGGAAAAGTATGTCATCCTCTTCTAGCACTGAGCAGTGATACACTGCTGGTACCAGCAAAGCTGTTAATTAGTGCCTGTGCTTGAGTGTGCTCTGGGGAGTGTTCGTGTATCTGTACTGAATGAGATTTCTGTCTTTGCTATACCTCCTTCTTGAAAAATTGGAACATACTTATTAATTCAGGGAGCAGCAGGAAGAGAAAGCAGTAAATGTCTGAGGAAGGTAAATGTTTCCTGACAAGCTGGAGCATTCCTACATGGTCTTTGTGAATTAGATATAATTATATGTAGCAGTTTCAGAAGAGATGCTCTGTACATTAATATACATTTTTGCAGCAGTTGCATAAGTTGCTGCAGGGAGAAGTTAGGCTTTTACCTTTCTGGAGATTATAGTCCACTTTCCTCTCGTTTAATTAGTGAAGTTTGATGAAAAAAGTATTACACTTGGTGAGTTCCACACCCTGGGTACTCAAATGCCTTCACTCTGGAAGGAGCCTCACCCAGCTGCTATATATAATCTGATCCTTTTACCCACAATTCACTTCTTAAAGGGGAATTTCTTTTCACTGCAGAAATCTGGTTTTGACCAGTAGTGGGAGTTGAAAAGGAGGAGTGTGACTTAGTAAAAGAGCAGTTATATTAAACTAAGCATGTGAGACTTAAAAGCTTTATTTTAATTAAGATGCATAATTGTCAGAAAGTTTTTAGTGGATTTCTGTTTTTTTGTTTAACATGAAGAGTAAACATTTTTCAGTAAAATCAGTAAACAGGTTGTAAATCTGGCTGATAGTCTTATTTACTAGGAATTATTCTTTGATTATTTTGTATAATGAAAATATTTTTCAGTTCATCCCAGGGAATGAAAAAATGAGAAAGCCTTAAAAGACTTGGTAGGAAGATGTCCTCAGAAATTTGACCAGCAAAGTTGCTTGCTTACTGAGTGGGTTTGGACAGTATTATAATACTGCTGTAATGTACTTTGCTGAATAATTGCATAATATTGCTTGTAATGTGTTTTTAAGGGTGATTTGAGCCAGCATTGTTTAATTTCTCTATTTCATATAAATAGATTCATAGCTGCTTGTTTGTTGGAGAGGAATGCTTGTTTCTCTGTCATGGTGCATGATTGAGTATGGTAAAAAGAACCTAGAAAAATTATTCTTATAAAGTTACCAGGAGTGATGGGAAAAAAAATGAGAAAAATTAAGTTAAATTTCAGTATTAAATACTTGGCTGAAGAAAATGATGGAAATATCTACCTTGGGTGCAATATTTTCAGATTGTAGAGAGTAGGGTGAAGCTTGAATTAAAACCTATCGCTTTACGGATTTAAAGAATTGAGGATCTTTTTGAAACCTTAATTTTTTTTTTAAGGTGATTTGTGTGAAAAGTTGAGAATTGCAGTAAACCTGGAACTGATAGGTAATCAGAGGTAATAGCAAACTTGCTCTCTAGGAATATGAGAGAGATCCCAGTGGTGGTGATCATCCCTTTTTGAAGTTTCATTGTGGAAGAAACAAGAACCTGCAGTGGGTTGTGTTGGTTCTGAGGGACACACAACATAGCCATGGAGGTGGTGGGACACAATTTTTGCAGATTCTGGTAAATTACTGGGGGCTGGGCTGTTGTCTGCCATTCAAGGAGCATTAGGAATCTCTGCTTTTCTGTTTTATATCAGTGTTTCCCATTCAGCAACATTTGTAAATGGGCACATTATCTGTAGCTTTGAAAAGTATTTGGTACAAAAGTCTAATATGAAATGTAACTGAAATGGGGATTACCTTCTACAGAATTCTCAGTACGTAATATCTCAGTTGATCACTTGCCTTTTGGTTTCAACAGGAATGCCCAAGGAAAAGTACGATCCACCTGATCCACGGAGGATGTACACAATTATGTCCTCAGAGGAAGCAGCCAATGGAAAGAAATCACACTGGGCAGAGTTGGAAATAAGTGGTAAGAAACTGAGGCATGCTCCTGAGTTATGAACTCACTGCAAGTAGTGTGGGCTTGGACAAGCCTGGGGTGGAGTCAGTACCTACCTTCAAGTGAGCCAGCAGAACACTGGGATAGAAGCTGGGGGGTGTGTGGAGGGAAAAGCTTGGGCTGGGATAACACAGGGAGCTGTCGGACAGGTAAGGTGGGGCAAGTGGGAAATCCCCATGTATAGGAAAGCTGTCAAGGTGAGGATATGGGTGTGAGCTCTTAGTGTTTTAAGATGAACTGGGGGAGAGCATGAATTTAAGATCTATTTTGTCAAAGAGAAGAGGGTGAAGTTGGGGGTTCCTCTTTAGTGGTATCTTTTTATTGTAGGTAATGTGACAATGAGGTATTGGTCCATGAAGCAGTTTTCTGTTTAAAAGCATTTGTAATTTTTGCTTTGTTCTTAAGATTAAATACAAACACCAAAACCTCCACAATCTGTGGAGATAGTCTACAAGCTTTGAGATACTGTTGGACTCTTGAATCTTTTCTGAAAAGTAAGATCATGCTCAGAGTTTCTAAGTGTGTATTTCAGCTGGTCAACCAGTCTCTTGATACGTGGAGTAAATCCTGAGTTTGCTACAAAAAGTGTGTTTACAAGGAAGTTAAAGCAAGTATTTTAAGAATTTAAAAACTGTTTTGTGACATTTTAAGCTTAGGCTGTAATTTTGTGTAAATATGGAGGTTCTTTAAGCATCTGCAAAAATTGCCGTGTGGGATTTATAAATGACGGTTCAGTAAAGAAATTTATGGAAGAAGGACTAAACAAACAGTTCTTCAAATTGTGAAGAATCTTTCCATCCAGTTCACTGAGTCTGTCTGTGCTAGTACCACGTGCCTCACCATGTGAGCAGCATTCTTTACTGAAGGTTACAGATGCAGAAACACAGTTAAATGCTGCTTCAGGAATCAGCATTATATATCAGCATTAGGCTTGGAATCCTCTTGGACATCTGCTGCTCTGCATAGGAAGTGCATTAAGTGATGGCTCTTTCCTTTCATGCCTGGTAATCTCACTACAGACTGATTCCAGCCAAGGGAGGTGCTGGAGTGGAGAGCCCGGATCAGGGATGTTGATTGGAAATCCTTTCAGCTCCAAGGCTTTCTGTGATCACAGTCACCTGTTTGCATTGGGGGTGGGGAAGAGGTGCTAATTCCATTTTAAAATGCGAAGAACTATCGATTTGTGTTGAAAACCTTTCAAAAGATTTGTTAACGAGCATTAGTGGAGCATCAGTCCCTTGAGAACTGTATGCATTTCCCTTGCAAAAAAAAAAAAAAAAAGAAGTGCAGTGTTTTTGTTTCATTAATGTTCACGCTGTCCTTTCCTTGCAAAATACTTGGTCACATAATACAGGAAGCCACAAATGTTTAACATTTAAATCATGTTTTCTTTCACTACAGGCTTTTTTATGCTCCTTGTTTTGTAATAGCTCACTGGAAGTTATACCAGTATTAAATATTTTGCTGCCAGGGACTGAGTCCCAGGTGCACATCTCTTAGTGTAGGTTTCCCTGGGCACTAGATATGAATTCTTATTTTGGAGAAAATCATTTAAGGAAAGGAATTACAAAGTGTGTGTTTTGGTATAATATTAACCAGACTGTTGTTAACCTTGATGAGTCACAGCAGGGATTTTAAAGTTATTCCAGCTAACTTTTTGCTTTGGAGAAACTGGTGTTGGTACTCCTAATGCTTTTGGTACAGTGAGATGATTTATGTAAATGAAAAAGGATTTACCCCTGGAGGAAAAAAGTCTTGGAGAGAATGAATATTTTGAGACCTTCTGATGATATCTCACATTCCTTGCATGTGGCAATGTAAAAATCTTGATTCTGTCACACAAATCCATGTTCCCACCCTTCAGTTTATACAAAAAATCATACCTTTTAAAAAATATCTGGCAATAGTTGATACAGCTTTTAATTGAATGCCAGATGGAAGTCTGTGTTCTCAACTAAGCATCTTAGTCACCCTAAATATAGTGTTTCTATCTGTTCTTGGCTGGATTAATGCCATAGAGTAAAGATTTTTGGTTTGAAAGATGTGCTGAAATAAGGGATGAACCAAAGCGCTGTCTTTCATCTCAGACATGAACTATAATTGAAAAAAATGTGTTTCTTACACCTCTGTTAATGATAAATTCAGAGCCAGCTAGTTAATATGTTTTGTCTTGTATGGGACTAGATGGAGACAGATGTTTAAGCCGTAAGTATGGATTGGGTAAAACAACTTCAAGCATCTTTGGCAATATCTTGCATTTTGTCACACAATGACACGTTTTTCATCTATAGAATTAGTGATGAATGGAATTTATATTGAACAAAATATTATTAATAAAACCCACAAGCAAAACTCCCCCTCAAATTCTCCTGCCCCATACATACTCGAAAAATGTGCAATTACTGCCAAATATATGTATTTTAAATGTTCTGTTTTCTCTTGGACCTTTCTTCCACAGGGAAAGTGAGAAGCTTAAGTTCATCATTGTGGACGCTGACCCATTTGACAGCTTTGCATCTCAGTGACAATTCCTTATCCCGTATTCCTTCAGACATTGCCAAGCTTCACAATCTGGTATATCTGGACTTGTCCTCTAATAAAATTCGCAGTTTACCAGCAGAGCTCGGAAACATGGTGTCACTCAGGTATGCAAATCCTAATGGGAGTTAAAATTGTTCTTTTCTTGTCTTTGTGGCAGCAGTTCAAATTTCAGCATAAGTAAATTCCTGTTTCCTCCCTTCTTATCTACCTCCCTGAGTACTTGCTGTGGGCTGTGCAGCTATAGCAGTACTGGCTTTTCTGTGATCTCCTATTCTGATGTATGACAGCACAGAATGAGCCTCAGAAGTACTTGTTTTGATGGCAGTCACCCATTTTATATTTTTCCAAGTCAGGTTTCCTCTCAGGCATCTCTTTTGAGGTTCTTTTACAAATCTTTTATGTGGTGTTTGTCTCAAAGAGTAAGTGAGGCACCAAAAAAATAGCTTTTATCTCACAGTAAGGTAGGAAAAAGGTCAGATTAAACATTTGTAAGCATGTTAACTACAGTGTTTTCATCTTTATTCATATTTAGTAATTAACAATAGTTCTTGTTCTGTTTATTGTATAACAATTGCAACATGTTTAGTATCATCTCCTCTCCACCTTTGCTGTGATGTAACAGCATTCCCGTGCAAACTGGGGAGGAGAAAACAAATGTTCTAATCGCAGTCTTCAAAGTGTCTTTTCCTTCAGTTTTGTAATGCCAAGATGTACAAAATTAGCATGGAATGAAAACTCCTTTTGGAAGTGAAATATGAATAATGATGCCAGTATAGATTGTACTTAAGGCTGCAGCATTTTGCTTTGTAAAAACACTGTTACATAAATATATACATTATTTATATGAGTAAATTTTTACAGGCAACAGTCTTTTGCTCTTGACCCAAAGGAAGAGCCTTATCTTAGGTTTATTAGACAGTTGCCAGTAATTGCCTTCATTGCTATTAATTTAGAAGATACTTCTGAACAGCTTTCTCAAATCCAGAAAATACAGAGTGTGAAAGTAACAAGAATGTTATTAACAGTAAAGAACAAGAATGTTATTAACAGTAAAGAACAAGAATGTTATTAACAGTAAAGACAATGATAGAGAAGTGAACTGCCAGCACAGCTTTTCGTGAAGCTGGAAGCAAAGCAAGTTTGCACATAGAAATATCTGTTACTGCATTTTCCTTCCTTTAGAAAAGTCTGCTCTATTGGAGAGGATTAAACTAGCTGATTAAACTGGTTCTAAAAGCTCAAATTCCAGAGGAGTTCAAGTCTCAACCTTGGAGGCTGAGCAAAGGGACCTTGCTTTTTGAAGCATAATTGGCAGCTCTGTTTTGTAGCATGTTGTATAGTTGCTTTCAACTGGAGAGGAGTGTGTTCTAAGCTCTACTTCTTTCCATTACTATTTCAATTAAAAGCAGTTATTAGTAACAGGTTTCTTCCCTTCTTTATCCAGCTCCTTGGATATTGTGAGCTAGCAACCCTAAATTTGCTGGAATAGTCTCAAATTCATCTTTGTATTTCATTAGTCTCCTTTCAGTCTTTTTAAAACATTTTTATAAATTTTAACACTTGTGACATGGAGATAGCTCAGCAGGGCAGAGTCATCAGTAATGTCAAGTCATTATGCCTTCTTCCCAGCACTTCTCCTGATTTATTCTGGCTGATTCTGTGAATCTTCAGCCCTTTCAAGTCCTAAGTTTCTTCTGAGCAGAGAAGTGTAAATCTTGTAAATGTGAAAGGTGTGGCTAAGGTCTAGGATCACATAAGCTTTCTATTTATTGGCTAAAACACAGCACTTGTACCCAGATCTCTAAATGTGAAAAGCTGTGCATGAATCCACTCCTCAGTAATTGTAGCTGCTCCTTTTTTTTTTTTTGTTTTTTCCCCCACTGTAGTGAAAGTGAAGAAAAATCCATAAGCACATCCTATGTGAGAGCACACTGCAGGTCCCAGCTGGTCCAGGGTTTTGTGTTCCAGGCTGGCTCTTTGCTGCAGACACTTCCCCTGGATTCTGGGAAGTTGTTCAAACTAACGGTAATTCAACCCTGGGCACTGCTGATATCCAGAGCCACAGAAATCATTTGTGCTCTCAGCACTGAGAACTGATAACAGGTCTCCCAGCTCCCACATCTGGAGCTCTGGGTTCAGTCTGTACTGTAGAGCTCACCCAGGACTCCTTTCATCTCCCTTTTTACTGCAGGTAGTTGAAAAAAGACGTGTCAGAGCGGTAGGATTTCTGATCTTTGCAGAAAAAGGGGAAGAAAAATAAACAGTGTAACACGTTATCTTGGAAAGCTCAGCTGTAAAACAGATTCTCTTGATATGCTTGAGAAAACTTGAGTGCACCCTCAGTACATTTGCAGCTGACAGAGAGCTGGGTGGAAGGGTTGATCTGCTGGAGGGCAGGAAGGCTCCACAGAGGGATCTGGCCTGGCTGGATCCACAGGCCTGGGCCAGTGGTGTGAGGTTCAGTCAGGTGAAGTGCTGGGAAGCTGCCTGGTGGAAAAGGACTTGGTGGGAGTGGTCAACAGCCGCTGAACATGAGCCAGGTGTGCCCAGACGGCTGAGAAAGCTGATGGCACTTGGCCTGGATCAGCCACAGTGTGGCAGCAGGACCAGGGCAGGGACAGGCCCCCTGTGCTGGGCATTGCTGATGCCACACCTCAGATCCTGGGCTCAGTCAGTTCTGGGCTGCTTATGGCAAGAGAGACATTGAAACCCTCAAATGCTGTTCTCTAGAAATCAACAAGAGCTAAATTAACTTTTGCCATCCAGGTTTTTTTGGTTTGTTTGTTTGTTTTGGTTTGGTTTGGGATTTTTTTTGTTGTTGTTGCTGCCTGGAAATACTTACCAAGTCTCTAGGCACCAAGTTCTAAACACTTTGGAGCAGCAAAGTGTTTATACTGATTGATTCTATGAAAGTCTTCACTGCTTTAATGGGAATTCATTTAGGAAAGTAAAAAGTCTATTTTTTCTGCCCGGTTTGTTGGATATCAGAATTCAGGACATGAATTCTGTTCCTGTCTGTATATGGGTTTTGTGAGTTACAAAGCACATATTTTGTCTTACTGCTGAAATTATGAAAAGAAAACCACCCAGAACAATAGAAAATTACTGCTGTAAATGACTACTGCATGGTAATGCCACAGCTGTAATCATACTGCCATGATCCTGGATTTTTTAATTTAGTTTCAGGGATATAATTTCCCTTTATTTCGTAATCACAGCTGACCTGTTTCATGGTCTGTTTTGTCTGAGCTGTTACTGCATCATCTCTTGTAGATACTGAAGTGTTTAATTATTGCTAATGTTCACAAAATGTCTGACTGTTTAAGATAAACTCTCCCAACAGCTCCTTTCCTCTGTTCTTCAACATAATGTGTTTTGTCTGGGTGTGTGAGTACAGCAGGATTTCCCTAACCCTTGCTGTTTAGTCTCTGAATTTTTCAATATTGTGGTTTGCTACTATACTGATTCTCTTTTAGTTCAATTTTTGTACTGCTGCAGATAAATGTTACTCTGTTTTCAGACCCATATGATTCTTGCTCTGTCTGCAGGGAACTACATTTAAATAACAACCTGTTACGAGTTTTACCTTTTGAGCTGGGAAAACTGTTCCAGTTACAGACTTTGGGTCTGAAAGGTATTGCTGTTTTTTCTTGGTCTCTTTGCTTGTTTAGTGATACTGCTGCTGAGCTGTAATGGTTGTAGTCTGCTGGTTCATAAAATGTTACTGATTAGCAATCCCAGGTGTAGCTGCTCACTCCACCTTTATAAATACTGTTACTTGGGGATTATTTAGAAAAATAACAGGTTTGGGAGAGCAGTGCCCATAGAAAGAGATTTGCTTTTCTTTTTGCAGAGTGCGCAGAAGCTTTCTGTTGCTTGCATGGGGATTTAATGCAGTTCTGCTTTAACTAAGAAATAGTCTGTGGTTAACTGTGGTACATCTCCAGACAGGAAGGGAACATCCTTTGTACAGCTGCAGGGTTCTTATGCAAGCAACAGTTTAAGTATTTTCCCATTTTTTTCCCTCTGAATTTCATGGATTCTAGCTATAAAATTGTTGACCTTGAGGAATTTTGAGTTACAAAATTAGAAGCACTGAGAGATACCTCTAAACACTCTTGTCTCAAAAGTCTGTTTATCTCTCCCTTAAAACTAGGCACTTGCAGTGTGTGTTGTCCATGACAACTTCTGCAATCTGCTTATGTTTGGCAGATGGCAGAGTCTCTGCTGAGATCTGACTGTCAGATCAGCTGCTGGTGGATGTTTCACACTGAGCAGAGGTGCCTCCTGTGTTTGTGCTCATGAGCTCTGCCTGTTGTACCACACAAGTTCTTCACTGCTTTTAGTCCAAGGACCACCTTTGGGATGCTCAGTGCCACAGCAGAATCAGCAGGGACTGTTGCTAAACTTCACTAGGGCTGTCCACACATCCAGGGTTTTGTGGGATTGGAAAACCTGAGATCTGAAACCCCAGAGAAGTTCATAGTAGATCTTGTCTCCAATATGTCAGTTGACAACACTGATATGCAAGTCTGCAATAGTTCTGTGTATTTTATTCAATATTCCTGTGAATTGGTTTGTAGGAAACCCACTTACACAGGATATTCTGAACCTGTATCAGGAACCAGATGGGACACGACGGCTACTGAACTATTTGCTTGATAATTTGGCAGGTACTGCAAAAAGAAGTAAGTGATCATTCTTAAAACTTTTCTTTCTGCTGTGTAAAATAAATGTGATTATCACTTGTATCTATTTTAAAATGTTCCTGTAGTTTCGACAGAACAGCCGCCTCCAAGATCCTGGATTATGTTGCAAGAACCAGACCGTACAAGACCAACAGGTACTGTTACACTTCAAGGATTTCTCATTTCTTCTGTTTTCTTTTTAATAAAAGCTGTTGATCTTTACTGGAAAATAAGTTAATGCTTAAATTAACCAATCTGCAGTGCTGACCTGCCAGCTGAAGTCATTCTATCCCAATTGGAACACCTGTTCCAGATTTACCCATCTTTTACTCTAAAGTAATTTATTTTTAATTAGTGTCCCCCTCACAGGATTTGAAACTGTTGTCCACAATTAGTTAAATGGCAGAATTAAAATAGGCTTAATTTAACGTTTGTTGGAGAATAAAAGATGGAAGCATCTGAGCATGATTTCCAAAAAATGTGGAATTTTTTTAAGTAACCAGAGTATTATCCTTGATTCAGCGTTTTTCTTGCTGCTGGGTTTCAGGTTATGTTTAATTCTTTACTTATTTTATTTTTCCTGCATAAATTGTTTAAAATACAGTCTTTTCTATTTACCTGCACACCAAAAATCTTAGTGTATTTCTCAGTGATTGCAGTGCCTTCTCTTTAAGGACTGATAATTCTCCCATTATTAAGGTGGTTGCTTCAAAGATCATGATGTTAATGCAGCTTCTGTTTTGCTGTCACCTGTTTTCAAAATGCTAGAACTTTGACACTAGTCAGCCTAAGATTCTTTTCCTCCATTCTCTATATCTTCAAATAATGGTCCTGTTTCTTTTTTTCCTGCATTTGAGAGCAGCTTCCAAGTATCTCGTTGTACAACAAATTCTTTCAGTGCTTTTTAAAAATAAACCTAAAAATCCAACAAAACAATCCCCCAAATCCATACTTCTGTTTCAGATTAATGCAGAGAGGAGATATTTCTTGTCCTATGCCTGAATGGCTTTTTGAGGTAGAAATATTTGAGGAGTTAATTTGCCTACACTTTTTCTTTGTGTGAAAGGATCCTCACCCTTCCTATGGATCTGTTACAGTTTGTGGTAGCAATAATTAAGGTAGATTTTAAAGAATCTAAGTGCACACTTGCAGACCTTTGTGTAGCTGGCAAATACAAGTGTTCAAATACACTTAGTTTATTTTTGGTTTTTCACAGTACAGCACCACTTATCATAAAACACATTTTTGTGCTCTTTGCTGTGTTAACTGTATAAAAGGGGGTGTTTGTTTCCTAATTAAATGCTAGACGACAGCTGCCATAAGTCCAAACATGTAATTTGTCTCCCTGGAAGAACTTAACAATTTTTTTAGCACAGATACACATGCTGTGTTTTGATTGAAACAAATGAAGCGTGAATTGATAAATTCCCAGAAGACAAAAGTCAAGACCATAACTGTATTTTTTTCTTTAATCTCTCAGTATGTAAGTAAAATTATTGTTCTGCAGCCTTGTTCTCTGTCATGTGTTACAACGTCCTCTGTGACAAATATGCCACCCGGCAGCTGTATGGCTATTGTCCATCCTGGGCCTTGAACTGGGAATACAGAAAAAAAGCCATTATGCAGGAAATACTGAGCTGCAATGCTGACATCATAAGTCTGCAGGTAAAAAAACCCACACCATTATTTCTTTTCCTTTTCTATTCCCATGTGCTGGTTTCTTCACATTGAGTGTATTTATAGTAAACGGTCTGTTTTCAAAACCTTCTGCAAACAAAAGAAAAAGAAGTGATGTTTAGAACATTATTTGTTGCTTGACATCAAAAGAAGGCTCTCAGCCCCCACAGTTGGAATGGGAACCAGCAGCCCCTGATCAAAGCAATGTTTGTGGGGGTGTCTTTGTGCCTGTGTGTGTATGTGGGGTTGTAATTGACACATTTTCAAATAAGAGGCTTGAGATAATCATAACTCCAGGGATTACAGAAATTCATTTATATTTTCTTAAAATAGGGATGTTGCTCTTGAATTTGCATTCTCTGATGTACTTAATTCTTAGATTTTTTCCCCCTTAAATCTCATTTGAAAGTGATTTGCACTTCTGAAGAGTCTAAATAATATGTCTTCTATATTTTGCTAATAGTATGTTCATGCTGTGCTGCCTTAACTTTACAGGAGGTTGAAACAGAGCAGTACTACAGTTTTTTCCTGGTAGAATTGAAAGAACGTGGCTATAATGGATTCTTCAGTCCAAAATCTAGAGCTAGGACAATGTCAGAACAGGAAAGAAAACATGTTGATGGTTGTGCAATATTTTTCAAAACAGAAAAGTAAGTGATGTGGTTTGCTAAGCCTTCTGTTGTCTCTTGCTGTCTTTTACATAATTTCTTAGGTTGGTCTATAGTTCAAACAGTTGGGCTTTAAACTGGCCTTTTGTAGCCATGCAGGGTTTCATACAGAGCAGTTCTACCCATGGAAAGACTGGTTTATATGAGAGATCATTCTGTGTGGAGCTAGCAATAAAAAAATTAACCTTGAAATACAGAGTTGAATGAGATTTCATTCTGATTGATCAGTGCTGGTTGGGAGTTCACTAAATTATGCTTCACTTGTTGAGTGTGGGTGTCCCAACCATTTGGTGGTAATAATAAAAATTTAAGGAAATAATGAAAAATGAAGCAGATTTTCTTGCCTTTTGTTTCTTTGAGTAAAGGAGTTTATTGTCCCCCAAACTGCTGAAATAAGGCCTCATATCATACTGACTTTTTGATGCATTAGCCTTTGGTGAAGTAAATGACAAAATATCACTGCACACTTCTGTAAATAAAAAACCCAAAAACAAATCATTTAAGAGCTGCAGCACTTACTAGTTGTGTCATATTGCATTTGTACACTATTGGATGTGATGGTAATAATGTCCCTTCCTGATTCCATTCTTGTGTATCCACAAGTAAATGTGGATGCCAGCTTTCCTACTTAGTGGCTTGGAAAATTATTTAGTCTGTCTCCATTAAATCTGCATATTTGAACTAGGAACAGATGCCAAGTTAGAAATAAGCATAACTTTTCTAAAATACCTTTCTCAACAAAATCTTTTAATTGTAACTAAGGTACTATAAACTACATGAAAATTGGTAGGAAAACTGTATCACTTGACTTCAGTTTAGGATTTTATGAAATTAATGTGACTGGCTGAGATTTTTCACATCATAAATATGTTTGAGCTTTAAGTAAAAGGAGAATTACTGATAGTATTTCCAACTGTATCTGGCTGCTGCAAAAAATTGCATATGATATTTTTCTTTCAGATTTACTTTGGTTCAAAAGCATACTGTTGAGTTCAATCAACTAGCAATGGCAAACTCAGAAGGTTCAGAGGCTATGCTGAACAGAGTTATGACAAAAGATAACATTGGAGTTGCTGTTCTTTTAGAACTGCGAAAGGAATTGATAGAAATGTCATGTAAGTCCCATTTAACTTATTTTTTAATAGATGGTATTTTGTAAATGAAAAAAAAATACTCTTATAATAAAGAAGAGAGACTAGATTCTGCAAGTGAATTTGGCTTTGCTGATTGTATGTTCAGACAATTTTATTTCCAAAGAGGATTTTGGGGAAAAGTTGTATTGCTTAAATGAGGAGGGGTTTTTTTTATTTTTATTTTTAAGGAAAAAAGATACAAAAAGTTGAGTATGAGTGATTTTTTTGTTTGGTTTTGGGGTTTTTTTTTCTTAAAATTATGTACAGCTGTTAAAGAACCAGGTGGTGGTAGTTGTGTGTTTCTGGGTCGTATATCTCCACCATTTTAACTTACTTTCTTTACTGTTATGCTTATACAACCTGTTTGTTCTGCCCTGTCATTCTTAATTTAGGAAATGTAAATTGGCTTTGTAAGTATCACAGTGGGAACCTACTCAACCTGTGTTATATTTATCCAAATGCTATTTTATTAATTCAGATGGTAGCAAACAAACCTTTTAAGAAACACTTCTAGCAAGAGAGGTAACTTAGAATGTGGATAACTTAGAATTCAGAGCTTGCTGCCCAATAAGTTATGAACAGAACCTGTTTGCTATCATAGCCTGAGGAAAGCTGCTGTAATATTTTAGAAAAACATTATTTGCCTGTAATTAGGATTATCCATTACTTATGTTAATTTTCAGTGAATACAAAAGCATTACATGTAACAAGATAGTCTGTTAGTGGTCTTGAATGTGAAATACCATTCCAAATGCTTTGTATCAACTAAAACACTTGTTAAATGTAAGAGGAGTTATCTGACCCTCTTCATTCAAATGGTATAAACCCTCTTGAAGTCATACTGGTATGTTATTTTTTTGTCCCCGTAAACATTTTGTTTAAATTTCTGTAATAGTATTTTTTGTCGCTGACTGATTTTAAATAAATAACTGATTTTAAATTTTAGCTGGAAAGCCACATCTTGGGATGGAAAAGCAGCTAGTTCTTGTAGCTAATGCACATATGCATTGGGACCCAGATTATTCTGATGTGAAGCTGGTTCAGACTATGATGTTCCTCTCTGAGGTAAAGAACATTATTGATAAAGCTTCTCGTAGTCTCAAACCTGGTGTTTCGGGAGAACTTGGAACCATTCCACTTGTACTGTGTGCAGATCTCAATTCTCTACCAGACTCTGGTAAGAGTTCCATTTCTTATTCTTTAGACTGTTTTAAGTGTGTAACAGTTTTAAGTTTTTTAATTTCAAGAATGCATTGTTTGATAATATAAGCTCTAGAGGTGCTGAGAGAAGAGGAGGACAAGAGAAAGCTGTTTCATCTGTGAGTGACCTTATTGCCTGTGCTGTAGTACAACTACAACTGTGTCTGGTCTTTCAGAAGCATTTCCCATGTGATTTTGTTCCTTCTTTGTTCCTGTATTTTAAAATGTCATCCAAAAATAACTGAAAACATGAGTGCGTTGCTGATAATTTAGTTTTCTTAATTTTAAGTCTGAAAAGATAATTTTTACCTTTAATTTTGCTACCAAACAATAATTTTCTGTCATGTTTTAGAACTTCTAAAATTCAATGCATCCCCTTCAGAAGGGGACTTTCCAGAACTCTTTATTAACATGGAACTTTATTTCTTGACTTGGTAGCAACTTTATAAATGCAGGAGAAGAGCACATTCAGTGACTGCCACCTTGCTTGCTCAGGTACCCACCCAGCTGAATTGCTGTACTCAAGAGCCGTCCTTCCTTCTTACTGCAGGTTGTTCAATGTAATCATCTCCATTCCTTGTCCCCTTCCTTCTGTCTTCATCTTAGCTACTCTTAACATCTCTTAGGGTTGTAAGGAGCAGTTATTGCTCAGCAGTAATGGAAATAGGATTCTTTTTGATCCCAGGAAGGCCAGTATCACTAGTACTGATTGCAATGACCAGTTCACGTGTCTGGTTGTGTCTTCAGAACGACTTAACTGCTTCTTTTACCTTCCAGAACTTCAACATAGCTCTTCTGAAACTGAAGCACAATCATAGTTTCTATGACACAAATCTAATCAATTTGGCTTTGCAGCCTCTTTAAAGTTAACTTCATTTGTAGAAGTGTTCCAGAAGTTGGCTTTTTTGCAACACTTTAGCTGAAGAACATTGAATGGCAGGACCTGAGCGTAAAAGCAAGAAGAGGCAGCCAATAACTGCACTGATGGAATTTTGCTTCTGATTGTTTTCATCTCTCCCTTCCCAATCTGTGCCTTATTAACCTTCTCATTTTTTCTAATCAAAGTATGTCTCTTTGTTCTAGGTGACATTTGCTCTTGATGCACACTGCCCTGCAGTATTTTAAAAGAGCTACTGTTGATTGTACTGTGTATTGTTAAGTAAAGTTTTGGTTATATAAAGCTTAAAGTTGCATGTTGGACTTCAAGTACCTACACATACTTATTTGCTGAATGTTTGTTAATACCTTCTTGTTTGTAATGTGTCTCCTCAGGTGTTGTTGAGTACTTGAGCACTGGTGGAGTGGAAACAAACCACAAAGATTTTAAGGAACTGAGATACAATGAAAGTCTTACTAACTTCAGCTGTAATGGAAAAAATGGGACAACAAATGGAAGAATTACACATGGTTTCAAGTTGAAGAGTGCCTATGAGAATGGTCTAATGCCTTATACAAATTACACATTTGATTTCAAGGTAAGGACTTGCTTATATTTTGGAAAAGTTTTCCATTTTCAAGTGTAACTAGTGTGATTTACTATATGAAGTTTTTATGTAGGTTAATCTGTGTAGCTAAATTCACCAAGTTCATACTTAAAACAGCAAATTAGGATGCCAAACACTTCAGTCTCCTAGAAACGATCTTATTCTTTTTAATAACTTGAAATAGCTTTACAGGAGTTGGGGTGCTCTTAACCTTACATGTAAACAGTAAGAGTTTGTGTTTTGATACTCCAGGCTAAATGACAGGGGCACCGAAGTTGTCAAGTGCAATAATAGTGAAAGAATCCATGTTGCTTCTGGAAAAGTCTCAGTTCTCTGTTGCCCAGGGAAAACAAAGATTGTTTTTTCCTCTTCAAAATCAGCAGAATGTGATTTGAAGCTCTGTAGGAGGTTGGAAATTGAAACCACAAAAGCATAGCAGAAGTGATAAAGGGTGGTCTTTTCTTTTGTTTTCCTAATCTATATTGAGCATCCACTGGATATAGGAAGAAGAAATCATGTAAATTGTGATGTGCTGTAGAGAAGGAATGGGATATTTCATTACTTGTAACACCGAGCTCATGTCTTGTTTGGAATAATAACTTGAGACAAGAATAAATACTAATAATACTCTTTTTTTCCCCCCTCTTGTTTTAGGGTATTATTGATTACATCTTCTACTCTAAACCTCAGCTAAACATACTTGGCATTCTTGGACCTTTGGATCATCACTGGTTAATAGAGAACAATATAAGTGGTTGTCCACATCCACTCATCCCTTCTGACCACTTCTCACTTTTTGCACAACTGGAGCTTTTGCTGCCTTTCCTGCCTCCTGTAAATGGAATCCATCTCCCTGGCAGGAGGTAGTCAAATACATTTTTAGAGGGCAACCTCAACTAACTTGTACAATTGTAAAATCTGAATATAGAGGAGTGAGGTATGGCCAACAGGGATTTTTTTCTTAATAATCTTAATCTTAAATCTTAATTATTTGCTAAAGACATAGTAAAAGCCAGGTGCTATCAACAGACACAATTCTGAGCCCAATATACTTTGTATACTGTTCCACAGCGATTGGTGCATTTGCACCTTTCTTTAATACATTACAATTAACCTTCCTGTTTCTTTTCTCCAACGTGACATTTTCATGCCTTGAAATAGGGAATTGTTATACAGTGTATTCTCTTTGCACAGTTATCTGTAGCACTACTTTTTTGTGGCCAGTAGGAACATCCACAGAACATTCTCCGTACTTCACTCCCTCCTTTTTCAGACTTGTTTGTAAAATATAGAATTTGAATTTAGCCTTTATTGATTGTATATGAACAACAGAAAACCTGATTTATGAGATTTTGTACTTTAAAAAAAAAGAAAAATCAGATTTGGAAAATGATTGTATTGTAAACTAAGGCTAAATTTTTATCTGTTTTCATGTGTTATAAAGGCCAGCATGTAAAAGAGGTTGTCACAGGTTTTCTCTGCTAATGATTTGCACTGTTAGGGTTTCGTTAGCCCTTTTATACTACTTTTTATGTTCCATTGAGAACATTGCTTTCAAAATCCAAACCTATAAAATCTTAAAATCTTACAGAGATAATAAAATACATTCTATTTCTGATAAAAACAAAAAAGAGGCATAGAGTTCTCACAGAACAGATAAGCTGAGCAGTGAATATAAGTAGACCTGTATGGATTGAAATTTATTGCTGATGTGTACGCACTCAGACATTTTTCTCATCTCTAACTTTTGAAGTAAAATCTAGGGATACTTGTGTACAGCTTCTTCATTTCTGTTTTAAATATTTGCCCTATCTCCACTGTGCCTGCTTAAATTTGTTCTCAACTAGCACTGCCTGTGCATGCAGAGAGATCCTGTGCACCCTCTTTTATTTTTTTAAATAATGTTAACACTTGTGAAAATTTTATGAAGATACTTTTGTATAAGCTGTGGCATCTTTTTTTCCTTTGTGAAGCATTGAATATCACACTTTGGAACATGTTCAGGTTATGGGTACACAGTTTCTAGCTTCTAATGCCCATGCACTGCTTCTTTCAGTGTCATTGCACAGTGCCGTTTTTCCCACTAAGAGTTACTATCATGTGGATTCTCTTTGGTTTGTGTGTTCCTCAGTTTCTGAAAGTATAAGTCCTTGAAGATAAAAACCTAGCCCTACATTTTCTATTAATGAAGCAGTGTAAAATAAATGCATCTTCAATACAGGTCCCAAAGACAATTCTTCAGATCATATTTTAAAGTGACCAAGTCTTATTTTAAAGTGTCAAGCAAGACCGAAGTTACAGTGTACCCTCAGTGCCATTTGTGTCATGAAGCCAAGTATATAACAGCTTAAAAATTTAACTTGTCTATTTGTATCCTAAAAGGGAGAAATCATCATCTCCTTAAGCTAATACAACTTGAATAATAAATGTAAAAAAAAAAAATTAATAATGGAGATAGAGCTTGGTCTTAAACAGCTTTTGTTTCAGCTGCGGGCAGGGAAGCAAAAGGACACTGAGCATTAAGAGAAAACTTTCTAAATATTAAGATTTTTTTATATATAAGAGAGTGAATTGGTAATAATGATTCAAAATTTTATTGAAAAGTAGTCAGCACACAAGTGTGCTGAAACCGTTCTGTTTTAAGCTCAAAGTAAAAACTGCAAACAGTTCGGACATGTAAAATGTAGATTTTAAAATTTCAATACGAGAATTTTTGATCTTGAATCCTTGTCTGGGACCTGATCTCTTGAGGTTATCTTGTTTTGGTTTTAGTTGTAAAAACACCAAACATGTCCAGTTTATAATCAGTACATTGAAATGCTGGTAGTATTGCTGTAGTAGATTTAATGCGTAGTGTTATTTTTTTTCTGTTTGTTTTTTGGGGTTTTTTTGTAAAGTGTGAATAAAAGGTGTTTTACTCATGTTTCCTTAATGATGTCTTGGTAATGTACATCATGACAATTTCCAGTAATGATGAGCCAATTTAGCTTGTCAGACTAAGCAAACTATTTTTCTTTTCTGATATCTGGATTGTGTAAGGAGTCCAGAAAGCTTTACAGAAGGGGAAGGGAAGCACTTACTCATTTTGTATTTTTTTAGAGGGGGATAATTTACTTTAGTAGATGCTGGAGCTTGAGTGCACTTGTTAGATTCTAAAGGTTTGAGCTTTATCCAGTATGTGTTCTCCTCTATTGCTTAGTCTTAAAAGATTTTTTGAATTTATGACAGCAGGTGAAAATAGGGCCCCTTGTGCTTTTGGAGACACAACTGTTCCTGCTTAGTCACCTTATGGTCTAAGGGTCCATTTGAATAACCATATCCTCCAGCTTTTATAGTAGTCCATCAAGGTCCTGATTGAAAACCCTCTAAATCCATTGAAGACACTCCTTTGACTTCACTGGGTTTTAACTGGACTGCAGCTGTGACTCAGGGGCTGAAGGAGGGAAGGAGAAATGTTTTGAAAATAGGGAAAGACCAGATGGCACCAAAACAGAGCTGAGATAAACTTTGTCAAACAATCTTTCAAAGAAAATACATTCTTGTGTCAAACAAATCTAACTCAAAAGTCTCAATTTCCAGCTATAACATAGAATAAGGCAATAAACCGTGTCTTCACAAAAATCAAAATGTTTGCTTCATAGTTTTTAACATTAAATGGTTATTTGCAATATTTTTATTCAAGGTGGCTTTGGGTTTTGCCATAATGTACCTTCAGTGTTATTGTTGTAAAAGCACATACAGCAAAAGTCACAGAACATCCTTGGGGTTGAAAGGATTTATTTAGGTAAGACCAGGCTTTTTTCCACTTAAAGTATACTCTGCCATATCTTGTCTAGTTTTATTTGCATTTACCAAGAGTTCTGGGTGTCAAAGTGTAAATTGAACTACACCCTTAACTAAAACAATTGTTTAGAGTGCAGGACTAATACCACAAGTTACTGCTTTTAACATAACACAAGTTGGGGGGGGGAGAGCATATAAATTAGTGTGTGTTGTAATTATTTTGTTCTTTTAGCAGCTTTAAATTAAAGGTAAATTTGGCTAACATTTGAATTGATTTTAAGAACGTTGTATGCATCTTTGATGGAACTTCAGCAAATCTCTCAAGGTTGTTTGGTTTGGGTTTTTTTTAATAGCAGGCTTAGAAATTAGCTTATGCTTTGCTTTTTCAATCACACAAAACCTGTATGAAAGACAAAATAATTGCAACACCCTTGTGGGGGAGGGGGAAAAAGAAAACTAATTACACTGTAAAACTTTGAAAAGCTCAGTTAACCGCTTCAGTAGCAAAGCCTTTCTCATCCAGCCGGACACAGTATTTTTTAATATGTTAACTGCTATTCTTTTCTTTTGGTTGCATAAATTTGTAACACGTAAGTGTCTTGGTATGTTTAAGTAGTGTCTAAAATAGAATATCTTAGTCTTTATTCACAGTACTTCTGTATAATGTGTAATGCACTGGACTAACTCTTGTTTACCATTCATGTAACAAAAACCAGCACATTATCTGCACTAAGCTCAAAGAATGTTGCATTTGTCTATAGGCAGCTCTTCAATAAGATACATGGGAAACTGAATATGGTCTGATGGTAAACAAGGGCTTTTACTGTTCTCTTCAGTGGAACTTTCTTCTTGGTCAAATTTTAACTAGTTAGTATTATATTTATATACAGGGTCTTCTTTTTCTTTACCAATGTATTTTCCTACTCATAGCTGACCAATAAATCCAGTATCTGTTTCAAACCTTCTTGAAGTCTAATTCATATTTTAACTTGATTCATAAAGCTCTTCCTCAAGAGTCACAGCCAAAGTGAGTGGAGTGTGTGAAGGGTATAATGGAAGCATAAGGAACTTGATAATCCCAGAAAGACCTTGCTGTGGTTCCTGGTGCTTTTGAGAGCTGCACACTAGAAATCTCCTCCAGTCAGTTGGATTTGGATTGCAAAGTGAAGGCATGATCAGAAATGCCTCCAGAGCCTGTGGGAGAGTCCACACCTATCAGAGCTCAACCCCTTGTCTTCATAGCTGGCCATCCTCTGACCTTCCAGGTCAGTTGTGCAGTGGAGGTTTTGTCTCGGTCCTGTAGACCCCGCTTCTTCCTTCCTCTTACTGCTCCAGAAACACAAAGTAGACTTGGGGTCTGACAGCAGGAAGGGATTTGAATACTCAATTTACTGTGAGAGGGAAACAAAAACTTTTTCAACTTCTTTTTCAGGAATGAGATAAAGCAAACTCTTGGCATTGATCTATTTTCATACCCCATTCTTTCTCTGTGGCTGCCTCTGTCTCAGTGTTTGTAGGGTGCAGCCTCACCATGTTTGGTGTGATGTTCCCAGCACTGGCAGCAGGAAACATCAGACACCTGAGCACACTTGTGTGCGTGGAGCACTGAAGCACCTCTCCTGGTGCCACTGCCCTCCTCAGAGCCCACATTCAATGTCTTGGTGCAGCTTTGCTATGAAATAAATT
This sequence comes from Cinclus cinclus, assembly GCF_963662255.1. NCBI lineage: Eukaryota > Metazoa > Chordata > Aves > Passeriformes > Cinclidae > Cinclus > Cinclus cinclus. Next base: position 14,083,582 of record NC_085059.1, read on the forward strand.
ATCTAGTTCAGTGTTGCTATAAATAACCCAGGCCTCGGAATGTTCAGCTTGTTTGTAGGTTTAAAATGTGCTCTCTTGATGCAGCTGGTAAGCTCCCAGCAGTGTGATGGGTCCGTTGCAGGCCTAGCTATGATTTCTTTTGGTCTTGTCTGTTGGTGAGATGTTAATTCCCATCACATTTGCAGGATTGCCACTAGATGGTGCGGGAAACACAGGCTTCAGCTGCACACATCCTGAACCTATTCCAGTGCTATGCACAAAGGGTGGCTTGTAGAATTATTCTGAAGAATGTTTATAGGAATTCAGGCCCAGGGATGAACCTTTTCTAGTGGCCGCAGTTGCTTTGGTAACATCCTTGCCAAATAATACCAGTTTTATAAATCCAGCTGTCACAATGGGAATGAAAAGATCCTACTTGGTCCTCAGTGACAAAATAATTCAGTAGGCCCTTCCCTTATTGCATTAATCTATTTAATGTTATGTTTTCAGATGAGTACAGTTGTTACATGGTTCCAGTTTGGAGTTTACAAGCTCCTAAATAGTATCTGCAAACCTGACATGTAAGTAAGGAAAGAGCTGTTTGGAGGGAAACTGCCAAAATTAACAGAGACCAGAGTCCTTGTCAGAGAATGTAGAGAGAAAAAAGCATCTCTCCCTCAAAGGCAAAGGACTGAGCTGAGCCTGTGTCCTGTCATCCTCAGCCACAGTCAAAGAAATCTTGTCTTTGCTTAACTTGCAGTAAAATAACTGGATCTATTTTAATAGATTTGATTATGCAATCTCTCTGGACTGACTCTGGTAACTGGTCCTCCATAACCCATGTCCACTGCCTCTTCAGTGATAGAAGAAAAAGTTGGATTTTGGCCTTCTAGGGTGAGAATCTCCCAAATCAAAGCAGTTGACAGTGTGACTTGTCTTTTCTACTGGCACTGCTGAAGCAGAGGAACCTTAAAATCTGTGGAATTGAGCCCAAAGAGAAAAAGGTAAGTGGAAAGGACAAGACTATACCAAGTACAAGAAGTGACCTCTGGGGAGAAGCTATACTTCACTAAAGGTAGCACTTCTCTTGGTTTTCATGCTCCCTTTCTAACCCAAAGGCAATAATGGTTTACTCTCTAAATGTTCCCTTACTCTGTATGGAAAACAGTAAATCTAATTAAGCTATTTATAGGAATCTGTGGTATACTTGAATATTTTCTTGTTCCAAAATAAGCCTAGTGTTCTCACACATCACTTTTTAAAAGGTAAGACAATATGTTTTGGTCAAATCTTCCTAGTGTATCAGTGGACACTACTGATTTATTTTAAAATGCTAGATGTTTATCATAAAAAAGCACACACTACAGAAAATAAAAGCATACATACCCTCCTGGGTTTTAGTGACCACAGAGATTGGAGTAACACATCCAGTGTGTGTTACACATCCAACACATGAGGCTACACTTTTTTTTCTTTTCTTTTGTTTTTTCTAGTTTAAGTTTTCTCAGCAGTTTTCTGGTCTCTGGAAACATTCCAGGCTCCAGTGGTTTGTGAGAGTGCTTCATGGCCAGCATTGTGCTGGGAATCAAGTCCTTGCCACCCTGGTGCACTCATGTGCATCATAGGGTGCATGTGCTGCCAGCCATGGAACAGCTGCTGCAGGCTCAGAAAGATGAATTACAGGTTACTGTGAAAAGGAAACCAGTGGTGATAGTGAATATTTGCCATGATTAATACCTCTGAAAACTGAGCCTCAGGGAAAACCTCATCCCACTCTACAGCTCTCTGGAAGGAAACTCTAGCCAGGCTGAGGGTTGGTCTCTTCTCCCAGGTAACCAGCAACAGCACAAGAGGAAATGGTCTGTCAGGAAAAGTTTAGACTGGATATTTGATTTCCCTAGAAAATTTCATGGAAAGGGTTGTTAAGCATTGAAACAGGCTTCCTAGAGAAGTGGTGGAGTGGCCACCCCTGGAGGGATTTAAAAGTTGTTTAGCTGTGGCACCTGGGGACATGGTGGGCTTGGCAGTACTGGATTAATGGCTGGCCAGTTTTCCAGTGAATAATAACAACTACACCCAGTAAAACTCTGCGTGCATTGCCCAGTGAGACAAGATCAAATCAAACATGCTTTTCCTTCCACTGCTTTTTGATTTTCAGTTTTTGACTTCACAAATTCATATATTTTCATGTCCTTTGCAGTGTTTTAAGTTGGTGTGTGAGGCAACTGAAGATTTTTAGAGCCTTTGCTGCTCTCTGAGAGACTGTACCCCTGTGTAAGTGGGGGATATGCTAATGCTGGCAGGTGGTAAACTAGGAGTATTTCTGGCATAAGTTGAGGTAATAGACTACAGGAAGGACTGGGATTACCCTCTGTAACATTTTCTCCCTCAGGTGGAATCATTTATCCACAGACCAGTGAGGGAAGAAGGAGATGAACAAAAGGTAGAGATTTGGGTCTTGGCCCAAAACAGCCAACAGGAAATTTTCCACTGACTCCACTGGGCTTTCACTGGGAAAACATAATTGGGAGTACAGAAAAATGAAGTTACCAAATGTGCATGTAGAACAGCCTGTCTTCTCTGAGACCTGTCCTAACCCCCAGGAGCCCTGCAGGCACAAGGGCAGTGTCTGACCTGTGGCACCCAACAAGGATTCACATTCCACCAAACTGAGTTTGCATTTTTGCTGAGTCCAGTGCCAAGTCTCTGGTGTGGCTGTACAATTTAATTCAGCTTTCAATTTGATGGTGTGAAAACATGCAGTTTCACTTGTTACATCATCCTCAGGAGTCAGCCAGCCTTTCCCTTACATTTGTCCATGTATTACTCATGTCCTGTAGGAGCTGGTGAAATAAATAAAGAGAAAGAACCACCTGGCACTGCAACACATGTTCCTTTTACCTCTGAGATTCTTTTCTTGTTCTGAAAAATCTGTTTCTATATAATTATTTTTTTCTTATGTGTTTGGCTAATCCTATGAATCTTCTTCCCCTATATAGGAATGATTCCCATTCTACAGAAAGCAGAAATAATTCCAAAAGCCAGCAACTAACTGAAGGTCCTGGGTGTCTGGGTGGCAGAGCAGGTCATACCTGCAGTCCCTAGCTTGGACTCTGGGATTGGCTCTAGTCCCTCTTGTCCTGCAGGTGAGAATCTCATCCCATGAGCTGAGGCACTTCAGCAAGGGTAAAACTGCTCTGAATTCAGGCAGATCAAATGGTCTGAGGAGGGTACAGAGCCATGGCCTTGTCCTGCCTGGAGCTCCTCTCCACAGCAGAATGAACAATGTGCCTTCAGTCTGTCAGGTGGGTTGGTTCCCTCCTGTCCCAGGAAAAGGAATGCCTGTGGTGCAGTGCTTTGTTTTCATAGTGATTTAAAAAGTGCTGTACTGATGGCCTGGAACACTCTGTACAAGGTTCTGAGAGCAATGAATTCGTAAATATATCTGCAAAGGTTCTGATCCATAAAGATAAATAAATGTGTGTTGTCTGTTGAAGTACAATGGAGCTGAGAGACCTTGGGAGTTCGTGTGGGTCAGGATGTGAGTGTTTGTACCAGGAGCAGTAAAATCTATGAGTCTTAACTCTTTTATTGTGGTCCAATAAAAAACACTTCTCTTAAAAAAAAACGCCAAACATGTGTGACAAACTACCATGTAAATGTGGTGCTTCATACTGTTGATGAGAAAGGAAAGAAGTTTAATAAAGGCTAATTGCAATGTTTGATTTGATAATTGGGACCTTACAGACCCTACAGGTCTGAGAGTCTGACAAAGTGGGACAGGCTGTATTAGCCATTGGGGTTTCTGAAAGAGCAGGGAAGAGGGAAATAATTAAACCATTTTGAATTTCCTTTTGAAATTAAATTGCTGGAATTAGTATTAGATGCAACTAAATGTGGTGAGGCAGTTTGGGGAGGGTTTGTTTCTTTGTCAATTTTGGCAGCAAATACGAAAATGAGTGGCTTCAAACTGACAGAGGGCAGGGTTATATTGGGTATTAGGAAGAAGTTCTTCCCTGTGAGGCCCTGGCAAAGATTCCCAGAGAAGCTGGGGCTGCTCCATCCCTAGAAATGTTCAAGGTCAGGCAGGATGGGACTTGAAGAAACCTGATCTAGTGGAAGGTGTCCCTGCCCATGGCAAGGGAGTTGGAATAAGATGATCTTTAAGGTCCAAACCATTCTACGATATTATGAAAATTTTGAATAATACAATGTTATCACAAATTCTGCCAAGCTTAATGGAGTCATGTTTAAATGCTGCTATGTTTTCCTTTCTAGCCTGTATCCTTTGCAATGAACTGTAGGAAGGAGGCTTCGTCTTTGGGCACAGAATCCAAAGATTTCTGCTGCCTCTGAGATCACCAGATAATTTTCTGTTGCCAGCATTAGCTTCAGTGAGACTTCTCTCAGAATCCTGTTGTTGAAGACAGTGAAATTTAATGAAGTGAACTGATGTGCTCAGAACAGCTGCCCTGCCCTTGCTGTCACATGCAGTGCCTTGTGCCTGCTGGCCAAATGTGCCAGGAGCGCTTTTGCATGTCAGAAAAATGTGCAGAGATTATTGATGTTTGTCTGCATATTTCTACTGAAAAATAAAACCTAGGAAAAGGTTATACTGGATGCCCCAGCCTCCACCTTCTACCTTCATGGCAAGTCCCACCTTGGAGCACCTGGTGCAGTAACTGCTGAGCTGGGGAGTGAACTCTATTCCAAAATCCTGAGGATTTTGCTCCTCTTTTTCCTCATTACAAGACCCCAATCTCTTCTGCTCTCTTTGGTGGTGGAAACCATCATTCCCATTATCCCCCTGACACTTCCCTATTATACTACTGTAGGCTTCTGGATCCAGTTATTTTCCCCAGGTTTTTCTGGTTGACAATATTGTACAATTACATAATTAATTTGGTTAGTTATGCTTAGGAAAGAGTTTCAGGGTGGAGACACAAGCAGGTCATCTGCAGACAGTTTATTGTGTGGTTCATTCCCTTATTGAGAAATTGTTGATCTGAAGCTTAGAGACAGCAGAGAAAGGAAACTTCCATTTTCCTGCATTTAAAATGACAAGAGGAGGGTTTTGCTGAGCCCTGTAGCATGGATCAGTTGTCACTTTGATCTCGAGGACTTCCTAGAGCAGGCAATGCTTTATTATTCCATGGGAAGAGAAGACACTTTGCAATAGATCCTGCTATTTGCTTGTTGCTATAAAAAGACTGGGAAAGGGAGGTGGGGAGGAATCTGTTCTAAACCCAGCTGGTACCAGCTCAGCCCTTCAGGGAAGCACAACACTTAATTTCTCTTGTATTTCTTTGACCCAGTTAGCATTGCACAAATGTTCCTGATCACAGGACTGTCTAATCCTCTCTTGAATCCTGCTGAATTTTATCTTGTTGACATCCTGCAGCAATCAATTCCAGGAGCTGACCCTGCACAGCAAGGAGGCTGTGTTGTTTTCTGCCTGTGTGCCCTTGCTCCAGCAAACCAGGCTTGAGGAGAGGCAGTATGGAGGGTGAACACAGAATTCAGCATCTGAGGCAGGGATGTCTCCATCCCTCGAGGCTGGGGATGCCTCACACTGCAGCACACCTGAAGGAAAGCTGAACATTGACTGAGCAGCTCAGTCACCTAGCTGTGCTTTATGTCACCTTGTAGTGCCTGAAGGAACAGCTGTAGTGATGTTTTGGAGAGAGCTGGGACTGAAACAGGCTGGGGTCTGAAGTAGGACCTGGATGTTTCTGGATTCAAATGTGGGCATGATCAGGCCTGTGCTTGTATTTGCTTCCCCTAAAAAGCAGTTGTATTTTTACTGTTTTCCACAGCTGGCTCTGTGAGCAAGGACCATGTGCAGGTTCCTTTGTTCTTTGTGCAAATCAACCTCAATCTGAAGCTCCCAGCTTATCCCACTAATGAGGCTGGCATGGCTTGTAGGCTCAGCAAGTCAGGGATGGCCACTGCATTTACATAGCCCCAGCTCAACAGGGCCTGGTGGGAGGCTGGCAATGCTAGACAACCATGAAGGGCATTTGTGAGCCAAAGTCACAGTTTATTCTATACAGTTTTTGATGCTTCTGTGCCATGATCTGAGGGGGAATGGGAAGAACATCTGGAGCAAATTTGGTATTTTTTGTGTAATTGCTTTGGAGCCTGGACACTTGAGATGCAGAGAGTTTTAGAGAGCAATCCAGCACCTCTAGTATAAACCATTCTCTCTCCCACATACTCACCATCCAGGAAAAAATAAAAGAACATTCAGCAAAGCACAGCTGACTTGCAAATGTCACATTGTGCTGTCACATGAGATGTGGCAGTGTCCCTGCTGGCTCCTCTGCTCTCACCGTGCATGACCACCCTCCCTGCAGAGCAGGGATTTGCTGATCCTGAGGGACAAAGCCACTGCAGGTGTGTGAGGCACAGGCAGATAAAGCCTTGTGGTTTATACACAGTTTTTGCTAAGCTCACAGCAGGCTGTTGAGCTTTCAGCTAGGTTAATTTAAAAGCAAAGGCAAGAAACAGTTGATACAATGCTAATACACGCAAATAAAAAAAACTAATAATTTGATTTTCCTCATCAGCTGCTATTAGAAATCTGTGCTTTAACCGCAGCGGAAAATTATTTCCATTACAAGTCCATTCCAAAGCACTTAAAGGCTCCTTTTGATTTAAATGGCATTTGGTCAAACTTTATGTAGCAACAAGCTGGTATTCTAAAAATGCCCAGTCTTTCTACAGCTCTTTGTAACAGTCCTAGGAAGCATTGCCTCCAGGACCATTAATTCCAGGAAGGCTGCAATTACCAGGAACAATATCTCTCTATTTACACAACATGTATTTTGCATCAGCTCTAGCTCCTGTCAAACAAATTAGATTATACTTGAGAATCCCTGAGCATGGGGAAAGGCCACAAGCCCATGATGTGGCACTTCAGGGGTCACCCTGCTGTCAACTGTGGCCCACATAAGTGATGCCAGCCACAAAAACACACATGGGCCCTGGTGAGCAAGGCAGAGAGATGTGCCTGAAAGTTCTGGCTCTTCAAACACAAGCAGTAAAGCTTTCAGCCATCCTTTCAGAGCTCTCTTCTGCCCACGGTTACAGCTGCAAATGGAAAATACAAAAACACTTTGCCATTAATCACGTTGCTGATGGTTCAGTCAAGGTTTCATTCAAAGCTAAGGGATTCCTGCTTAGTCACTAAATGCAGTTTAACTTCATTTTGCACCATGATAAATGAAGTTAGTCGCCACTTAGGGAGGCTCACAGTTAATTAAGAAATGTCCTCAATGAGCAATTAGGCCCAAATGCAGGCATTCAAGGCAGGGGGAAAGCCTGAAGCACCACCCACAGAACCCCAGCTTTCAGCTGAGCCATCCTGGGTGCCTCGGGCTCAGGTCTGATCTTAAAAAGTGGGAGCTTTAAGTTTTCCTTAGAGCTTTACGAGTTGGATTTCTTTTTTTTTTTTTTTTTTTTTTTGTAAAATAAAAAATAGCTGCTTTAATCCTAACTTCAGAGTTAAAGACCTTTTTAGAAACTGATTTTGCTCACCTTGCTGATACCCTCCAGCATCTCCCTGTTTGTGTGCAGCCCTTGGATCTGCTCCCTCTCCTCCCTTGCATTACAATCCCAGCTGAGGGCCCCATTCATGGCATATCCCTGTCTGTAATCACACTGCACTGGCTGATATCTCAGTTTGTTTATAAGCATCTCTCTTGCTGGCTGTGTGGGCACAGAAAGGCCCCTCCTGGCTGGGTGAGGCTCTCTGTGCTGCAGGAGTTTCTGAGGAGCTCCTGCCCTGCACAGGTCTGATCACCAGAGAGACTCGTGGGGCATTGCTTCCTCACCTTTGGTTTCAGCTGATGGGTATCTTTGTCGTTTAAAAGGCAAGAATCTGAGGAAAGAGTGGGACAGTTTTCTTTCTGCCTCGCCATCTCTGGTTTGTAAATTCTGGTCATGATTTTCTGTGTCCAAATGCATTTACTGTTTGCAGCAGGAAGAAGCTGCATGGTCATGCAAGCAAAATTGCCATGTTAGCTCAGAGTTTGCTTGTGAGCTGGATGTGAAGTCTGAGACTGAAAGCTGCCAGTGGGATTTGGATACCAATTCCCCATTCAAATTAATCCAAATCCCTTTGGCAGTTCTGATGATCTCAACAAATGAGATTTTTTTGCCGGTGACTTCAAATGCAGAGCCTGCCATGAGATTGGCCATGGAAGCAGAACAGCTTTTATCTCTCTCTGTGACCTAAATTCCTAGATAAGGTTTTCTTTCTTGTCTGGAAGCACTTCTGAACAGGCAGCAACTTCTGCAGGCTTATCCTGACCAGTGATTCCTCAGGGGCTGTTCTGCAGAGAGGGAAAAGAAGGAGCATTTTCTAATGGCCCAAGTGTGCACCCATGGGGTGAACAGGGAGAAAAGTGCTGTGTAACTACAGGCCACATTATCCCACCCAACAGCATCCAATTTCTTTTACTTTGGTAGGACTGCAGGCTCCCTCAGCAGCTGGGGGGCAGAGAGGCTGTGACGAGAGTGACAAGGCTGCTCCTATCCCCATCCCCTTCTTGAACCAGCCCAAAGTACATCTGCAGCAGGTGCACAAGAACCAATAATGTCATTTCCAACAGTGCTGATGGTGAAGAAGGTGAGGACTTTTCAAAACAGGATTTAATTGAACCTGAATAGAAACAACCCTCCATATCTTCTGCCTCTGTCCTGTGTTGAACCAGCTTTTCTTTTCTTACCTGTCACAGCTTCTACCGCACAGCTGGAATTCCTCAGCCTGGGGCTCCTGGCCCTGCCACTCAGCATCCCCCTCCTGCTGGGAGCTGCTGTGCTCACCCACCAGCACCACCAGTCCCAAATTTCCCTCCTCCCTTTCCTGCCTTGCCCGTTCTATGTTCTACTCTAATTTGCCCATGTCTCCTTGCCCCCATCTTTTCTGCATCCCAGCAATTTTGGCTCCTCTTGCAAAATCCAGGTGCTTGAGTAGAATCTCAATTTTGACTAAAGAAAAAGTATTCTCCAGAAAGAGCCAGTTCACTCCAAAGCTTCATTTCTCCAAACCTGGCTGCACCTAATTCCAAACTCCTGATGCTCCATGGGCACGTAACAGCCACTGCTGAGCAAACCTGGAAATAACACTGTGTTTTTAAATGTCCCCAGCTCTGAGCTCACACAATCTGCTCCCAGTCCTACATCAGAGGAGTTGGAGGCTTCTCCCAGTGTGTCTTGGGTAGACCTCTCATTTGCTGCTGTGCCTCTCTGCTCTGAAGAAAGAAGGTGATGGGTTCAGGAGTGTAGAGACTTGCAAGATTACAGCTCAGAATCCTGTCAGTGTAGAGACAGGATTCTCAGTTGCAGCTGAGAAGGAATCACAGTCCTGGGCAGCAGCTGCTGAAGGGGTGAAGTGTGAAGGCCTTTGGTGACCCGGTGGAGTGAGAAGGTGTTGGCATGGCAGGTCAGAGCCCATGTGCTGTGGATCAGCCCAGCACTAAAAATAATCCCTTGTGGAATGCAAAATGGAAACAACAACTGGATGGAAGGATTTTATTTGTTTCCTCTGTCAAAAGCAGTGATACATGCAGTTGGCACAAGACTTGTTAGGCATTAGAGTCATAAATATTCACATGGAGAGAAATTTAAATGACAGGAGAGAAATGAGGACAAGCATCACTTAAACCCCACATTTACCTGAGAAGGGAGGGACTGGTGTGGCAGAGGCAGAGCAGGCTGAGACCTCCTGGGTTCAACTTTCTCCATCAGCTTTAATGAATGCTGGAGCCATCTTCACTTCTGTTCTTGCTGTGTGGTTAGTTCAAAAACAGAGCTGAGAAGCAACTCAGCTCCATAGCACTAATGAGTTTCAACAGGAGAAAAATGAGGTGAGAGATGTGAGGATGAGAAGCTCACACTCTCACCTTTTGATCCTTGAGCATATTTACACTCATGTTGGTACTGAGTAGAAGTTGTTTTTTTCATTTAATCTGCTTCAGGGTGGTTTGGAAATCACTTGTGGGGATTTTTATAATTGCAGCTTTCCAATGCTGTTTCTCGTCTTAGCTGCTGTTGAGCAAACAGCCTGGTCCCTCTGCTCTCCGCTGTGCCAAAACATTTATTCCTGGTAGTAGTAATAATTAGGCTGGTGTTGCTTTGCAGTTTTCTCAGCTACATCTCCTGACTGGCTACAGAGACAGACAGGACAGGCACCAGACACAGGTGGGTGAGGTTTCTCTGGCTGCAGGAGAAAGTGTCAATGGCAGCTTCTCTGATGGAGGAGTCTCTGTGTGGCAGTGAGGGATGGCCTGGGCATGTGCCCACTACCCCATGCCAGGACCTCCCAGCCTTGTGGGAATGCTTCTCATCCTACAGACGTCCCATGTAGCAATAACATCAACATTAAATGTTTGTATATGCTGTGTGCTGGATGGTTGGAACATGCACATTTGTTTTTTCCATATTTCAGTCTAGCAGCAAGAAGCAAAGCTCAGTCAACATCATCAGCATGGTCAGGTAGGTGAGAATACAGAAGCACAGGTATGAATAACACAAGTTATCATTTTACATTCAGGTTCTGTGAGCACCAGCCCAGCATCCCTAGGCTGCTCCTCAGCCAAGGCTGCTCTTCTGAGCCTGCAGAGCTCTGTGTGGGCTCATGGTGTTCCCACACCTGAGCAGCAAATCCTGTGGGTGCCCGCGGTGTGCAGCCTGGCTGTGACAGTGCAGAGTCCAACATGATGCCTGTTCCTTTACAGCTGGCACCACAACAGCCACAGCACTGGCATGGCAATGCCCACCAGGACTCCCAGCTCTCCTCCTGCCAGGGATAAGTCCAAGAGTAAAGGGAACAGAGATGTGCCAGGGTAAGCACCAGGAAAATCCCCACCCAAGGAGTTTTAACATTCTCCACGCTCCATCAAATCCTCATAAAAGACTTCCTATGATTTTAAAGAAATATTTTTTTTATGCTGCTGCTCTAATGGATGACGTCTCCAGTGGGATCCTGGTGCTGAGGCAGGGATCTATGATGAGTCTCCCAATAGACATGTGTGTCAGAGAGAGTGCATTTCATACTGTTCAAGCCTTGGGCAAAGGGCTCCTTTTTGAATAACTGTACCCAAGTTTCAGCAACATCTGGCTGCTTGACATTGGCTGGAAAGCACTGGTATTTCAATGTCCCCACTTCTTCTCCAGCACAGATGGCATTTGTGTTCTCTCCAGCTCTCTCCAGGTTTTCCTCGTGTTCAGGGCAGTTGTAGGCAGTAGGTGGGAGGAGATGCTTTATGAACTGTTGCCTTTCCCAAATGAAAACTGATCGCTCTTTCCTTAACAGATGAGACTCTGAATTGTCCCTTTGCCCACAGATGAGGGATATAATGGATCACAAGAGTCTGCCTGACTCGCATGCATTTTCAAGCCATGTTTTCTGTGTGAGGACTCCAGGGAGAGCCACTAGAGCACAGGTTGGTTATATTTTGTGAATAAAATTATTCTAAACAGCTACTTCTTCACACTTCAGCAATGGCTGGGAGCAAACAAGCTTTTATCTTTGCTTCTTTCCAGATGCATCTGTGCTCTGAAATCCAGTTACGGATAGTGGCTTTTCTAGGTACCTGGAAAGACTCAAAGTATCTCTGCTTAGTGGGAACACCACCCGTGACATTTTTGTCACAGTGAGAAGCTTCTCTTCCTTCTTTCTCATCTATGCCTGCTGTATTGAACAAATTCTGCCTGCCAGAGCATGGTAGGGTTGGGTTGCCTATCACCTTCCCTGTGGCTGAGAGTGCCAACGGCTCTTCAGTGTTAATAAACATGGGGCCATTTTCTTTCTGACTGTGGTTATTCCCTAAAACTGTTCCCTCATCCCTTCTGAGATACCTCAGCTCTGAGCATACTGCTTCTTTCTGAGCTGGTCTTGGAGAAGGAAGCCTTGGAAAACTGAACACTTGTGGAAAACTGGTTTTCCCTGTGGTGTTTTCTTCCATCTTTGTGGGATGAAGGTCACCATTTGAGACAGAAGAGCTGCGCTGTGTGAAACCAGTGCTGGCACTTCCACCATAGGAAGAAGCCTTGGAGGAGCAAAGATTTCCTACATTGGTGTAAATTTGTTCCAGGGGGTCCTCTCTGGACCAAAAGTCTGTTTCTCCGGGTGGGACTTTTCCTAGTGGCACCACATTCGAGATGAAATTGGTCAGTTTACATTTTGACCTTTCCTGCTGTGCCCCCACAAGCAGTGGAGAGCCTGACACATCTTCGAGGGTGTTCAGAGTCTTTCTGTCCTTACCCTTACGTCTGCTTTCCAGAAGGGCCGGGAAGGTGGGTCTGGCGAGGTGGCAGATGGATTGGATGTAGTCGTCACTGGAATACGAGTCTGGGCTGGCTGCAGCACTTCCAGCACGCTTTGGGTTGCTGCTTGGATCCTCCATCCCTTCCTCATGGGTTTCCCGTATGGTTGGGAGAGGCTTTGAAAGGCTCATTCTGATCCGGGGTGCCATGGCTGCAAAGAGCAGAGCACACATGATCAGCGTGTGAAAACCTGCTGTGGTAAAGAAATCCTGGTCTTGTTTCTACCTGAGCCACCTGATGTTTTCTTGTGGTAAACATGGCTGTTAACAAAAACTGCATTTTAAGAGTTTGCTGGCAGTATTTTTACATCCATGGCTTCATAAAGAGCTTCATAAATGTACCAAAGAAGTCAAGTCATTAAATGTGGCAGTAAATAGAAGGTTCATTAAGGAGATCAGCAATGTGCTCCCTCCTGAAGCAATGCAAGGGAGCACAGCTGGAGAGGTGTGGGCAGGAGCATGAGCTTGTCTCACTGCCCTTGTTGCAGTAGCAAAGCACAAACTACTCTCCTTATTTAATTCCCATGTCTGCTACTGTGACAGGGCTCTGACTTCACCCTTAGTCCAAGCAGGCAGGAGCTGAACCCAACAGGAGAGGAGCTGCCCTGCCCCTATGGGGAGCACCACCTAAGTAAAGCAACATTACAGTGGTCTCTCCTAGAAGCTGTAGGTGAGAATGCACAGTCACTTTTGTCGGTAGTTCATAAATGTAGTTATGGTTAGCTAGGTCCTACCCTGAGTGCTTACATAGAGTCATTGGGATTTAATTCATATCCTTCATATTCCAATAGTCATCCTCAACTCCTTTTAGGATGGATTTCCGTAAACGGCTCCCACTACTCTCTTAAATATATTGAATTACAAATATTTCAGTATATTTTGTGCTGCAGTGTTTTCTAACTGTACTGATTTTTTTTTCCTCCAAACACTCCCCCCTCTGGTTTGCTTCATCTCCCCTTCTGGCAGAAATGACTACATAGCCTGGATTTTTTTTTTTTAACTGTTTCCCCCAATGAAATTTGTATGTGACTAATCTGCAGACACAATATAGCTTTGTTGTGTGATTAAACGCAAAAGTGCTTTACTAGCTATTTTAATGCTTTGCTTGTCATTGCTGGAAATAAATCTTGCTTTGTTGAACCTCCCTGCAAAGCTGCAGATCACACAGGGAGCACAAATGAGCGGCTCCTGCCGAGCCCAGGGTAGAGCTCGCTGGCTGCCCAACCCTCCTCAGGCTGCTGCTGGCCCTCACTGGCTTTTCTCAGGTGCTACTGCTAAAGCTACCCAAGCTGGGATTTGCTGATCTGAGAGCAGGAGATGCTTGTTTTAAACCTCAGGGCCTTTTTATTATCCTTTTCCCTGCCTGCTCTGTTTCTCTGATGTCTTCAAGCCTTAAAGAAAAGGCTTGTTCCTTCCTTCCCTCCCAGCCCTTGTCTGAGCTCGGCAGTGTCAGAGTCTGGGCCCGGCAACGCGAGCGGCCGGATGCTCCCGGTAAGGGACAAGGGCATGCGGTGTTAAATCACGATAGCGCCCATCAGTAACTCGGTCCTGCCAACACGCCCTTCCTCCGGAAGGAAATGAAATTACCTATTTGCAGTAAAACTCTTCCGATGATGGGATGGACCAGGTCCCGCCCGGATGCGCTCCCCTTCTCCCCGGGCACCGCGCTGGCACGGCCGAGGTCACCTCCCGTCACCTGCGGCTCCCGGGGAGCAGGACCCCCTGCCCTGCAGGTTCCCTTCCACCATGCCTTGAGCACCACTGGCTCCAGCATCCCGCATATTCCTGGCCACCCCCAGCACACAGCCCTTGGCAGGGCCCCCTCCCCTTACCTGCGGGGTGCGGGCACGGGCGGCCGTCGTCTCCCCTGGCTGCGCGGCTCTGCCCCGCTCCCTCCTCCCTGTTTCCAGCACGGGAGATGCGCTGTCTAACACTAACCCGTGCGCCGGCTCCCTGCCTCAGTCAGCTGATCCCGCTGCCTGTTTTGTTGCTGTTGCTAAATATATCCGTCTGGCTGGCTGCCCTGCCCTGCCCTGCCCTGCCCTGCCCGAGCCGCAGCCCGCGGGCGCCGGGGCAGCCCGCGGCCCCGCCAGGACTGACTGACCACCGCATCCCTGCGGTCATCGCCCGGCGAGAATCCCCCTGTGCGAGGGACTGCGGCTCCGGGACCGTGGTGCGGGAGGGGAAGGGCTGACGATGCTCCAAGCTGCGGTGGGAGAAGAGGAGCAGTAGTTCCTTCATGCTTTATTGCTGAAAGGGGAATCCTTAGGGTTCGGGGCTGTTTTTCCTCCTTCTCTGCCTTATTTTGTGAACAAATTTGTGCTGGTTTGCCCAAGAGGCGGAGGGGGTTTGAAGCTTCATTAGTGCTGCTCTCTGCTCTCCTCCGTCCCTGCTCCCATTCTGCTCTGAGCAGAGCATTTCTGGGCAGTGCTTGTGCATCCCTGGATTGAGCTATACATCATCCCCAGGTAGAGCTGTACATCCCTGGGCCGAGCTATACATCCACGAGCTGAGCTGTACATCCATGGACTGAGCTGTACATCCATGAGCTGAGTTCTACATCCCTTGGCCAAGATGTACATCTCTGGGCCAAGCTGTACATCCCTGGATCGAGCTATACATCCATGGGCTGAGTTCTACATCCCTGGGCTAAGCTGTACGTCCCTGGTTTGAGCTGTTATATCCATTTTGCTGTGGAGGCACAGCAGCAGCTGGCCCTGCAAAGGCACCTCCCAGGGCTCTGCTTCTCCAAGCCCCCTCTCCCACTATTTCCACTATCATCCCTGTTCACGTTTCTCTGAGACCATACAAGTGCATTACAGCAAATTGCTTTTGGAGGACAGTAGGAGGACTGGCAGCATCTGACCTTGTTGTTCCCTGGGCAGAAGTGATTTGCCTTTGTTTCCTAGCTTATTAACATGCTGCAAACTGATTGCAGTTCTGGAGTAACCCTGGTGTCCTTCTCATAGCCTCTCTTGCAGCATCATGTTGTGTGGGAAGATGAATTGTCATGCTGCAGCAGAATCTTCCTTCTGTACTTATTTCCCAACACTGTCCTCAGAGGCAGCCCCAACAGCTGCTGCTCTTTCCTGGGGAATAGCCATCCCACACAACATTCCTGTGTGCCCAGGCCAGGGTGTACGACTGCATTTCTGAGCCGTGCTGCTCCCCACAACACCTGTCCTGACCTGCTGGAGAGTTGAAGAGAAAAGCAAAAATCCTAGATTAAAAATCACTGCTTTAGTTTTAATGCAAATAGTCTGTGTTGCCAGCATCCAGACTGGAATTGGCTCCAACAGCCGATTTAGTCACCCAAGCCCACATTCATCATTCAGGGCTTTTCTTTATCTCCAGTAAAAAGAAATAAGCAGCTCAACAGACTTGTGCATCCCTTCAGGATACAGTTCCAAGCAGATTATTTTCTGGAAATAGCCATTGCTTAGCATTTCAATATAACAGGTATGTAAACTTAAGCTGTTTTTCTGGACTTGTGGTGCCAAACAGCTGAATTTAGCTGAAATGGCCCACAACCTTCATTCATTAAACTCACTAACAGCTGGGATCATGCTGTAGTAACTCAGAGCTTCAATTTTTCCTTCTTGCTTGCATGAAACGATTGTCATCAAAAGAAAAAAAACCCCTCAGACACCAGCTATGCTAAGCAGCTGCAGTATGGAGCTTGGGAAGAACTTTTTGTGAAGAAGATCTCTGATCTGGAAACAAACTCCACATGTGCAGATGCGCATGGATACATTCTCTTTAAAAAAAGTCTTCAAGATGGAACCTGGTAAGTCTCTCCTCCTTGCTGGAGTTGCCTCCTTCTCAAAGGTCTGACAGAGTGAACAGAACATCCAGATGGGAGGGATTAACATAACATAACATAACATAACATAACATAACATAACATAACATAACATAACATAACATAACATAACATAACATACATAATAATATACCTTTTTTTTTTTTTTACCTCAACCACGGCCATTTGGTTTCTTCTTTCATCAGCTGCCTCCAAAAAATCTTAACTTAAAAGGAACAAGGTGCAAGTTTGAATGCTTTTTGCAAGAATGCCATAGGTTTCTCCCAAGAAGTTATGAAGATGGTTCTGGATAAATCATCCCAGTTTCCTGTATTTATACTCTCCAAGGGTGCAGTGATTCAGCATTCCTGGGTGCATGAAAATTGTCACCAAATGGGATTAATGACAAAAGAAAACAACAGCAGCAGTGACTGAGCTGCAAAGGAAAAAAAACAGTTGTTAGTTCTGCAGGGCTTGGTTGAGTGTCTGAGATATAAATGCTGACAGTTATTTTTTGGTTTTGTTTTATGTTTGTTAGTTTTGGGGGTTTTTTGAATGCTTCCAGTTTGAGGGAAATCCACACAGTTTAGCAGAGTGGGGTAAATGTAACAGGTGACTCTTCTCTGGGTATTTTTGATGCTTGCTTGTTGGCTCCTGCCAGGGCAGGGGGACAGGGTTAACATGACACTGAGCATCTCCACACCTCAGTGCAGGCCCTCCTTGAAGGTGCATCAACAACCTGGAAGAGCTGCTCCTCTCTTGCAGGTGGGAGAGTGTCTTTTTACAGGGCAGATTTTGAATGGGACAAGGGGGGTCCGTTTTAAATCAAGAGGAGAGATTTATGTTATGAAGAAAATCTTTATTGTGTGTTGAGGCACAGGTTGTGGGTTCCTGGAAATGTTCAAGGTCAGGGTGGATGGGGCTTGGAGCAACCTGGTTTAGCAGAAGGTGTCCCTGCCCATGGCAGAAGGGTGGTACCAGATGATCTTTAAAGTCCCTTCCATTCCAAACCATTCTGCAATTCTATGTTTCCATGTTTGTCATTAAAAGTTTAGGAAAGGAAAATGTTTTAACCTGATTTGTGCCAGATTCCAGATGATTTGTGTTCTCTAATTACATGTCTCATCCCATTAATCTCCTGTGCATTGCAGCAAGCAGCCACTACAGTAGATATTGAAGATACTGCCATGAGCTACTAATGAGCTGTTTTTGTAGGAACTAGACAGAGTTGGGTTGGAATTGTTGCCCCCACAGCTGTTGCCTTGACTGCAGCTCACACAGCAAGTGGTGGTGGTTATGTGTGCCAACACTGTCACTGATGCACACAGATTTTCTGGGAGTTCCTGGCTATTTCTTGCTTTTTGCAGGTGAGGAACCAGTTTCTGTGAGGGCTGGGTGACTCAGGCACATTGTCACAGGGCACAAGGTTTGTTTGCAGAACCTGAGCTCTCCATCCTGTCGGGAGCCTTTGCAAAGGCTCAGAGGGATTTAGGTACTTAGTATCACTGCAATTTAATTACGCTGGAAAATGACTCTGGTGATCCTTTGCTGGGAGTTTCTAGGCTATGACATGGCCATGGCTTCATTGGCAGTGGTTGCTCAAGGCCAGCAGAGAGAGGGAGTTCTGTGCCAGTGCAGACTTTTCTTAAAATACTTTGAAGTCTCAGAAGTCCAAACCGTGGTGACAACTCACTGGCAACCTCCCCTGGGAATCTGTCCCGGGTTATTTATTTAAAATAATATGAACATTTTTATTTCTGGCATAACTGATCTGCCCCGATTAAATTTTATCTTTGCATGGATGCATTTTTCATCATCATTTTAGATTATACATGTCCCAGAACGCCTGAACACTGCTGTGGATTGGTGCCTCTTGGACACACCACACAAAGAGCCTGGAGTGCTGAGCACAGTGAATTGTTGCAGGTCTCAGTGAGGGCAGCACTGCCATCACTTGAAAACCTTCTCCTGCCTGAGGTCACATGAAACCCCGGGTCACCCAAAACAGGTTTATCTTTCCATAGCTGTTGTGTTTCTTTAATAAAATATTTTTAAACATTAAATTGCAATCACCAGTGGAACCTCCTGTAATGTTACTGACCTCTAAACTTCCTTCTGGAGGGACTGCGATGTGTTTAGATGCCCTAAGAAATAACAACCCCAGAAAACTTACTCCTGAGTTATTTTCAGTGGTTTGGGTGGTGGGATTGATCATTTCTCCACTGCAGGCGCTGTCTGTGTTTCTCTCCTGCAGGATTCCTTCTCCAGCCCCCTGCCACAGTCAGGGCACAGACAGCAGCACAGCAGCACCTTCTATTACACCCACAACTGTGATGGGAACTGAGCCGAGTGGGTTTTATTCCATCTGGTCCTTCCTGAGCGCATCTCACCGGATCAGGGGATTTTCCAGGCTGGGATCCCAGCCCAGCGGCCGGTTCATAATGGCTCTCCTTGTGCCGTGCCACCATCTAGTGGTGACTCCACCGAGGCGGAGCATCCCCGGCTGCTCAGAACCCGGGGCTGCTCCGTTCGGCTTCATCTCCGGGGGGGTGCTGGTGGCAGCACTCTGCTGATGGAGCATCAAACCCAGCAGGTTAACAAGGATAAGGCTTCTCCCACGCCTGTCATCCTGCTCTGCTCCTTGCTGTAATGAGATTTTAGAAGTGCTGCTCCTTCTCGACGCGGTTCTGTGGCTCCATGGCTCCTGGCCTTGGGGAAGGTGCTAAAGGAGGAGGAGGGAATGGGAAAGGTGGTGGGGAGGGGGCAGAGAGCAAAGGTGGGCAGTGCACACACGCACAGCTCTAGGGGAGTTTCCAGGCATTTATCTTCCAAGGAAGGCTCTGCAGCATTTTTGACTCCTGTGAGCAAAGCCAAGCGTTGAGCCAGAAACAGCCTGTGGGAGGCTGGAAATCATCCTGTGCCCCCTCACTGTGGGAAAGGGGAGTCAAACTTGCATGGCACTTTGGAGGGGCTGCCTTCTGCCTGGTGTAATTAAGAATAACCAGAAAACTGCTTTCCCAGCCTGGAATTGCAGCTCCTTGAGCTGCCTTTTAAAAGTATTTTTTTCTCAGAGCCAGATAATGGTGAAAAGGGCTAAAAATCTGATGTAGGGCAGAAAAGGAAGAGAAGGCCTCCTGTGGGTGTCATCTTTTGGCATTTGAGAGAGAGAGAGCAAGACCAGGGCAAGGGAGAGGTGTTGGACATGTCTGACCCCACCTTGAGTGTCTCTCGTGTCTGGGGTGTGGTCATGAGACCCTTTGCCATGGCCACTCTAAAAATGTCAAAATCTATGAAAGAAAAAGGCAATTAAATATGACCCTTGCCACAGCTGTAAATGCTGCAGGAATTAGCACAGTAAATGAACCCCATGTTTGGGCTTGTCAACTGTTTTATTGGGGCATTTAAATATGTAAATTACTTTTCCAGATGGAAAATGTTGAGGTGGCTCGTTACCTGATTAAAGAACAGTGGACTTGAATGCACTGCATGGCGCTCACTGAATAATTACAGTAAGAAGGGATTTTTCAAATTCTCAAGCAACAAACTTCAATCAGATGGGTAAGATTCAATTACGTTTTAAAGGAAACCTGGTTGCAAGTGTGCAGGATATGGCAGGAGAATGTGTGCAAAAGAATTTCATGGAAAAGAGCAATTACTTTATCAAGAGGGCATGCAAAGCAGAATTCAGTCATCAGTCGTGAACAGAAGCCCAAATAACTGAGTCTTTTGAAGAGATGATACATGGATGGATTTGGGCTTCAAGCAAGTTAAAGTGAGTCTGATAAATTTCTGTGTAGTTATCAACTAAGGTTTTGGTCCAGTGACTTCGTGATATTTAGCCTTGGATAATGGATGTTGTAACAAGGATGTAGGACTTTGGCAGCAAGTGTATCCCAATCCCACTTCATTAAGTTGTTTTGAACCTGAAGATGCTGGTTCTTTGTCCTCCAGCATCTCTGCATAAGATCAATTCAATGAAAAAAGCACAGGGAAAAGCCAAACACTTTTTGCAAAAGAACACAGACATTTGAATTTAATAAATTATAAAATTAAAGATTCTAATTTGTATATACATTTTTAATATACAAGAAATGGCTATTTATTGCAATTTCTGTTAAGGCATATGTAAGTGAATGGAATTTGCATATAGATATTCAGATGAACATAGCTAATACTGTGCATTGTAGGTGAGTAAATAAGACATTAAATGCATTATGTAATAAAATAAAACATAAAACCCTTTGAGTACTGGTAAAGCACCATTTCTAGAATTCTCAAAATACCTGAAAGCAATTCTATGGAGGTGTTGTGAGACACTAAATATTGAATGGATATATGAATATAAAAAGTGATGCATTCATAATAGATAACAGAAATTTTAGAGAAATTATGGTGGAAAAAAATGGCAGATGACTGAAGCCAAAGAAACCAGAATTTATTTGGGGATTTTTTTTTCATGAAAAGCTGTCACTTGGATTTTAAGTTTAGACATCCAGAAAAATGACAATTGAGAAAACTGTATACTTGCACAGTTAGATCATAAGTAATATTGCTTTGTGGAGCACATTACCTTATCTCTCGGCTGTCTGAGGTGATCTCTGCAGGAATCTATTTGTTTATAAACCTGCTTTAGTTTCTGGGGATTAGATTATGTTAAAATACCACTTTTGGCTTGTTATGTCTGAGAATGCAGCACCTGGACAACAGCAAACCAGTTACAGAAGATCAACTGATGATGCTCTTGCCCAATTGCAGCATTGTAGAGAAGATTAAACAGTTGTCAAAGTTCAACCAAACAAAAAAATGACCAAATTTTCCACTGATGGCACAGAAATGAGATCAGCTCAGGAGAGAAAACTCCCACCTTTTGTCTGGGGCTGCTTTTTCTTTTATCAATAGAGCCATGTGTTGTGTTTTCCAGTAGAAGTGATGTACATGTTCTTGGGGAACTGCTGAAAAAGCCCACCCTCTGAAGAACCCATGGTAGCTGGAAAAGAAGGCATCTTTCCTGGTCTGAAGAGACTTAGTTCCCCTCTCCTCATAGAGGAAGAGTGTGAACAGAAGGCAGTTGGTGGCTCCTGCTCCTTAAAGAGGTGGTCCATCAGCCTCTCAATGTCCTGAGCAAAGCAGACTGAAGCTGCTGCTTCAAGTAGTTTAGTATTCCCCAAAAAAAACCAGCTAGAGAAATACTCAGTAGAATTTAAACCACTGAGAAACAAATTAAATTAAAACTCCCAAAAGGTGAGAATGAGAAGGGAACAAGCACTTCCAAAATGCAGATGCCACGAGGCATTGTATGGGGTTCCCAACGATCACCAGACCTAACATAGCACCAGAGCAGCCCTCCAGGAGGAAGCTCCTGCTCCCTGAGGCAGCAGAACTTTCCACTTTATCTGGAAAAAGGCTTTTTTGAGCTGAGGGCACTGCTTCCTGCGCACTTTCTTCACAGTGCCTGGTTGACTGAGCCTATCCCAGAAGTTAGGGCAGAACAGAATCCATTAGATGAGTTACCTCAGGGGATTGGAGCAATGGGTCTGAAAAAAGTCCCTGAGAGTAAGACTGGTACCCTCTAGGCAGCAAACTTTGACCTCCCCATCTGCGTAAATCCAGCTCCATTCCTTTCTATCTTTGGGTTTTTGAGGGTTTTCCCTAAATTTCATATGCTTGGTTGAGCTTCTAGTCTATGAAAAAGCAGGGGTTGTGATTTATTTTTATTGTCCACAGAGCTAAAATGATATTAACTTGAAGGGGAAAATATGAGTTTTATGCTAACCACATCTGGTTAAGGAAATGTGGAAGGCAAGAATTACTATGACTATAGGCTGGGAGCCCAGCTACAGCTTGTGTCTGCCATAGCACAGCAGCTGGAATGATGTTGATTTAGAACATGTCTTCCTTGTTTATAAATAGAATGGTGGGCTTGTTTTCCCTTCAGTGCTCATTACTACTCCTGCTGTTGTGCACAGACGTGACCTGACCCTACACTGTTATTAAAACTTGTCCCATCTGTAGACAACCACAAATCCCTTGGCACAAGGCTCCCGGGGCATGCCCGTGCACTGGGGCTGTGTGACAGCTGGTAGGCCACGGAGCAGGGCTGGGACAGGGCACTAAGGACAAGGACAGGGCACTAAGGACAATCACTATGGGCACAGGGCACTAAGGACAAGTACCCTTTAGCTGGCAGGAGAACACTCCATGCCCCAGGAGTGAAAACCTGTGGTAGAACTCATCCTGCTGTGCTGCCAAACTGCAGAGCCAGAGTTTTACTTCTCTAAACCAGAATAAGAACTTTTGCTTTGTGCTGGCTGCTGCTTCTACATCTGCAACCACATCTGCTTGGCCCAGGAGATGTTTCCTAATGCTCTGGACTCTTAGCAGGCCTGTTGGGCTTCCCGGTTTTCATGTTCTTCAGTGTATCTCTCATCCCTGCGCTATCTGAGCTGCTCCAAGTGTATCATCACCTTGATCCTGTGTAAGAAAGGGCACTTGATAGCACAACACCAGCTGAAAACATTCCTTCTCTGCTTGGGCTAGTATATCCATGAAGAATTTTCCTTAGACCAGGTCTTGTGCTTCAAAAACTTCTGGCCACAGTTCAGGCCAAAACAGTCCCACAGGTAGATGCTGTAAAGCTTGAGGTTCCTGCAGGCTCTTGCCTGCTTTTTAGCTGGAATGGCTGGTTTGCAACTGGAGACTGTGCAGCTCATTCAGTCGTGGTGATCAAAGGCAGAAGGCAGGGTCACAGGGAGTCACATGTGCTTCACCCTGCAATGCCTGTGAAGCTCTTTGCCAGCAGCTGGGCCAGAGAAGAGCTCACACATTGCTGGGAATGCAGCACATTCCCAATAATTTTGTGACTCTATATACAGGCTTATTGCTGGTGCTGCTTCAAACCAGGACCAGCTCAGGCTAGAGAGTGAGAACTTCCTCTCAGACTGGAAAATCTGAACTTGGAGCCACCAGACCTACCTAGCAGTAAAGAGAGGATTTCAGGGAAGCCATGGGCTCTGCAGGAGATTTACCAGCAAAGAAGAAACAAATGGAAGAATCCAAGCCAGGAAAAAACTGTTCAGATGCCACCCACAGCAGGAACCAGTCCATGCTCCCTGTCTCAGCAGTGTTAGAGCCAAGCTGAGTTCATCTTCTGTTCTCCAACCAGGAATTCAAAATGACCTATGAAAACCATGATGACCCTAAGGGGAAAAAAAGTACTCAAAGGGTTGTCAGATTACACATCTTAAAGTTTTCTGGCAGACCTGGCGCTGTGAATACACGTGTGTGTGTGTGTGTGTGTGTGTGTGTGTGTGAGTGTGTGTGTGTGTGTGTGTGTGTACAGCAAACAGTTGTTCACTTCTGCACCAATGAAGCTGTCCTAAGGAAAGGAAGAGAATACAAAATTAATTCCTCAAAAATAACTGCATCCTATGTGTGGGGGGGTGGAAATAAGTTTGTCTTAACAAAGCACCAAAGAAAAGACAACAAGAAACCAGTCATCTTTAAGTTAAACAGAATGTGGGTAGAAAAAAAAAATCAGACCAATAAAAAAAGCACCAACCAATAAGGATCACTGAGGCTGTTGCATTACAGGAACTTAAAGACTATTAAAAATATGGATAATTGTAAACAGAAAAATTAGGATGTTGTCAGTCCAAGTTGGCCAGATCTACCCTACTAAATGTCTTGCATGTATCCAAAAGTTTAGGAGAATCCTTTGAAATTGTTTATGGACGTATGTAAACTGCTGTTTGTCAGTTTTTAATTTACACATAAATATATGGCCACAGAATTTTCTCTGTATTTTCTTACACAGTCCTGGTTCAGGAAGCTACATGAGCACATGCTGAGCTGTGACCACAGAGGCAGCTGTGTCAAGGTCAGCCAAACTGAGCCTGGCATGTCCTAAGAACCTTCCTGAAGCAGGCTGTGTTAGTGCCAGGGCTTGTGCAAGGCACAGAAGCATCACAGGAGCGCTGACCCCTGCTTGTCAGAATTAAAGGGATTTGTTTTGTCTTGGGACTGCTTTCTTCCATAGTAAGTGTGACTCCTATTACTATTCCCAAGCAGTTTTATGCAGGCATAGAAAACTTTAAAGAGCCTATGACTGAGACACTTGCTATCCTGACCTAAGTAATATGGTTTGTTTGGATTCAGTGGGACACTGTAGGGATATTGCACTAATACTCTGCCATACCCTGTACACCTAACCTAGCCATCAAAGTGTTCAGATTAGCACTTATGAAACAATCTGTCATTTCCATTCATAGTAGGCTTGAGAATTTGGTTTCTCTGCCATAGCACCACTTCGATTTTCCCCCCATTTTTAGTCTCTACGATGGCCAATATTATGATGTTGGTAACATCTCTGTAAGAGAAAAATGTCATTTGTGCCTTATTTCCATTTTAGTTTATTTTCCTAAGAGTCTCTTTCTTCATTTTCTCAGCGATCAGCTCCTGGATTCTTTGATTCCTTGTCCTTTCATAAGGCCTCCTCCGTGTAATGATGTTGTGCTGTGGTACTTCATTATCCAACCCATCAACTTTATAGGGAACATCCACTGCATTGATTTCTGGGTGCTCCTCAGTTGCATTGGAAGGGGGTGCACGTGTTTTGGAAAGCAGAGGAGGGCTGGTGGCAGACTGTGTGGTGGACACTCCCACGGGAGGGCTGAGGGTTGTCAGGAGCTCCTGCTCAATAACATTATTCTTATTTACATTGGCACTGGTTACATTGCCGTCCTCTGTTACATTGCTGTAGGTGTTGCAGGACTTGCAACACAGCTTATTGTACCCAGGAATGGAGCAGTAACGGGAGAGAACTTCCATGCGACAAAACATTGACTTGTCTCCTTGA
Source organism: Cinclus cinclus (assembly GCF_963662255.1). Taxonomy (NCBI): domain Eukaryota; kingdom Metazoa; phylum Chordata; class Aves; order Passeriformes; family Cinclidae; genus Cinclus; species Cinclus cinclus. The sequence continues at coordinate 14,108,549 of NC_085059.1, forward strand.
CAATGATCTTCTGAAAGAGAAAAAGGGAACAGATAAATAAAGAACATCTTCACATTAATCAGAAAAAGAAACACAGCTGAAGCTTTGGCAGTGGGCAGAGGGTTTGATATTTAAAGTAGGATGGGAAACTGGCAAATGAGCCTTCTATAAGCAGAAGCAGGCTTATATTCAACCTAAAAGTCAATTCACTTCAAGAGCTGCAAAAGCTGATCTGAACTGTTTGTACCAGTCCCATCCAAGCTCTAGACCATCACACTTGAATTTTTGCCTTCACATCCTGGAAGCACTACTCTGAAGACCGTGAAGCCACAATGAATTGTGTTACTGTCTTGGTTTAAACTTCAAACACACTGATTGTGCTGTGTTGTTGCTAAAACTACATTGAACTCCCACAAAGTCATCCAGTTTTATATTAAGAAATCTATTTTTTCCCCCTTTGCTACTTTTAATGCTTTTCTGTAACCAAACAGTGACTAACCACAGTTAGGGTAACATATATTTATATTTAATTTATATTTAAAATTTTATATTTATATTTATTTATATTTATCTGTACTGTCTCAGGAAAGTCAAATCCTATTTTGATGTGTACCATGTAACTCTCAGAATTAATCCATCTCCACTAGTTGGAGTGATATTGTTGCCAGGTACCCCTACTCTGAAAACAGCAGTGTTTTCTCAGCATGCCTCTTGTTTGAGAGAAAAGTGGTACATTTACCATGAGGCTTTTCTACTCCTCCGAGAAGGGAGCTGATATTTTTGGAACAAGAAACTCCAGTGCAATGGAGCCAAGCCAGTGCATTAATGACTGGGACTCAGTCAAAGTCCTAATTTTTGTGTCAATGACTGTAATAAACGAGAAAGAATGATAATCGATAAGCTTTAAGCTGTCAACAGCTGTTACAACAATCTGCACTATAATTAAGGTGTTAATGGCAGATCCTGATCTTGCTGAGATGCAGGTGGCAAATTGTAGGCTGAGGCATTAAATGTGAAGTGGTCAAAGTGCTCCTGCCTGGGAAACGTAAACTGAAGCCTACTCAGAGATTCCCCAAGCCCTTGTGATTTCTGGTCAGGGGAGGCATAGGACTGTATGAATTTGTGGCAAATGGGTGGTGAGGGTCTAGCAGCTTCCTTGGAGAGAAATCTGCCTGTCTGTCCTACAAACACCCCTCAGCTCCTGTGTCTCCAGGATGAAGTAATGGAGCAAGGCACTGCAGTGAAGGAAAAATCCCAACAGGCAGCCCATGCTGAGAGAGGAGCCAGAGGGCTTGTAGGAGAGCAGAGGGCTTAGGAGAAAAGCAGACTGACCAACACCTGGCATCAACAATAACAAAACATCTTCTCTGAGACCAGAGTGCTGAGCCAGAGATGAAATCACTTGTCTCTCTCCCCCTGCTCTTACTACTTTTCCACCTACTCTTACAGTAAAGGCTGAGTAACTCCAATGACTCGCCTTTATTTAGAGTGCCCCCGATGGCAGACAGTGCTCTCAGCCTCAGCTGGAGCTCACATTTCACACTCCTGCTACGAGCACTGGCTTGTGTCAGCACCCTCACAGCAAAGGAGAGAAGCAGAGCAGGTTCAGCGATACCAAGGGGATTTGGAAAGCGTAGGTGCCAGCTCTTCATTCATCCTCAGTTAACAAAACAGGGCATCGTGGGTGTTTCATTGGCAAACATATCAGTCTAAAATAAACTAATAGCTGGTGCTGCTGCTTTGAAATGCTACTGCTGGCTGAGGCAAGTGAAAACACCTCCTGTATATTGTATTTATGCCCTGACGGTTGCTTTTGTTGCAGAAAAGCAAAATTCTAGTTCCTGCTTGAGGATGTGTCAGGTAATTTTCATGTTTTTCAAATGCTAAACTGAAATACTTCTAGAGATCTGGAATGACTCCTTCCTTAGGAACCTAAGAATAGAACCTTGGCTTTGGAGAGCTTTTCAAACCAGCCTTTTAAGAGCTGGAACTGTTCACACCTGCATGCACAGCTCCATAAAAAGGCCTGCATGTGCCCATACAATTTATATATATTTTTACATACCCCATAAGAGTCCCCTTTGAACATTTTGCCTTGTGATACATGACCCTTATGCACGTTCCTCCAAATGGCTTCCATCATAAAAGCCAACAGGTATGATATTTAAATGTGATTTTAACAAGGCAGGTCTGTTCTTGGCTTTGTAAGAATCAGTAACAGCACCTTTAGAAAAATGCCTTTTTCCTAACAAAAATATGCAATATCAAGCTTAACAATACATGGAAATAAAACTGCATTATGTAATAAGTTTAGTGACATCTGATAAGTTATATAAATAAACTCTGCAACTTCTCAATGCCAGAATGAAATTTTGATTCTCTGTCCAAACCAAAATATCCGGATTTGCTGAACTTTTATTTATTTTTACTTGCAGTATGCATGACAGACTGGAAGTATATATTCAAAACATCAGTAAGAAAAAAATAAATCAGTTTCACAGTCACTTTGGTACACATTAGTCTCATAAAAAATATTGAAAAGCAAACTGAATTGGCACATCTTTAATATTATGTTAAATACATACAAAACACTAATAAAATATCCCTGATAAACCAAAGTGCATATAGACATAGTGCACAATGCCCAGATACCTTATTGCACCATTCTCTATAGCCACCCATCTCTTGAAACATCACTAAACATTGTCTATTTAAAGGTAACAGTCATGAATATATTTATACAGTTAAACACCGATTATTTTACATAACAGTATTCAGTGCCAGATACGTGTCTTTGCTTTTTCACCTTGTCATGTAAATTGTTAACATGTTTCAGGAAATATTAACAGCAAAATTTAAATATGTGATCACATGATAATGACAAGTTTGAAGTGCTACACTGTTGACGACCCAAAGATTCAAAAATGCCACTTTTCCAAAAAATATGATCAAAGCAATAAGGTAGCAAATTGCTCCAAGACTGCAATTTTACATTTCTACTATTGGTACTGACTGTCACAAAGAAGTTTATGACTTGTGAATTCCAAATCTTCCAAACAAACACGGAAGGTGAAGCACGAATATCAGTTACATTTCATTAAGTCAGGCCACAATCCTGTCTCGATGAAGATATGGATATGCACTGTGCAAATCAACCTCCAATTTAATTTACTGCCTTCCAATAGTTACCATTCAAGTAAAAACATTCCATACGAAGATTAACTCAAGGTACCAGTGTACTGTTCATATTTAAAGCTGGATCTGGTAAATTAATGCCATTTACATTTCAACATTAAGGCATTTTTCTAAAATTCATCTCCTAAGCAAAAAAAGCAATAAAAATTGAGGTAATTCTGTAGTAGTTCACACTGTTATGTTTGCCAGTTGACACATCTAAGAGCACACACACGCACACACACACACACAACCATACCAGTCAAGTCAGACATGCATATGGTGAAAAAAGACCAGAGATGTAATGAGTATAAACAGCTCCATGCTGAGCAGCTGGAGACATCATAGTCAATGAAAACATCGTATTGCCTCTGCCACGTTAAGAAAAACACCACCAAGCCACCTTCACCATGGACCATGCCTGTTCTGCTTTGGGCTTGTTTCTAAAGTGAAAATGCACAAAACTGGCAAAAATTGTGCGATGGAAAAAATGAATGCAGCTTTTGTCAAGAAAAAAACCCCACCAAACAACCACTGGGAGTCTGGCAAGAGCAACTGCATCAGAGCAGCATGGAAAGTACCGACAGAATCTCAGCTTCTGTTTCCCAGTGAGCCCTCCCCGGGTCATAAACATAAAGGTGAGGGTCAGGAATAAAAAAATGAGCAGCAAGGGTGAGGAAAGCAACAGCACCACAAAAGAAAATGGAATGAAAAATTCTTCCACTCATCAGACTACCCTGTCAGCAAACTGAAATCAGAGAGTTACAAGATTTCGGGCTTTTAGATAAAGGAGAACTTTAGCACTACAAGGTGTCATTATTGTGATGTGATCACATTCACAATAAGTTCTCAGTTTTGCTATCAAACTGAACATCAGGAGCCATTAAGAGCCTTTTTTCACCACCACCAAGCAACAAGCAAACCGATCCCAGCTCCCTTTCAGAGGACTGCAACATACTGTGGAGATCCAACTTCACACATCCAACACTTCAAGACCTCCACCACCAGTGCTACGCAAGCTCCAGAGAAGAAAGACACCGAGCACTGAGTGCCTGGTGTGAAAAAACAGATTCAGCCCAAGATTTAAACTTGGCAAAGTCAAGGGAACTTTCCGCATAGAGAGAAGAAGAGAGCAAAAGGCAAAGTCCACATTCGATGTGGCATGCATTTAAGGGCAAAGGCAGAGTTATAAATGGGTCTTTTACTTGAAGATATTTTCTGGATGGGGTAGTCTGGGTCAGGTCTTGACAGCCATTGTATCATGTAGGTTTTCTTTGAAGGATCAGAAACGTTTCCTTGAACAGAGGAAAAAAAAAATGCAACACAACACATGTTAGGCAGCATTAAATTGTTTCCCTGTCAGAAGGGGACAAGCTCAGAGAATGAGTGGGCTCCAGTTGTGAAGGAGCCCAGTGAAGGATTACAAGCAAGACATGTGATTCTGGGCAGAAGGTGCTGTTTGGGGAGGTCGCTACAACATGTGCCCAGCACTTCACAGCCAACACTGAAGACAGCCCAGGGGCCAGTTCTCCAACAGCACTTCTGATGGCAGTGTCACACATCCCCAGAGACATGCAGTCTAGTTTAGATACAGTGCCTCATTAAAATCTTTGTATTGGAGACTATAATTGACAGCTTGCTTCTAATAATTAGGAATCAAAAGCTACCCTGAGAAATACATCAGGAAAAAAAGAAAAATATGAATGACTTAATAATAGGAATATATGAAATGATCTCATAAGTATAATTTGCAAACAGCTGAAAAGCTAACAAGGATAAAGGTCATATTGCCCTGGATTAACCAGGAACAAATTAATTACAGCTTCTAAAAACTGAGTTAGATAACGCCTGCAGATAGCTTGTGTTTGATGGAATGAAAAAGAAGCCTGGAACTGTTGGTGGAGGTGGGGAAAGCAAAGAGGCATCCTTGCTTAGCCACAGCCCAGCAGCCCCTTGCCAAGCCCCACAGGTCTCAAGGGTGCAGGGCTGGACTCAGGCACTGCTCCTCTCCCAGAGCACCTGTTGGCTGCTGGCACTGTGCTGAGGTCTGCCCCAGACTCTCAGGCTGTCCCAGGCCAAGCAGTGCTCCTCAGCAGGAGAAGAATGCCCAACAAGCCCATCGGCCACACAACAGCTCCACATTTAGAATTCTACTCAAAACAGGGACTATGGAGAAGTGCCCCCATGGCAGACATAGCACACAAGTATCAATCCAGTGAAGGCGTTGCAAATAAAGAAATAATTATTTTTTTCAACAAGTAATAGAAGCTACTGAAGACAAGCCCTTACTGGGACACGGAGGTAGTCTGCAAATCCTGACGGTCTCTGGCTTTTTCTCCTTGCACAGCCCGATGGCATTGTCCCTGGTCCGGCACAGGACCGGGCGATCCTGGGTGCCATTGCCACAGCTGACAGAGCACTGAAAGGACAGGCAGCAGTTACACCCCAGCCACCCTCTGGAAACAACAGATTAGAAATCAGCTCTTCAATTTTAAACTGCCCTTGATTTGAGCTGACGTGGTACATTATTTGAGCCACTGCAGTACCTACAGTAACGAAGCAAGAGGGAGAGCCGCTCGCTGCTTCTAGCGGTACTCCAATGAAATTGTGAAATACTCCAAGAATGAGCTATGGTCTGAGCAATAAACAAACAACTGTACATGCGAGCCATCTATTCACAAATACAGGAGTGGCATTACTTGTCATGTTCATTCCGCCCAGTCAGAAATTAGTTGTTTGAGACCTCCAGAAAGAGACTGACCTGTGACCAGGGTCCTATTCTCCACTGTGCTGGGCACAGCTCCCTGTTGCAGGGCCTCCTGCCCTCTGGGCGGTCGTTGTTGCAGTACTTGGTGTGGACAGAGCGATTCGTGTTGTCGTGCAGGGGCTGGATGCAGCGAACAGACCGGACCTGATACCCTGTCTTCCCACAAGATTTGCTGCAGGGCTCCCATTCTCCTGTAACCCATCTGGGTTGGTGAAAACAGAGTGAGCAGAGTAAAATTCAAACTGTTGATCTGTAACGCTTAAACACAGGTTTAACATGATGTTAATACTAGTTCTAATATGGAAAAAAGGAGAAGATATGAAAAAAACCCATAAGCAGTTATAGTGAGGGTTATTTGACTGCCCCTGAAATATCATTAATAAGACCCAGATAATTCAATATTACTCTTTTCATTGTCTCTGAGATAAGCATTATTCTTACTTTGCTGTATTTGCTTTGATTTCAAGCTGCCCTTTCCAAGACTGCACATAAAAATACAGTCACTTTTATGTCAAAAGCAGCCACCCAAGGATGCTGCTGAGCTTCCCAGGTCTGGGTGCATGGGATGTGCCTTGTCTCAAAGCAGCATGAACCAGCTGGTTCACATACAAGTGAAGCCAAAACATCTGGGCTAGAAATGCTGCTCCTGTCTGGCCCACATCTGGGCACTCCATGGACCATACCCCTGGCCATGTTAGACTCAATCTGCTGAAGCACTGGCAAACCTACTGCTGTGACTGCTGAGCTTGCGCAGATCAGGGTCCTCATCATCATAAACTAGAAAAGTTCACTGAAAACTAGAAAGTTTGAGCTCATAATTTCTAAATCAGTTTGGCCACTGAGAAATGAAATCTACAGTTTGCAATGTGGTATAGTTGAAACCCTCACTGATCACCCAAACCAACTCAAATTATAGCTACAAATTGTAAAGAACTTAGAGAAGAACAACAGGGACAGACAGCATCAAAGGAAATTTACCTAGACTGCTGAAAGTTTGGTTATGATTAAGTGAAGACCTACAGCAGTCTATCAATATTTACAGAGTGCAGAGATCTGCAAGATGGAAATATGGTTCCATGTAAACAGTATTCATGGGATAAACTTAACCAAAAAATATACAGTCTGGAGAAACACCCTGAGCTTGAAGGAATTGTCCTAAAGTACTCATAAAATCCTGGGTTTGGAAATGGTCAAAAAATAATACAAGGCACTGCAGTAGACATTCCTGTTAAACAGAAAGTAACAATTTCTCCCAATTTTCTCTTTGTAACCTACAGAAATTATACAGGTGTGAAGAAAGGCAAGAGCTGTGGAGCCATGAATCCTGAGGTGACTTCTGAGACAAAGATGAGTTTTTCCCAGAAGTGAAGAAGCAGCATATTAGCGTAGTGGGTGCCCCAGAGCTTTGTAAAACCCCTTAATAATTGCCTCTCCTATGCACAAGAGCAAAATGTTTGGATGACATTCTATGGAAACAGAGCTAGCTGAAAACTTCAGGGATCCAAGCACAATTTAGGATCCTATTGAGTCTTTGTGGTACCTGGGCCCAATTATATTTGCAGCTGAAAGGAGGATACAGTCCTTTCCAGAGAGCCTGAGATACAGTTAGGTCATTACTTCAGTTTTCCAATAAATAAACATTCAACTCTGACCCATGCAGAGTTTATGGGGCATAGTTTCTTGCCTTTCTCTCTTTCAATTTTTTTTTTTTTTTTGAAAGGAAGTCAGGAAATATTGTGTGGTATGTTCTATTTATTTGCTGTGATTCCTGGAACCTATACTCAGCCCCCAGAGATAAAAGCTGGGATCAACATACTCATTTCTTGTTGCAGTAGTGGCACAAAGAATGTATTAGTCCTATGTGTGGCAGGAACAACCTGCTGCCAGTCAAAAAAATTACCTGTAAAATGTGAATTAAAATATTTTTTATCACTAGACTATGTAGAGCAGAAAAGATGGTACGACAGACATTTCGTGCGGTACAAGGGCAGCCAGAGAAATCTAACAGGTCAAATATTTTCCCTGTGTTTAAATGTCCAAAAATATGCTGTGAACTTTATAAAGATTTGGATTTGAGAGACTGGATGACATTGGTTGTCTTCTGTAGCACTCTGTCCATTTGTTCTGACATAGTTAACTCACACTGTGTAAAATCTGCTGGTATAAATTGAATTTATGTCTATTTTGTATCACTTCAAGTCAGCCTGAACACAAAAGTTTGGATCAGGACAGCACTCCTTTTCTAATACAACTTATTTCATAAGTTGAAGGAACCAGCAATCACAGAAAGAATATTTCTATGAGCAGAACAGAGCATGAGATCCTCAAAGTCCTGGGTGTCCGTAATGGCCATGAAGGTGAAGCTAAAGCCACCTTCCTTGAGGTGACACTGCTGGCTGGGCTGATGCCCCCTGCACCTCCAGGGAGCAGCGCTGGGGTCAGGGATGCTTACATGGGCTGGGAGCACTCCTGGAGGTTGCACACCCTGCGGATGGGTTTGGGCTTCTGGATCAGCTCGCAGTAGCTCCGATGAACCATCTTGTGGTCGGTCTTCCTGCGGCAGCCGTACTTGGTGAACTGGTAGCCTGGGGAAAGACACTGCTCTGACTCTCAGAACTGGCAGATCTCACAGAGGGCTCAAGTTCCAGATGAACTGCACAAATTCTGTCAAGGGTTGCTGTAGGAACTGCAGATGAACATGCTGCCAAAGGAGGAGTAAGCTGCACTTGCAACACAAATTTAACCCCCATAATTGCTCACCACCTGTATTCTTCACTCCTTTAATCACAGAATCTCAAGGTTGCAACAGACCTTTAAGATCATCGAATCCAACCCATGCCCCAACACCTTAAATGGACCATGGCACCGAGTGCCACATCCAGTCTTTTTTCAAACACATAGGGATGGTGACTCCACCACCTCCCTGGGCAAACAACTCCAGCACTTGATCACTCTTATTATAAAAAACTTTTTCCTAATATCCAACCTAATTTTCCCTTGGCACAGCTTAAGGCTCTGTCCTCTCATTCTGTCAGTTGCTGTTTGGAGAAAGAAACCAACCCCACCTGACTGTAAACACCTTGCAAGAAATTCTAGAGAGTGATAAGGTCAGCCCTGAGTCTCCTTTTCTCCAGGCTAAACAACCCCAGCTCCCTCAGCCGTTCCTCACTGGGTTTGTGTTCCAAGTCCCTCACCAGCCTCGTTGCCTCCTCTGGATGTGCTCAAGTGTCTCCATGTCCTTCCTAAACTGAGGGGACAGAACTGGACACAGCACTCAAGGTGTGGCCTCACCATGAAAATGAAAATAACATTTAAACAATATTTAATGAAAATAACAGCCAGATCCAGCATCTCAAAAACATTCTGCAAACCTGCCCAGCCACAATCCAATGCTTCAAGCTGACCACCAGCCTGGGGAACAGCATCGGCATTCACATCTGGCCCCAAAAAGGAGTCTGACATTGCAAAGGCCACATCACTGGGTGCAGATTTACAAAGGGCTGCGTCATGGCACTTGGAGGTTCAGCACCTTGACAGCTTGGAGACCCTCATCATATGTGTCCAATTTTTCAGTCTCATAACCATAAATCAAAAATTAATCAGCCCAGATCTGCCCTCAAACCATTTAAGTCAGATTTTAACCCCATTCACTATCTATTACTTAAATAAAACTCCTCCCATACTCTGGCAATGTATGGCCACGAAACTTTAATGTCTCGTGGCAATTAATGAATTTTGAATGATCTGTAGTTTTGTTTTTACCTCCGCCACAAGGTTTTGAACACTGGGACCATTTCTTCAAAGCCCATTCATACGACTCTGAGTCCTCTTCTAAAACATTATTGTTATCTACATTCAAGGAATCTTCATGGATCATGTACTTGTAAGTCAAAGTTATCTTGGCACCACCACGAGGAATCACCTAATAAGAAAAGCAGATGTAAAGAAAAAAGATATAGAAGACTGATATGAGGAGATATCAGTCATCTGTGAGATGACGTGAAATAGCGATCATGGCTCACATATAAAAACATCCCCAGAGGGATTTCAACCTTTTAGCTGCACTCAACACATTTTTTCCCTGATGAAAAAATATCTCCAATACTTATGACACAGAGTTTCTAAACTGCATATTAAGAAAGACTGTTGTTGATTTAGACTTATTTTCCTTGCCAGCCCTGGACTGACATCATGATACTAAATTTTTTCCATATCCCATCACAAAGGAAAGAAATTTTGTACTGAAATGATAACAGATAGTTCCACTAAAAGACAAAGCAAATTCAACTGCAGAAATAAGTAAAAGTGGCAAAGAAAATTGCTTATATTTCTGATAAAACAAAACATTCTTACGATAATCTTGGAATTCTGCAAAGCTTTTTACTTAACCTTGACAGAAATATAGACTATTTGAAAAAGGTTTTGTTATCGCACTGTACTAAGACAAATGCATGAAAACAAACTCAACGTGAACAAAGTGCAAAATATTGGTCCTTTGGAAACACAGTATTTATTCTTTCTTTGAACTTCAGCTGATGTAGATCAACACATTACAGTTGTTTTCAGAGGATTTAAAATCAACTTACCCCTGCTAATTGAAGTCTATTGCTAGTTTGCAGTGAAAAAAGAATATATTTGGGTGGTTTGGGGAACTGTGGAACTGGTTCTGCCCTGAAAAAGAAAGCTGGGAAGCACAGGAATCCTGCATCTGCCTTTGCAGGTTAAATTTTCAAAACAAGGATGGGAGAAGGAACCATTAGATATAGCTGATATGAACCACTCTGACCTTTTTTTGATTGGTGCTCACATGTCAGATAGGATAAGTAAGCTGCAGTCTTTACTCAGTGGCTGATTGCTATGTCATCCACAGCACATAATCAGGACAGCTGGTTGCTCAACACATAACCCTGAATTATAACAGCTCTCAGAGAGAGCAATGAACTGGGAGAAAGGAATTAAAATACATCTTCTATTGTCTTATAATTGAAGCAGATGTCTTCTTGTAACTCACAAGAGGAATCTGAATGATATGCTAGCCCATTATGGCTCTGTGGAAGGTGGTTTTCATTTGACTTACCAGAATAACTATTCCATGACGCAGCGGCCCCATGGTCTGCACTGTTTCTCTATCATCGTCGTTCCGATATTCCCACTCCACACCCATGTCAATAAATACTTTGGAGTCTGGCACATAGTTGTCTTCACTTAGAACGAATTTCCCCGTTTCACGATTTTTAATTGCTGGGAACAGCACAAGAAAAGTGAATATAAGAGGTACATTTCTCATCTCCAGTTTTGTTCTGCTCATGTCCCAGTGGACAGTGCATTTTCCCTCTGTTTCCTCACAGGTTTGGAAAGACTTTTTCAGGTGTTTCACTGAACTGTCAGTGCTTTTCTGCTCAGCTCCAGGAACATCAGTGACCCTTTTTTTCCTTTTTCATAGTCTGCCTTGCCAGAGAAATGAGGCCAATACAGCTGCACCACAGGGGTCCAGCTGCCTGCTCCCATATAACAACTTCTGAATCCACTGGCCAAATCTGAGCCAATTTGAGAGCCAGTGGGGATCCCAGAGCTATTCAGCTCTTTCATATGTTGTAAGGCAGCTCAGAGGCTGTTACTGCTCCATCAGAGAAAGGCTACTGAGCTAATCCCCAGCAGGTCCCACAGTGAGAGAGAGACACTAGAAACAGCATTAATTCTCCTGCTCAGATCCAGTCCTGACACCAACACAGCCCTGTTAAGCTCCTGCTGCTCTGCAGGCACCTGCCACTGCACACAGAGCCTGGTTCCTCTCTTCATCTCTCACCAGTGCTCTATCCTTCACCTGGAGAGACTTCAGCCACCTTTGTGTCAGGACAGGTTTTCCCCCGAGATGGAAAATTTGCCCTCCTCCTCCTCAGAAGAAGCAGGGACTATTTATTAGGTAAGATCAGATGTTAACTCCATCCTCTCTCTGGTAGTTACCTTGGCATCCTGCTCCCTCAGCAGTGGCCTGGACAGCGAGCCAGCTGTCCATGTGCACAGCACTCACCCCACCCCGAGAGAACTTTGTCTTGAACGAGGACTGCTCCCTGATCCATAGGGCCAGGCTGCCATGAGCAGCAAGGCAAGCATTCACTGGAGAGAAGCTGGGATGACTCACACTGTAATTAGCAGATCATTGCCTGTGAATCTCCTTCCAGTTAACAGCAGCCCACTAGTCACTGCTTCCCATTGATTACAGGGCCAGGGGAGGACTGGATTTCCATTACCTCCTAAACTGCTGGAGTGTCAATAGCGTTAGTAGTGGGGCAGAATCTGGAACAAATCTGGATATGACTGGGCAATTACTGAGAGTGGGAAGCAGGAAAGATGCACACAAAGACCATGGGATGTTTTAGGTTGAAAGGGACTTTGAAGATCATTTGCTTCCAACCCCCAAAGATAATACACTGCAACCCATAAAGTAACTCAGTGTTTCTTCCAGCAGCTTTCACACATGCACATACCAACACAGAGATCTGGCTGGGACACCCTGGAATACAGCACAGGGAAATCAAATTGCCAAACAAGTTTCCTAATTTAACATACTTAGATAAAGTACATGGTGTGGGTGGGTAATGGGTAAACAAATGTATAAACACATTGTCAGCCTCCGGAGACAAAAATAAACACCAGAAAAAATTATTGTGACTGAAAATTTTCCTACTTGTTACTTACCAAGATGATGAGCCGTGGCATCTGTTTCCTGTATAAGTAAATGTCTTGCACCTGCAGGAATTTCAAGCATCTTAATGTATCCTGTATTGAGATATTTGAAAAGATAGTTATGGATTAATATGCCACAAGCAGGGAAGGTTTGTCTTGGGTTTTTAAATAAATCTTATTTTCTGAAAGCAGGGTGTATTAATAAACAAGATTAACCAAATCCAGCATTATTCCCATTCCCATTTCTGTGCCAGGTGATGGAACATGGCAGGGACAAAGAACTTCGGGTCAGAAGAAAGATGCCTCAAGTATCATCAACAGACTTTGCTTCAGACTAAAATGGGCTTTGAGTGCCGTATGCATCCACGGAGACCACACAAACTCCTTCCTGCCGTGACCTCGTGCCTGCTGATGACACGTTACTGCAGCACTGCTCTGACAGAGCAGCTGGGTGACATCAGCAGCAAAAGCCCACAGCTCTCCAGTGAGGAGAAGCGAAGCCCTCTCCTATGCCAGGCTCCTGTACAGGCCTTGCTACCAGCAGCTTTAACTGCTCACTGGACAGAAGTCTTATTTTCAAATTATAAACACATCTGAAAGCAAGTCCAGATTGTTTACTGGAATTAATGATGCTGTAAATTATTTGTAATTGTTCTGGCACTTGCCATGAAACTTGCCATGAAGAGATCAAGAGAAAATACCCTGAATTTCCCTGGACAAACCACACTGGATGCACTGACCTTGCTTTTTTGGTACTTTTGAAAATGTTCTTTTCACCACCTTGCAGTGAGAATTATCTCCTCCACATACACCACACTTATCTTCCTGCTTCGTGGAACCTATGACCCTGTCACACCCAACTTTCTGTGCACAAAAGAGAGAAACAGTAATTGTATTTATCGACTCTTCATTCAAATGAGCCTTCACTTTACACGTCAACCCCCAGATGCTGCTTTAGCAAAGCAGCACACCTCATAGTATTTTCTTGGAAGATCAACACCTAAACAGATTTTAATACTTCCAGTTCCTATAATAGCTGTCAACTGGGTGACTATATTTTTATATTCTGCTGCACAGTGGTTCTCTTACTGAAGGAAAAGCTCTTAAACCTCAGCTTATCTTAAGACAGATACTTAAATTCCTGGAGAATCTAGGCATCTGTATGGGGATAAGCACCTCCACCAGTGTTTTGCTAGTCAGAGACTAATTCCTTTGAAAGATGACCTGCAGCAGATCCCAACTTAGAGGAACTGTCATTGATTTTTTAAAAATAGGATGATCAAATACCAAGAAAATGAACATCAGCCATTTCCTAACAATCCTAACACCACTTTCTTTGAAAGCTGCTGTGTGTTCCTATTTCACTGTACATTCCACCCCCATTAAACTTCAGCAGGGAGAGTTTTCCTTGAAAGCTAATTGTAATAGTTCATCTTAAAATACTGCATGAGATATTACTTGTGTAAGTAGGTGCTTTTGGAATCGAGACACATGCATGGCAACTGTGAATATCACACAAAATATTGTGACAACAATCCTAATGAAATCTCCTTATTGCCCGAAGTGTTATTATACTTATTCTCAGAGATGTACTCAAGGTACAGTTTGAATTGTTTCCACACTGAGCTCTGGAGAAGCCCCAGACACTTACGAGGCAGTCCCCCCTGACACAGATGCTGTAAGCATCCTTGTAGGAGCAGCGGGTCCCGTCATGTACCATCCTCTTCATGTACACCACATCCCCTGTCTCCTTCGATTCACAGTACAGGTGGCACCTCTCCTTAGCTGAAAAATAAAATGATCCAAATTGTGCGTGTTCAGCTCTCAGTTTAGTTGCTGACCTTGTGAGAAGCACTTCCATAGTGTTGGCTCTCCCTTCTTCCTTGCACACATCACAGAGCCCAGCATGGTACCCATAAATCATTGATGCTTATCCCCTTTGAAAAATCCTGTGATCTCTTGGGAAATGCTGAATCATAAAGCATCTATGTGTCACCATTAGAAGACAGGCTTAAAAATAACAGATCATTGACTTTGAAGGGGGATCTATTTAATCCTTTGCAGATGATGCAATCTGGCAGAGCTCTCAGTTGCATGACTACCTGTGAAAGATGCTGGTTTCTCCTGTACTGCACTTAAATGAAAAAAAGCCAAAGTAATTTTCCCATTAAAAGCAGCTGTTTGACACTGAGTGAACCTGGCATCCAAAATTTCTTCAGAGACAGCTGGGCCAGAGTATTTCATCCCAACCACAAAGTTAATTTTCCCTCATGGTTGTACTTGCATTTATAATAATTTAAACCATTAAACAAGATGAGATGTCAAAACAATTCAGACAAAAAAGCTTTTTTTTACTGCTAACGCATGCACAAACAGCCAGACAAGTGGTATTTTCTCTAATCTGTTTCAAAGAGCTAAGAACAAAAAATAAAGCTGAAAATGACTAGTCAGTTGCTGAATAAAGCTGTATTCCACTAGTGTATTTCATTTTATCCATGTCTTTTGCTGTCCTCAGTCCCATAATAGAACTCACTATGCTTTCCTTGGCACTGACGAACAGATGGCCTTTCTGCTAAATGAAACAAATAGAGATTCTGTTATTCTTACATGGTTAAAAGTTGGAATGCCTTCCCCACCACTTAAAACAATAACAACCTTTCCATTATAGCAGTTCAACTGAAATAAATCTTCACAGGCCCTTTGCGTTCTTCCCCTGTACAGTTCTATGGCCTCTGCCCTCTTTTTATAAAGTCCTTGTTATTGCTGTTGACGTCCTCAAGGCCACTGGGTATTGGTACATCAGAGACCTTTGTTACTGCTCCCAAACCATTCAGAGAAGTCATGCTGAAAATCCAGGGTCTAGCCGATTAAAACACGTACTTTTGTGGTGCAAATTCTTAATGGGAGATCATTAAGATCATAATAATGACAGATCTGTATGTATTAGAAACATTAAGCGGTGCACAAGATGGATGTGTACATACCACCCCTGGGTATGCACCCACCCCACACACACCACACATTCACTGCATGTGATTAAATGAAAATATCAGCAGCTCTGTCTAGGTGCCAACAACTCTGTGCAAGGGCTTCATTTTAGAGATGGTTCTGCTCCCACTGCTCCATGGGAACAGTAAATGTGCAAGTGCTGTTAAATTGCAAAGAATTATTTCCTTGCTATTCACTGGTGCTGGACACAGTAGAGGTGCAGGAGCACGGATGTGACGGTGTGCCTGTGCAATCCCTGCTCTCTGAGTCCTCATTTAACTGAGGCTGGGAGCTCATAGCCAGGGTCACTCCCTGCTGTCCTGGCAGATGCACAATGCAGGAGTCTGAGCACGGCAGGGGTGAGGAGGCAGGGGGCTCAGAGGGCCTGGAACAGGAGACAGGCCATGGCACAACGGGGAATGGGATGCTCAAGGACACACTGGGGTGTACCCAGCTCAGTGGCTTTTCTATGCCCACAGCATGAGGCACTCCTCTCTGTTCTTATGCCCTGCACAATGTGTCAGACACGTCCAGCTGAGCTGCCTGTGAAGTGTATGGATTTATGTCACTTCTGAGCCACAACTGCATTATCCTCACAAGTATATCACTGATATGCCTTATCCTTACAAAAGGGAGTTTTGAATAGATTTGAGTTCAAGCATAAGCTTGTCTCTGGCCTTGTTTTCACACAAAAGCTGTTCCCTCTAATAACCCCGCACAGGTAAACGTAACTCTCAAGGTGTCTGCAGTTATACCATAGTTATACTGGGAACCAGCAGTGCCCAGGGATCAGTGCTCAGATATCAAAGGGCTGGTTTCTGACCCAGAAGCCACTGAATTTAACTGAAAAAAAAAAAATCTGATTTGTTTCACTGGTCTTTGCATCAGACTGCTCCAAAGGCTAAAGCATAAGCAAAGGTCCTGCAGGCCACAGCCTTCATCCCTTCACCCTGTGCCACCAAAGCTATTTCATGAAATCAAGCTGTGAGGCTGTGTCTGTGCCTTTGAAAATCCCAGACTGACCAAGATGGCATGAAAAGAATGAGGGAACTCTGAGAACTGTTTGGGAAGAAAATCAGGCAAATTAATTATAAGGAATTCGCTATTAATTTCTGGCAGAGTATCCTCTCACTGGAATGCAAAATGATTCACCCAAAGTGACCCTTCCCCTCCCAGTGATGGGAGCTGGGCTGAGGGTGGGGTGGGTGCCCAGAAGCTGCCCCTTGCTAGGCCAACCCTGCCTTCAAGAACTTGTCAAGTGAAGGGACCGGGCTCAGAACCAGCGAGCAGATCACACTGCTCATTCAACAAGTTGACACTCATTGCCCTGTGCCTTTTTGTTTGTTAAAACATCACAGTGTGTTTTCTGGCAAGAACAGACATGGCCCAAATCAACCAGCTGCACTTGCATTGACAGTTCAGCCGGGGCATTAACAGGAACAGGAACAAGTTCTAGGAGGTGATCTCAGTCAAGAGGCCACAACATCAGCCTGACCTTGCTGGTTGAGAGCCAGCACGCATCCAACCCAACAGTGCCAGCAGCATTTGCAGAAAGACACAGGAATAAAACGGAAACTTTTCTCAGAATATTCTCCCAGTTCCTCCTACACTGCAGTTTGGGGACTTCCAAAACCATGGCTAAAACTTGATGTTTAATGGCTCTTAATGGACTGCAGAACTGTCAAGAATTTTTCAAAATAATTTCTAGGACTTTATGGCATCTGCAACTTTCTGTGGCAGTGAATTTCAAGATAATTAGATGCTTTGATCTAAGTCCTCCCTCTTATTTGTTTTAAATCTGCCACCCAATAATTTTATTTGATGTTCCCAGGCTTGTGTTATGAGAAACTCAGTAATTATTCCACGTTCAGTCTCTTTGGGCCACTCACAACTCTGTAACTCTATCTTTTTAATCTACATCTTTGCTTTTCCAGGGTGAAAAGTCCTCGTTTATCCAAACTCTCCTCATCCAGAGGTCATTTATATTTGCTTTATTCTGGCCTGAGTTGAGCTGTGGACTTTTTAGCAGTGTGGGCAGCAATGAGATGGGCACAACCTGAGCTGCATTACCTAGGTATTTAAAGTGTAGACACGACTTGCAGGTACATGGGGACAGGTCAGTGCTCTCCATCTCTTCCTTCACAGTCACTGAACTGATCTTTTCCTAAAGCTATTTCCAGCCTTTCTCTTCAGAGCCCACCATTGTACAGATCCATACACACACACACACACACACGTTTTTACTCCCATATCCACATGACTGGCATTCATTAACAACAAATTTCCTTTGCCTTCTTCTGTCACTCAGTGTCACAAGGTCCTTCTGCAGCTCTCAGGGTGGGCCATCCTCCCATGCAAAACCATTCCCTTTTATCTCATGGTAAATCTATTTAACAGCTGTTATTGGGAAACAGTGTCCAAAGTTTTTTGAAAATCCAAATACATGGTATTAATTGAATCACTCATAAACTGATACTCACCGATCCCTCCAAACAACTCCTAACAGATTTAGGAGGCATGATTTCCTGGAAAGATGTTTTACCCCTCCCTATATAATTTTTTATTCATATTTGCAACTGATTGTAGTTTTCACAGGAGAAGGGCTGCTCACCATCAACATGTTCATAGGGGAGCCAGTGGTGTTTGGTGTTCTGGTACTCAAAGTAAGGGTCCCACTGCCGGCACTGCTCCTCTCTGAAATCCTCCAAGTCCTTGGGACAGTCCTGGGTGTTGCACAGCTGGAACTCATAGCTCGGACCCACACACGTGCGGCCTCCATTGGCAGGACTGACAGGGAGAGAAACTCATGGTTAGTTTTGCCATTATTTCATTAATCAAGTGTCTGTCAAATCTTTTGAGGAGCAGTTGTTTCCCAGTCATGTCAGTAGGCACTTGATGAAGCCAGGGCTGTATTTCTGATATGTACAAGACATATTTCCTTTCAAAACCTGCTGTCACTATTTAGTTAAAAGCAACTTCTGCAAGTAGAGGTTCAAACTAGTTGATAAAGGCAAGAAAAGCCATTTTCTTGGTGTAGCCAGGAAAGGAAAGCACAGCTGAACTCATTCACATTCACCCCTAATGCAGCAGCAAAGGCAGAACAGCCCAGTTCAATGCTGTGATGTGCACCAGACCCCGGGCAGATTAGGCAATGCAGAGCTCAGGACCCAAAGCTGGGTTTGCACCCTCTTCCAGGAAACACAGAAAATGTTTTAAATAGCACAATAGGCTTTTCTGACATGCAAATAGGTTTTACAACTAAAGCTGTGCCCACAATTATAAAGGTCACTTCTCTGTTGCCAAAGTAATAAAGGCTGAAAAGAGAACTGGAAATTTTTTTCTTAACAGAGCCATTTCCATCAGAAAATGCTGCTTCATAAAACTAAAAAAAAAAATAAAAATCAATGATAAGATGATTTTTAATACTAGTCAAGTTCAACTTCTTAATCAACAAACCAAGAAATTCAATGTTAAAAATATTATCTCTGTTAAAATAATTCAGACAATTGCTTTAGTTCTTGCTGTTAGGATCTTGACATTTTATGATACCACACTAAGAACAATAATTACACATTTCATATCATTTGCATTAACTATACTTTATTTCCACTGTTACTGAAATGGAATCATTCTACATTATCTAGATGACCCATACATAAGTTATTAAAGCCAGACAATTCATAATTCCACAAGTTAACTTTGAAGAAGGTTCTGATCTCAGGAGCTTTGTTACAACTTGGAATTAAACCAATTTGAAAATATTTTAATATTCAACTTTCTGGTTGAAATATCCCAAAAGGTGGATTAAAGAAAAGGTTTTTAAAAAAATCCAGTAAATCACTGCTATTATCTCATACTCACATTTTAAAATGAGATACATAGGACCCTAAACTTTTACTTATGCTTTACAAAGCACTGTATTAGCACTTTCGAGGTCCTTGTAACTCCATAACCAGTTTAATGGATGGATAAACTGAGATATAAAGATGATTCATGACTTGCTAAGGGCCAAAAGTAGAATTTATGACAACTTATGCTGTAGGTCAGATTTAACAAGCACCACTCAGCATCCTTTATGGCACTGCTGCACCAGTCATGCACTGAGGATCCTCCCTGTGAGCCTCTGCATATCAGTGGAGCTGTGAGGTGTCACTTGCTGTGGGGTGTCACTTACTGTGGGTTGTCACACTGACGTGTCCTGTACTTCACCCCGGTGCCACACGTGCGGGAGCAAGAGCCAAACTTGCTCCATGCCCCCCAGTGTCCATCCTGCTTCAGGATGTCTGGTGTGAGCCAGATGCAGTGACCTTTAAAGCAATGCTGAAAGAGAGAATCAGATGTCAGAACGATTACATTATTAACTTACATCAGATGAGAAGCTGTTGTACAACACACTATAATTTTCAGCACAAGTTCTGGATTTTTTTCACCTCTCCAGTACAAAGTAGAGGGACTTGCTGTCAGATTGCGCCCATGATCCCAAACTCAGATTTTATAAACATACACTTTCAGCACGCACACATGTGCATGCAGGTTTCAAGTCTACCAAGTTTGTTAAACTGCTCTAAGTGTTACATTTCCTCATCACCTCTCCCCAGCAGGGATATTGTTTAAGGGAAATGGCAGAATCCCAAATCTTGGAGGCTAACAGTAACATCCTGCCTCCACTAGTGCCTGCAGCCTCTGCAGGCAGCACTGTCAGGAGCTCTGGCCACAGCACCATCCTGCCCAGCTGCTCCCAAATCCACACACATACTCCTATTATAAATGCCATCAGCAAAGTGTCATGGAATTAAAGCAAACTCATGTTGTAGACATTAATGCTATTAAATAAAAAGTTTTGCAGTATCTCCCTGGAGATCTCATGGTAAACCCGACCAAAAAGCCAGGAGGCATTCCTTAGAGACAGCCTTGGACAGTCCTACATCTTCACAGTTCATCACGCCCTACCACACTTTCTCCTTCCTTTACCTTGTTACTTAACACAGTCATTCTACAGCAGTTGAAACACAGAATTTGCTGCATTCCTCAAACCATAGAGATATTTATTTTATTTCTTTAAGAGCCTTCATAGCTCCAGTACTGATCATCCCTACTGTCATCTCCCATTAAAGAAACCTGTCAATGCCTTTCCGTCAATTTCTCCAGTCCCTAATCAAGAAATTTTTTCTCAGCTGAAGTCACAAAGAATTCTTCTCAAGGATCACAAGATTCTGCCCCCTTTCAGTACTATTTCTGCTTTCATAAAAGTCTACTGATGAAGTGTGGGTGCTGGAAAATATATTCCAGCAAACAAACGACTTTGCATGAGACTGTCACAGTTTGTCTGCATTAACGGTTACTGCTGGGATGAGAGCTCTGGCTCAGGAGCACAGATGGCTGCAACAACAAGTGAAATCAGTCACTTACTTTCCTTAACATTCAAGTCAACAACAACATTTTACACAGCTTAACAAGCCCTGGAACTCAGGAATTTGGCAGGCTGCACAAGACAAGCATATGGCTAAATGCATGCTGCCAGCAAAAACAAAATCAGAAGATATGTAACAGGAGAGTGTTCTTGAGCATAGAGCGATTAGTGATCTAGAAGGCAAATATGAAAGTGAAGGATAATCATTAATAATGCTGAATTTAAAGAGAGAATCATTAGTAGAATGGTGACAAGGCACAGCTTACCGATTCAGTAATCTGCTCAGTGACTGGCTCCTTATTCATGCAATTTATTTTGGGGCTGATTTGGTTGGACAAGGAATAGAAGAGAGAGTAGAAATTAGGTCTCAACTATTTTTTTCTTTCCCATGACTTCAGATATTTGAAGTCAAAACCTATGAAACAGATGAGTTGCCATAAAGCCAATTATACCAATCCTGCTCCAGAGCTGCAATGAACAGATTTTTCTTAGATGTTTGACAGAAAAAGAGATAATTCAGTAAAAAGAAATGCAAAATCCTAATATGTCCTTTGCTTTTTTTGGTTTAGAAGCTCAGGGCTGTACCCTTCAGGGACTGTTTACTTATGGCTTTAGAGAGGTTTGTTTGAACAAACAGTTTGAGTCGTGGGGCCCTGTGCAGCCAGGGGACCACTCAGCAGTGCAGGGGAAGCTGGCAACGTTTCAGCTTGTCAATAGACATTTCAGCTGGGCTTGGAAGCAGATGTGAAGTGACAGCTCCTGATCTGTGCTTGCTCACACTTCCTTTTATCAGGCTGCTTCATCTCTCAGGTGTGAGTTCCACAGCAGTCACCAAATCCATTTCAGAAGCCATTTAGCCTATGTTCATGATGTGATGATCCAGAATCCTGTGCTTGGACTCATGGAGGAGAGAGAGAGATGTGATGACACTGTGCTTCCCAGCCTCTTTTCCCTGTTTTAGTCAGGAATAGCAGGATACAGGTTAGTAACAACCTCTAATAAACCCCCTCTCTGACATTGAGACTGGTCCCTGAACTGGAAGGCAAGCATGGAAAAGTGTTACTGACTTTGCTGTGTGAAGGGAAGAGCAGCACTGATTTTTAGTGGAGAAGCTGGTTAGATGGTGATTGTTGGGAAGCTGAGGCAGAGCCATTAGGAGAGAAGCATTTGTGTAAAATGAGCCGCCCCCAGCTCTGCCTTTTTTGGTTTTTGTGGACTAAAAGAAAGGAGCCTACAGAAAACAAAATGATTCACTAATGAATCTTACTCTGGGCAGATCCATGCAAGAAAATGCATGAGAAGGTAAAACCAGAGACAGAGCAATCTCCAGAGTAATAAAGGAAGTTAAAGCCAACCCTTCCCATTGCTACTACATTAACTACATAATGAGGTGGAAAAGAGCCAGTTTCAAGCACTATTCCCTCCATAAACAGGGGTTTTCACTTAAAGAATGAAGCACATTGAAGCACATTTTTTAAACTGAGAAAAAAATGGGTAAATGCAAATTGTTTTCTTAGTTGAAGACAAGATGACTTCTTGCAGTCTCGCCTATTTTTTTGGCAACCAGGGCAGTCCAAAACAAGTGCAATTTCCAGGACAGGGAGCTTAAATTTCTTGCAGTAAAACATTCCACTGCTGTTTTCAGCAGTTCTTTGAAACAGCTGCTGTGGATGCCAAAAAAAGAGCCAGTGTGTTCCTGTGGGCTTAACACATCTCCAAGTCAATTTTCCAAGAAAAGACTTGAAGATCTTCTGTGGGTATCCGTAACTATTTTATATGGGGCAGCAATGGGCACCTCTCCAATCTCCTCACTTGATGCTCTTCATACTGCACCATGGCTGAAGTGCTCAGTTCTCCTTACTCTCCTGAGGTCCCATCAGGAGTGGGTTACTTATTTGTGTTCCCCATCACACGCAGGCTGGCCTGCTCTGCTCCATCTGTTTGAGAATAATTAGTTGCAAGGGATGAACTGAAAGTTCCAACACTGAGGACTAAAAAGGCAGTAAAAGTTTCTGAGGCAGTAAAAGTTTCTTCAGTAGAGAATCAAGTATTCTTCCTGTTTTGTGGTGACTAACACAGCACACACTCACCCATCTGTCTCCTGTCTCAGAGAGAAGCTGAGGTCAGCTTTCTCAGTGGGAAACTTACTGGATTGCTTTGAGTACACATTAGTGTTTTCAGAAACCTTTTTTCTCAGTCCATTTTTCTTCTCAAAAATATCTATTTATTTCAATATTTAATCATTCCCTTCCTTTCCTGACAGAGTAAAAAAATCATTCCAAGTTTTACTCAGATCATCTCATTAGCAAAGTGCAAGCAAAGAGAAGACCTGCTAGGTTTGTGCTGGATCCTTGGCACAGGAGCCAAATCCAAGAGAAACATCAGCTTGGTTGGCAGGGGCAGCTAACAGGCTCTTACCTGTCTCCAGAAAAAAAAAAAAAAAAAAAAAAAAAAGAGGCTCAGGTAGTGCAAACCTTGATGTTAGTCACTGCAGCAAGCAGATGGACTCAAGCATCTGATCTCCCTGCATGATTGACTCTGGGTTTTATTTCTACCCTGTGGAGAGCAGTTAGCTACTTCAGCCGACATAAATGTAGAGTTTTATTTTTAAAAGATGGAATAACAAAAACTGATGATAGATTTCTGAAGTTTGCCTGGATTCAGAAGCCTGAGGCTAATGGCAGAGCTAACAGAATTGTATATAAGTAAACAAATTATCAGCTGACAGCACATGTTTTCTTTCAATCTACAGAATGCCAGGCAGAGTTAAACTTTGCACAATTATGTCTGGTCTGCATGGTTTACTATAGCAATTTATGGAGTGTCTTTGACTCCACAGTAAGACTCTGAACCTCCATGTGCTTAACTTTACACACTAGAGTTATTTCGTGGAAGGTAATGTGACCTTTGCAAGTGGCGGCATGATCAAAACTTCACAAAACTGATAGAAACTTCCCTCTTGCTATTGAAAACTCAACCTGGTTTTAAAAAATCAAGCTGGGAGCAATATAAATCATTCTATTTCCTTTAGGATTCTATCAAAAGAGTAGTTTTCTGACTGGGAAGCTCCAGGAGAATATGTTATTTTTTAATATTTAAACCCAGCAAATTATTAGTTTGCTGCAAATTAACGTAATGTTTGCTCAGTATCTCCATTTGCATAAGAAGACTTCTTAATAAGTTTTCAAAATGGCAGAACCTCACTCTTCTGGCAACTTAGTTCAAATAACCCTAGGCACAGAAGAGCTTACAAACATTTACATAAATATACACTTACTGTACACATGTACAGACAGCATTAGAAAGCCTCATCTTCTCTTTCAAAGGGTCGATGCCCGGGTCCAGGACACAGCCTGGGTGTGCAGACACATGCCCCTTACCATCCTGCCTGCTGAAAACATGCTACAAATTTCATGTCTCCCACATGGCTGTTCTTGCCCCTTGACCATCAGTGAGGAGGGAGGCAGCTGGACTGGATTCTCCTCAATGGCATCTTGCTGAATTTGGGATCAGTTCTCAGTTATGTGAAGACCAGCCCTAGGTGAGAACATCCACGCACCACACGCCGTGTCCGCCTCCCCAGCACCACTTTCATTTCTGGCACCCCGTCCCCTCAGCTGCAGCAAAGCCAGGATGTTTCTGTGACACATCAGCACTGTTGTGATTGGTTTGAGCTTAAAATAGGCCCTGGGAATTACTGGCATGAAATCATGAAAACTGCAAATCTCTAAAGTGGGAAACAAATGAATCTTTCCCAATCAACATCTTTAATTGCTTATATTTCTGTACTTTTCTGGCATGATTCCAAAGAAAATAGGAGATCATGTTTGAAATTATTTTCCTTTTTCTCAAGTGCTGATGAGGTATCCTGGGAGATGTACCTGAAAGGAAGCTGCCCCACGGCAACTGAGTCCCAGCTTTGGGCAATAAATGCATTTTACAGCCCTGTGCATTCAGGCAAGAGCGTCTGGTATTGTCCCAGTTGGTGAAGAGAGTGAACAGAGGAAGGCAAAATTGAGGGCAGGGATAGAAAGGAAAGGAACAAATGTAAAAGTATTGATCTGATGTACCTGTATTAAAAACACCAACATCTAATAAATACACTGGTGAAACACTGAGCTCAGATACATAAAGTCAGCTATATAATCTTCAGAACTCACACTTATTAAAAAAAAAAACCCCAAAACATTTAGTTCAGACTGCTGAGCCTTATCTAATAAAATGGTTCTCATTTTACAATATTTTATCAGGTTCTTCTGGAAGGTGGCAGCAACTTTATTTATCAAAAAAACTGGGACAGCTCCCTTGAGAATAAAACAGTCAGAGTCCTATCATCTACTAAAACTTCAGAATGTGCACATACTCCCTTGCATCTCGGCTGAGCTCAAAAGCCTGGCTGTCTGCACAGCTTGCTGAAGCCTTGGATCCCAAGTTCCAGTCCAAAGAAAATTTTTACAGCTGAGTTGCATAATATCCTGACAAACTGTTTATAATGGAAGCACTGACAGATCCTTAACTGTAGGGTTACAAATTCCTTTTTTCTCCTCATTTCTGTTCAAATACTAATATGAATGAATACCTCAGGGAAGAGAGTGATGCAACAAAATGGAATATAACTGTATTTTTCAATTGGGGGTCATGAATATTTTTAATATAAAAATCAAGATAAATAAAAGGTATCCAAAAATTGTGTATAATTTCGGACTGTAACCTGATTATTTTTTTTTTTTAATAAGAAACAAAGCTTTTATAACAGGAATCATTTAAAGAAGAGAAAACCAGAAGGGAGTGGTTTGCAAAGAGCATGACTTGCTGGGGAATTAATTTAACATAATGTTTTCATAAAAAAGGCTTTTCAAACCATAACAGCAGCTGCTAATACGGTTCATTTATCGCATAAATGATGTCATACATTGGGTTGTAAAAAAACCTTTCCAAGTAGCGACATCTTCCTCTCCCCCTCAGTCACTGCATCCATAGCCCAGGGAAGCCAGATTTTTTTCATCAGACTTCAAAGGGCTTGGAGTTCAGACCCACTGTGAGCAGAATGGGATTTCCACGGAGGATCACGGGGGCTGGGAGCAGCTCCAGCTGAGCAGCCGGAGCTCTCTGAGCCTTTGCCACTTCACACCATGTCTCCACTGCTCCTCGTGCCTCCACGGGCTCTCAACAAACCAGCAAATCCACCTCCACAGACCTGCCCTTCTCTGCTCAGCCCCTCTGTGCTGTCATGTGGGTTCTCTCTAGCTGCCACTCAACCCCCACATCCATCCTTTCCCTCCGGGAAGCTCCAGGGCCGTGGCTTGGCTGTGTCTCCAGCCCTCACTGCTCTCTGCACCCCCGCACAAGGGAGGCCAGGCAGCACCACGGCAGCATTGCTGATCCAAGCACAACACCCTGACCTCAAAAGAGTCGTAGGAGAGTGGAAATTTCCCCATTTTTGGCTTTTCCACGGAGACTTGAGTGGGGCAGATACTGCCACGACCTGCCTGAGGTCCCAGAGTTTAATGGTCCCAGAGTGGCCATGCAGGACATGCCAACCCTCACCCCAGGTCCTCCCCTCACACTGCTCAGAATCACAGAATATTCTGAGTTGGATGGGACCCACAAGAATCATCAAGTCCAACCCTTGAGTGAATGGCCCCTACAGGGATCAAACCCATGTGCCATTAGCACCATCTTCTAAGCAGCTGAGCTCAGCACTTCACTTGCACTCAGGAGTTTGCCCCACATCTTAGCAAACCTCAGGTCCTCCAGACAGGTTCTTCTCTTGTTCCTCTTGATTTTGAGGGGAACATCCCCAGCTGCACACAAGTACATGTGAACACACATGGGCACCAGCTCTCACCTTCCCTGGTGCACACATGGTCCCGTCCAGCGGAGGCCCTTTCTTTGTTTTGCAGAAATAAGGATTCTCAGGGTGGCTACACCACAGCTGCTTGCAGGGATCAAATGTACGGAACTGGAACACAGGAAAAAAATCAGTGATGATGATGCTTTGAGAGAGATCCCACTGGAAACAACAGAAGCTGCAGATTTTTTTCCTAGGTATAAAATGAAAGCTGTTAGTGCTGATCCCTGAGGAACACCATGATGTCTGTGGATTGAATATTTGAGCATACAGAATCATGACTCTGAGGAAAGATCCCATCCACATGCAATGGAATAAAGTCAGGCAAAAATAGTTTTACACGAGTAAAACTAACCAGTTACCAACCAGTTCCCTTAAGCAGTGAGACACACTGCCTTTTCTTACAGCTTTTCCAAATGGGTCTGCTTCATTTGGCAAACAAAGCAAAAAATCCTTGTGCACCCATGGGAGATGGAAATGAGCTGCTCAGACTTTAGCTCAGCTGTTGTAATCTCCTTCTCAGGGGGATGGAAATTTGAGATCAGGTCCCCAGTCCGACGAATAAATCAGCATTTTACCTACAATGCAAAGGCTTCTATAGGAGACAATGGGAACCACCCACCACAAAACATACTAAATCATGATTCCTGGACATGCTTTTGGCTATTCTGAACAAAGAAGAATAGAAAGCCTCCATCTCTCAGGCTCTGGAAGATGGCTGTAAGAAAAGATTCTCTTTAGTTGGGACATTCTTCCAAGGCAGCATCAGAGGGAATTGTGTCAAGACACAACACTACAGCTCACGCTCTAAAGGTTCTCATCCATTATCTAGGGACACTGCACAGCACATATATTCCTGCAGATGGGAATGAAAGCAAAAATGTTACATGTCAGCACTGCCAGCAGCTGAAAACATCTCTTTCCATTTAATATTTTGTTCTACTTGAAGAGCTGGGGGTGGGAGGCACAGTCCTGCTGCAGAAGACTCTATTTTCTGAGGCCAGTGCATTGAGAATTGCACTAATCTTGCCTTGCTTTTAATTTAGACTTTGCCTCTTGTTTTCCTCATACACGAGAGCCAACCATGCCATCAAGAGTCTTTACAAGTTGCTTTACTTGCTGTCACACATATTTTCTCTTGCAAAGCATCAAAATGCATCACATTTTCCATAAAATTGGATCATAAAAGCATGCTGCCCTGTGCTAACACCACGAGATGTGGCAGCAAATCCATCTCCTCCACATCCAGGTGGGAGTTTTATAGCAAAATAACCAGCTGCCAGCAAGAGGAGGCTCAACAATACAGCAAGTTTGCTTAACAACTACAGATCTTTATGAAACTACACAGTAATTATTTCTGTAACTCTAGTTAAAAAAACAAAACAAAACAAAACAAAAACAAAACCAGAGATATTTAGAATAATATGTATGTCAACATTCAGTTGTTATCCTTGCTTACAGCTAAGAGGGCACAACACCTTTCCTTGGGGGCTTCACTACACTGTCCCTATTAAGGACATGTCAGAGACACTTAGACCACTCCTGGATGAGAAATAGCAGAAGCCAAAGTAAAGTACTCACAGCTGTGCACATCATGTATCCCAGACCAAAGTCAAATCGGCACTGCTCGTTCATGGAGTAGTGAATCCCTGGCAGCTGTGGAAGGGAAGGCCAGTCATGTTCGAAGGGATCATCCCGCAGACAATCATAGGAACTGCAACAGGCAAAAATTACAGGAACAGATGGGGCTGTGAGGCTTGCACAGTGTTTGTGGTTTCATTGTTTTTTTGTTCCAAACAAAATAGAGCCTACAATTTCTCAGATGCTCGTTCTGAAGAGCAGCTAATATTGCATTTACGCCCACATTCACTTCAGCATGTTGTATCCACCTTCAATGGATTCTACACATCTTTTTTTGAAGCCCTTCCATTGTAATTTCCATTTAGCTTGCAGGTAAATTCCTATCAGTCTCCAGGCTCCTTATGTGAAAGGAATCAAAGGAAGAATCCACATGAGACCAAGAAGAAAAGAAAGTTTAATTAATTTTCCATTTGTGGAATTTCTTGCTGCCTGCAGCTGTCTTTCAAGTGAGGTTTCAAAAGCAGAGGCCAGGGTAACCAGCCCAGAATACCACTGAACTTACAGTTTCCCTTTGTCCTCCCTGAGAAGCAGTGACTCATTTACAGACTTCACCCGTGTTTGCTCTCTCTCTCTGGTTCTCCTGATCGCTCCCAACTCCATCCACAGTTTAAACTAAGTTTCCTTTCTGTGTGATCAATGTGGAAGTTTCTCCTCTGCTCCTAAGGAGTGAGGACAGCCTGTAGAATTACATCTGACCAAGTCATGCCAGCACAAAGGACTGAAGCCAGTGCCACCAAATGGTTAACACAGTGTAAGTACTGGTTGATTCACAACACCAGCACAGTCCACAGAATCTCTGAAATGTCTCCCAGTTATTCAACAGACATGAGGACACCATACATGAGTCTATCCTGGTAATCATTAAGATTGCCTTGAAGTTACCAATAGCTGAAAGCAGAATTTTGAGGTTAGATTTACTTCAAAGCAAACCATTGTTCTGCTTTGTTATAAGACATTTTAAAAATAGTTGTATTTAAGAGAATGTAAAGCAGCCCTCTAGGCCAGATGATTTTTATTTAAGTTTTATTTAATGGCTAAAGCGCTGGAAGATCTTGCTAATTGAAGCAAGCACACGTCCCTCACAACGTTTTTATACCTTACTGGCACACCTAATATAACTATGATAAAAATACTGATAAAAAGACTGCTGCACTTTTTTCCTACTCATTTTCAGCTTTTGCTGGTTATGGTAGCAGCTTCCCCATATTTTTTGTACAACTTTCACATAACAAGGGGAGGGGGGTTTTTCTGTAAGGAGCAAAAACAAGGTCATAAACAACAGAATTTGTCAGGGAATTCCCACACAGGTCTAATGCCTGAAGCGTCAGGTCCAAAAGGGAAGGCAAGGGGCATGGATGAAGCTGTTTAAACAGCTTTTGCATTTAAGGTACTGAAAGAAAAATTAACAACTGAAGAACTAATTCTAGAACCATGTGTGCTCTTTAGATATCTATTAAAGTTAAGAAAAGCCCTGAGCACTTAAGGGGTAGATTTTCTTCTCTAGGCAGCACCGTCTTGTCACTGACAGGTGCTGGGCAGCCAAGGCAGCCCTCAGCTAGAGGTTAGAGTAGGGAGGGAGGAAAGCTAGCAATGAGATTCATAACAGTGCCTTCCACCATCCCTGAGAGGACAGCAAATACACCCTCAGCATCCGGAAAATGAGCAGATGTAAATGAAATGAGATTAATTTAGACTGGACGGACACCAACCCGGAGGCGAGATGCGGAATCGCTCCCTCGCGCTCCCCGTGGAAGGGGAGAGGCTGCTGAGCAGTACTCACTGGAGGTAGCGGTTCAGCTCCTGCTGGCTGCAGCGGGACCAGTGGAAGCGGTGGAAGGCAGCCTGCACCAGGGGGGCCATGATGCTGCCCAGCCGGACCTCGTCCCCACAGCGGTTCCCTTGGCCGTCGTGCTCCATCCCTAAACTGCCCCGCACGGGACAGAGACACAGCGGTGACATCTCAGGTGGGTCTGAGTGCCCGAGCGCTCCCCCTCCCCAGCGGCACCCGGGGCTGCTGCCAGCAAGGCTCTCACCAAGGTGCCACGGCCCTTGTCCACACCAGCGAAGTCATGAGGAATAACACAGGGTGAGGCTGAAACTAAAGAGCTGCCTTGGAGTAACTCCCACATGGAAGGATTGACCCTTGAGGGTACTTTCATGTCATTAGCCCAATCCACTTTCAAGAAAAAAAAAAAAAAAAAAAAACTAAAAATGCTTTCTTGGGAGTTCTGTGCACATGCACATTTGTGAATTACTACAGCTAAATGTGAATCCATTTCTGAATTACTGGGCCTGCCCACACTCCAGGAGTACTAACAGAAATGTACCCAGGCTCTAATCTGGAGCTATTCAGGACTTTATATAATTTCTAAAAAAATCACACCTTAGCTTAATTCAAAGTATTTTGCAACTGCAGACAAATCCTTTGCATGGAAAAAAGAAAGGAACCACACAGAAAGCCAGTTCAGACAAGCTACTGCTGTTGCCCAGGAGCAATCCCACATTGTTTAAATGTGAAACAGCCTGGAAAGTGGTGGATGCTTTCTAGAAGATTACCCCAAATTACAGATATTTTAAAATTTCTTTTTGGCTTTATTTTGAATATATTTGCTCCTTTCCTTTGTTTGATCTTTTATTGCATTTTTAATTAGCACTATTGAAATAATGTGGGCAATATCTGTCCATAGTTAAACCAAATTAACAGACTGGGGCTGAATATGACTTGAGGGATTACAAACTTTCTGCAGTGGTGTCTCTTTTAAAGCCCATGCTGTGTTCTTTTTATTTCTAATTTTAAAATTCTGGAATCAAATACTATCTGAGTCTCAAATAGGTGTCCCTGTCTAAGATATGTTTATGGTGGTTTCAATGAATTTTGGCACTTTATTGTCTAAAAAAGGAGAAAGGCTTTCTTAGGGAAAACATAATAGATGGAAACTGTTCAGAAAAAGCCTTCTGGTAACTGTTATTCTACCAAAGAGAAAATGGGAAATCAGTGGGAGTTCTCTGCAGGGAAAACAAGGAAACTAAAAAGATCTGGGAGAAACCAAAGCTCTGACAAGTGCTGCCCAGGCATTGGTTCAAATCACATTAATAGGTAAAATGATTGCATTTTTTTCATATGAGATATATAGAAAGGTTGTAACTGCAGTGCTTGGCACCTCACTTCTATACAGTATTGTTTCCTTTATCAGAAGTAGCATATACAGATTATGTTCTTATTTAGTATGGACTGCTTGCAAGGATATTGTGTTCCACTGACTCAGTGAAATCATCTTTCTTTATTATGGGTACTTTACATTTCCACCATGAGACTATAATACATCATTCAATCTAGTCCCACAGCAGTCCTGGAAGACATTTTGGTATTAGTTCTTTTTTCCTATTTGAAAATCCCAAAATATAAAGCTTACTTAAGATCATAAAGAAAGCTTTGTGAGAGCTGAGACCTGAAACCAGAGCTAGCCCTAAATATTTCTTAACATCAATTGTATCTGTCCAAAGTCATCAGCATTTGTCCGCACCAAGAACCATTTAAGGTACAACACAGATGCCCAGCTGTACTCACACATGACCAGTTTCATGAGCCACCACAAATGCAGACGAAAAACCATCTTCATGGTTGAGAGTGCAGCTTCGGACGGGATGGCACATCCCAGTGACAGGAGCGTAGCCTGTGAGAATCACCAAGTGTTTCAGAAAACAAACAAAACCAGAAAAATCAATGGTGGGAAGCTCTAGGGCAAGAATCTGTCCTTTGTTGTGACATAAGTATAGTTGAAGCGGTCCTCTGAAGACCTCTGCCTCCAAACATTTAACAATGTGCTCCTTCATCTATGAAACAGATGAAACCAGCCAGTTGAACAAATTAAAACTTCCTGGCTCACCAAGAAAATTCTTGTCACCTTTTGGACTGCCCTACAGTTGCCTTTTTCAAGTGCATAAGACAAGAGAGGCAAAGGACACCACATGCTGCTGTTTGGAGGAGCCCAATACCAGCCCTCAGGGAGCAAAGCCCCAGCCATCTCTGTGTTGACAGCAGTTCTGGCCCACTCAAAATGAATGGGAAAGCTCTGAGATTTCTCCCCTCTGGTGAAAAACCTGATCTCTCACAAGAGGCAGAGGTCTGAGAAAAAGAACAAATGGGCAGCGCTTGGCCCTGCTGTTCCAGATTTCTCCATAAGAACATTTCTTGCAATTCAGCTGTAACACAGCAACAGCTTTGGAACTTCTGTAACACAAAATCTATTTTTTAATCTTTGTGCATTTTCAGGACTGTTTACATATGGATCCCATTTTCTTGGCTTCAGTAAGAACACAGAAATGATCCAACAGGTCATCAGTATGAAAGGATAAAATAATAAGTGAAGCAGTAACAACTGAAAATGGCCCAACCAAGAGCTCTTGGGGAAAGAAAACATTGAGCAGGGCTCAGCAAAAGACGCACAGTTAAACTTTACATGACTAGCCTGGCTTGGTGATAAATGCAAACACAAAACAGATGCAGACACACACCTTGCATGCCTGATGGACCAAAATCCTGCCTGGTGAGGAAGATGGCATGGTCGTGATACTCCGCGTGCCCAGTGTCGGGTTTCTGCTGCAAGTAGGCCCATCGACACACGTTCTCCAGACTTTGGGAGGGGTTCCCAATCTCTATCAGACTCATAGACTGCAGTCACACAGGGTTAAAAAAAGACACCAGGAGTTATTTATTGAGAGTGTGGGCAATTTTTTTGCCAGTTTCTTCAGGGACTAAACACCCCATTTCCGTTACAAGTTTGTTCTTAATTAAGAGATACTTACATTTCAGAAACAAATTCTGCTGGACCAATAAGGCAAGAAAATAGCTAAAGTTCATGGTTAGATTGTGATTTCTGCATCTAATGCAATCTAAGATACGACAAAAGCAAAAAATAGAAGAGAAATAGAATGATGTGTATTTTAATGACAAAACTGATACTGGGTTGTGTACTCTTATTATTTCTATGCCACCCTGGCATCAGTTTTCATCATTTTATCATCTCTTTACCATCACTTCCAGTCAGGATATACAGTTCCTGATGGGGCCCATGTCACTTTTGGAACCACAACAGGTCTCAATCAGGAGAGACTGACCCAGTGTAGAGAAGATCAAAGCCTGATGGCTAAGCAAAGCCTATCACAATATCTGCAGAGAGCCAGCACCCTGTCCTGTTCATCAGCTGCTTCTGTCATGAAATGAAACTGGTTAAGCTGTTCTGTCAGACTTTGGCACACTCCTAGAGGCTCTGTCAGTGTAAAACTAAGTATACTTTTTCAGTTGTACTCGAATCATTACTTCCAGAAATGGACTTTCTCAGTGACTGTCTTTTAAATTGCATTTTCTTTATCCCATTACTCATCCGAAGATCATTCAGAAGGTAGAACACAACTTCCCACTGCGGGATGTCATTCTCCATGTAATCCCCATTACGTGGGTGATGAGCTGACATAGCTTGGCTGGCTCCAGTGAGCTGATGTGTTAGGTGAGGTGCAAAGGACAGTCCTCTTGAGCAAGAAAGAGAAACGTATCTTAAAATACAACTACTACATTTGCCTTTATTTTTTCCCCCACTAGTACCTTCTTAAGAGTTCCCAGCTAATTCTGCTTCATACTGTGCACTGCTGAGACTTTAGAAAGCTTACTGTATGTGGGATACTCTAAAATGTATGACTAACTGACCTGTCCCATGCCTTCCAGGATTTTTAAGAACTACAGATGTGAACCTGGCTTTTTATTTGCAAAAATTATATTACCATGACAACATCATAACAAAAACCACTACAGTTTAGATGCTATACTGTACTGCAAGCATTTGGCATTCCTAAATACTTAATGTAGAGCAAAACTTAGCCTAGGCCAAAAATAAGAGAGAAGTAATACAATTCATGTTTAAATACAGATGTATTTGACGTGTCCTCTAATTGAATGCATGATGGAATACATAGAGTATTGACTACATGAAAAAAAATCCTCAAAGGGTTGTGGACGAACAACTGGAATTGATAAAAGAAGTGTCTGCCAAACTGAGGTCTGATTTTGGCAAAACTAAGATATTACAATTCTGCAAATGTTCAGAAAAACAAATTTATAAACCAAATAGAGGCACAGTTTGGATTCTGATACCACTGTGGAATGAAAAAGTTGTAATAGAATCCTGTGCTGGATCATACTGCTTCCAGCCATAATTCCCTTGGAAATTGAACTAATAACTGTATTTTAAATGGTGGGACAGTTGTGGTACCTTAATTGAATCTTGGTATATTTATAAGAACATACTTAAACAAACTTTGAGTCACTAATAGACGGCAAAATCCTGGCTCTTCAAGCAAAAATCCTAGTCAGTTAAACAGTTTGACTATTGCTGAGGTCTTTATTAACATCCATCAGTGGCAAAACAGAAACAAACAAACAAATAAGCAAACATTAAACTTTTCTACATCATCTCCACTCTTATGTCTCCAGAATTGCACAAAAAACATCAATTCCTTCAAGGAGCTCAATAAAATTCTGACTGCAAGGCTCAAAAGCAAAGAATGCTGTAAAATGAAGTTAAGAAACTTCTAGTTTTCTAATCTTTTCTGATGTTTGCTAATACTTCCATATTTCATAATGACCTCCTTGTGTACATTCCACCAAGTGAAAAATCACATCATTTAAGTGTTTCACATCATTGTTCAGAAAACAATGAAAACACACACCCTGTCAACATATGCTTTGTTTAAGGGTATCCAATTATTTGCAAAGAAGTCCTGAATTTGCATGATCAGCAAAAAAGCACAGAAAATAAAATGTAAATTATTTCCTAATAACCACTGCTTTATAGCTTTCCTCTGTCATCTCTTCTCTGCCTGCTAAACCAAGCCCTTGTTGGTGGAGTCCATCACAAAAGAGAAATATTTGTCTCTGAATGAAGTAAGAGAGCAGGTTACAGCACTCCTCTGATTAACATCGAGTCTGCCAGAGGCCAGACCAGCCTGGCACAACAAACCAGCAACTCCCGTGGTTCAGGCACTGCACTGGCATCTGCAGTGAGTGAACAACTCTCTCACTGTACACTGAGGTCCCTTCCAAGACCAAAACCACAGGCTCAGTCCAAGAGAACTTCAATGCTTACTTGGCTTGTTAAAACATTGATTTTAGAGATTGTCTTCAAGCAAATGAAGTTGGACCAGTTGGTTAATGTGGAGCATTGTGGGGTTTTTGCATCCAACATGATAGGGAGAAAGCAAAAAAATCCTGTGACATAAAAGGCAAAACTGAGAACACAAAATTCCTACAAAGTATGTTTCATCTGACCCATCTTTTTTGCCAAGGACACAATTTTAACATCATAAAACTGAGCCTTACTGCTCTTTAAGTTGGGAAACAAGACATCCAGTAGGAAGTCAATTATTTTGAGTGCTCATGTGCTACAAATATAAGTGGCAAGTCAAGGACCTGTAATGAGGAGGGCTTCAAAGAGTGAAACACTCAGTCTGTCAAGAGTGTCAGTGCCAGATTACTCAGATCATCTGGTCACTAATCCATTGTCTTTCCTCACTGCAATGCAGCAGCCTGAAAAGAGAAACCCACTTGACTCCCAGCAAATTTTCACCTGAAAAAAAAAAAAAAAATCACTTTCCACAATTTGCCAAAGACTTGCAGATCAGAAAGGTTTCAACAATGCTAATGGAAAATATTGCATGGCCGGGGAACCATCAGTCTGACAGAGTCAAGCTCACTGTGCTGAGCAACTGCACTGGCTGAGACCAAAGAACCACGAACACCATGGTCCTCTCCTCACAGTGGGCAATGGTATGGCCAGGGACAGGAATTAGAGGTAGTTCTTCCCTCCAAAGAACCTCCAAGGCTCCAGTGGTCTTTGGATCAAAGACTTCCTAAGTCAGGCATGCCTTTATACAGAATTTTATCCACTTTTCTGGCTGCCTTGACTTTACAGATAAATGCTGCTGTCCTGAAGAGAATAGCTTAGGAGATCATGGGACCAGGCAGAGCTTGTTAGTAGACAGGGCAGATGTCATACGTTTTAGAAGGATGCTGTCCAAAAATTACTCTTGTAGAGATATCAGATAACACTTAATAATATTTTCTTTTGGAACTCAGTGTGGGTTTCATCAGAGCCCAACCCCTTATTAAATGGACAAAGCAAATGAGAAAGAGGAAAAGAGATGAGCTGTGTGCAGTAATAAGGGCTGAAAGGGAAAAATCCCTCTTTGTCACACTGCAAACAGGGAAAGTTTGGGGGCCAGCAGGCTGCACATGGAGAAGAGGTGTAGGTGTGTGTTAGTCTTGGCCAGCAAAGGGCCCACACTGCCAGGAACTCACAGGTCCTGCAGCTGGCTGGGAGCTCTGACCTGGCTGGGAAGGATCTCTTTCCAAGCAGGACAGCAGGCCTGTGGAGAGCATTACTCAGCTGATCAGCAGGAAAACTGCCAATGGAAAGGGAAACTTTCCTTCTCACAGCAAGAAAAGCAAAGAATCTGTGAACTGCTGATGGAAACAGATGGAGATGTTGGCCAAGAAGTGGAAAGGGCTCAGCTGGGAAAACATCCCCCAGGCGAGGAGACACCACAGAGGGTGACGAGGACAGTCTGCCCTACAGAACTGGCCGAGGCCTTTTCTCTGGGAAACTCAACATCCACCAGTGCTGCACTTTTTCCTTCCTTTTTTTGATTCTGCCTTCATTTCTTCTCCAGTCCCTTCCTTCTTAGATGGAAGCAGAACGACAAAAAGAAAACAAGACAAACAAACAAAAAAGTAAATAAAAATAGAAGACAACTGAGTTGTGGCTGCTATTCATACAAAGAGGCAAAGCAGGGCAGTAAGAAATGGCTGAAAGCCAGAGAGGTCTCTGAACCTCCTTTGCTGTCTATCTTAAGCTTTGGGAATTTAGAAGTTCTCTCAATATGAACACACTGAAGAACAAGTAATTAATGAATCCAACTGGAAAGTCCTTCAAATACTTGTGGAGACTGTGGGACAAGGAAGAAATATGTAATCTTTTTCCCCTTAACAATGTCAAAGTTATCTTATAAGAAAACTGCAAATTTAGTCTATATTCTATCCAAACCTTTCAAGAATGTTGAAGCTGCTGGACCATGTGAAAGTCATACTGGTGTCACACACAGAATGGCAGCTCCCCTTAAACAGCTGTTTTCTTTATCTGATATTTTGCATCCCTGGGTACAACTTTGCAAAAGTGATGATGAGCAGGTACTTGATGATAATAACTTAAGAAATTTAGGCTTGTCAGAAGCTTGGGACCTTTCCTAACTCATCCATTAGGTGGTGCTCCAAGAGAACCAACGGAGAAGGCTTTACAGCTCCTCAGTAGCTCCAGGAGGAGCAGAAATATTCTTAACATGACAGGCTTCAAACTATAGTAGGAAAAGTTGGACCACAGCAGTGCATACATTCAGGAAACAATTTAACATATGACTTTTCCCTTCCTGAATGTGTAAACTCTCTGCAAAACACACTGTTTACATTGCTTCTACTTGGCACTTCTATTGTTCATTGGATATTGGATTAGAACTTTTATATTCTTCTCTCATTCTGAACAAGACAAGCCAAAGATAAATAAATACAATTATTGAATGTCCATGGTAACCAAACTAACAAAAATAGCTCATTCAGCAAACAGTCATTTTGCATTCAAAGGATTTGTAAAACTTTCTTATGGCACCAGTTTGTAAACATTTTTCAGTCTCTAATTCTGTATAAATGTAAGCAGATCAGGAATACAAAGCACTGTTTATGCTATCAGTCAGCTCCACATTCTTCAAGGTCCCAACAAAACACACTGGGAAATTATAAGCTCTAAGTCTAATATATAAATAAGTGAATACAACAACTCACCCAGATAAAAAACAGGAGGGGCAGTATCTCTTTTCTTTTTCCCTATATGAAGCATATGGAAACAGTGAAAAAACATTAACAGCTGCCAAAATGCTACATCATATGTAGGACCTGGCCTTGCAACTCAGCCTGTGCAGAACTGGTTACTGGATGTGGCCAAATTCTGGTGCCAGAAACTCCATTTCAGAAACATTTGTAAGGCCAGGGTTTGATTCCTGCTGATTCATTCAGGTCTTCTGCATCTACCAGTGTCAACTCACTCAACTCACATTCATGACTTAGTACAAGGAGAGTCTGGAGGAGGCTCAGGAAGATCTCAATATATATAAATACCTATTGTGCAGGGAATAAAGATGACTGAGACAGTCTTCCCAGAGGTGTCCAGAGAAAGGAGAAGAGGCAATGGGCAAGAAAAACAGCCTTTAGGCTGTTTACTGTAGTTTCACCGTAAGAGTGGCCAAACATTGGGAAGGGTTGTCCAGAGAGGTTATTGAGTCTCTGGAAATATTAAAAAGTTGGACAAAGCTGGACACAGTCCTGAACAACCTGCTCCAGGTGACCTTGCTCTGAGCAGGGCAGTTGGACTAGATGATGCCCAGAGGTCTATTCCAAGCACAGATGTTCCATGACCCTGTTGTGCAGCTAACAACCTCCTTGCATTGCCAGGCACAGGTGCTCACAGCCAGTGTCTTTGCACCCTCCTGGAAGAAGCAGAGGTAAGTGGAGGTGCTCATCCCTTTCCCTCCAGGGAAACAGCAGGGTCAACAGCAAAATAGAAAGGACAAACACCAGATTTAAGGGATAAACCTGATTTGTGCTTCCAAGGCTGTCCTCTGGGAAATAGAGAGAAAGAAGAACCTAACTCAGACTGAACCAGCACTTTCATCTTGGCTGAACCAAGAACGTCTCCCCTGCTTGCATCAAGCTTAGACATGAAAAGGTCAGATGGCAGAGACAAAGAGAGCATCATTTTATGAAAAGATCAAAGGTAAAGTCCTGTCCCACATAAAGGCAGTAGGGGCTCTGCTAATATCTCAGACATAAAAAATTGAGAAGTCCTTCTCAGTTGAACAGTCCTATGAGGTTGTAGGCATCCACCCCACAGTACCTTCTTCCTGAACTGCCATCTCAAAGTCATTTAAGTTTTCTTCCATCCTCTAAGCTATTTGAGAGGATCTCTGCAGTGGTAGTCAGGTTCCTCTTTCACTCTGACCAAGTTAACACATGGTCAGAGTCCAACCACTTGTTAGGGTGCCAGCAGTGGTTTGCAGCTTATGTAGGTTTTCTCTCCCTACTGGTTGCATTTCCAGATGCCACGGAGCAGAGCCAGCATCCCTCAGCCCATCCCACCCTGCTCCAGGCTGAATACAGGCCACTTGGGCTGTGCATGGTGCCTAAGGAGAGCTCAGTGGTGTTCTGCACTGCCACATTCCCATTTCCCAAGAAATAACCGGCACAAATCCTCAGGTGGCTGCATTTATTGAAACCCCTGCAGTCCCTGCAAAATTCTTTCCAAGTGTTTTTTCATTAATCGCTGTATTAATTGCATTCATCCCAGGTAAACATGTGCTTTCCTCTGCACTGTGGAAGGCCAGCTCATCTGCACACAGAGTCACCATTGTCAATGGACAGAGCATGGGGCTGGAGCCAGGAATTTATGAGGTCTTATCCCCAGCCTGCCAGTGGCCTTCCGTGTGGCCTTGGAAAATAACACTTAACATCTTTGTTTTTTTAGCTGTAAAATGGGAATAATAATCTTTATTCATCCACCTCAAAGAGGCGATGAGAGGATTTTATGCAGAGCTCAGTATTTAAATGTTTCCAAACAAATTTTAGAATAACCAATCATTTTTAAATGCATGCTCAGCTCATCTCTTGCAACCTCCTCTGCACTTGGTGCTCGTGGCTGCTTTGCTTATTTCCCTGAGTATTCTAGAGCTAGCTGGATTACAGAGCTTTTACAACCAAAATAGGTCTAAGTGGAATAATTTGCACAAACATTGAATTATATTAATCCCAAATGTATCCGCAGTTACCAAAATTTGGAACCAATCTTCCTACTACTGGTGTAAAAAAGACAGAAGTGAGCCAGCTCATCTTTTTCCCATTTGAAGGAAAATGCACTGCATGTACCCTGTTCACTTATTTGCAGTATCCCATCACATCAAAAAAGCCAGTGACTTTGGAAGTCAATGCCAAGAAAATGCAGATAAATGCACGGTGGCTTCTGAAACCAACATGGATATGGAGCAGCCTTTGAAGAGCACGTTTTTCTATCCTAATAATGGAATTGATAAATGGGTGGGCAGCAGCAAGGCACAGCTGAAGCCTTCACATCAGTCTGTGGTACATCATTTGTTGGAAGTACTAAGAGCAAAGTGGGGAGTCTGGGAAGGGCTGGCAGCTTCTGCAAAGTCCTGCAAAGCTACCCCAGCCCCAGCACAGCCACATTCTGCCTGCTCCCCAAACACACCACTCAGCCAGAACCCAAGCCCGGGGCTCTTGACAGGGCCCAACCTGTCACCCCCTCAAAGTCCACTTACACAAAGTGCTGATTCAGTAAAACCATATCAGATTTTTTTAATTTGTCCCTGAAGTAATTTCAGCATGTGATCACTAAGGAATATCTTCTGTTTTTTCATCTTACCAGGGCAATTAATGCTATTCCTGAAATTACTGAAACTTCTGCATGTACAGTTGCCTGTGTTTGAGAATATTAAAAAATAAGTAGATTTTAAAGAGTGGAGTACCTTCAAGCAAGAACCAGTGAAAGGTTGGTTGCTATGCAACTCAAGTATTGTCCATATTATTCTTATCAACAGATGACATATTGTATAAAATAATATAATTGTCTAAAATAAACCACAATACAGTAGAAGACTGCTCAGGGGTGGAGAATTGGCAATAGCTGAGAGTGCTGTCATAAACCTGACGTTGATGGTACATACTTCATCAATTACAGAACCATAATGTAATTATTATGATTATTTAAATGGCACCCTTGATAATATATATAAATTGCCTGCAGTGAAGCAAATGAATCTGAAGATATTAGCTTCATGCTTTCAAAAGAACTGCTTATTCAAACAAGACTGGGATAATATTTTCATGTTGTGAAGCCAATCACACTGCTTCATTCATGCACTGCCTTAACTTGTACACACACCCTACTTAATACTATGTATTTTGAATATATATTTTCCTAAAAACTGTCAGTGCTGGTGTGTGGGATAGTAAAATATTTAAGGCTTTGTTCTAATTCCTCAGAACAGATTCAGAAAATAAAAACTATACACTTCTTCTCTTTGCTTTTCCACTACTAAATTATCCCAAACCTTTAAAGAAAAAATCTCCTCAATTTCTACTCCCTGGTACTAGTCCTCTGATCAGGATCTTTAAAAACATGAGCAGAAAAGGACATATTCTTATACAGCCAGGGCATGCAGGTTCCCACATCATAAAGTAGAGGAGCTCTGGAACTACATCTTTTAGATATACTTTTTGCTATTTTTATAAGGCTATAGATTGTCCTTCATGGAAACAAGAATCAGATATGGAAATGGGAGAAAAATTATCTTTGGGGCAAGCTTGTGACAGCAGAATTATTCCACTGAAACCAGCAGGACAACTCAGAAGCTAAAGGATTGTCCACTGCAGATTGTGGATGCAGAATATCCACAAGCAGATTACACAGACCTGCAAATGCTACTTCTGTGATGTGGCCAAAGACCCAACAAGAAATGATGGCTTCTGTCCTCCACCCCAACTCTCTTCTCTAAATAATATGAAATGGATAACTTTCAAATTACAAATGGACAAGGCTTTGCTCTTCACAAGAAAACAAAGATCCTTAAGATGGAATGATGACTGCTCTAGCCACTGTCTGCCATCTGCAAACTGGCAAAAATTACCAGAGCTCACGCAGACAGATCTGTAGGGCTGAAGATGAATAATAATAAACACATAACAATTATGAAACACCAATGAACCAAGGACTGCAAAGAAGTGACTAGTCCAGGTATTAATTCTGCTGGCTTCCACCACTATTGCAACATCAGATTTGTATGAGATTTGTAAGTCAATTTGCAATCAAATTTTTGCCATTATAGCAATTATATTTCAACCATTTTGTAATTCAATTTCAACTACACACTCCGTTAATTTTCAATCACAAAATGGCAAATGCGACCTTTTTTACTTTTTACTTTAGAACATACACCTGATTAAGCTTACCCAAAGCGTGTAACTACATCATCATTGCCATCATCATCATCATCACTGCCGAAAAGCAGAGATTGATTGGTGTGTTTAGTTCTCAGATAGGGAAGCTCCAACAGAAAAACTCAATCTGTATCCAGATAATCAGTCTCCTACAGAGTCCAAACTAAACCTGAGAGCTCCCTCATTTGCACCAGGGAGAAAATTTCTCAGCTGGTACTGAGCAGGGTAAGCTGGTGAATGCCAGTGGACCTTCACCATCTGCTCAGGTTCTTTGCTGACAGCATTCCAGCAACTCCCATGAATAGACACAGAGTCACCCAGAGTCCAGGTTTACTACATGAACATGGAAACCTCAGCAACTCCAGTCACAGGAAGGTGCATTGGACGTAATCACTCTGCTCTAAGCAGCTGGGCCTGATGCTGCATTGGAGAGCACCAAAATCACACGTCCTTAACCAATGCAGTTATCAAAACACTTGAAATGCCCTGTTCCTGTTTCCATGGAATCTGATGTTGACTTGGCAATAACAGGACACAGGTATTGAACAGATCAATACTTTGGAAACCCATTTAGCATTTTACTCCTCTTTACCCATGTTTTGTCTGTGGAGCAACCCCTTTCACAGAAACTGAGATAAAGAACACTTGATATTTTTAATTACAGATTTGATCTGCAGAGCTCTTTCCTTCTAGCTCCTATTCCACAGAACACCCATTTAACTTTAAGTACATGTGTAGTTCCACTGATAATAAGCACAACAAAAAATGAGTTCTTAGAAAGACACCGTAGCCCACAGCATCTTGCGGAACTGCCTTGTGTTTACTGTTACTTACATACAGTTGAACCAGAACACATGTTTTCTTTGGAAACTAAAATGTTCTCTATGTTTCATGGACCATTCCAAACAAATCTGAAAAGACAGACTGCCAGAGCTGAGCAGTAACTTCAAATGACACAGGGGAAACCCAGAAGAAATTAAAATTATTTAAAATTTAAAGATAAACAGATATATATAAACACGGAAGTTCGTTAGATACACAGACCAGTAAGAATAATACATATAGATTAAAATACAAAACAAATACATGTCCCCAGTAACTGCAGCAATCATAAAAGAATGAGGTCTATAGATATTGATATCCTCCATTTAAATTTACCCTTCCTTACCTTGCCGTAGCTCAGCAGGATTATCCTCACCAACACAACGTTAATGTGAGCACCCAGGGACTCATCATGATAAATTTCATTAACCTGCAAAAGAGTTCAGTGCTTTAACAATGGTAACTATAAAGGCACTGATATAGCCAGTGCCTTGTATACTCTGTCATTAGGCCAGACACCACTTAGTGATCATATTTAAAACATGAAAAATTCCACTAATGAGAGAGGGAATGATTTTGGGGTGTTTTTTTCCCAAACTCTGC
The DNA here is from genome assembly GCF_963662255.1 of Cinclus cinclus. Classification (NCBI taxonomy): domain Eukaryota; kingdom Metazoa; phylum Chordata; class Aves; order Passeriformes; family Cinclidae; genus Cinclus; species Cinclus cinclus. The sequence continues at coordinate 14,152,575 of NC_085059.1, forward strand.
TGTACACTCCCAACAGGCGATAATTTAGGGAATCATTTAAAATAAATATAATACTCAGAGACTTCAGATTAACAGGTATATAAGTGCCAGCCTAATTGCACTTGGAGGTATCATGGTACACCCACACGAGGCAGCTGAGATGACCCATGTGTGCCCACGTGTGGAGCATGGCAATCCAGACAAAATCCCAAATATCTCTCTGCTGAACAGGACCATGCATAGGGAAGGGGATGAGTGAGCAGAGAGACAGGACCTCTCTCCTGAGAGCCAGTCACCAGATCAGCTCAGCTGCACCCCTGTAACTCTTCCATCCAGGACCCATCACATCACATCACATCACACCACATCACACTCTGCCAAGAGGATGTGACTCCCCCAAAAGCTGGTCAGGCACATGGGCTGGCTTTATTGTGCATCAAAACTCATCAGTGTTAAACTTTGCACAAAAGAACAAAAGCTAAAAAATGTCAGGAAATTAAAATTGTCTTCATTTTTTTTTTTTTTAATACCAGACCTACATAACTGAACACACACACAAGGAAATCACTCCAGGAACACTGAAAAGAAAACTGTAAACAAAGAGTAGAGAATGAAATGTGGAAGAATTATTATCACTTAGGAAACACTGCTACAAGCAAGCTGGGCAAATATTAACTGTTAACAAGGCTGATTTAAGTATTCAGTGATGAAGACTGCATGAGACTTGGCCAAATGGCAGGGGTTTAGCTTTACAAATTACAAGAGGCAGATGAGATCCCTGCAAGGCAAGTTCCTTCCCTAAAACCTCCTTCCCTTGGTAAAGGTTGCACTAAACTGAACTGTTTTGCTGGCTGGACCTAGATTTCATTTATTCCTGCAAACCAGATTCATTACTTCAAGCTAATAAATAACTTTCAGGGAACCTTTCATTTGAAACATGGTAAATAATGTCCTGCTACTTCAATCAGCCCCAGTTTTAATGGCCCATATTTTATCTCTTCAAAAAACATTAAAATTAAATACATCAGTGTAGGTTTTGCTAAGCAATCCCCACTGACATTTTAAAGTGAATTTTAATTAATTTCATCAGTATTTTTTGACAGAAGAGCCTTATTTTATGCCTGGTAGGCATCCAAGTTTTCAACAGTCCTGAGCGTCCTGCTGAACTGCAGCTCCAGGAGGCTCACACCCTCCAGGACACCTGGGGAACATTCTGGGGGATGCCTGGGACCCAGGCTTGTTACTGGTTGATGAGCAAGCAGATCCTTGGATTAAGATGGTGGATGAGGAGCCCATGGCTATGAGTGGCTTCAGGGGCTTCTCTTTTCATTGTGGTGTAGTGGGAGCTGATTATGTTAAAATCTGCTTTGTAAACACCCCCTCTAGAAATCAGATCATCTCTTTGCATGTTTAAATAAGACTTTAGAAGACTAGCTAACTTTATATTCTGAAATTTTAAAAACTCTCTTATTTTCACTTTGAGGACCACTGCTCAAGACAGATTATGAAGAGGTAGTACACAAACACACTTTGCTTTATAAAAATTCTTTCACCCAGGAAAAAGACCCTTGAACACTGTCAAGGGAGGCAGGGATATTAATTTGTCTCCCTCTTTGTGTGATGAGAAGAGAGGACTTTTATCAAGAATATGAAACTGAAATAAGCTGCGAAGTACCTGTACATGAAATGAGTATTAAAAACTGCTGTGTATAGAGGACAGTAAACACAGCATGTAAATAAGTATTTAATTAGTTCATAAAGCATAATCTAAATTGGTGCACACCACTTTCTCATTAACTTCCAGAATTTAACCTAAGCCTCCTTTAACAATCATTGAGTAACTGAACAACTGTATCGCTGTTGTGTGCCAAAGGGAAACTTGGCTTGAAAACATTGATGGAACAAAATTAAAGCACTGTTTGACTATTCATGCAAATGACATCTAACAAACAAACTGTGAATGAACAGAAAGGCACAAGCACTGTAAAAAGCTGCTTGGTTCTCTTGGGATCCTGGATTTTCTGGGAGACAGCAAGCCAGTTCAAAGCTTTGGGTCTTAGTTTCATTAATAAGGATGAGTCCAAGCCCTCTTCACACAGCATCTTCCTCTGAGCTAAACTGTGGTTTGCCAGGAGTGTCTCACTGTACATGAATAATATTCTGAAATAGATGCTTTTCCTTTTTTTCTGCACAGTCTATATCACACCTATTTGTTTCAGGAACCTGTTAGAGATACAAATGAGATACTGTGCTCTCAGAGGTTCATGAAAATGCACACACTGAATGGGTCACCACAATCCCAAGCTCAGATTCTCCACATTTCCGCCTCTTACTTCAACCTGAAAGCAGAGTCGAGCTAATGCAGCTCAATATATAGGGCAGAAAATGACCAACTAGCCTGTGCAATCAGAATGCTCCAGGCTTGAGAGCAACTCACAACTTTGAGACTTACTGTTTGAAAGCAGAGATAGCCAGACAATGGAGATACATGTTCAGATGTCTGTGCAATAAACACACAGCTGTGGAAAAGACTGCAAATACTTTTCCAGCACTACATCTCCATGTACTTCACCAGGATATCCTGGTTCATTTCAACAGAAGAAAAGCCAGAGTCAATCTCCTGCTGCTCTTAGATCAGTAAGTCTAAAATTAAGTTGTTGCACAGGAGGGAAAAAAAAGTACACAGAGACCATCCCATAATCACAGCTTCTGAACTGAAGGCAGTAAATGAATTAAATCCTGATATATGTCCTACAGTGATTCAGCATTTGTAGAGGGTGATGAAGAAGGCTGGGTAAATCTCAAAGAATTCAAAGCACAGTGAAAGACTGTAAAGAGACTTTCATCACGCTATTGTAGTTTGCCAACTATTTTGGGATATCTCTGGTTTCTTTTTCTGGGATATTTCAAAGGAAAACATGCATTTCTATTTAAAGTTTCTGTGTAGAAATCAGGCTGGCACAGATTGGTGCTACATAAGAAAAACAAAGACTTTATTTACTTTTTTCATCTGTCCCTCTCTCCTAATTTTATAATTCTTCTGCCTTGAGCAAATTTCAAGTCAGCACAGTAAGCACATAGAATACATCAAAAAGCTAAAGGCAAGCCAAGTGCCTGTGAGGTGCCTCATGCTTTGTAAAAGAAGCACTGGAAAGTTTTGATTACCGAGCGAAGCATGGCTTGATCCTAAAAGGGAATTTTAAAGTTCCTGTAACACAAACAGTAATCAACAGTCTGCAGTTCTGCTAGTCTTGGTGCAGAGCAGGTTACCTGCTGATAGAGCTGGCAGGATTTTTAGGAAAAGTCAGGTGGTTCCCTGGATACCTAATTAAACCAATGCAACATAGGAGAATGACCAGCATATTTTGGCAAACCATCAGCAAACTCATTCATGCAGTTTGAAGGAGTTCCCAGCCTTGCAGAGTTTGTTAGTATCTGCTATGCAAAAGGCAGATCATTTCATCACAACATAGCTCCTGAACCATAAACCATCGGGTTTGTCCTGAGGCAGCTCCATGGATTGCTCCTCACGCCTGGGTGAGCACTGTCCAACGCCTGTTGGACATTTCATAGCTTCGGCCTCAGACTACATCAGTGTCAAACAGCTCCAAACCAGCACCAGCAGCCATCAGAGGGCACATCTGACCATTTGGAGAGGGCACAAACCAAGAGTCATCTGGTTTTGCAGCCACCACATATTGCTGATCCATCCAAGCTGATTAGCCTGCTCTTTGATCACCCAGCATCCTTACAAAACTACTGCTGCAGAAACTGCTGATGGCTACGTGCTCCTGGGCAGAGCTGGGACCACGTGTGGGTCTCTGCCAGAGCAATACTGGAGAGACTGGAGAGCATCAGCTCCTTCCCTGTGGGATGGCAGAGCTCCTGGCAAGCCATTGTTAGAGCCCAGCCTGAGATGCAGCTCATTCATCAGATCATAATTATCTGCAGCAAAGCCTCAGTGCCTGGTGGGCATCCAGTGATTGTCTATTTCTGTAAGAAACATCTGGTTTGAATTACAGGATAGGAACCAGAAATGTCATGGTGGATACTGAGCACAAGCTTCTGTAATCTGACACTCCCAAAAGCGTTCCCCTCTCACTTTGTTTTTCTGTGGTCCTACTTCAAACACCACTGTGCTCTTCGATTTTCATCACCTTCTTTATGCCTTTGAAGATCCCAAATGAGCATTTCTGACATTCCCAAACTTTATCTTAATCCCACAGGAGTAACTTTACATCAGCTCCTCTGGTGGATGTACTATGGTCACACAGAAAATCAGAAGGCAAAATCAAGGGCTCCTAGTCTCCCTTTATAGTCCTTGTAAGGCATTTCCTCATTTCCTCAGAGAGGAACTCTTTTTTGCCCTGAAATCTATGTTGAGCATCACAAGTAAAAAAAAATTAAAGCACACAACACACATGAAACTTAAAGGTCAAACTGTGATCTCACATTCAGAAAACAACTATCATTCTGCTCAAAACCACATACACCAGGCAGTTTTAGAAGAGCTTGGCAATGTAGATTGCAAAACAGAGATAAGAATCTCATATTTTCTATGCAAATATGAGTCCAAGGCCTGATTTACCTTCCCTGGTGTCAGAGTCAGTAGGTGTTACCAAGTCCAAGTTAGCTGCTTCTGGTCAAAATGAAAAATATTCCTCAGCAGATGTGTTGGCAAGGCACTAGGTAGCTTCACGTTATGGGTCTCTATCTCATCTTCGCCTGCAACATTGGCTTTAGAAAGGTCATAGACTTTGTTTTCTGATTTCATGACTAATTTATTTTTCTTGGTTCCTCCCGCAGGCTCTTGGAACTTTTCATTCCTGCTGATAAACCGGTGCTGTGAGAAGTTTCTCTAAACACTGTAAATTACCTTTGCACCAACAGACTCAGTATTTTTCTGAATTACTGTCTCAAGATCATGTTAATAAAATCAACTATAGCTTCATAAAATAATTAAGCAGACTGATTTATCACTTTACTACAAGGGATAGGGGTGTGATGTCAAAGTAATAAATATGGTGACCTCTTCTAATCTAAGTAGTTTGCTTAAGAAAAGCATCCAGAATTTGAAAGCTGATCCTAATTATCCACACTCCATCACACAAACCACACTGTCACAACTCAGAAGTCCCTGGCTGAAACCTTTGTGGCTAAAACTCATGTTGGTATTTGGAGTAAAGGAAAAAAAAAAAAAAAATCTATCTTTTGACAGTACCTACCCTCTACCTCAAGGACAGTACCAAAACCTGTGTGATAGGGCAGCAAGGCACATTCCAGGCAACAATAATGAGCAATGCTCACCTCACTGACACGGGGAATAATATCCCTGTGAAAACGAGCACAACGTGTAAGAGTTCTGAGAGGGTCTTTCCTGTAGAAGCCCCTGAATGCCCAAGCATAACTACAGCTCCCACTGTAGGGTGGCAATCAAGATAATGAACAAAAATAACCTCATGGAGGCCTCTTCAGACACTGTTCACAGCAGTCACAGCTAGTGGTTTATAATGAACAGTCAAAATGTGGAGTTAACTCACATATATATATTTAAACTTTCAAACAAGCTGTAATTCAGCTACGGACAGCTGAAGATCCTCAGATGAATAGAGTTGGACTTACATTTGTTATTTGTGGAAGTTCTTAGAGTTAGCTCAAATTTAAAGTGCCCATATTAAAATAAATTGATTTTAAATAATGAGCATTGGAGCTTATGAATTATTTAATTTTCAAAAATCCACTCAAATTCCACATTATTGAACTATCCTTGCTGTCTAAAAGAAATGCTTTTTAGTTTAAAAAGCATGTTTCTGAAGACAGGGAGCACCATTATTTCAATGTATTCAATCATCACTTTCTTTTTAGCAGCTTGAATTAGACACGCTTTCAGGTTTTTATCCAGCTGTCAGTTAGAAACCAATGGCATTTCTGCCCTTTCCTCTCATTAGGGACTTGCTGTTCTGTACCTGCAAATCTTCATCCCTCATCAGCCGGAGATACAAGAGCAGAAATCTCATCTCTAATAGTAGTATCATGTACATCCTATTAAAGAGGACAGATAACACATTCAGCAGTGCCTCAGGGCCACAATTTCAAAGACATGTGTAGTGCTGAAAGATGCAGGTGAAAGACTCCAGGGACTTTCCAAAACCCCCACCTGCATAACTCTCATTGATTTCAGTTATTCAAATGAAAAATTGTTTAATGTATTTGTTCTGGAGTTGAATTTCACTTGAAGGCTGGGGGATACATAATCCCATTAGTTAATTTTTAATACTGATTCTCACTGATTTCAAAGGCAGGTAAATGACTAAATACTCAGATAAATCTAGCCCAGAGTGAGGCATAATTCTTATTTAGGGTCTACCTCCCCTTGAAATAACAGCAATTAGGCACTTAGCTACTTTGAGGAGATGGGCTTTAGTATCCCAAATATTTTGGTCATATATCCATTACATTAATATATATAAATATTTTAATATCAAGCCTTTTACAGTAAGGAATGGAAAAGAAATTAAAGATTTTTACCTCTGAAAATTGCTTAATCCTGGAAACTACTTTTAAGAGGGTTATGAAACTGAGAATTTCAGCACCAGGACTAGGTACCAGCAACACCCATTTCAGAATCAGTGAACCCTTTAGGTTTGGAAAAAGCTCTTTAAGATCATTAAGTCCAACCATCAACCCCAGCACTACCAAGGATACAACTAAACCACATCCCCAGGTGCCACATCCAAACATCTTCCAAACATCTCCAGGGATGGTGACTCCATCACTTCCCTGGGCAGCCTGTTCCAATGCTTGACAACCATGAAGAGATTTTTTTCCAAATATTCAATCTAAGCATCTCCTGGAGCAACTTGAGGCCAGATCCCACTGGAGAACCTTCCAGCCCTCCAGCAGATCAACGCTCCCATCTACCTTGGTGTCACCTGCACATGAATTGAGGATTCACTCAATTCCCTGATCCAGATCACTGATATTGAACACTGCTGGACCTGGGAATACCACTTTGGACTGGCCACCAATTGGATTTGGTTCCATTCACCTCCACCCCTTGGACTTCATCACCCAGCCAGTTTTTTTATCCTGTGATCAGTGCACACATCCAAGCCATTCAGCTCAATAACCTCCATTCAGCACCCTTCTCCTCCTCACAGAGCATCCAGCACTGGAAACCTTTTTTTTCCCCAAGCAACAAGGTAATTCTCCAATGCCACTTCTAGCCTTGCACTTTTCTAGTATTTCCCAAACAATTGTACAAGCAGATACAATTACCGGGGGGCTGAGATGCTTTCTTGTTGAAATTGAATTACCTCCTATGTTCTTGAGTAACCACAGAACTACAAGATTCCACCCAAATATCTTTCCTCTGTGGAAATGCTCCTGCATGCTATAAATACAAAGTTAATTTGTGCAATGTGTGGGATTATACTTGAAAATGCAGAGGACTGTGCGGGCCAATATCCTTCCCAGGAAAAAACACAGCATGACGTACAAACGAAAATGGTGCAAGTGAGAGGCAGCCGAGGGTCTCTGAAGCAAAAACAGTGGCATATTTCCAAAGGTGATTAAATGTCCCGATGGTGCTGAGCAGAGAAAAGAGAGGAGGTCAAGAGAAACCAGAGTTTTGTCAGAGGAAATGACTGGAGGATGAAAAAGGGGAGACATGAGGCCGCGCTCACTGCAGTGGAACGGCTGGCGCACAGTCAGACGATACGTGGCTGCAGCCCAACGTGTCAAAAATCCTCTGGCATCTATCACCATTTGTTTGGGAGTGACTTCATTTCCAAACTTTGGGATAAATATTAGCACAGCTATTCAAGATAGCCAGGACACGCAGCCCCTGTTTTTTCTCACTTCATGGCTTTTAGGTGTGGACTGTAACACATCACTTAAGCTGCACAAAACGGATTTTACTAAATTTACAGTCATTGCATTGGGCTTGAAAACAAAAATATTGTTTTGATTGGGTTGGTGGTAGGGTTCCACCCAAGATCCCTGGGAAAAGTTAGTTAAGGACAACTGCTCACACCATCACACACTAGAAGATCAAGCACAGTGGGAGAAGCAGCTATGCTGGAATTGCTTCTGAGAAAGCCAATGTCTTGTCCCAGAAGGAACAATTCACATAAGATTTATTTCATTTATTGGAACCGCAGAATTTCAACTATTTGATCACCTGTCTTATCGTCAGTAAATACCTCCACAATTATTTTATTTTGTTACTATGTGCTCTTGATTCTATGCTTACTACCTCGTTACCATATGAAACTAATTGATTCTATGCCTTGTTGCTATGGGAAGCTAATTGATTACATCCTAAACCCAGCAGGGTACACACAATCTGATGGTGATAAGAGGATCTCTGATTAGATTTAAAAGTACAGTTGGAATTGTTTGTAGCTGTCGCTTCTTTTTTCAGTGACCTTGGACCTACACATCTCATCAGAAACACACTGCATACGAGTGACCCCTAATAGCCAGGGACCTCAAGGCCTTTTATAGTGGGCTCATCTTCTAAACAAAAACCCCCAATTATTCAAAGAGGTAGAGGGGAGGCCACTGGGGGAGTCACTGTGAATCTCAGGAAAGGAGACCAAAGCCATGTTCTACACAGAATTACACCTTGCACCCATCTAGCAATGGGGGCAAGAGCTGGAGTTGCCCTGCTGAGAGGAAGGAGAGACTGTGCACCGTGTTGTCATTGGCACAATACAGGTCCCCAGCATCACCATCTGCAGTAACAAATCCCTCCTGCCTCTCTGTGCTGGAGCTGGAAACAGGACTGGTTCCCATCAACCACTCCTCTGCTAAAATACAGGCTCTAGAAACCAGCTGGGTTTTGAAGGAAAGAACAGGACAACACTGATGAGTGCCAGCGACTATCGAGAGCCTTTCAAGAGGCCTTGGGGATTTCAAAGAGCTCCTCGAATTTGGGCACAAGGCATGGGACACATCCTCAGTCCCCAAAAGACATGTTTCTACCTCAGAGCTCTCTACAGAACAATTGCTGCCTGTGCCAAGAGCTGCCATGCCCTGTGGGGATGGTTACACAGGCTGCACTTTCTAAACCACTTGCAGAGACAGGCTGCTGAAGAGTTGTTATTTCTTGCAATTTGTGTCTTGGATGGTTTACTATAATTAGGAAAAAGTATATTCCAGAGCTGGAACATTTATGGCATCTTTACCATTACTGTATATTTAAATTCTTAAAAATAGATGTAAGCGACATGATAAGTAAAGAGTCCTGTTTAATCTATTTTGGCCTGTTTGCCACATTCCTGGTTTGGCCTGTTTGACTTGTTAATTTAGAGATGCATAAAACCATCTGTTTCACTGCAGACTTTGTTTTAAGCTTCAGAGGAAACAAACCACACAAATAAATGAAATTCACTATGTCATTTCTGTTAGAATATATGCATTTACAACCATCAGAGCAGACACCAAGTACCCCATAACTCTAATGTCAGGGCAGGTTTTTAACTATTTACAGTGCTATTATAGAAAGTCATAACTGAATTTATATCACACAAGGGATTTACTTAAATTGTATTCCACCTCTCATTTAAAAATGAAAAACAGTGATATTCTGCACATTGCTAAAAGAACATAATAAAGAAAGAAAAAAAACAAGCTTCATAATTAAAAAAATATATCTTAGAAAAACAGACATATATCCCAGACAAATCTACCTAATAGCCTGGATTTCTGCCTCTGTGGTTTGCAAAGTGAAAGGAGTCATCTACAGGCTCATCCTCTTGACACGACTGTAAACTTCAGCAGTGAGACTCCATTTGTCAAAAACAGAGCAGACCTACAATTTTTTACTCAACATTACTTTACTAAGAACACACATTCACTGAGGCCAAAGCTTTTTCAGAAGTGTGTTTTACTGAGAAAAGACTCCTGTTCCAGATGAGAAGGAAGAAACTCATCCCCAAATGAGTTGCCTGTGAGGGGGCTACCACTTACTTCCATTTCCTCAGCAAAAGAATAAAATATATTTTGATTTTGATCTGTACTAGGGATGATTTTTTAAATCTTCCTTTTTTTTTTCCAAAAAATAGTGTCCTTGCTTACTGTCTGGGGTACTACAGGACTGCTGCATTGATACTTAGAAATAAAAAGTTATTCTTTCAAACAATATTCCCTAGTGTCTCCTTTCATCACTCCTACACTATATAGTCTGTTGCACAGACTACAGTTTTGAAGATTAAATATTTAACTAAGGAAACCTAAAGATGTCAGTCATGGAGTAAATACTAAATCAATTTAAGAAAGCTCAGTGTTACACTGCATAACATTTTACTGCAGTGTGAACAAGGAGCAGGGAGGTGGCCCAGGACCTAAAGTGGCTGTTGAGAAATCAAAGAATGTAGCAGAGCACCTTTAAAAATGAGAAAGCCAATTGTAATTTCTGTTAGAACCTTATTTGAAGACAGTTCTCCAAACCATGTCCCTCAGCAGGAAGCTTAGGTTAAGGGAATATACAGCTAAAACATAATGACTTCCAAAAACCTGAGCCCCTGACCTTGTGTCCCCACACACCAAAGCACATAAGCAGGGCTTTGAGCATTTTAAGAGTTCCACACTCAGCTTCTGTCTTGGCTCCTTTTTATTTTCTTTTTTTTTTTTCCTTCTCCCCTATTGGATTTTCTGAAAGTGGCCTGGATTTCCCTCCTAGAGTTATTATATCTCCTGCCACAAGAAAAATCTGTTACATCTTATTCAAATGGTTTACCCAACCTACATTCCCAGTCCTTTCAGAGCCTTCCCAAAGGGTGGCTAGCAGGGCTGTACTCACAATATTCATCAAGGTCAGCAGGTACTTCTGAACGTGTTCTTTCCCATGGAACTGAACAACTGAGTCATCAACCCCCAGGAGGACTTCGATGTTGTAATCATCCTCTGTCGCGTGCCTTCGACGGCGCTGCCTGGATCTCTGCACCTGCTCCTCAACGAGGCCCAGCACGCTGCCCAGATTGTCCAAACCAGTGAGGTTGGAGCCTGAAATCAAACAGACAAACAATCAAACAGAGTTACCAGCCAGGAGAGCTTCAGGTTTCAGCTCAGATAAATTTGAAGTAGCAGCGTTTGTTATGTTCTGTTATATAACAGTATTAGTTTTATGAAATGTCAATTAAAAACTACCTAAATGAGAAAGTACAAAGTAATACTGCACAATAAATACAGGCCCAAACCAGCAGTAAGTCATACCAATGTCTTGATGAGAAGAATGGAGCTGTTTGCAGTAAAATACTTGTTGCTTAATAGTACTTCTAACAGAAATACACTGTCCAGGGATCCTGTGCTATCCAGGCCAGCCTCTATTTAGAACAGTTAAAGATAGACATGTAGTTCAAAATCTGATCTTACTGCCCACAGACTCTTATTTCAAAGTAAGTGCAGTCACCAGTACAGCCTTTTGTTATCTACCACCAAACCAGTCACCCCAGCCTCAACCCTTTAGCTCCTGTCCTAGTTACACACATGCAATCCAACATTAGTGACATGGATCCTATTTTCATTACAGCTCAGCACCACATTTTGGATATGAGATTAATTAATTTATAGCTACATCCACAATTTTTAAACAGCTTTTCATCCTTCATTCCAAATTTTCCATGTCACTTTGCATTACTGCATGTCAGAGACCAAACGGGCACAATAGTTGTCTCCTTCATTACTAATGATTTCTAACAATTCCCGTGATATGAAAATGTTCTCTGTCAGGATGGACATGCTTAATGTGGCACTACTAAAAATTAACATGAAAATATGGAATCTTGACATTTCATCCTACAGAACAGCAATGATTAGCATTCATATCATTATTACCATTTGCATTACAAGAGGCAGGAATCACAACCGAGAACCTCTCGATTTCAGCAAATGTCAGGAAATACTCACTTAGGCCAGCAAAAGTGCAGAGAGGGCTGTGGGTTGAATAAAGGTCCCAATGATTCATTCACAGAAATACAATGGGAAGCAAAGGGACGAAGCTCAAGCCATCACCTTCAAACTAGAAATGAGAAACAGTTCTTGGAAATGTTACAAAAGTGGATTCTCCATTTCCATTTATTGAAGTTTTCACATCAAAAGTGGCTGCTTGAGAAGGCAATGAGTCACTGGGCTCATTACAAGAACAACTTGCCTGAACTTTGCTGCCTCAGGCTGCTGTGTCAGCAGGTCCTGGGCGATGCGCAGCCTGGGCAGAGTCCCCCCAGCTCCCCACTGAGGTGACAACACACCAACCTGCACAGCCTCTGGCTGCCAGGAGAAACACACGCCAGGCATCCCCATCCCCATGGAGCAGTCCTTACTGCCCCGGGCCCCAGGCTGTGCCTTGTGTTGTGAGAAGCTGGTCTCTTTCTCCTTGAAGAGACCTCCAGGCAAAGGACAACCCCTGGAAGACACAGCTTCCTGCACGTTTCCTGCAAGTTTCAAGGACCTGAGGTCCACAGCTGCAGGGATCTCCTCTGCACTGCCCTGGCAGGGCTCCCCTTGCTCAGTGCACAGACAGAAGGTCCCACGTGGTGATCCCAGCACCCCCATGGAACCCAGTGTGCTTCTCCCCAAACAGCAGCATTTAATGTAGCTAACAAGCACAACCACCACGTTCTCACTGTCAGCCGCAGGGCTACCAGCAGCTTCTGCTCCTGGGGCCACAAGCTTTTAAAATTAGTCTGGTCAGAATCCATGATTCCGCGTGAGAATTTGTTCCTCATGCAGAGCCCAGCTGTCACTCCCAGGTGTACCATGGAGGGCAAAGGAGCAGATCTTTATCAGGCTCCAGACCTGCCAAGCAGCTCCAGCCCTGCCTCATGGTTTACTCCACCAGCAGTAACCATGTGTTAAAACTTCTTTGCTAGTGCTCGGAAGTAATGACCAAGCCATCACAGTGGAGACTCGCTATGGGAACATGGGGCAATTATAAATTCATGATTTACAAGACAAATCACAGTTACTGTAAATATGACCATAAATCTTAAAACTCAGTAGAAAGGCAAGCCTAGGCTGGCAGGGGCTGCAGGTCATGTCTTCTCTCTGCTGTGCATAAAAAGCTAAAGCAATCAACAGCAAGGCAAAGCTATCAGAGCTGCTACTGCAGAACAGCAGTGCTGAGCAGGGGGAGAGCCTCAGCAGTACACTGAGGTTGTGCAAAGGAAGCCCTGCTGGCTGGGGGGCTGTTGTTTGGGTGGGTGATTGGCTGTCAAGGTATCTTGAGCTTTTGTGCTTTCATTTCTCTCCCTTACATGTCAAACTAACTCCTGGCACAGTACTTTTATTCCTGCTGTGAGTAAATCAGCCAGAGGCAAAATGTGATCCTACCATCCTGCCGCAAAAACTGCCTGTCCTCCCTCTTTGCTGCTCACTTCATCACTGTCACTCTCTAGTCCCTACACTCCTGTCAACTCCTTAGAAAAGTTATCAGGAGGTTCCCTGGAAGTCATCTCACTGCCAGTAGGCACCAAACAACCACTTGAAATTTTCTTGGGAGCTTAAAAATTCCACACATACACAATTACCTTCAGCCCTGAACTATTCTCCTCAGGACAACACGCCTAGTGCTGGGCACTGGTATCTCTGAGGCACCAACCCCATGTGCTTCCCAGCAGAGGGAAAGCCACACTGGCTCCAGCTGGTGCTGGAACCATCCCAAGACCAGAAACACAGCTCAAAACAATTACAACAGTAGCTTCAAGATTTCTGGTTCATATCCCAGCTTCCCACCCAGCACTCTTTCCCAGAGGCTGTCCCTGGACAGGCAGGGATGCCTCCACACATGCCTGACCTCAAACCCCACAGAGTCCTCCTCCAGTGCTGCTCTGCCTCTCAGCCTCCTGGATAATTAATTGCTGGATTTGCTGGACCATGCAATGTTATTCCCATGTTGGATTTGCTCTTAAATGACAGTTACATCCAAGTGAAATTAATACCCATATCTTAGCAAAGAGGAAGAGAAACAACGTTCCATATGTAGTAAATGAGAAATTTGTGATGTTTTGGCATCTCAAATTTCCTTAGTTAATTTCAATAACTATTTTGTATCATTGTACTGCTAACAATATGCTAGAAAAGCTCAAGAACTAAATAAGACACCAAATTCTGCCTTCACCTTTTCTGTATTACATTCCTTCTTATCACACCTGCGCTTGGCACAGTGACATTGCAAAAGTAATCTCACTGCACTGTTTTACTAAATCATCCCAAGACCTCTCCCTCAGATGTCAATTTTCATCAGCTTTTGCCAAATCAGCCACTAATTATTGGTGCCAACTTTGTTCTCCATCTCCCAAGAGCAAACACTTGGCATTTGCAGAGCACCACAATAGCCTGTGTTGAAACCCTCTTGGTCCTGCTAGGAAAACTTCACATTTGTGAAAATTAACCACTCACAGACAAGCTTCTATTTCTCTCTTTTGGTGTACGTTCATAATAAATCAAATGATAGCAGCACTTTAATGGTTCACCCAAAAATCCCTCAAAAGCCCTCTTTTTTTCTAAAGCCAGCTAAAAACTCAGTGATATTTCAGTATTTTTCTTCTACCACTGCAGACCATCTTTCAGAAGAATTCTCCATCCGCAAAAGTTTGGGATGACACTACCTTATTTTCTGGGAATTTTTGCCTTGCTCATAAATGCTTGATATAATGTTCTTTATGGAACCCAAATTCCATGACATCTGATTCTGCCTCACCCACTGTGGCAGGCAAAGCTCAAACAGATGCTCTGAGTTACTGAAGCATGAACACATGGCCTGCTATAAAACTTCCCCTCCCTGTGTTTTCTGTCACTCCCTTTAGGACATCCACCAAATCCACAGTTGCTGGCTCATGATCTTGTTTTGTTTTTTATATCACCCCTTTCAAAAAGGCTCAGGAAAACAGGGATGCGCCTACAGTCCCTGTGAAACGACTGGACTTCAACAGTACAAGCCTTAGGGTTCCCCAATCTCACAGCAGCAATACTGTCCTAATAAAGCAGTTTCTAATATTTTATCTCCTCTTTCTGATAGGGAGAAGGGAACTTTCAGGCAAGCCCAGAGCAGAGGCCAGGATGAGCAGCTGGGAGACTGAACTGTGTGTCATGTTCACAGCCATCATCTGTGGCTTGTCAGCACAGCAACGAGCTGGAATTTCATTTCAAACCTGAGTGTGCAGCATTCAGACCAGCCAGCCACCATTGAAATGCAGCCGGTTTGCTTTTGTGGACACTTCATCTGTCAGTGTGGGAGCAGACGAACACCTGAGCCGACTGCTGAGCACCTTCTCTGCAGCCACACGAGGATCAGCACTTCTCATCTGCTGCTTTGCCACTCATCTCCATTCCTGGGACACATTGCTGAAGGAACTCCCAGCCACTCATTCCTTGCTGCAAACCACCAGCTTTTGTGTTGTTTTTATGTTTTTCACCCTGGTGACTCAGACTGAGCACCTGTGAAGCGCAGCTGGAGCCCGCTCTGCTGCGGTGGCAAACACATCTGAGCTCCTGACAGCTCAGGAGCCCGGGGCACCCAGCCCTGCCCAGCTGCACCACAGCTGGTGGCAGTGCCACTCCAGCCTGGGAATGCAATCCTAGCACAAGCATGAGCCCATCCACCCCTCAGTGCCGCAAATGCAGGAGGAACAGGCTGGGTGGTAAGGAAGCAGAAGCAGGTAGGGTGGATTTGCTTTAGCTCTCAGCTTCCCACTGCTCAAGTACATCTGCACCGCTGGAAAATCACCAAACCCTGCTGACAGCTTGACAGAGAACTCTCTTTTGGGAATTGCACCTTACATCACGAGCTATCTTTCTGCAGTACCCCCTGCCACCTGGATCCTGTGGGCTTCTCTTGTGTTAGTCCTCTGTGATCAACTGACTCCCTAATTAGCCTCCAATAAGCCTGTTCATGCATTTTACCAAAACTCTCATTTGTCTTCCATGGTAAATTGAAGCCCAACCCATGGAGTTTCAAGTCAACAACGAACAGTAATCATACCTTGGATTTTATCCCCTAGTGATTTATTCTCCCATTTTTAAGTTTCTCCATTTGGGATTTTGTTTTGCATTACAGTTGCACACAACCGTGTTGTGTTATGTTCATTTCTTAAACAATATTTTCTCTAATTTTTAATTTCTTTAAAAACGTATTTCTGCTGGTTTTACAGCCATACTCACCTTCCTCTGCTCTCTGCTTTATTTTTTTTTTTCCAAATGTCCTCTACTTGTCTTTCTTCTCCCCCTTAACCATCCTGCTCAGCTACATTGGTGTTTCATAATTTATAAATCCCTTTCCCATACTACAGTCTGAATTTGGACCCTTCTGCTATAGATCACTCATAAGAAAACTGGGTAAAGCCAGCAGGGAATTAAAACGGAAGAGATCTTCTGTGAGGTGAAAGTAAATTGAAAACAGCCTAAACAAGAGGAAATCCACAGAGTGCACTTGGTACATGATACCAAGTCAGCCCTGTTTAAAAGGCATCTCCAGGAGGACACTGCCTGAACACAATTTTAACTTGGAGCTCAATTTTCATGGCATTCTTGTGATTTCTTGAATCACAGGTGCTAGCTGGTAAATCCTTGACCAAGAGCAATCACAACAGCAGAATTCACTTGAGGAGTGGGATCAAATTCCTCCTCTCACACATTTTTACATAAACCAAAAGTAAGACTGCACTAGTAAACTAAAGACTGGGTATGCATGAGGCATCCTCTCCAACTTTACAAATCGTTGTCCTGCCCTGATGTGCAAAGAAGCAGCCATTTAAAAGGAAGCTTTAAGGCTGTGTGCCTTGCTGACCACATGATCTCATTACAAGCTCCCTGCCTCTGAGTTATGGTGATGCTGTTTCTGGTCAAATCACATTTTAACACAGAGCCTGCTCCACCTTTCATTTGGCCAGGGGGAGTTTGCTATGGCTCTTAGGGTAAGTTGGGCTGGGCTCTCCGAAAACAGGTTTCAGACTCCAGCTGCACGAAGGCCTGCAGACAGAGCAGCTGAACTCCTCCTGGAATGATCTGGTCTTGGCATTTGAAATCAGGAGTTCCAAGTATTTACAGCATTTCATATAGAGAGCAATTCCTGTAAACTGTTTGGGGCAGAACTATTGTCCCCCATTTGCAGAGTGAATGCACATTCTCACAAACACATAGGCACAAGCAATGCTCCTTTTATTTCCTTGTCACCTTTGCAACAGCACAGTGACTTTGTAACTTGGGACATGCCCAAGTGCCTGCCTGAATCATAAAATCACAAAATGGTTTGGGTTGGAAGGGACCTTAAAGCTCATCCCATTCCACCTCCCTGCCACGGGCAGACACTTCCCACTATCCCAGGTTGCTCCAAGCCCTGTCCAACCTGACTTTGGACACTTCCAGGGATGGGAGGATGGGGCAGCCACAGCTTGTCTGGGAAACGTATGCTAGGGCCCCACCACCCTCACATGGAAGATTTTTTTTTTCTTAATATGCAATCTAAACCTAGATCAGAGAATCAGGGTTATAAAGAATAACAAAGATGAAACTACCAATGTTGAAAAATAGAGAACCTTAAAAAAGAAGGAGAAAAAAAAAGTCTTTCCAAAGGATAAACCAATTAGTGCAGTGAAAATGGCCAGGTGCATAGAGTAGCAAGTGACCAGGCCAGAGCCACTAAGAATAACCACAGCTAGGTGTTGCCAGGGAGATCTTTTCTGGCATATCACAACAAAGAGAACAGATATCAGAATAGAAAAAGAGAAGTTAAAAACTAAATTGATCTCATCAGGGCCAGAGTCACACAAAGAATAACATAAAGATGAGAGATAATTGCACTGTTAGAAGATTAAGTGAGAGCAAGGTAATAGAATACCCCAGGCTAAAACCTTTTTTTTTAAATGGTGAAACATAGTGTGTTAAAATTTTAACGTTCGTCTTACAGCATAATAGCCAAAAATGGGAAATGAAAGAAATGGCAAACCAGCCAGGAAACCAGTCTGTGTGACCTGGTTGAAATGGAGCTCTCTGAGAACTGAACACAAAATTTTTCCAACAGTGAAATTTATCCTTTGGAAAATTTTCAGCTATCAGCCTTTCTAATGCAAACACAGGTTTCACAGTTTAGCACCAAATAATGCATGAGCAAAATGTCCAAACTCAGTACTTAGCAGTAAGCTCAAAAACAGGCAAAGAAAGCTACTCTAGGAAATTAATTTAGAGGCCAACTTCTAAGTTTCACTGACTTAATTGATTGTATCTGAGAAGTGTTATCTGGCAAGCATTTTGGCCAGTCATTGTGAGCTGGCCTGTATTGCAGAGCCTGTGACTTGCAAAACAAGGTTCCTGATTTACCACACCTCTCTCATGAGAACCCACATCTGGCCTGGGACAAGGGCTCCATCCCTCCCAAGCCCTGGAGTGCTCACTGTGCCTGGGCAGAGCAGGCTTTGCTCTGCATCACTCACAAAGAGCCACAAAGGGAGCTCGACGTGCTCAATCTCATTTGCAGCTAATGCATAATTAATTAAACTGCAGAGTTCAGCCACATCTCCACACAGGCACTGGGCATGGAGCCACAGCTCCACAGAATTATATGAGCCCCAAAGACCCCACCTGAAGTCCCAAAGGCAAAGGACCAGAGCCTGACCACAACTCACTTTTCCCAACCAGGCTCTAACATAATGTTTATGGGCTGAGTCCAAGTCTGACACCAAGATACTCAGATGTGCAATCCATATTCCAAGCGTGATTAAATTACAGCAAATTAGCACATTAAGTAAGCTGCCAAGCTGACCTCCTGGCTTTGTAGGTGACATGTCTAACAATCCCACTTGCATTTTTAACAGAATGAAATGCCAAGCCATGGTACAGGACCTGAAGAACAACAGATTACATGGGATAGCAGCTGTCTTTCCATAAGCCAAGTATTCTGCAAGAAAGGGAAATGAAGTTTAATTACAGTTCAATAAAATAACATTAAAAACACACAGGTAACAAAAGTCAAATTCCTAGCCAGGGCAGGAAGGTGAGAAGAGGGAGAAAATGCAAAGAAATATATAAAATAACCATACATCACTGGAAATATTACTGAAAAATAATGACTGAAGCAAATATGCATCTTTTTAGCCATAACCTCAAGTCTTGTCTTTTGGTAACATTTCAAAGTAGAATTATTCCATCCTTTTGAAAGGGCAGCACTTTTCTCAGTCTCACAAAGTTGTAAATTACACAATTGAATGTTCTCAATGTCAAGTAGAATATAAACATACAGCAAAAATGACAATGCAAACAGCTTCTGTTTCCTACATAATCATAATGATCTTTTAATTAGACAAAGTAAACAGTCTGCTCATTTCATCTTGTGAAGAAAAGCATAGGAAGAAATATTCCCAAATGCTAAGGTAAAAAATGTCTGCATTTTGCAATATCAGTGACTTCACCAGACTTCTTGTACATCTTAAAAAATTTTGCCATAAATTAGCAGTCAGACAAAAAAAATGAGGTTAAATTGAGTATTACAACAAGAAAAACTCATCAAGACAGGCTGAGCAAAGGCAGAGCAATACACGATGCCTTGGCTACTTATGCTGGTAGGATTTAAAACTGAGTGAGAAGGAGTTATAATTTCACCTATGTTTTGAAAATATCATTGTTGCTAAATCTGCTTGGACCTTCTGTACTAACAAACGCAGCTGCAACTGATTAGAGACTGCAGGAAAAAAAAAACTCACTTGGAGGATGCAGGAGTTTCTTAAACTTCAAAATGACAGTAAAAAACGCTGAAAGAGAGAATCAGTCTCTGCTCCAGTGAAAGCACATGAGGTTTAGTCCCAAGGCATTTCAAAATCAAGGGCAAAGGCTTCTTTTGTTATTTGTACAAGAGCTCTGAATCTGTCAGGCCCTACAAAAGGCAAACTGAAATGCTGCTCTTGTATTGTGGTGGGTGGGTGGGAGATGGGTCCTGGCAATGACAGCAGAGAAGAGATACTTTAAAGGGCAGTCCCCTTCATGAGCATGGACTGGGGCTGGAGAGAGGAGAAAGGAAGGTAGGGAGGAAGGAAAGAGGATGAATGAGTGTGAGGATAACAAAACCCTCTGGGGGAAAGGCAATTTTAGAGGCAGAAGTCGTGAGGACACAAATGCACAAGAGGAAAGTGAAAAGAAATCACTGTTCGTTTTCCTGCTGCAGTTCCCCACTGGCCCTAGGAAAGCAAAGCCAGGGCTTCCTCCCATATCCCACTCCCCATCCCTGAAAGTTGTGTCCTGGGAACAGCCCCTGAGCTTCAGGGAACACAGGGACAAACACCAAGGTTTGCCACGGAAACCATCTCCCCAGCACCTGCATGCTGGGCTTTAATGTTATTTTCTCAAGATAAATTTAGCATTGATATCTGGGAGCTTTAGAGGGATTAAAACAGGTCAGCATGCATTTATCTAGTTTTCTGGCAGGTCCAAAATATTTTTAATTCCTTTCAGGTCAAATGGACTTGAATACTGAACTTTTTTTAAAGTGAACAAACGAAACATTTCAGTTCATCTGAAATTAAGTTCTGCTCATTTGATAAGAAATCAAGCACTTCAAGTTTCAATGCAGAAGAGAATCATTTAAAATTATAAGATATCTCAAGGGAAAGGTTTGTTTGGAACACACTGCCATGAAATCCCTCTACATTTTCAGGATTTTTCCTTCTTTATCAATGTGAAAAATTCAGGATTTTTATCACCAATAAAAAATTTCACCCAACTCAACTGTAAGTGCCAAGACTAAAAGGAGTTTCCATTTCCTCTTTCCACCCTCTACCCCCCTTCCTCCAAAGGAATGATCACCATTTCAGGACCTCTGTATTTTTGTTGAGTTATTCACATACTGTGGATAAACAAGCTGTACTCAGCACTGACTGGCTTGTCCTTCAAATTGGCTTGTAGCCTAATCAAACTCAGGTCATTTTTCTACTAAATGAGATGTAGTTGGTAGCATGTAGTGCTCCTTGGCAGGGAGCAGACAACTCTCCTATAGGGACAAATCAGACCTACCTCAAAATAAAATCCTTTCAAGAATTAGGTAGCAAGGAATTTATCTCCTGAATTAAATATATGATCTTTGTGCAAATAAGGCTTAAAGTGGTGAGAAACTGCATTTGTATTCCCTTTGCAGACTGCTGTAAAGTTGTTTTAATAGTGATGACTGCTCTGCTCTTACTACAGAGAATGAAATCAGACTTTGAAAAGCAAATGCACAATACCCAGTAAAAAGGGCTGGGAAGCCTCATATATATATATATATATGTACACACTCATACACACATATATAGATATACTTAGATGTAATAATGCTAAAATAAGAGAACTGTCTATTTTAACAAGGTACAAAGGTGGCTGGAGGGTTGATAGATTAACAACTCTCTTGCTGGCTGACATTGCTATTAGAAATGTTTTTAAATTAAGTCAAACATTAGAAAATTATCAGAAACAACAGAAAATTGAGATATTAAGTTGCATTTTTTTTTCTAAACTCAATTAAATTCTCTTAAAATGGTTTTAACCTAACTGGAAGCTAAGAGGACTAGACAAGTCAATGGATGTTAGAGAAACAGTAGATGCTGTTAAGGATAAAAGTAGACAGCTGTTCCAAAGCTCCAAGTAGTTTCTGCCTCTGGAACAGTATTTAAAGACTATTTAGACTCTAGCCTATTACTTTTGCATAGTAACAAATGGAAATGTTAAAGCCAACACAAAATAAAATAAAATAAATAAATAAATAAAAGCCCTTTCAAATTTCCTTAAAAAGCAGTTGCTAAAACAACCAAGAAGTTAACTGAAAGCAATGCTGACATACATGGTAAAGGCTTCCAGTAATTAACACATTCTCTCTAAAACTGGTAAAAACAGAGTCACTCCAGGTCTGAGTTCCTGCAATGAATTATGGGTTTTATCCAAATCCTGGACAGGATTAGTTGAACTCTGTCACCTGTTTCCACCTAGTTAAAACTGGCTAACCAGGCCACTCCTAGTTTACCTGATTATAAAGATACCTGTAATCAGTTGAACAACAATCACAGGAAATACAAAAATACAATACAGAATACAAAAACCTTCCACAAATCATCAGCTGCAACACCAGTTAATGTTCAATTTTGGGAATCAAGATGTAAAAATATGCCCATGAGTATATTCATCTTCTTTTTGCTTCCAAAGACCTTAATCTTTAGGTAATGGATCATATAAACTATGATAATATTGATTATTAATGCATATTGTCTAACAGAAGTAATAACATGGTTCCCTCATTTGAAATCAGAATAGGCTCCATCCACTTTCCATTTTTGCTGAGCAAGAGAATATAATTTCTTCAGTGTTTCAACACAGAAATTCTTTGTTTTCCCATTACTCCAAAAGAAAAATCTATAAAGATAAACAGCTAAGTTAACACTAACTGAACTCACTTTAAAGGAATAAAGTGACATTTCTAGCAAAGGGGAAGCAAGGCTAGAGGGAAAAGTAGTATTTTTTGGCAGCTGAAGAAGACACGTGTTGAGTGTCAGGGTTTGTGTCTTCAATAGATTATTGCTCCCCAAGTGCAACTTCCTGCCTGTCTCCTCAGCAACACAAGTCCCACAGATACAGTCTCCTTCAGTTCACCTATTGTACCTGTTCAACCACATCTGAGACCATAAATCAGTGCTGGAAAAGAATGTTTTTGAAAGTCATACAAACCAGCATTTACTTTCCCAACAGCAGTGCTACTCAGTTATGAAGTAAGACATGAAAGTACCACAGTCAATAAAGATTCCTCTTTGCTGTGGTGCCCTGGAAGCCCCCATGAGTCCTCAACAATTACTTTGGACTTGCAGGACTCTGAATGATCCTGTGCTGTGCAGGAGTTAGACATGTATTTATTGAAGCTGACACTAATCAATACCCATCACTTTCTCACTGGTTTCAACTTTATTAGAAAAATGATATCAACAGCTGCTACTGCCCCAGCGAGCGTCAGAAGAAAGCCAAGGGTTGATGGCATCCAGCTGCTCCCATTGCCTGGTTCTCCAGCCTCTCTTCCAGTGAGCTCCAGGCTGCCCTTCAGTGCAAAGCCTTCCATTCGACCTTTCCTATATTTCTCTTAGGATCAGAGAATTTTAATGTATTACTTTTTTGCTCTTTTGAATCTATTTCTGGCTAATCTTCTCAAAAATTTCTGAAGCATTCGGAAAGGTTTCTTACATTCTGGTTTTAGTCCAAGGTGCCTTGGTTTCAAATACTGCAGAGCAGCTGGGCAACTCTTATTTTGCTGAATAACTGGTTCACCAAAAACAAAGTTGAGATTGTTTTGAAATTATTTTCAAATCAAATCACAGGGGGTTTTAGGGATTAAAAAAAAAAATAAATAATGGAGTAAGGACTCACATTTCATTTTGGTGAATATATATTCGACATTATGAAAGTGCCCAACCAGCTCAGGCTACAGCACAGAGGAGGACACAGAACCACAGAATAGTTTTGGATGCAAAGAACTTTTAAGTGTCATCTAGCCCAACCCCCCCTGCGATGGGCAGAGGCATCATCAATTAGGATCAAGTTGCTCAAAACCTCATCCAGACTGACCTTGAACTGCTTCCCTGGATGGGGCATCTACCACTTCTCTGGGACACACCCTTGCCAGCACAGGGGTGCTCATTTTCCAGTGACAGGAGCCAGCTCTGCCCTGTGAGGCTCCAAGCAAGGCAAAGTTACTCCATGCCTTAGGCCTTGAAGGTATAATGTGAATTAAAGGAGTTAGTTCACAGAAAGAGGCAAAGGGCTGCACCTTGCCAAAGGACTGGAGCCTTTGGGAATTCAAACAGGAATATGAGGGAGATCCTCAACCCTCCCTGTGAGAGCTTGATGATTTTTTCTTTTTTCTTTGGCAGAGACTGCCTCACTTTAAGCTTTGAGCTTTTAGCCTTGACCTTGACTTCTTGACCATATGAATGGGAGATTGTTCTCCAACTTTAGCAATGGATCTTAGCCTGGCTAAAAATCAGAAAATACCAATTCTGAGCAAACAGCTTGTAGAAGGGGGGTGGAACACACACCAAACAAACTCATCTGCAATGAAAAAAATTACAGTATGAAAAGAGGGGAAACAAAGCAGCTTGTGAAGGGAAAATCCTTTTAAAGGTTTGGTAGGTTTTATTTCCTCACAAAGTTAGAGTGTCAAACTGTGGTATGAAATTAGTGCAGCAACCACTGTCCATTGCATGGGTTTTAGCTGTCTCTTCTGACCAAAGGTCAGCTCCACAGTGAGGTTTTTATGTTTGGGGGAGATAAATATTCTCGGACAATTCCACTACAATTATGGTTTCAAAATTCCTCTGGAAAGCCAAGTAATACTGTAGGAGACAAAAGAGAACACCAGTATTTGGATCACCTAAAGTACAAGGAAAGTCAGCAAAGAACAAGTTGTCTGAAGCATTAACCTGCCAGGATTATATCTTAACGTCACAAATTTCAGATCCATTTGAAGTCTCACAACAGAGAAACTAAAGCAGCTGATTGAACTTCCTTGTGCAAAGATTTTTAAAAAGCCAAAACCTATAGAGAACAGCATGTGGTCTTGCCTATATGTCCCAAATTCACCCAGGGAAACCAACTCCTCTTGCAGAACCCCTCAGCTGCCATTAGTCAGGGAAAAAAGAGGGTAAAAAAGGTACTTTCTCATCCAGTTGCAAAAGTAGCTCCTGACTCTTTGTTTCCCAGCCTTCTAGACCTGAATCTAGCTCAATCCAGACATCACTTACAGCTATCAATCTCAGCAAGGCCAAAACATGCCCAAGGAGCCTGTGAACAACATCCCACCCCACTGGTATCATCACCTTTATTTCAACAGGGACAAGTTTCCACCTTCTCTCTCCTTGCAACTCAGAATAACCTCCAGAAAACCAATGCACTTCCCCAAAGACAAGTCATGGCAAAACTCCAACAGGTTCTGTCGATATGAGCAAGGAAAGGTTCATGCCAAAAAACACGTGAGAGGGAGGAAGAGTTGTTTGGGTTTGCAGAGAAGATTGCTTTGTTTGGCAGATACTTGTAGAGTATGACCATGGAGCCAGAGGGTTTTGGGTAAAGGCTTTTTAATGTGCTTTCAAGTGCTGGACCACTGATGGAAACACTGGTGAAGAACTGCAAGAAGCAGGGTTGCCATGGCCAAACTGAGCCATTTCATGTACGTGGGCCCTCCACAACTCGGCTGGCAGCAGCAAAACCTTCTTCCTACCCCTGACTTCCTGACACACATTAGCTTGGAATAATGCCCATGGAAGTAATACCAACTCTCAGCATTTCAAGTCTCCCCAGATTTACGGATGCATGGGAAAGCAAGAGGCTAAGATAAGAGCAGGCACCCCAGGAGCTCCCCAGTTCTTCCCCTTGGCACCTTGTGAGGAAAGGGAAAGAGGCTGGGAAGACACATCCAGGGACAGAACTCGTACCAGGGCAGGTCACGCAGGGCCAGCGCTTGCACCAGGCTCTGAACTGCTGCAGGGGCACCACAGCAAGTGGCTGCTGCTACAACTCCTGCCAGATCTGCTCCCACTGGAAATCCTGCAGGGCAGGGAGTGCCCCTCATCAGTGCTGGTATTTCCAGCCCAGGCTGGGCATTCTGTATAACCATCATGTAAAGCAGCTGATAGCAACGGGCCATTTTCTCCCTCCAGCCAAATGCTTTCCAAAACTTCAGTAAATCTCTTAACATGACGCTACCACAGCTCCATAATTATGGATGTAGCAAAAAGAGTAGACAAGCTGAATTAGGCTTCCAATTGCATGTCTAATTTATGTACAACTGCTGCAATTATAGATGCAAATTAAATAACTGTGCAGGAAATGGGTTTTATTAGCCATAACTAAGACCCAATAAAACTCAGTAACTCATGCACATCTCTGTACTGAATATGCCTCTTTAGAATGTCAGTTGGAAATGTGAGAAAAGATCAGGATTTTCTTTTTCCTAAATTGAACAAAAGAAAAAAAGTATGAACTGTCAGAGCATGTCCTTCTACCACAACAAAACAAACAGTAGACTTAACTGGCTATTTCAGAGCAACACATTGTTTTACAGGCAGCAGTTCTATACAGCTTTTAAACACATTATTTATACTCAGTCTTTCATGCCTGTCATGGCTGAGAAAAGTCTCATCTAATAAAACTGTATGCTAAATGTAATTCAGTTGCACAAGAGGCCCTTTCTGACTGCCTGGCAGGTTGGGATTTAGAAATTTAAATTCTAAGCAGAGGAACACTGTGCTTAACTTTGCAGCCCTTCTGAGATTTGGGAAGGTGGGGGCTTCCTAGCATCACAGCAACTGGGTGCAGGGCTATGAAAAGCCTCTCTGGATGCTTTAATGCTGAAACCTCTCAAATCTTCTGTCATTCAGACTTAGCATGAGAGCTGTCATGTCTAAGGAGTCAGTGCTTACCTGTCAATTTGTTTAAAAGCAAAAAAAAAAAAATAGTTCCCATTAAATCAAGGTTAATCTTCCTGCACAGTTCTTACACATTTCCCAGCTATGTGTAATTAAACTTACTCCATGTATCTCTAACAAAACCACCTGGATAAAAGTTTATATATACCACAGTGTGTCTGCACTGCTCGTTTGCATCATTCCTTGTTTTGCAGGGGAAAGGGAATTTTCCTGGCTGGCTGCAATACACAAATGGAAATTGGTCACTGGGAATTACCACTGGCCTCACCTCAGGAACCCAGGGGTGCTCCTGCACAGCCACCTATACACTGCAGGTAAGAGCAGACCATCAATGCACAGCCAGAATCTCCACCTAGAGCAGAGATAATTCCCAAACACATCCACCCTTCCACATTTGGCTGTAGGAAAAGGCTTAGAAAGGCTCTATTATCCCAGGACACACATCCCAGGTGGGGTGGGATTGCCAGGTCCCTTCCCCAGGGCACTCTGGCAGCCACAGGCAGGGCCAGGAGGAGACACAAACACCCAGCTCCTGGCAGGGACAGGCAGCAGACACCAGGAGCAGAGCAGGCAGAGTGCCACAGTCCCTCGGTCCTCTTGTCCCTAGACTCCACTGAATGTGGCTTCCACTGGCACCCTCTTCTGCCTAGATATCCATGGACACTCTCCACGTCCTCAGCTGTCCCACTCCATGATGGATCACTTCCAACACATCTTCTCCAGTGCACACAGCAACAGCGACTTAGCACAGAAGATTAGCAGGATCACTGTTATTCCTATACCTTCCTAATGGATCTGGTCCTGGATTCAGTGTCCTACCAGTCATGAGCCTCTCCTGCCAGGCCACAGGATGGACACTCCTACAGGATGCAGAAACCGCTTCCAAAATTTAAATATACCACCAGCACTGACTTCCCCTTATCTCTTGTGGCAGTTATATCCTCAAACAACTCCAGCAAATTATTTAAACATGACTTTCCTTGCCTGAATGTCTGCCAGGTAGTCTTAATTAAACTGTGCATTCCCACATACACTCTCCACAACACCCTAAGGGAGGTTTCCAACATTTCCTCATTTTGTGTATTCCCTTGAATCATCTATCATTAAACAGCAATAATGATAAGCAAAATGAAAAAAATACAAGGATAGTTTTCTATCTGTAGAAAGATAATGCACAAAAAATAACTAACTAGAAATCAGTTATTAGACGGGTCACCATGCCTCTCCCAAACACAGATCCTGAGATGCTGAACACTTCCCTACAGCTACCAAAGAATAAAGTTTTCAAACCTCATGGTGATGAACATGGAGTAAAATCCATGTACAGGTTCAGATCAGGTCTTACCATAACAAGGATAATCTAAGCTGCTAAAAAAAAACAAATAAGGACCAGAAATACTGATTTTTCTTATAATTCAAATAGGGAAGAATTTACATGGAATCATCTTTGGCTTTATTAACCAAGAGATTCATATCAAAGGTATTAACATTTGATAATTATTTTTTTTATGCTGCAGTTCTAGATGCAGATATTACAGATGCCATTAAAAGCTTTAAAAACCCCAACCCTCAGTGAGCCTTCTGCTCTTCCCAAACCTGGTCCCTCCTTTTAAATCAATGTTAAATCTGCAGGAGCATCCTGAGGCCACTGATTGCAAACAGCTCTGCAACAGAGCAAAGGGCAGGCAGGGCTCAGCACAGCCAGCCTTGGCACTCTGAGCAAACACCTTCTCTTCGAGGTGAACTGCTCTGGAAATGGAGATTTTGTAACACTGGGAATGGTCAAAGGACAGAGAATGAACTGCACTCTCCAAACCTCCTGAGTTGTATCAGTGAGGCTGTAACACAACAGGAGCCACATGCTGGGCCCCAGGAGCCTGTGACAGAGCGTATGACACCCAGAGAAGGTGAGTAAGGTAATGTAAGGCACAGGTTTATTAATCCCATCGAGAAAAAAAATCAGTTTAAGGAGATTTAGGATTTAAACTTATCCCATGCCTGATTTAAAAAGATATTTTAAGGTATCATGCATTTGTTTCTAGAAGTTATTTTGTAGCTGACCCATTTATCTTCATAATTAATTGAGGTTTTATTTTACTCCAGAATCAAGATACATAGGGAAAAATGACCTGGGCTGTATCTGGACTGATGTAACAAGGTTACTTAAATTCTGTATACAAGGCTGTTGTTGGTGATGGGTGGAGAAGGAGAGAAATCACCTTGATTTTGTGACCCAAGCTTGACTTCACATAGGTCAGTGCTCATAGAAATGCTCTATTTCCAACAGTACAATGAAATCTGGCAGCATTTCACAGCAATGCATACAAAGTCCACAATGTCATCTCTGCAAAGTCATCTTTCAGGAGAGAAGTACACCCACAGCTGCACCATGCCATCAAAAATTCCTCCACTGCAACCTAGACCAGCTTATGTCAGGCACATAAAAACACAGCTGGGATTTTACAGTAGGAGCTGAATATTAAAAAAAAAATCTCAACAACAACAAAAAAAAACCTTTTAATTAAAACAAATGTTTTAATAACTCAAGAAACTACTTGCTCCTGTACCTGCTGCTGATGGTCAACTGGCTGAGGACACTGATATGAGGTAGAAGGTTAGGATGCTGGGAAAAGAGATGAAGCAAATGATGGAAAAATGGGAGGAGGAGAGTTACACACATCAGCAAACTTTGCCTCCTTACAGTAGATGAAAAAAACGGGATATGGAGCAAAGGATCTAAGAAGAGGACAGTTACAGTCATTCACAGTGCTCTAGAGAACAGGAAACTCTGTGTGAGATAAATGACTTATACCACAGGAAATACACAGGTACATCCAGTTTGGATTTGGACCTTGTATGTGCAACTGGTGTGAAACCACAGACAAGACTTGCTATTGACACCCGTGGTTTGTGGGCTGTGCTCCCAGTACAGGGGCAGGATGCAGACTCTCTGCAGCCAGCAGACCTGCTGGGATTGTCTGGCTGGGAGACATCATTTTCTCCCATTGCATACAGTGCATCTGTGTTAAAAATTAATGAAGACTCGGGTACAGCTATCAATAAGGATGGACAAAAATGAATACTATGTGCAGGAGGTCTCTGTGCAGCTGAGGAGAAGAGTCACTTTCAGGCTCACAGGCAGAACACCACACACGGGCACTTTGCTTGAGCAGCATCCCCAAGAGTCAGCACGTCACCAGATGCCATTGATCCATGCCAGGTTATGCAAGGTCTAGAGCACCCTCCCTATAGAAACTTGACAAAGTAGAGATCCTTTTAGTACTTAACTTGAGATTTTGTTAAGATTCACTTAATCTGTCCTCTTAAAGTACATTTAAAAAGCAAAATTAATCAATAACTCCACCATTAAATTGCATTACTTTGCATAAATAATTTGGGACAATACATTAAGTAAATGAATGAATAATCCTTGAAATCTACATTCAGTAGGACAACAGCTTTAATAGCAAATCTCTGCTGGAAGGAAATCCAGCTATTCAGATGACTAAATCTACAAAACAATTTAGGAAAACCAGAAAAAACCAATCACTTTCATATTGGAAGCAAGTGTATTAACTTTAACAGACACCAGCATATCAATTTATAGTTATTACAATTTTTTGGACAACATAAATCTTCAATTTCAGCAGCCAGAGTCGGTGAAGCTTTAAGAACAAAGAACTCATTGATTCAATATGTCTGTGTAGTTTAATTCTGAGAAATCGATCATCATGCATTTCCTCCAACACTTTTTTTTGTAGCATCCTCCTAAAAAATTTATTATTATTGCTTACTGCTAAAATAGAAACGGTGATTCCACCACTCGCAGCTCTAGTAAATCATAGTTTAATGCTGCATGGCTGCCCTACTTATATAAAGGGATAGTTCTGTTTATAATGAAAAAAATTGTTATTAAATGTTTCTCAGTAGTGTTTATAATTGGTGGCTATTATTTTAAGAAATCTGTTTCTCTGACTGTATTTCCCTTGCTCCACCTATGTCATGTCAAGCTCTTAGAATCACCTCTAAGGGAAAGGGTCACTTTTGGTTTATGAAGTATCCCCAGGCAAAAGCCAGAAGCTATAAACATGAATTTTTCATTATATTAATTGTCCTAGTTTAACTATGCTACATGACTCTTCAGGATAACCGACACAGAATTTTAATTGTGTGTGAAATATTCAGTCTTCATAAGCCTTCTTCCTAACCTTTTTTATACTGGAGGGAGCTTCTGCCAACAAACAGTGCCTCTTAGCTAATGCTCAACTTTCTCTATAATTCACTTCCCTGACCTTTTATTTTGACATTTTCACCTCATATATTAATTTCTGCTTGCACTGAATACTGCAGCATTATAATTACTTACATATAAACCTTTCATCACATCTTTCTTTGGATTTTGTTAGAAAATGCTGTATATCAAATAACAGCAAATTTCATGATAATCAGCTGGCCTTTCAGCAAAACAGGGAGATGGCAGCAGGAGGAGATGATCCCACCCAAAAGCTTTTGTGCCTCCAAGGCTGGGTCAGAAGAGTCTTCTACTTTGAGAGAGCAATATGGAGCACCCAAAAGAGAAGAACCAGCATTTCCAGACCTCCCATGGGCCCTGTGGATGTGACCTCAGCCTTGTCCTTGCTAAGATTTAGGGCAGCAATAAATTCAGCAGGACACAGAGCACCCTTCCAAGCACATCCCAGGAACCACCACTGCCTCATTCAACATTCAGACGAGCTTGAGGATCACCCTTTTCATCCTGCTCCCTCTATTAATCCATATTACTGATAATCTAAACCACATTTTCCAGTGAGTTTATTACCCTTATTAAAAAAAAAAAAAACAACAACAGAAACAAACAAACAAAACAAAGCACCAAACAAAGAATCCCAAAGAACCCACACAGATGTTATTGTATATTTTTGTCTATGGCACATTCACACACCACTGCAAACAGGTAAGGTGCAGTGACACACCAAAGCAGTCACATTCCAAAAGTGTTTTTTCTCACCTGTTTTCCACACCAGAAACAAGGAAAGTGCACAAGGTATGATTCAGGTGATCAGCTTTAGCAAGGTGGTGTCCATTGGACCTGACACCTAAATCCAGCCCAGTGACCTTCCTGAGGCTCTTCCACAGCAAAGACAGCACAGAGCAAACTGATCTTTGTGCCTCCCTGTAGGGATCACACGTCCCCAGCAGAGCTCGCCCTGCCTCACCCCATGGGAGGGGACCTGTCCAGCTGGCAACTGGCACAGTGTTCAGCAGCTGCTCTCCATGGTAGTTCTGACTCTTCAGGATACTGATGTGATTCCCCAAACTGCCTGGGTGACAGCAATATCCCACAGTGACTTCCACACACCCTCGTGGATTTCAGCCCTCCTCTGTCTTGCTGGCTCCTCTTCCCAGCACAGTGTTTCCAGCATCTTTCCAGGGACAGGCCAACGTTGGGATGACAATCCATGAAAAACAAGAGCAGGATTTAATTTCTCAAAACCCCAGCCTAATTTTTTTCTACTTCTGTTCCATCAGATATCATAAAGAGCTTTTAAATTCATTCCCCAGCAGCTACCTTTAGAAAGTCTCTTGGATGTCACTGCTTTAAACACAATTCCAGACTTTTTTAGGTTTTTCATCTTTTAGCTGCACTGAAGGAATTATAGGACCTTCACAGCTGTCACAAATTTTTGATATGTAGACAGACAGAAGAGATTTTCAAATAACATGTGCAAGCAGCACAGATGTTCTTGTATTGCTCTTCCAGCTTCCATTCAGCCAAGGCCTTAGTTCTGTTATTTACCATGGAGACCAGTGAAAACCTAATCCAAATATGTGGGTGAATTGAAGTAACCTTGTCAATAGTTCTGAGAAGCGGGTATGTGCTCAGCTGAGCAAGAGAGACAGAAAAACATGCCAAAGCTGTTTCAAATATCTTGCAGTGTGAGCTGCAGGAACACTGAACTGTGCATTGGTGGAAAATCTCCACAATTCTGCTATCCAGCCTTTTATTTTACTAGCTAACAAAGATCTAACTCAAAATGTTTGCAGACAGGAACAGCTGGGTATCCTTTATGCAGAGTTCTAAGTCATCTTCTAGTATCCTGAGCATTTAACAGATTGAGATTCTGGTGAGATACTTAATGTGCAGGATAAAATGGCACAGCAGAGAAAAAGAAAGGTGCAACAGATTATGTTGGTGCTGCCATATATTAAATGCAAAAAAAGAAAAACACTTAGGAGCAACACCACAGATGCTATTGGGCTGCTCAGCCTTTCCTATAAGGCATTTCTTATTTTTTTCTTCCCCTTTTCAAGGTTCTATCTTGCAGCAGACAGTTAAGTGGCAGTTCAGACCTCCAATCCAAAATGTGAAAACTCATTTTCAACTCCAGACAGTAATGAGAGATTTTCCCACTAAGAGCACCACAGTTTCATCATAATCTTCGCAAGATAACCAAAATGCAACTAAGAACATAAGCATTACTAAGCAGACATCATCTGTGCCAGAGATAATCCTGTCGCTGAGAGGACTGTGAGGTATTTATCCTATATTTTTGCTTTCCAAGACCACCAGAGCAGTGTTTTGTTAGAGATATATACTTGGAGATATCATTAGCTCAACCAACATGCAGCTTCACTGGTCTCAGAATCAAAAGAGAAGTCAGTCCAAAACCCCAATTTTGCTTCTGACTTGCTAGGAAGAAACAGAGAGCTCACAATCATTGTCCTTCTATTTTTTAAATACCATTTCAAATCTCTCTGAGCAGATTATTTCAAAGCTTGATCTCAGCTCACCATAGAGTGATGCTCTTGTGGAACTCCTGATAATGGGAAAAGAGGAGGCAATACAATGGCTATTTATCAGAGCACATTGTAGGAGAGAAGTCTGTGCCCATAAAAGCACAGCCAGGTCCCTTGGGCCTGTCCAGACATCAGCACTGCTCTTAAATCGCTGGAAGCTGGAGGAACATTCAGAATCCTGGAATGCAAGTCAGTAAATTGAACAAGGGAACTTTCTTTCTTCTTTAACCCATTCCAAGGAATTTTCAGCAAAATTCTGAAACCCAGACAGTATGGATGCTTACCAAATGGTAAGAAACTTTCTCAGGTTTGTCAAAGGGAGAATGAAGTTAGTTGTATTGGGGTCTGCTCTGTGTGTTCAGTGAGTACCTGCACAGTCTGGAGGATGTTTCAGACGGCTCTAGCCATGTTCTTGTGAAGGATACAGTATGTCCTGCCTGAAGTTACAGAACTTAATCACTAAAAATAGCATCCTGCCCTGAGAAGATAGATGCAAATCTATTTTTTAACTTAAAATTTTAAGTTAAAAATGAAATCATTCTTCTTTTATATTTTTGTCTCTTTACTTGCTAGGATTTCTCTGGCTGTAATCTCAGTGTTGGATATACCTCATTTTTTGTGACTCTTAATTTAGGGATAATGTCATCATCTAAAATGTATCATCTTTTTAGATTACTCCCAATTGTAATTTCAATATATGTAGCCATATTTGGCAATATGCTATTACTGATCAAAAATTACTCTGATTCTTTTCTATCAAGGTTAAGAGCAGCTGAAGGCAGATAAATTGGTACTAGGGAAAACAAAGGTTAAACTTATCAAACTTATAATGTAGAAAGATGCTGTCTGCATGGCTAATCAGACACTATTTAAAACCAGGGAATATATCCTGTGCTATCCCAAACCCATATATTAACTAAAATTGGCCCAGTAATAACAAGCATTTTGTTAAAGTTAATGTAGGAACGGCCGCCAGTTAAGTGCAGTAACAGAGATTGTATTCTGCAGAGAGGGTAACGAGTCCTGGGAGAGGCACACACAGAGCCAGCACCATAAAGCAAAACTGTCTGCAAGAAAGTTTGTTAATCTCTGCTATGGGACATTTCCATTAGAACATGTTTCATAAAGCCACAGGTTCGTTCTGCCAAACCCAGGCAGTGAGACCGACCCGTCAGCAAGCAAAGCTATGGAAGACCTCAGTCTCTGTTTAATGAGCATTTCAACAAAACTTGCCTTTACCCAAAACCCAACAGCAATTCATGTTCTGCACCATTTCCCAAGCCAGCTACCTGAATCCAAACCTATGTGCCCACAAACTTTACTTTGCTATACAAGCAGGGGATAAATTCTTCTAAAACCTAGAACACTCATGTAGCAGTTAGAGCATTCCAAAAACAACTGGATTTTATATTCATAGTAATATTCAAAAACATCTTTAACATTGCCTTTATAGTAGGAGGTAGCATAAATTTAAGAGAATAAATTGAGATAAGAATAAACAAGACAGAAGAAAAGGCTAAAGACACTTATTACAAATACACAAAAGAAATATCACTACAACATCTCAAAATGACAGATTGCTTTTCCTTCAGCAGACCCCAAAGGTCAGTTGATTTGAATGACTTTGGAAAGAAGGAACACATTAAGTCTGAAGCTGAAAATCCACTACAGAGAATGTCTAGACAGCGAGTCTTGAATCTCACTCCTAAATCAACTGAGCTGCAGCTCAGCTGTCCCTGCCATGTTGTCATGCTGGGTCAGAGAAAAGTCTTAGTGAAGAGCAGTCCCCAAAACCAGAGGGGTGAGCTCTGAGGGCCTGGGATGCTGCCCTGAGAGCAGGGGACAGCCCATCCCACCCTGCACAGAGGTGCTCTGTGTGCACAGTACCAGATCAGGGTGGGTTTTTAAGGAGTTAGAAATGTTCTGCCTGAGCTTCCACGTGAATTTTACAACCACATCTTCAGCAGCAGCACCGGGAGCTGGAGCAGCAGCCAAATTTTTAATCTACGGCTCTCAAAACACTTACAAAAGAGACTTTTATTGTTACACCATGGTACAGAGAGGGAAAATGCAGCTCTGGGAAGGGAGGTGACTGATGGAGAGCAGACATCCTAGCCCAGTGCCACCACAACACCCTACCTGCACCCCTTTGCTCTCTGGAGGTGCTCACCAGCTATTCTGAACCCTTAATAACAGCAAACCTTCCAACTCTTATTCTTCTCGGGTATACTCTGACCACAGGCAGATGAAACTCAACATCATCAGAAGTTTAGTGTCTGTTTTTCCCCATAGAAAAGAGCATAAAACTCCTTTCACTAATTTCTGATTCCACTGTCTGTCTGGATTTCCTTCAAAGACTCAGCTACAAATTAGGTTGCATTTAGTACACCAGAGGGTAAAAGATGTAAATTGATTCACTTTGGATGCTGTCTTCTTCAAATATAATTTATCAGACCCAGCTCACTGTAAGGAATATTATACAGGGGAGGAAGAGTGATAAATGCCATTAATGACTGGCCTGAGAACACACAGGATGGAGCAGCAGGATTATGAATAGTGGGGGACTCCTACCTCCTGGTCATAGCTGCAGATCATTAGACAAAGATATTGTTTTATGCTACAATAGGTTCAGACATGCTCAATTCTTTTGTTTAATCCATGGAAAATAGATTCAGCAGAGAAGAGAAACTTCCTTTTTTCTGCCTTTTTTTTTAATTTCTCTCTTTCACTCATTGTTTTGCTTATTCTTCCTCCTCTCCCATCCCAAACATCCTTTTTTTGTTGTTCTTGGTTTTTATTTCCCCCAGATAGAGACAGAAAGAAGTCATACCATCATAACTGTGCCTTAATCTTTGCCAGTCCTTGGTCTGACTCTCTCTAATTTCAGAAAAGATCCCAGAGCTAATAAACAATTAAACCACAGTGGAAAGCCACCTGGAAGATGTACTGCAGAAAGAATTAAACAGCAATTTATTTATTTTTTTTTTCTTTGGCTAAGCAGCCAGAAATTGCAAAAAAATATTTTGAGTAGTCTGAGGCTTTGGGATTCACAGGGTGAGACTTAAGAATTTGGTAGCAACTGCATGCAAATATCAGGAGTTTCATACAGCAATTCCACTGAGGAGAAAAATTAAAAAAAAAATCTTGAAGAATAAATGGGGAGAGAAAGAAACTAAGGGCTGGTGAAGAAATGGAAATGTCAGAGAATGTCGCAGGCAGAGGGTAGGTATGGGAATTACAGATCCAGAGCAAATCTGCTGGAGATGTTAAGAGCTGGCAAAAGATCAAAGTGATAAGAAGCAGGAATGGAAATAACCTTTAATTCTGTGCCTACAAGAGGATGTCAAGAAAACATTGCAGCAAAGGCCAGCCAAGGTAACATGGAAAGGGGCCCAGTCATGCACTGGGAGCTCTGCTCATCTTGGTCCAAACCTACAGCTTTTGTCCCACTTTAAAAGCATCCTGCTAAAAACATAGCACAGAAAAGCTCTGAAACAAAGCTGAAATACTTGGTATTTGGTATTTAGTAAACCAAGGCTATAAGTGCAGTTTTGTAACTCTTCAGACATCCCAGCTCTGCAAAGCTGCATTTTCACTCTTCCTCTTCCAGACATGGAGATGAGGCAATTCCACTGCCCCTAAGTGCCATTTGTGGTACCATGTTTAATTAGGTGACAGAGCAAAGACAAAAATGACAAATGGGTTTTTGCTCCCAGAACTCTGTTCCCCTTCTGGTGACATTTGAATATTCACTGTATCCTGCCCTGAATGACTACTCTGGGCTTACAGAGAAGACAAGTAAAGAGCAGATGTCTTCTCATTGGAAACCTCATCATTACTGCCTTGCTCCAGAGCAGGTACAACCTGCCCAGGTGCTCCCAGTGCAAGTCCTACAGCTCAAATCCCCTTCTTGGAGGACTTACAAACCCTTATCTACTTGCCCTCAAAGCTTTGCTGGAGCACCCTCTTAATTTTCCTGAATTGAAAAGAGAGTGTGGAGCAGACATAATGTCATCCCTGATCCAAACATGTTTTTGACTTTTGAAAACCTGTTCATACCTTCCTCATCCTCATCATGAAGTGCCAAAACACTTCCAGGAAAGGGATGAGGATATCACAGCTCGTTCCCAATCTAAAAACGCCAGGGAAGTCTTAACTTTACTGGAGTAACAAAACCAGCTTTGCACAACTTGAGATGCTTAAAAAACTTGGCTAAAACCTGGAGAACTGCTCAGCTTTTGAGCAGCATCCGAATTGAACCACAGGGAAAAACTGAGGTTCGTTCATCACTAATTAAGGGCTTAACTGACATTACCAATGCTTAGCATATGTTCCTTCCTATTAGCTTCCAAGAACAACAGGCACGCAAGATTATTTTGAGCTGGAGTTGAAATAAGGTGAAACATACCTTAGGCCAACAAAGTTTTCCAGAAGGAACAAACATTTTGTTTACTCTGAAGTCAATTCTAAGACACAAAGTATTTACCCAACTTCAGCAAACACAGCCATGGATCAGCCCCATTTCCAGCAAACTGAAGTCAGCTTTATTCTTAATTCTTCATTTCAGCAATTTCAGTTTGCTAATATAAACCTGAGTGGTGATAAACCATATCAACTTAATGCTCACTGCATTAAATTAGCACATTCTTTGAAGTTGCAAAATTTTTCCATGGATAGTTGTACAGATTCTCCTGGTTACCACAGGGCTACAGGGTTACAACGTTGTGTCTGCATGATGTTTTCTCTAATGCACATGGATACAATATCCAACATACAATATGTGCAATATATATTTGTGATGGGAACTACCCACACTGAGCCTTATCAAAGACCTCAAAAAGGCTAAAGTGAGGCTCTGTGGAGCACAGAACTTGCTCCACATAAGAAGTTTAATCCTAAAACGGATTTCTTCCCATATAATAGTTTCAAACTACACAGTGCTCACTAACATCCTTATCTGCAGGCACATATGGAGTTCCAGAAAACTTGCTATGATGCTTTCATATTTAAAAGTTTATAGGGTCAGAGGCTCAGATGTCATTATTCATGAGCAAATAAAATTTCAGAACTGCAAGGCACTATGGAAAATGTCAAAGGCAGTTCATTTCATTTTCATACAAGTTTTTACCCTCATCATTTCATCAACATCATTTAATATTATTGTTTGCTATACAGGGGGAAAAAATATCACCTCTATTTTTAAAATGAACACTTAGTTAATAAAGCAGCATATTTATTTATTACATTTTAAAAATCAATGGCTCTTACTAAAGCCAGCAGAAAATTCCATTGATTTCGCTGGGAAATGGGTCAGGCCTTCAAATATAGGCCAAAACAATAAGTTTTCCTGCAAATGTAGAAGAGGTTATACCACTGAAAGGTCTAAAGTCATCACATCCCAGCTCTCCTACAAATACTGGGTGGAGGGACCGGAGGTTCCTCCCATTTGGCTCTGGATAACTCAGTTCAGTGCAAGGGGAAGGGTTCACCCAGTGGCTTTTGGACCACAACCCAGGTTTGGTAGATGCACTTAACTGAAAGCAAGTGAAAACATTGTCATTTTCTTCAGGGATCACAATCTGCACCATTGAAAGGTGTTGCTATTTATTTTTCTGTGTCCTGTCACATGACAGTTTAATACTTCAGGGCTGAACTCCTGCCAACTCTCCCTTCTTACCACCACTGGTAGCTTTTGCTAGAAAACCAGTATCACAGGCTTAAATAAACAGCTGGCAGCAGGCAGATCTCCACCCACTGTGAAAAGGTCAGATGCATCCCAGACTATTTTTAGTGTGTATTTAGGGCCCATTCAGGCTTGATTTATGCCTTCTTTTAATTCAGAGAGTTAAGAATAGTATAAAGTTGCAGTACTTTGAAACTCATTAAGAAAACAGCTAAATGGAAACCTAATGCCCTTCCAGTGACCCAAGACTGATTTCAGTATGATTAGCAACAGAAATGAAAATTCATTTTCCTGCAATAAAGGATAGTTGACTTCATCATTATGTTAGAATTTAGTCTTACACCAATTATATTTTTAAGGCATTCTTAGTGTTTTACACTGTCTGGTGAAGTAGTTTTATCTATCAAAATCAAAACACAATCTCAGTAATTGGGATGTTCTCAGGCTACAAATGCTTTCTGGTGCCTAAAATGTCTTCCATAAGCCTGACTTCACAAGCAAGCATGCATCAGCGATTTTTGGAAACAAGGCTTTTGCAAAAGTATTAAAACTGTAACTTAGCAGGTACCTGCAAAAATGTAGGTCACCTGTTTCTATTTGTCAGTGGAAAAATAATCAGGATGCTCGTTCTCTTCAAGCTACCCAAATTGGCAATGAAATTTGATTTCCCTTCTATAGATTGCCGAAGTCAAGTGTCTGTGTAAGAGATGCTCAGTTTTGATGTTGCTTCTACATGGAGAGATGATGTGCTAAGAACAGCTGAAGGGGACTCAACCACAAATACATCAGGGCAGAGCCCTTCATGAGAAGTGCTGTGAAGGGGCTTTCAGCATGATTTCAGGGGCTGAGGGGAAAAAAAAAAAGAGGGAAAATAATTCTGTGAAAAAGAAGTCCTGCCTCTCATCAGGGCCTAAAAGATCAGCTAGGAAACCTCTTTTTCTATCGAGGCATAAGAAAGTTTTGAGTCTCATCAAACACATTTCAAAGTATTGTAGAACAGGAAAAAAGAATCTTAGTTGTACTCTGTAGTGGGGGAGGTGGAAAAAAATTAGGATTCAGATTTAGTCCTTGAATAGCAACTGTCACACTAAGAATTTAGCAGTCACAAGTGAACATAATGAAGAGAACCAGTTATTTACTACTTCTCCTGGTCATCAGTCTGTGCATTTAGCTCTCCCTGAAATTAGATAGATAGATAGATAGATAGATAGATAGATAGACAGACAGACAGGAAAGAGTCTTTCACACAGCCAGAGCAACAAATGCCAACAACCTAAAAATCTGTCACTGTAGACTTTACCTGTCTCCCAGAAACTGTAATTGCTTTCTTAGTATCACTAATGAACTGCATCTCTGTAACCTACATTCAAGCTGTCAAATCTCGCATCCCACGAAGAGTCACAAAAGCCAACATATCTCTTTGCTCTGCATAAAACACACACTATTTTCACTAATTAAACTGTGGAATATAGAGGCAATTTAACTGTCTTTTCATTTCTTGGACATATGTTGCTTTACTTGAAAATATTTTTTAACTGGAAAATCTAGATTAACTTTAGAAAAACGACCATGAGAGCAGGTTGGTAAATTATATGATGGAATATTAGATAAGATTTTAAAATAAAATGGAATTTCTAGCAATGAACAAAAAACCATTATTTATTAAATTTTGTTTTCCCATATCCACATGAAGCATAGCTGTACTGCCCTCCCATCCTGCCAAACATCCTTCTACCACTGGCAACTTTACAGGTAAATACAAGAAGCATTTGGAAAGGTACCTTCTTGCCCATATAAGCTCTAAGAATTCCTCAATATTAGCTCTGTGAATTAAGAAAGAAGCTGAAACTTTTTAACTCAGCAAATGAGATGGGGTGGTTTGCCCTTATTCCTTTCAGGAGAGTAATCATTTCTGCTTGACTTCTGTCTTTTTGCTACATCCACAGCCTTTGCTCAGTCACTCCAGGAAATATGCCTTTGAGTTGAAATCCTGCACAAACTTCATGCACCCACCCCAGTGAGAAACCTTTTACATATTTCCTTGTTTGTGTATTTGTTGCACATCCTTAAGAACCATACACTCAGTACATCCAGTGGGACGGTCGAATCAGTTGTGTACAGTTTAGGAAAGCTCAGCTTCTCATGAACTCCTTTCCATCCCAGAATCTGCTGTACCAGAGGTCTGTCCTGTAAAAACACCACACAGATGTAGTGGAATTTCCCTGACACACCCAGCTCCATGGCTGTTGTTATCCTTACAGCACCCCTGAATCTCACACACCTTCCCCTGCAGACAGCTCGAACTAGGTCACTATCCATGGGGTGAGTCATCATGCCCAGCTGGAGAATCTGATGCAGCTGGCTGTTCAGGAATCTGCTCACCTGAGATCCTCTAAATAGTCAACAAAGATAAAAAGGCATCTCCTGACAGTGATTCAGAAAAAGACACCAAAAAAAAAATGCTCCAAGTCCTTTTCCAGAGGAAAGCAGAGGTTGTCACCCAAATTTCTAGAAAATTATGAGGGCAAAGGAAAAACTCTGTGGCTAAATATTTGAATGCACATCCTTTGATACTGTATTTTGAAGAGCAACTTTTTTTTTTTTAAATGAGCCAGATCAGTCAAAGAAGCTCAGACGTTTATAATACAACATTTGCAATACCACTTATCCATAGCATAGCTATCGATTATTTAGGCCTTCTCCAGCAGTCTGGTGCTAGAGAAGACCAATGATTTCACTGAGCTGTGGATGAACTCCCACTGGAAGTACTTCAAGAATCAATCACTGCCCAGCAATCCACCAGAAAACACTTTGAATCAGAGCAATGGGAAACAAAAATTACAGATGATCCTTTCAGTTTCCTAATACCAAAAAATACAAATCCCATGTTTAAATAGTATTTCTAAAGCTGCAGTGTCAAAAAGTTTTCTAAGCTACAAAGGCTGCTTACTGAAAATGCTTTAATAATGCTTGTGTGACCCTAATGCTGAACCCCAGCCCTTATGTATTATGATGCAGATTTCTAGATCTTCACATACTCTTTTTTTATCATTGAACCCTTGACCGTGCAAGCAATAAGCATGCATAGACATGATTCAGGACAGGACAGTGTATCATTTTCCATGGAATATCTTTTATCACATGTTGCAAAAGACGAGAAGCATGTTGAAAAGTGGCTAAGGAAGGGATACGAAGTGATGTGCTGGAGAAGCAAACTCGGATCTATCACAGCACCAACAAGATTTTCTTGTGCAGATACCACTAAGCATGTACCGTAGCCATCTGGACTGAAACATCAGCCCTGGATTTTCAAAAGCCTCAAGTTCCACAATCTGCAGCTGGGCATTACAGTTGCTCAGTGTGTTCTGACTGTTTAAAGCACTCAAAAAAAGGTCCCTCAAATGAGCCAGTCAGAACACGAGGGAAGTTCCAGCTCCAACTACTGGTTACTTGGTTCTCTCCTCTGTAAGATGTAGAAAAAACATTCTCTTCTTGTGGAGGGCAATAAAAACAGATGCATTACTGGCTGTGAAACATCCACTTAGAGCATCAGAGAAAAACCCTGGAGAAAGTTCAGTCATCAGAGCAGGCATAAAGAGAAACCCTAGAGAGCAAACAGAAAACAAAACCCAAAGTAGCTTCTCCCTGGAGAGCCTTTTTTACTCCATTCATCAAGTACAGCTTGAACAGCAGTGCCAAAAGCCAGTCTGGCCCAAGCCTCCAGAGCAACTCAGCCTGGCAGACGCCTGACACAAAAACCTTCAACCCAAACCAGGAAGGTTTGGCAAATTTTTAGCAAAATTAAATCCGAGTTCAATAATAGGAAGCATCATGTAAACTCAGCGATAGCTGACACTACCCACTCTGCTTACAACTCTGCCATCTCTCCAGATAAACCACCAGCTTCCAGCTGCCCACACCCAGATTCATTGAGGCACCCGCAGGAAGAACCGCGCTGCTTCGTTCGGGGGAAAGTGTGAAATTTATCATATGCCTTTTATTTTCTGCTTTCCCTTTTCCCCTTACTTCAGACTGACAAGTGCAAATTAAAATTTCACACCCAGCCTCATACAGGGAGCATGAAATTCTGATTTGGAGGATTTAGGTAGATTTCTCCAGGATTACAGGGATGGCAGCTGCCCAAGTCAGCGCCACTGGGCCTGTCCTGGCCAGCCTGCCCTGCCCTTGGGCAAAAACTTCTTGGTGCAAATGTTTAAAGAGAAGGCAATGCAGATGTAGCACTAACAGAACTACTGCATATGCATCTTTTTTATTATTGATAAAAACAAAACATATTCATACTGGGAAGTACCCTCAGAGGGGATGAGGCCATAGCCTATGTAGAGATGTCTGGTTCTAAGTGTGACTGCAACAGTGCCACTTACAGGGTAACCACAGATAACCAGAAGAATCTTGTATCTAAACA
This sequence comes from Cinclus cinclus, assembly GCF_963662255.1. Classification (NCBI taxonomy): domain Eukaryota; kingdom Metazoa; phylum Chordata; class Aves; order Passeriformes; family Cinclidae; genus Cinclus; species Cinclus cinclus. The sequence continues at coordinate 14,195,884 of NC_085059.1, forward strand.
CCTAAAACTTGATGCATGATTAGCATTGAACACAGATTTTTACTGTGCCACTTCTAGAAACAAAAAAAGAATTTACTACTTTGGATAAAGCATTTTTTTTAGGTAATACCTATGCTTTAAAGCTTTAATAAATCATTATTTATTAAATCAAAGACTGTGGTGAACTGATGAGCAAACCATTTAAAGAAATAGGTTGGCTATATTAGCTAGGAATTTTCTGGCACCATTTCCTGTTTTAGTTAGTATATACCACAGCACAGACTTTCAATGAGCTACTTTTCTCTTTGCAAAGAATCACATTCTCCCCATTTTTTGAGATAATCTAGCACATGCAAAAGAAAATGGTGGGACTAGAGTCAACTTGCAGTTGTGCTGGTAGATATTTAGTGCAATCTCAATAAGCTCAATGTCCTTGAAGAGTTCTGGATCATCACCAGTGTAACTGAAAGTTAATGACTCCAACTCTTAAAAAGCCTCCATATGACACAGACCTAGGAATCCAACACTCACATTATTAGGGGTTTTGGTTGTCATTGCATTTTATTAACTCTGAAACCTTTTTCTAATTCTAAGTCAGGGTGCGATGCCATTCCAACAACAGACAGCCACAACACTTCTGGAAAAGCATCCCTTACAGAAAATAGCTACACCCAGTGTCAAAACAGCACTGCAGGATTAACAGCGGCCTCCACATTTGAACATTACTTTGTCCCAGTTTTGAATCCATAAAAAACAACTCTGCTCAGTCAGGATGTTTTAATCACTGAGACTTATTTGGGAATACAAACGTATGAATAAGAGTCATTCCTCCATCCAACACCACCAAACCACAGCAGAACATGAACTCTGCTCAAGGACACACATTTACTCAGCTGAGGACTCTGCTGCCAAGCTGCCTACCCATTGCTATATTTTTCTTGTTTTAAGGGTGTGGAAATCTTTGTTCATTTAAAGGCATCCTTCTGGTTTATTGTCTTAGATCACTTACCTTATGAGTGATAATTATCAGTACAATCACCACTGTGGGTAGTGGGATAAAGGTGCTTTATCCCAAGCAGAGTTTGTCTTTCCACAGAACTATGTTACACAACGACACCAGCAAGGTCGCATCATTTTAACTACAGGAGGTTACATTAGTACAATTTCTGTATTTACATAAAGATGAAGGAAAAAAAATAATGATCTACAGGAACTAAAAAGTACATCTTGATTGAAAGATGGCTAAGACAACCTGTTAACAGCTTATATGTCTACAAAACACTGGCACATGGAAGGGAAGGAATTATTTTTTAAGAAGAAAGTGGGGGAGGGTTAGCTACAGAGGATAGATTGTGAAAAATTATTAAACTTAGACCCAAGAAAACATTTTTAAGCAGTGAGATCATGTAGACTACAATGTGGGCTCCAAGTCCAAATTGTTGAATTTCTTCTTCTGGGATTCTGCTAAATGGGTTTGAACAATGCACAGGAGGGAGTGGTGGGACAGGGGCTCAGGGGACACCAAAGGACCAAGGAGATCATTTCCTTAGCAGACAGAGGATACTGACACTTCTGTACAAGTGACAGCAGAGATCTGGAATATTTGGCTTCTGAATGTAGATGAACGATAAACAACTCACATTCTAACTGCCTTTCTATGGTTTTGCTTGGCTGGAAAATCATCCATCAATGGAAGGCAGAGCAGCGTGGGGAGAGACAGATGTGAGGAGAGCGGGGTAAGCACTGCAGTGTCCCTCCACAGGGAATCCTGCATTTCTGTGGGTTAAACAGAAATTAACCACATTTCCTGTCCATTTGGCCAGAGGGAGTGGATATGCAGAATAAAAAGTAACAGCCTCTTAAAGATGAGTAAAAATTGAGAATACTGCAGTCAAGAAACAGATTGGAAATATCAAATTGAAACAGGACTTTGATTTTAATACAGCAAACTATTATCAAACACTCTAAGCAAGGACAAAAATACCATCAGCACCAACTAATAGCAAGGCAAATGGCTTACACCAAACTGACTAAATGCTTCTCCATTTCATGTAGACAAAGGCTAATATGCATTAATTTGTCTAAGCAAGAACTTAGAGCCTTGGTGATAAACCAATTGCACCAAATCTATAATTTTATTTTTAGTTTTTTTTCCTTCAATTAATTATATACTACTTGGAAAATTCAAGCTACATTTCAATCCTGCTTTGATAAGAAAGGCTATAAAATCAAAATAGGCTCTGATTTTAGCCAAAAAAATTTCTGTATTTTTCCAGAAGGGAAAAAAACAAAACCAGAAAGAGAAAAAAATAAGATATACCTTTGTGGGTGGCCTCCTGCAAAGCTGGCAGAAGAAACCCACTGCTTTCCAGTTTCACTTCTATATTCAGTCATGTTTGCATAACTTTTGCATTTGGAAAGGATCTTTCATATTTCAGGGGAAGATGGTTCTAGTAAGAAAAAAATTCTTTACCCAATAACAACTTCCTTTTGTCTTCTTCATTCTAAGTTTAGTAAAAAAAGCTTCATCTCATTCAACAACACAATCCAAAACCCATCGAAACTTGATTCTTATCAAGCACAATGCTAACAAAGCCCTTGTGAGCAGCACATCCTTGAGACCAAGGTTTTGGCATTATTTTGTTCATCGGGGTTTTCTCCTACTTCTCTTTATCTTCCCGGAAATGTTGCCCAGGTAGAACTAAAGAACACTGGCTGTTTACCTCACATTTCTAAACGTCCAGGTGCCTGACCAAGCTACTGGTGTTTTGAACTACTCCTCCAAGGAAAAGCATTGGCCACAAGGTAACCAGCTCTAGAAGCCCAGTAAATCTGGTACAGCTGCAAGGTACTGAAACAAGTGAGCCACACACACAGAGTAAATTTGGGACATCTTTCAGCATTGTCTCACATGTTAAGAGCATGCTCTGAAATCTCCTGGGCACATGCAGCAAGCAGGATGTAACTGGTATGTACTGGGATTACAACATGTAGGTGGACCTGTGCTGCAGGACATGCAGCACACCGAGTCCCAGTCTTGCACATTAAATCCCACACAGCTTGGATGCTGCGGATTCACTCTTGGTCAAAGCACACACAGATCCCTTTTTGGAAAATCCTGACAGAATGATGATCCACAGAGCCTGACAGATTTGTCCAAGTCCTATTAAAAAATCCATCAAAAATCAGGTGACACTGAAATTTTTCATGCAACTCAATCATTTAGCCGTACGTATACAGACTTCTTGCAAAATACAGCTAAATCGGCAAAGAACAACACTTCAGATTGGAAAGCAGATTGGAAGATTTGAGTATCTGACACTGCCTAATTAAGCTGTGCTGCTTTTCACACCAGAACTGCCAGCAGAAGGTAAAACATATTGCAAGCATACAGTTCTCTGTACAACCAGACACTAAATGGCACTCCTGCCTTGCTTCCTCACTCCTCTCTGTGCCACTCCACCTTGCCTGCCCACCGTGCTGGCAGGGAAGCATTGCACAGGGCATGCACCAGAGCTGCTCTTCCCCAGGGATCAGGGCAGTTGTGCTGTTGTCCTCATCCAGCCTGCCCAGTAGCCAATAGAGCTCCTTGGCTGGCAGGGACAGGGCACCAGAGCTTCCCCTTTGCAAAGGGCAAGATCCTGGAGCAAAGGAAGCACCTGCAGCTGCAGAGTGTCTTTAGACCCCTCTGCAAAGGGAGAGCAGATCCCAGCTGGATTTCCACAGCAGCCTTCTCTTCAAGCCTGAGGTCAGCTCTTCCAAGGGAAGGAAGTTCACCCCGAGCTCTTGGCAGTGTTTCTGAAACATCCTGTTAAGCACTTTGTGGATGTTTTTTAAGAGCAAAACGTGAAATGAAGTCCAAGGGTTTACACTGTCATTAAGATAACTGTGAGAGGGAGAAACAAGAGGAGAGCAGCTAATGGGAATACAGAGGTCAAACCAGGAACTTCAAAATCTGTAGATGCCTTATGGATTCTCCCTTCAGATCTTGAAAACAATAAAATTATCTTCTTGAGATCCTTTCCATAAAGACTGAAGACAGTGATTTCTCCTGGGTATCTGAGGAACTCGAAGCTTGTTTTTAAAAACTTGAACTATTTACCTTTATTATGAAGGAAGTGAGAAAGGTATTTGCACATAACCATTCTTCTTCTGGAAGAATGTGGAGAGACCAATACTTCAGGATGTTAGTGCTCAGGAAGTATGTTTCTATCCTTTTTAGCTATATCAGAATTAAGAGGTGCTTTGCTTGGATTTAATGGATATTTTGGGATTTGGGCAGCAAGGTTTTGTGTTTCAAGCCAAATTTGCCCATGAATTAGAAATTCTTCTAAATGCTAACACAGTATCAAATTCTTCCAAGAATTTCATTTTAAATGGGGAGAATGAAAAATGAGTGCAGTAAAAGGCCTCATGCAACATGACATCTTGGCATAAAGTCATCAAAATACTGGGAGGGCATGATGGGTTCCTTGGAAAATGTGAATGAGAAGCCTGAAAGATACCAAGATATCTGGGCAACATGGAAATCACCAAGACATCCCTGGAACCCTAAATTAGACCAATTGTGGTTAAATAAAAATAAAGAAAAGAAATGTCTCTCACCTGGGCAAGACAGAAAGGAAGTAGAAGGACAGCCAGTAAAAACAGAGCTGATGAGTCTAAAATTTTGACTTCTTGCAGATACACTGTAGAGCTGAAATAATTTTGCTGAATCCAAGAAACATACAGAAGCACAGCCCAATGTGAATTCAATCAATTATTGAAATCAGTTGAGAAGTTTTCAGAAAATTGCAGCAGAGGGATGAAAAGATACTTCTACATGTACAAAAAGCAGTGATTTTTGGAAAGTACTATAGGAAAGGAAGGCATGATGTATTTCCTGAAAATTGGATTAAAAACAGAGTATGAACGATATAATGAGATTGAGCACAGCGAAGTGCATATCCAGAGAGAGAGCTAAACAAAGAAAATTCGGAAAATTATTTAATTGGGAAGCACAAGGAGGAATGGAGGTGCAATTGTTACTCACAGAGTTTAACAAAATTAGACCCCACCTCTGAATGCATCTAACAAAGGCTGGAGGAAGGTGCACCTGACCAGGTGAGAAAAGAAAGACAGTGCTCATTAAAACAAAAAGGAGCAGCACTGAAATCCCATGACAAATAACCTGGTCACTTATGATCTGGGAGCTTCTTATCTGGTTCATTAATGACAAATTGGCTGAACTGGTTGGAACTAATGATGTGTTTCTTGATATAAGGGAGGGTATTGACAAAACACACGGGGGGAGGAAAAAACCCATCTCCTGGTGGCCAAGATGTTAAAGGCAAGAAAAGACTCTGCCTGAATTCTGAGCAAATGAGATGAAAGTGTATGACATCGTCACAAGTCTTTGTCTATGTCCTAAATGGTGAAAGCACATCTGCTGCAACTGGAAAGCAGCACAAAGCACACAGTCCCTGCAAGCTGTGTAGTGGGAAACCAGGGAAAAATAAATATATTTTCAAAGGGGCTCTGATAATTTTTCGTGAACAACGAGAGATGCTGCTGTCTCTCAACGAACATAAAAGGAATGTTAGAGAGCAAGCACCTGCGCAGTGTAGCTTCATTAGGAATTCCTGGTTCTGTTCAATAATGTCCACACATACACTCAATCATTAGCAATACACAGGTCATGTCTTCAATGCTCAGTTCTTAACATAACTTCAAGTTCCAAAATTTCAAGGTAAATCATGAAAACAGAAGGTACAAAATTAATCTAAACAGAAGCAAAGACACTTTGTGGTTCAGGCAAATTCAGACATCCAGTTTCCCACAGTCCTGCACTGAGGTCTGCCCCCACTAAACTCACTGGGAATTTTTCCATTAAAATCAGTGTGAACAGGATCAAGTGCATGGCTTGGCTGAACCCTATACACTTGCCAACCAGTAATTTATTATTACAAAGGCAGTTCCCAGAAAATGCATTCATATAAGGTCTGTGAGAATCAGCTATCACATAGCACGCCTTGCCTACGGGGATTTTGAAAGAGACACTGTAATTTATTTGGTGGGAGTACAGTTCCATCTCATGTTGCAAAGACTCCAAGTTCTCCTTTTAAAAACTTAAAAAACCTGAAATAATCTTAAAGAAGAAAAGTGGCCTCCTCAAAAAGGGGATTCTTTCTTGAAAAGATTCTCGGAAATGCCTCTGCCATCACCTCAGAGGCAATCAGGCTTTCCAGCTGTCTGACCTGAGACCCACAAGGTCTGTAAATTCTACCAGTGTAATCAATCTGATCTGCTGCAAATCTCCAGATAGAAGAGACACACCAGTTTCCTTGCAAGGAACGTTCTGCCCTTTGCCAGTGCCTTTCTCCAGGGTTTCAGCAGCACAAAAAACCATCTAATTCTCTTCAGGATGTCTGGTAAGAGGCTCCCATGTGAAACAGCAGGCAATCCATCATTATGGACCAGTAAACACCTCCAAAGAGATCTAAGGCTTAACTAATTCTGGCCATGTGCCCTTCCCACCCATATCCCACCACCATCACCAATGACCCGTGGAACAGAAGCACAAAGGGTCACCTCAGGCTCCCCAGAGTCTGTTAGCACCTGGAATTAAAGAATAATAAGAGCTGCTACAACATTTCTGCAATCATCCCACCTCTGTTTCACACCCAGTCATAAATACAGACCCACAGCCAAAAAATAGCAGCAATTAACCCCTTGGGGCTGGAATGTGATGTTACTCACCACCAGTGGAGTTTTGAGCAAAACTTCTACTTAACTTTCAAGCCGAGATTTTATTGAAAAACTTGTGTTTTCTCATCTGCATTTTGTCATTATGCTGTTGCCTGCATATTTTGCAGTAGACTGATAGATTTTGCCAGTCTTCCAAAAAATATTCTGCTTCAGTAATATATGACCTGCAGGTTACTATCTGAAATGCTACAATGGGTTGCCATGGAAATGTCAATACCATTCATTTCTCTGCACACATTTAATTGGGATATCCTAGAAAAATACCTGGAAATTTAGTAATTATATTCAAGTCATCTTACAGTGACTCAAAATCAGATTTTCCCCTTTTCTTATATTTTACTCTATTGAAGTTGGAGCGGCTTTTCTGGGCTTCCTAAGACATTTAATACCTTCAGCTGGAGCCTTTGGGCTGCTTTTTTTGTAACCATTTCATAGTTTAATAAGTCTCCAGAGGCTCTGCTTAAAGAAAAACAAAGCAAAAAATACTTCAGCTTGCAAGTAGAATATAAAGTTAACATGTATGATTTTCAGCCCACTCTTTAGTCAACACTTTCTTAAGAGGGACTGGGAAAAGGCTACATTGAACTGGCAAAAAGAACAGCCAGCAAGTCTGTGAACAAGGACTCAAGCAGAGATTTAATCTATGGCTTTAGAAAATATATCATTTTAAGCTCAGGCCCCTGAAAAGGTCTGATTTCCCAGCCTCAATAAATAAATTTTTTGATGCATTGAAGAAAAATATCTGCTTTAAAAGCCACATAACAAATAGATACAATCCCCAAATACCTAGGGTTTGGCATTCCCAGTTTTATTGTGAATAAAATGTAAACGAGAGCTCTGTAAAATGAGAACCAAACTTCTGCCCTGCTCCACAGGGAAAAAGGCATGCACGATTGCAATGTGTTCATTACTATATATAACAGGGTCTCTCCAAAAATGGAAAAACCTAGAAAGAAAGAAACCTAGTATGATGAATGAACTC